>NC_091727.1:53567884-54172307 GCF_042477335.2 Ovis canadensis
CAGGCAGACAGTAGGTGCTCAAAAAATGGGAGTGACCCCCTTTTAATGGGAGCAAGTGGGAAATGTGATTGGAAGGATTTGAATCAGGTTCCAGGAAGGCCTCAAGATGCCAGGACTTAACCGCATGACACTGAGGAGCCTTGGCAGGCTCGTGAGCAGGTGAATAATTTGATCCCAAAGAATTCAACAGATTGTTCCCTCGGTCTGATGTGGAGAGAGAGGAAGAAACCATTGATTGGCCCAGCAGTTCTTGGGTTAAAATCTTTGTCTGCATCTGAGTTATTTGTAACCCGTTGTCATAGCAACAAGTTTGGGAAGCGAGCCAGTGCTGCGAGCTCCTGACAGTAGGGAGGGGAGGGCAGTGGGAGAAGACGGAAGATTTGGACCTCGCTTTCCTCTGATTTGTCTGAAGTGTTCAGCTGGAGAAGATGATGAGCATCCTCCAGGGAGAATCATTGGATGTTAGAGACTCTCTTATCCAATCTCCTAATATTCCAGATGTGAAAATAGGCCCAGAGAGGTCCAGAAGCTGGCTCAAGGCCACACAGTAAGTCAGTGATGGAGACAGGGCTAGACTTTTTAAAAAAGGATTCAGGGTCATAGAACTGAAGCATAACAAACCTGGACAAGACCTTTGAACACATTCCATCCACCTCGCCACCAACACACATATGCTTTTGTTATTTTTCATGTGGGAAACCTGGGACACAAAGTGGGTTAGAACTGACTCGGGGTCACACTGCAACTCAGGTGATAACTTGAGATCAGAACCCAGAGGCCTTGGTTTAAGCATTTCCTGAGGAAGTGGCATTCTGGGGTCCACTGTTCAGAGAAGTCCCTCATTCCTGACTGTCAAAATATGGCCTCCCAGGGTGAGAGTGACTTGACTGCTTGGCTATTTTTTTTTTCTGATTTTTTTGGCTACAACACTTTGCATGTGGGGATCTTAGTTCCCCAACCAGGGATCACACCCATGCCCCCTGCAGTGGATGTGCACAGTCCTAACCACTGGACCACCGGGGAAGTCACTGCCTTGGCTTTTCATGCCCTCAAATCCAACACACACATGATCATATATATCTTGTAAATAAGTGTTTCCCCCTGACAGTGGCAGTGATATTGCACAAATGGTAGCCCAGCCCCGCCTCTAGAGCAAACACATCTGCCCCACAAATCTCCCACTCCAAATCACCCACAGGGCTTGGCACCTCCTAGACTTTTTTTTTTTTTTACTTCACTGGGTCTTCATTGCTTTCTCTAGTTACAGACAGCAGGGAAACCCTCGTGCTGGTGCTGTGGTGTGTGGGCTTCTCATTGTGGTGGCTTCTCTTGTTGCAGAACATGGGCTCTGGGCACGTGGGCTCAGGAATTGTGGCACTCAGGCTTAGTTGCTCTGAGACACATGGGATCTTCCTGGACCAGGGATAGAACCCGTGTCCCCTGCATTAGCAGGCAGATTCTTAACCACTGGACCACCAGGGAAGTCCTGGATATTCTGTTATGTGATTCACGCCTCACAATGGTCATTCTCTGTCTCTCAGTTTAGCAAGTGGAGACCTAAATGACCAAAGGAAAATAAAGTGACTGGTCCAAGGATACACAGTGAGTCTTAGCCTGAATCCCTCCTCTTCCAGAAAGGTATTTCTGCCCCTGATATCCCACACTGAATTCTCAGCCATTAGAATTCCTCCCATCATGATCTAATTACTCCCTGGCACATGTGCTATACGTTTCCTCTGTATTCTCTGCTTTATGTGCAGCCCAAACTCCCCTTCTCTCCTCATAACCAATCCCTCACCAAGTCCTGCTGATTCTTCTTTCTGTCTCCCAAATACTCCACCCTTTTTCCTCATCCTCTGCCACTACCTTGATCTAGCCTCAGCATCTCTCATATGAATGACCCCAAGTCTACTCCCCGGCCTCACTGCTTCCAGACTGGCTGTTTTTAACCTACTATTCTGGACACCAGCAGTGAGAACATATGGGTTTAGAAGTTAAAACATTGCTTCCTTCTATGACACCCATCTCCACATAAGGATAAAGTTCTAGCTCCTTGTTGGGCAATTAAGGCCACCCATGGCCCCTGCCAAGCCTCTCGAGCCTCATCTCTTGCTACCCTGGCCTCACACATTGTGCTCTGGCCACTGAACTAACAAGTGGGTCCTTCAATGTACCAGGCTCTCCCTTAGGTGTCTTTAGAGTGTCTTCTGCATGGAAGACAATGACTCTCCAAATCTAATGAACTCACCTCAAGCGTCATTTCATCCAAGCAGCCAGCCTTGATTCTTAAGCTGGATTGGATCCTGTCCTCTGGGCTCCCACAGCCCTTGGAGCTCCCCTCTCCCCTACCCTGTGTGGAATTGATGTCTGGGGTTCTCTCTCCTACATGTCAGAAGCTCTACAAGGGCAGCTGACTCTGTCTCCGGCAAAGCCCAGAATCTGGCTGGCCTGAGTGGAAGGGTCAGCAAATATTCATCGCATGCATTCAGGTGCATGAATGGTTGAATGACGAACACAATTTGGGTTCAGCTCTGTGGTTGTCCAGTCCTTCTCCAAAGGGCTTGCATGTCACTCTTTTCTGGCCAGTTCCTCTCTCATCTCCTGGGTGTTGTTGCTCCGGGATGGGGAGTGGCTTGGTTCATCAGCTGGTACAGCGTGAGACCAAACCAGCCAAGTGAGCAGGGAGGTGAGGTGTGGTGGGAGAGAAGGGGTGCAGTGCAGATAGAAAGTGAAGGCACCCACTGGGATAGGTGCTATTATTCCCCCCCTCCCCCCGCCATAGGTAAGTACAGTGAGGCACAGGGAGACTTAGGTGACTTGCCAAAGCCACACAGCTAAGAACAGCAATGTAAGACTCCAACCTGATGAAGTCCAAGTCACTTCCACATTGTTCCCAACATCCCCTTTAGACAACGGCTTTGCAGTAGTGGTGGAGTCATGCCACAAACTGGCACCTTAGAGAAACAATTGTCAAGGCAGAAGAGAGAGAAGAAATCATATCCTGAACACCTATGGTGACCTTGGTGACACCAAGATGTATGGAGGAGGATGCAGGAGAAGCGTAAGGGAGATGGAGCATCAATGCTGAGCTTTATTACTTACTCGAGTCTATGTGTGTGTTTGTGTGTTAGTCGCTCAGTCGTGTCTGACTCTTTGCAACCCCATGCACTGTAGCCCGCCAGGCTCCTCTGTTCATGGAATTCTCCAGGCAAGAATACTGGAGTGGGTTGCCATTCCCTTCCCAACCCAGGGATTGAACCCAGGTCTTCTGTGTTGCAGACAGATGTTTTACCATCAGAGCCACCAGGGAAGCCCAAATCTCTCTATACATAACCTCTTAACAGTCGCAGCAGCCCCTTTATGTGGAAACTATTAATATCTTATATTAATATAATATACTGGTTTTGTTCAAGCAGTAGAATGTGTTTTTCCCCCATATTTTCATCAATAAACATATATTACTGTTGGAGAGAGGGTTATTCATTTTATTATTTGGGGACTTGCCTGGAGAATCCCATGGATGGAGGAGCCTGGTGGGCTACAGTCCATGGGGTCGCAAAGAATCGGACACGACTGAGTGACTTCACTTTCTTTCTTTTCATCTCTGAAGAACTTGAGGCTCCTAGAGAGGCAGTTACTCACCTAAGTTTAGGCACCTAATCAGCAGCAAGGGCAGAACTTGCATAGGAGTGCCAGGCTCTACAATGAGGGGAGATGAGAAAGTTGAGAATCAAAGTGGATCATAGCTTCAGCAAGGGGCAGGATAAGAGTGATTGGATTGAAAGGGGCCTGATTGATAGAAGGGAGAGGTGGGTGGGGGCTGTGCTTTGAAAGAAAAGATGGAGTGTGGCCTTGGAGGGTCCGGAGCTAGAATACTGGACCCACACTGGGCACTTTCCATTAAAAAAATAAAAAATATATTTTATATATTAATATATTAAAAATCACATAATATATAAAATATATATTCTTTCTCTCACAACCTCTGCTCAGAAATCCCCAAATAATAAAATGAATAACCCTTTCTCTAATATATGTTTATTGATGAAAATATGGGGGAAAAGCACATCCTACTGCTTGAACAAAACCAGTATTAGAATTTTGGTGCACTTAAGCTATATTCTAGGCCTGAAAGACATTTGAGTCAGGCTGTATAGTCAATTATACTTTGCCATTTTTACACAAATGTTTCCCCATTAAAATTCTTTATAAACATCATTCAAATGGCTGTACAATATTCCACTGAATACTTATGGAATTCCTTTCTGCATGGGTTTTGGCATTTCTTTCATTACTTTTCTTTCCTCCTTTAGAATTATTTGATTTTTTTCTGTGTCTTATTTTGAGAGATAATATAAGAGAGATCGTTGTTTGCATGAAGTTAGGAAAAGCAAGGTAGGCTTGTTGGAAACAGTATTTGAGGGGAATGTTAGATTATGTTAAACATGAACAGGATAAAATCCTTAAAATGACACATGAAGGTATACAGTGGAAAATAAGTCTCTTTCTCATCCCCACCCTCAGTTCTCCAGTTACATACTGGGCTCTCAACTGTTAGCACTTCCCTATGTGTCCTTTGTGTGCATAGCTATGTTTTTATTTTTTAACAGCTTTATTGAGATGCAATTTACACACTAGAAAATTTATCCGTTTAGTGTATAATTCAGTGACTTCTAGTATATCCAGAGTTTTGTAACCATCACCACAATCAATTTTAAAATAGTTTCATTACCTCTCCCAAAAAACCTATACCCATTTGCTGTCATCCCAAAGCTCCCATCTCCCAATCCCTAGGAAACCACTGTCTGTCTCTGCAGATTTGCCTATTCTGAACATTTCATGTAAATAGGATCGTACAGGGACTTCCCTGATGGTCCAGTGGTTCAGAATTTGCCTTGTAATACAGGAGATGCGGGTTCAGTCTCTAGTTGGGGAACTAAGATCCCACATGCCATGGGACAGTTAAGCTGCACATCACAACTAGAGAGCCCGTGAGCCACAACTACTGAGCTCGTGTGCTCTAGAGCCCATGCTCTGCAACAAGAGAAGCCTGTGAGCTGCAACTGGAGAAAGCCTGTGAACCACAACAGAGTCCAAGCACCACAACAAAGACCCCACATAGCTAAAATAAGTAATTAAAATAAATGAGATCATACAGTATGTGGCCTTCTGTGACTATGCTAAATCTTTCACTTAGCATAATGGTTTCAAGTTTCATCCATATTGTAATATGTATCCATACTTCATTCCTTTTTTTAAAAAAGTATTTGTTTGTCTGCATTGGGTCTGAGTTGTGGCACATGGGATCTTCATTGCATCATGCAGGTCATTGCTGGCACACGAACTCTCTAGGTGTGGCTCACACACAAGCTCAGTAGTTGTGGTGCCTGGGCTTTGTCTCCCCATGGCATATGGAATCTTAGTTCCCTGACCAGGGATTGAACCCACATCCCTTGCATTGCAAGGTGGGTTCTTAACCACTGGAACACCAGGAAAGTCCCACTCTAGGTTTACCCAAGAATTGAATGGAAAGTGCAAGAAAGTTTCCATATACCCCCTTACCCAAGCCAGTCTCTTATTATTAACATCTTGCATTAGTGTGATACATTTGTTACAACTGATGAACCAATAATAATAACAATTTTTCTTTTTTTCCAGCTTTATTGAGATATAATTGACTTATATGTTATTATTAACTAAGGTCCATAGTTTATATTAAGGTTCACTCTTGTGTTGTACATTCTAGGGGGTTTGAAAAATATATAATGACATAATCCACCACTACAGTGTCATACAGAGTAGTTTCATTACCCTAAAATTCCCTGTTCCACCCATTTACCCCCTTCTTCCTCTCCCTGAACCCCCGGTGTCTTTACTGTCTCCATTCTTTCGCCTTCTCCAGAATGTCATATAATTGGGACCATGTGTAGTCCTTTCACATTGGCTTTTTCCCCTTAGTAATGTGCATTTAAGGTTTTCCTGTGTCTTTTCATGGCTTTCATAGCCCACTTCTTTTTATTGCTGAATGATATTTTGTTGTCTGGATGTACCACAGTTTATTTATTCACTCACTTACTAAAGGATATTTTGGTTTCTTCCAAGTTTTGTCAGATACAAATAAATAGATTGGCTATAAACATACATGTGCATGTTTTTGTGTGGACCTAAGTTTTCAGCTCATTTCAGTAAATACCAAGGAGTACAGTTGCTGAACTATATTAAGGCAGTGGACAGATGAGTCCCATCCCACCCCAAGGTAAAGTAATAGGAGATGTCATTGCTTGGACTGAAACTCCAAGAGAAGAATAGCAGGACAATTAAGACACCACATATTTCTCATTCTCAAAGTTGGGAGACCTCCCCAACCACACATGTGCAGACAGGCTCCTTGGAGGTCAAAGGGAAGTGATGCTAAGTGATGCCAAGCTACCCATTGGCCTCTTCAGTGGAATCCATCTTGGCTAGGAGATGCGTGCACACACATGGGAGGACCCTGAGATATACCTAATAGGGACTGTGAACCAGGCAAATCAAAATGATTGTCCAAAGGAAACCTGAAAGTTATGCCCCATAAGACTAATTCAAACAGCCATGAGGGCTTGACTCAGGGACTCTACCTCTGAGTCTGCCCGTGTGTCTATCTACACATACTGTACTCTTTTTCTTCCTAATATACACTTTACTTATTTCACTACTTTCTGTCTTTGTGGGAATTCTTTTCTGCAAACTGGAAGGGCCAGGGCCTGATCACTGACCACTTGTCTAGTGGCTAGGATTTGGTGCTCTCACCACCATGACCCAGCCTCAGTCTCTGGCTGGGAAACAAGCCCTGTTTCAAGCTGCTGCAGACTGAGCCCACCTGAGATTAGTATGGTAGCAGTATGTTTAGTTTTTTAAGAAACTGCAAACTGTCTGCCAAAGTGGCTGTACTATGTTGCATTCCCACCTGCAATGAATGAGCATTCCTGTCTCTCTACCTCCTCACCAGCACTTGGTGTTATTTTGGATTCTAGCCATTCTCATAGGTCTATGATGGTATCTTACTGTTGTTTTAATTTGCATTTCCCTAATGACATAGATGTTGTACATCTTTTCATGTGCTTACTTGCAATGTGTACATCTTCTTCAGTAAAGTGTCTGTTGAGATCTTTTGCTCATTTGTAAACTGGATTGTTTTTCTTTCTTTTTTTTTTTTGTCTTGAATTCTTTGTATATTCTGATTACCAGCCTTTTATTAAATATATGGTTTTTGTTTTTTTTTTTAAGTTTACTTTTGCCTGTACTGGGTCTTTGTTGCTGCCGGAGAAGGCAATGGCAACCCACTCCAGTACTCTTGCCTGGAAAATCCCATGGATGGAGGAGCCTGGTGGGCTGCCGTCTATGGGGTCGTACAGAATCAGACACGACTGAGCGACTTCACTTTCACTTTTCATTTTCATGCATTGGAGAAGGAAATGGCAACCCACTCCAGTATTCTTGCCTGGAGAATCCCAGGGATGGCATAGCCTGGTGGGCTGCCGTCTATGGGGTCGCACAGAGTCGGACACGACTGAAGCGACTTAGCAGCAGCAGAGCCTTTCTCTAGTTTCAATGAGCGAGGTCTACACTTCATTGCAGTGCATGGGCCTCTCATTGTGTGGCACTGGCTGTAGGGTGCTTGAGCTTCAGTGGTTGTGGTTCCCAGGCTCTGGAGCACAGGCTCAATAGTTGTGGTGCATGGGTTTGGTTGCTCTGCAGCATGTGGGATCTTCCCTACCAAGGACTGAACCTGCGTCTCCTGAGTTGGCAGGTGTATTCATCACCACTGACTCACCAAGGAAGCCCCCAGATATGTGTTTTGAAAATATTTTCATCTATTCTCTGGCTTGTCTTTTCATTCTTTGTGTCTTCCACCAATGGTGAAACTCAATTTATCGATTTTTGTCTTTCATGAATTGTGCTTTTGGTGTTGTTTTTAGTTATTGCCAAACAATGACTAAATACTCCAGTACTCCAATACTTTGGCCACCTGATGTGAAGAGCCGACTCATTAAAAAAGACCCTGATGCTGGGAAAGACTGAAGGCAGAAAGAGAAGGGGACAACAGAGGATGAGATGGTTGGGTGACATTACCAACTCAATGAACGTGAGTTTGAGCAAACAGATGGTGAAGGACAGGGAAGCCTGGGGGTTGCAAAGAGTCGGACAAGGCCGAGCAACTGAACAACAACAAAACTCAAGGTTACATAGATTTCCCCTCTGTGTTATCTTCTAGGAATTTTGTAGTTTTACATCTTACACAAAGGCCTATAATCCATTTTGAGTTGATTTTTGTAAAGGGGTTAAAGCCTTTGTCTAGATTACTGTTTTTGCATGTGGATATTCAGTTGTTTCAGCACTATTTGTTGAAAAGACTATCCTTTGTCCATTGAATTGCCTTTGCTCCTTTGTCAAAGATTAGTTGACCTGGGACTTCCCTGGTGGTCCAGTGGCTAAGACTCTGTTATCCCAATGCAGGAGGCCCGGGTTTGATCGCTGGTCAGGGAACTAGCTCCCACATGCCTTAACTAAAAAAGATCCCATGTGCCACAGCTAAGACCCAGCACGGCCAAATAAATAAAATAAATATTTTTTAAAAGATTAGCTGACTGTATTTTTGTGGATCTATTTCTAGGTTCTGTATTCTGTTCCATTCATCTATTTGTCTATTATTTCACCAGTACCATATTTGTCTTGATTACTGTAAGTTTATATCAATAGGAAATCTTAAAGTCAGGTAGTGTCAGTCCTCAGACTTTTTCAATATTGTGTTGGCTATTCTGGGTCTTTTGCATTTACAGATGAACTTTAGAATTAGTTTTTCAGATCCACAAAATAATTTGGTGGATTTTGCTTGGTATTGCATTGAATCTATAGATCAAGTTGGGGAGAACTGACCTCTTGTCTTCGTATCCATGTACATGGAATATGTCTCCATTTATCTTCTTTGATGTCTTTTATCAGAGTTTTATAATTTTCCTTATATAGATCTTGTACATATTTTGTTAACTTTATACCTAAGTATTTAGTTTTTTGGTGCTAATGTAAGTGGTATTGTGCTTTTTATTTAAAATTCCAATTGTTCATTGCTGGTATATAAGAAAGCAATTGGCTTTTGTATAATAACCTTGTACTTTGCAGCCTTGCTTGCTCTAACTGTTAGTTCCAGCCATCTTTTTGTTGATTCTTTGATATTTTCTACATAGACAATTATGTCATCTGTGAACAAAGACAGTTTTATTTCTTCCTTCCCAATCTATATACCTTTTATTTCCTTTTCCTGCCTATAGCACTAGCAAGAAATTCTAGTATGATGTTAAAAAGGAATAATAAGAGCAGATATCCTTGCCTTGTTCCTGATCTTATGGGGAAAAAAGTCTAGTTTCTCACCATTAAGTATGATACTAACTCTACTTTTTTGTAAGTTTTTCAACTATGAATTGTTTCTCTTAAATTTTTATTTAGATAACTTCAGACTTACAAAAGAGTTCCAAGAATAGCACAAAGAAAACTGCTGTAAACTCAATCCGGATTCCTTAAACATTGACATTTTACTACACTTATCTTACTCCATTTCTCCCTGTCTCATATATATATATATATATTTTTTTTTTTTTTACCTGTGAACTAACTCATAGTCACTTGCAGACATGATGCCTCTTTACTCCGAAATACTTCACTGTGTTTTTCCTAAAACAAATTATCTTACATAAACACAGAGCAATTATAAAAATCAGGAAATTCAGATTGATTCAATGCTATTATAATTATAAGCTACAGAACTCATTCAGAACTCACCAGTTTCCTCAACAATGTCCTTTATGGCAAAAGAGAACTGAATCATGTTCACTCATTTGTCATATCTCTTTAGTCCCCTTTAACAGCAAAGACTTCAGTCTTTGTGTCTTCTGACACTGACATTTTTGAAGATTACAGGTTAGTTATTTTTAGACTATTCCCCAATTTTGTTTTTTCTGACATCCCCTCATGATTAGATTTTGTTATGCATTTTGGTAGAAATATCACAGAAGGGATGCTGTGTCCTTTTCAGTGCATTATATAAGGAGGCACATGATGACTAGTTGTGTTTCTCTACTGTAAAGTTACTATTTTCCCCTTTGTCATTAGTGAATATTTTGTGGGGAGATACATTGAGATTGTATATATATCCTGATCTCAAACTTTCACCCACCAGTTTTAGCATTCACGGGTGATCCTTGAGGTTACCAGATGGTGACTGTCCAATGCCATCATTCTTTGGACTTGTTTTAGTTGGCTCTCCAGTGTAAGGGAGAGCTTTCCCTTCTCCTACATTTATGTACCTATATCCTCATGGAACTGTGGTTGTCTATAATATTCAGTGGGTTAGTACCATTCTTTATTTTGATGTCCAAATGTCCCAGATTTGGCCAGCAGAAAGATGACTCCTGGGTCCTTTTGGCAGATCTCCATCTTTTCTTCAGCACTTCCTTATTTTCTGACACCACGAGATGCTCCAGGCTCATCTCGTACTTTCCCTGCCTCAGTCCTGGAATCAGTCATTTTCCTCAAGGAGACTTGATCCTTTTTAGTTGAGAATGGCATTTAGGAACAAAGATTTGAGTGTTAGGTGTTATACCCATATTTTAAGTGTTTGGTTTTTCTATTTAGGGGGAAAGAAGGCTGAATCTACACCAGTCAGTCAGTTCAGTTGCTCAGTCATGTCCGACTCTTTGCGACCCCAGGGACTGCAGCATGCCAGGCTCCCCTGTCCATCACCAATTCTCAGAGCTTGCTCAAACTCATGTCCATCGAGTTGGTGATGTCATCCAACCATCTCATCCTCTGTTGTCCCCTTCTCCTCTTGTCTTCAATCTTTCCCAGCATCAGGGTCTTTTCCAAGGAGTCAGTCCTTCCCATCAGGTGGCCAAAGTATTAGGGGGTCAGCTTCAGCATCAGTCCTTCCAATGAATATTCAGGACTGATTTCCTTTAGGATTAACTGGTTTGGTCTCTTTGTAGTCCAAGGGACTCTCAAGAGTCTTCTTCAACACCATAGTTCAAAAGCATCAATTCTTTGGTGCTCAGCTTTCTTTATAGCCGAACTCTCACATCCATGGGGCCCCTCATATCCATACACGACTACTGGAAAAACCATAGCTTTGATTAGATGGACCTTTGTCAGCCAAGTAATGTCTCTGCTTTTTAATATGTGGTCTAGGATGGTCATAGCTTTTCTGCCAAGGAGTAAGCGTCTTTTAATTTCACAGCTGCAGTCACCACCTGCAGTGATTTTGGAGCCCAAGGAAATCAAGTCTGCAGTGTTTCCATTGTTTCCCCATCTGTTTGCCATGAACTGATGGAACCAGATGCTATGATCTTAGTTTTTTGAATGTTTTTAAGCCAACATTTTCACTCTCCTCTTTCACTTCCATCAAGAGACTCTTTAGTTCTTCTTCGCTTTCTGCCATAAGGGTGGTGTCATCTGGATATCTGAGGTTATTGATATTTCTCCTGGCAATCTTGATTTCACCTTGTGCTTCATTCAGCATGGCATTTCGCATGATGTACTCTGCATATAAGTTAAATAAGCAGGGTAACAATATACATCCTTGACATACTCCTTTCCCAATCTGGAACCAGTCTGTTGTTCCATTTCTGGTTCTAACTGTTGTTCTTGACCTGCATACAGATTTCTCAGGAGGCAGGTAAGGTGGGCTGGTATTCCCATCTCTTAAGAAATTTCCACAGTTTGTTATCCACACAGTCAAAGGCTTTGGCATAAAGCAGAAGTAGATGTTTTCCTGGAATTCTCTTGCTTTTTTGATGATCAAATGGATGTTTGATCTGTGGTTCCTCTGCCTTTTCTAAATCTAGCTTGAACATCTCGAAGTTCTCGGTTCACATTACTGTTGAAGCCTGGCTTGGAGAATTTTGAGCATTACTTTGCTAGTGTGTGAGATGAGCACAATTGTGTGGTAGTTTGAACATTCTTTGGCATGGTCTTTCTTTGGGACTGGAATGAAAACTGACCTTTTTCAGTCCCATGGTCACTGCTGAGTTTTCCAAATTTGCTGGTATATTGAGTGCAGCACTTTATCAGCATTATCTTTGAGGATTTAAAATAGCTCAACTGGAATTTCATCACCTCCACTCGCTTTGTTCTTAGAGATGCTTCCTAAGGCCCACTTGGCTTCACATTGCAGAATGTGTGGCTCTAGGTGAGTGATCATACCATCATGGTTATCTGGGTCATGAATATCTTTTTTGTATAGTTCTTCTGTGTATTCTTGCACCTCTTCTTAATATCTTCTTCTGTTAGGTGCATACCATTTCTGTCCTTTATTGTGCCCATCTTTCCATGAAATGTTCCCTTGGTATCTCTAATTTTCTTGAAGAGATCTCTAGTCTTTCCCATTCTGTTCTTTTCCTCTATTTCTTTGCATTGATCACTGAGGAAGGCTTTCTTATCTCTCCTTGCTATTCTTTGGAACTCTGCATTCAAATGGGTATATTTTTCCTTTTCTCCTTTGCCTTTAGCTTCTCTTCTTTTCTCAGCTATTTGTAAAGCCTCCTCAGACAACCATTTTGCCTTTTTGCATTTCTTTTTTCTTGGGGATGGTGTTGCTCACTGTCTCCTGTAAAATGTCACTAACCTCCATCCATAGTTCTTCAGGCACTCTTTCTATCAGATCTCATCCCTTGAATCTATTTGTCACTTCCACTGTATAATCATAAAGGATTTGATTTAGGTCATACCTGAATGGTCTAGTGGTTTTCCCTACTTTCTTCAATTTCAGTCTGAATTTGTCAATAAGGAGTTCATGATCTGAGCCGCAGTCAGCTCCCAGTCTTGTTTTTGCTGACTGTATAGAGCTTCTCCATCTTTGGCTGCAAAGAATATAATCAGTCTGATTTCAGTATTGACCATCCATGTATAGAGTCTTCTCTTGTGCTGTTGGAAGAGGGTGTTTGCTATGACCAGTGCATTCTCTTGGCAAAAATTTATTAGCCTTTGCCCTGCTTCATTTTTTACTCCAAGGCCAAACTTGCCTGTTACTCCAGGTATCTCTTGACTTCCTAGTTTTGCATTCCAGTCCCCTATGATGAAAAGGACATCTTCTTTGGGTGTCAGTTCTAGAAGGTATTGTAGGTCTTCATAGAACCATTCAAATTCCACTTCTTCAGTATTACTGCTCGGGGCATAGACTTGGATTACTGTGATATTGGATGGTTTGCCTTGGAAACAAACAGAGATCATTCAGTCATTTTTGAGACTGCACCCAAGAATTGCATTTCAGACTCTTGTTGACTATGAGGGCTACTCCATTTTTTCTAAGGGATTCTTGCCCACAGTAGTAGATATAATGGTCATCTGAATTAAATTCGCCCATTCCAGTCCATTTTAGTTTACTGATTCCTAAAATATCAATGTTCACTCTTGCCATCTCCTGTTTGACCACTTCTAATTTACCTTGATTCGTGGACCTAACATTCCAGGTTCCTATGCAATATTGTTGTTTACAGCATTGGACTTTACTTCCATCACCAGTCACATCCACAACTGGGCGTTATTTTCGCTTTGGTTCCATCTCTTCATTTTTTCTGGAGTCATTTCTCCACTCTTCTCCAGTAGCATATTGGGCACCTACTGACCTGGGGAGTTTATCTTTCAGTGTCATATCTTTTTTGCCTTTTCATACTGTTCATGGGGTTCTCACGGCAAAAGTACTGAAGTGGTTTGCCATTCCTTTCTTCAGTGGATCACATGTGGTCACCTCCTACTGCGCTTAAAATAGAAACCCCCAAACAGCAATGTTCCCAACTTCTTGTCACAAACTACCTGCAAACTCATGAGATTTTAACCTGACCTATCCCTGTTCTTTCCCTTCTGTCACACTGGAAATGGTGTCATTCATCATGCTGACTGATCCTTCTGTTGGTGCTCTGTGCCCCATTCCCCACTCAGGAAAACCTTGATATTTCAGTTTCCTCTCTCCCTCCTGTATCTTTCATATTTCCCTCTCTATTGACTCATCCCTTTAAACATGTTCAGGTCTCTTATAACATAAAAAAATTGGCCTATTTACAATACCATCAAAAGGAACAAAATACGGAGGAATAAATTTAACCAATGAGATGGAAGACTTGCATGCTGAAAACTACAAAAGATTTGTCGTTTGTTGTTTAGTTACTAAGTTGTGTCTGAGTCTTCTGCAAACTCATGGACTGTAGCATGCCAGGCTCCTCTGTCCATGGGATTTCCCAGACAAGAATACTAGACTGGGTTGCCATTTTCTTCTCCAAGGGATCTTCCTGACCCAGGGATATATAACCTGTGTCTCCAGCATTGGCAGATTCTTTGCTGAAGGAAATTAAAGAAGACCTAAATAAAGAAAGATATCCTATGTTCATGGATTGAAAATTTTAACATTTTTAAGATGGCAATACTACCCAGATCCATCTACATGTTGAGTTTAATTCCTATCAAAATCCCACTGACCTTTTCTTCAGAAAAAGAAAAGTTGAGCTTAATATTCATATGGAACTGCAAGGGACCTCACATAGCCAAAATAGTCTTGAAAGAGGAAAGCAAAGTTGGGGGACTCACATTCCCCAGTTTTGAAACTTACTACAGTGATCAAAACAGTGTGGTACTGGCATAAAGACAAACATATAGATCAATGGAATAGAACTTGGAGTCCAAAATAAACCCAAATACCTATGGTCAATTGATTTTCAACATGGATGCCAGCATCATTCAATGGGGCAAAGACCAGTCTCACCACAATTGTTGTGGGATAACTGGTTAACCACATGCAAAAAAAAATTGAACTCTTTACCTGACACCATCTATAAAATTTAACTGAAAACAAATCAAATACCTAAATGTAAGAGCTAAAACAATAGAACTTCTATATGAAAACATAAGTGTAAATCTTTGTAGACTTGGATTTGGCCATTAAAAGCACAATCAACAAAAGAAAAAAAATGAATTGGACTTTATTAAAAAAAACTTTTGTGCATCAAGGAACACCATCAAGAAAGTGAAATGATAATGTACAGAGTAGGAGAAATTATTTTCAAATCATACATCTGATAAGCAAGTTGTATCTAGAATACAGAAAGGATTTTTACAACTCAGCAACAAAAACAACACAATTGAAAAATGGGAAAAGGACTTGAGTAGAAATTTCTCCAAAGAAGATATACAAATGACCATGAAACTCATGGAAAAAATGCCCACTATCAGTCATCAGGGGAATGCAAATCAAAGCTACAATGAGATACCACTTTACACCCACTAGGATGGCTCTAATAAAATAAAGGGAAATAAGTTCTGGCAAGATTTAGAGAAACTGGAACTTCGTACATTGCTCATGGGAATGTAAAATGGTGTAGCTGCTGTGGAAATCAGTTTGGCACTTTTTCTAAAAGATACACACAGAACTTCCACATGACCCAGCAATTCCATTAAAGCATATACCCAAAATAATTGAAAAAAGATATTTAACCAAATACTTGTACATAAATGTTCATAATAGTGCTATTCACAATATCCAAAAGGTAGAAACAACCCAAATGTTCATAAACTGATGAATGGATAAAACAAAATGGTGGTATACCCATATGATGGAATATTACTTAACTATAAAAACGAATGAAGTACCAATACATGCTACAGCATGGATGAACCTTAAAAACATTATGTAAGTGAAAGAAGTCAGACACAATAGATCATATATTATATGATCCAGTTACATGAAATGTCCAGTAAAGGTAAATTCTTATAGACAGCAGATTGTTTCCCAGGGCTGGGCACAAGGAGGAAGTGGGGAGTGATTGGCTAATGGGTACACGGTTTCCATGTGAGATGATGAAAATATTGTGTAAATAGATAAATGATAGTTGCACAACATCATCTATGTATTTTCACTGAATTGTATACTTTAAAATTGTTAGTTTCATGTTTTGTGCATTTTACCTCAATTTAAAAAATAATTGCCTCCATTTTTTAAAAAGTTAAGCATAAATTTACCATGTGACCCAGAAACTCTACTCTTAGGTATCTACCAAAGAGAAATGAAACATATGTCTGCATGAAAAATTGTACTTGGATGTTCATAGCATTATTTATAATAACCAAAAGGTGGAAAGAACCCAAATTTTCACCAACTGGTGAATGCATGAACAAAGTGATATATCCATTTTTATTTGGCAATAAAAATAAAAAATGAATCTTAAAAACATTTTGCTCAAAACAAACAAAAAACCATTTTGCTCAATGAAAGAAGCCATGCACACACACACAAAACCTCACATATTATGAGTCCATTACTATGAAATTTGCAAAAGTTGCAAATCTATAGAGGCAGAAAGTAGGTTAGTGGTTGCCTGGGTCTGGCGGCATGAATGGAGAGTGACTAAAAATGAGCATGAGGGATCTTTCTGGGGAGATAGAAATGTCCTAAAAGAGAACTGTGGTGATAATAGTACAATTCTGTAAATATGCTAAAATTAATTGAATTGTAGAGTTAACGCAGGTGAATTTTATGCTATGTAATTATACCCCAATAAAGCTGTTTTTTAAAACAACAACAACAACACAAGACCACTATATCCAAGAGAAGTGGAATACATTTTCTATTCAAATCCACGTAGAACATTTCCCAGGTTAAGTCATATGTTAGGCCATAGAAAATTCATAATAAATTTAAGATGACTGACGCATCATATCAAGCATCTTTTTCAACCACATGGTATGAAACTAGAAATCAATTACAAGGAAAAAAACTGGAAAATTCATAAATGCATGAAGATTAAACAACATGCTACTTAACAACCAATGACTCAAAGGAGAAATTGAAAGATAAAATTATTCATTTATTTGGCTGCACCAGGTCTTAATTGTGGCACATGGGATCTTCAAGCATTGTTGCAGCATGCAGGATCTCTTAATTGCTGCATATGGGATCTTCAGTTGTGACATGTAGGATCTAGTTCCCTGACCAGGGATCAGACCCAGGACCCCTGCATTGGAAGTGTGGAATCTTAGCCACTGGACCACCAGGGAATTCGCTGAGATGCAGCAGTTCTAAGAAAGAAGTTCATAATGATGAACACCTACATTAAGAATGAAAATCTTAAATAAAAATTCCAACTTTACAATTCAAGGAATAGAAAAAGAATAAAATAAGCCCAAAGTTAATAGAAGGAAGGAAATAAAGATCAGAGTGGAAATAAATGAAATAGAAACAAAAAAGAAAACAGAAAAGATCAATGAAACTAAGAGATTTTTTAAAAAAGATAAACAAAATAGACAAATCTTCAGCTAGACTTAAAAAGAAATAGAAGATTTAAATCAATAAAATTAGAAGTGAAAGAGGAGTTATTACTTATTTACCACAGACATGCATAGACTCATAAGAGATTATTATGAGCAATTAAATGTCAACAAATTGGGCAACCAAGAAGAAAAGGATAAATTCCTGGAAACATACAATTTACCAAGGCCAAATCATGAAGAAATAGAAAATCTGAACAGGCTAGTTACCAATAAGGGGATTGAGTCAGTAATCAAAAACCTTCCAACAAATAAAAGCCCTGGACAAGATGGCTCCACTGGTAAATTCTACCAAACATTAAAAGAAGAATAAATGACAATCCTTCTCAAACTCTTCCCCAAAATAGGAGGAAACACTTCCAGTCTCATTTTATGAGGCTAGCATTACCCAGATACCAAAGCCATATAAGAGCACTAAAAGAAAAGAAAATTATAGGTCAATATCCTATATTCAATACCACATTAAAAGGATAATACAACATGATCCAGTGGGATTTATTCCAGGGATGCCAGGATGATTATCCACAAACCAATAAATGTGATACACTGCATTAACAAAATGAAGGATATAAATCATATGATTATCCTAATAGATGCAGAAAAAACCTTTGACAAAATTCAACATCCATTCATAAACAAAAACTTTCAACAAACTTGGTATAGTGAGAGAATGTACCGCAGCATAATAAAGGTCATATATGGCAAGCTTCCCTGGTGGCTCAGATGGTAAAGAATCTGCCTGCAATGCAACAGACCCAGTTTCAATCCCTGGGTCATGAAGATCCCCTGGAGAAAGGGATGGCAACCCACTCCAGTATTCATGGGGAATTCCATAGACATCTGAGACCCGAGGGCTACAGTCCATGGGGTTGCAAAGAGCCAGACACTACTGAGTAACTAACACACATGGCCATACTGTCTAAAGCAATGTACAGATAACACTATACTCAATGGTGAAAAGCTGAGAGCTTATCCTCTAGGATGAAGAATGAGACAAGCATGCCCACTTTCACTACTTTTGTTCCACATAGTACTAGAAGTTGTAGCCAGAGCAATTCGGCAAGAGAAAGAAATAAAAGGCATCCATATAGGAATGGAAGAATTAAAACTATCTCTATTTGCAGATGACATAATATTATATATGCTGCTGCTGTTGCTAAGTCACTTCAGTCGTGTCTGACTCTGTGCGACCCCATAGACGGCAGCCTATCAGGCTCCGCCGTCCCTGGGATTCTCCAGGCAAGAACACTGGAGGGGGTTGCCATTTCCTTCTCCAATGCATGAAAGTGAAAAGTGAAAGTGAAGTCGCTCAGTTGTGCCCAACTCTTAGCGACCCCATGGACTGCAGCCTACCAGGCTCCTTTGTCCATGGGATTTTCCAGGCAAGAGCACTGGAGTGAGTTGCCATTGCCTTCTCCGAATATTATGTATAGAAAACCCTGAACACTCCACAAAAAAACTAACCAACAAATTCAGTAAAGTCTCAGGATACAAAATCAATATACAAAAAAAAAATCAATGTACAAAAAAATCAGTTGCGTTTCTACATACTAACAATGAACTATCAGAAAGAGAAATTAAGGGACTTCCATGGTGGTCCAGTGGTTAAGACTATGTGCTCCCAATGCAGGGGGCCCAGGTTCAAGCCCTGGTCAGGGAACTAGATCCCACATGTCACAACTAAGACCCAGCACAAATAAATAGTTTTTTGAAAAAGAGAAATTAAGAAAACAATCCCATTTACTATTGCATCAAAAATAATAAAATTCATAGGAATAAATTTAACCAAGGAAGTGAAAGATCAGTACCTTAAAAACTCTAAGACATTGATGAAAGAACTAGAAGACACACAAAAAATGGAAATATCCTCCATGTTCATGGATTGGAAGAATTAATATTAAGATGGTCATACTGTCTAAAGCAATGTACAGATTCAAAGCAGTCCTTATCAAAATTCCAATAATTTTTTTTCACAGAAACAAACCATACTAAAATTGTTGAAACCACAAAAGACCCCCAAATAGCCAAAGCAATATTGAGAAAGGAGGACAAAGCTGGAAACAGCACAGTTCCTAATTGCAAACAATATTACAAAGCTATAGTAATCAAAACAGCATGTTATTTGACCCTAAAAGTACTCATTACAAGGAAGAAAAAATTTTAACTCTATGAAGTGATGGATGTTAACTAAACTTTTTGTGGTAATTATTTCACAATATTTGTATGTCAAGTCATTAGGTTGTACACCTTAAACTTATACAATGCTGTATGTCAATTATATCTCAATTAAACTGGAAGAAAAACAGTATGTTGATGGCATGAAAGCAGACATGTTGATCAATGGAAGAGAAAAGGGAGCCCAGAAATAAATCTATGCATATATTGGTCAATTTATTCATGACAAAGGAGTCAAGAATACACAATGGGGGAAGGATAGTTTATTCAATAAATGGCGCTGACAAAACAGGGCAGACACATGCAAAGAATGAAACTGGACCCTTATCTTACAACAAACACAAGAATAAACTAAAAATGAATTAACGACTTGAATGTTAGACCCAAAACCATATAACTCCTAGAAGAAAACATAAGGTATAAGGTCCTTGACATTGGTCTTGGCAATGATTCTTTGGATTTGATACCAAAAGCAAAGGCAACAAAAGCAAAAACAAGCAAGTGAACTAAAAACTTCTGCACAGCAAAGGAGTGAAAAGGCAGCCTACAGAATGGGTAAAATATTTGCAAATAATATGTCTGATGAGTTAATATTTAAAATACATAAAGAACTCATGCAACTCATTAGTGAAAAAACCCAAAGTGAAAGTGAAGTCACTCAGTCATGTCTGACTCTTTGCAACCCCATGGACTGTAGCCTACCAGGTTCCTCCATCCATGGGATTCTCCAGGCAAGAATACTGGAGTGGGTTTCCATTTCAAACAATATGATTATAAAACAGACAGAGGAACTGAATAGACATTTTCCCAAAGAAGACATACAAATTGTCAACTGGTTAACAGGTACATGAAAGGTGCTCAGCATCACTAATCATCAGGAAATGCACATCAAAACTACAGATATAACTTCATACTTGTTAGAATGGCTATAATAATAAAAAAAAAAGACAAGAGATGACAAAAGGCAGCAAAGATATGGAGAAAAAGGAATCCTTGTGCTCTGTTGCTGGGAATGTAAATTGGTGCAGCCACTATGGAAAACAGTATGTAGGTTCCTCAAAAAATTAAAACTAGAACTACACTATGATCCAACAATTCCATTTCTGTATATATATCCAAATGAAATGAAAACAGGATCTCGAAAGATATCAGCACTCCCATGTTCACCCAGCATTATTCATAAAAGCCAGGATATGGAAGAAACCTAAGTGTCCATCAATGAAAGAAAAAAATGTAATACACACACACACACACACACACACACACAATGGAATATTATTCAGCCACAAAAAGAAGGAAATCCTACCATTTGCTACAGCATGGATGGAACTTGAGTGCATTACATTAAGTGATATAAGCCAAAC
Source organism: Ovis canadensis (assembly GCF_042477335.2). NCBI lineage: Eukaryota > Metazoa > Chordata > Mammalia > Artiodactyla > Bovidae > Ovis > Ovis canadensis. Next base: position 53,588,764 of record NC_091727.1, read on the forward strand.
AGAAAAAGAGAAATATTGCATGGTATTCCTTACATGTGGAATCTTTAGAAAAAAAACAGAGAGAAAGAGTTAAACTCATAGAAACAGACAGTAGAAAAGTGGTTGCCAAAGGCTGGAAGTTGGTGGGAGGAATGGGGAGAGGTTGATAAAAGGGTAGAAACTTTCAGGTATATGATGAATAAGGTCTGAGAATCTAATGAGATTTGTGAGAATCTAGCATGATGACTGGAGAAGGCAATGGCACCCCACTCCAGTACTCTTGCCTGGCAAATCCCATGGACAGAGGAGCCTGGTAGGCTGCAGTCCATGGGGTCGCTAGGAGTCGAACATGACTGAGCAACTTCACTTTCACTTTTCATTTTCATGCATTGGAGAAGGAAATGGCAAGCCACTCCAGTGTTCTTGCCTGGAGAATCCCAGGGACGGGGGAGCCTGGTGGGCTGCTGTCTATGGGGTCGCACAGAGTCGGACACGACTGAAGCGACTTAGCAGCAGCAGCAGCAGCAGCATGATGACTAGAGTTGATAACACTGTATTGTATAACTGAAATTGGTTAAGAGAGTAGAACTTAAATGTTCTCACCACACACACGAAAAGGATAACAAGTGCCTCAGAGCCTAATCAGTATATCTCTGTCTCTGTCAGGGGTGAATAGTTTGAGAACATTATTTGTACCCCTGTCCATATTTCCTGTTCACTGTTTTCCTTTTTTATCTTTTTTCCTTTGATCACCTCTTAACCCATTACATTTTGGCCTCTGCTTCTTCCTTCTTAACCCATTGTAATTTGCCATCCACCCCCACCACTCCATGTTCTCTGCAAGGCTACCAGTTATTTTATTGCTAAATCTAGTGGTTGGTTTCCAGGCTTTGTTTTGTGTGATATTTGGCATGTTAACCATTCCTTCTATTTTGGAAGATGATTTGCCCTTGGTTTCTCTGACACTACACTCTCCTGTTTCTACTCTACTCTGTGTCAGTGAATTCCTCCATTATCCAGCCAGCCACTTCAGTCATAAATCCAGGCTTCTTCTCTGACTCACTGACTACCACACGAAATCCATTCACTAAGCATGCTGATTTTTACCTCGTAAATATTCTCTTGTTCAGAATTCTATCAGGGGTTCATGTATCCTGGAAGGTTTCAGAGAATCCATGAATGCGTATGCTGAATTGAAGGCAAAATTTGGTATGATTGTGTGTATTAGCATTTCTCTGGGGAGAATGTATAAGCCATAACTTTCATTATATTCTCAGACAGGTCTGTGACTCAAAATAAAGTATAACACCATTGATCTAACTCCATCCATTTATTGATATTTTTATCCCCTCCTCCCTGCTCCCCCCATCCCACCCACTCTGACCAGATGTAGTTACTACAAAGACCCATTTCTCCATATAACAGTCTCTCTGCAAGACAGCAAAGAGATCAAACCAGTCAATCCTAAAGGAAATCAACCCTGATTATTCATTAGAAGGACTGATGCTGAAGCTGAAGCTCCAATACTTTGGCTACCTGATGCGAAGAGCCAACTCACTGGAAAAGACCCTGATGCTGGAAAAGATTGAAAGCAAAAGGAGAAGAGGGCAGCAGAGGATGAGATGATTAGATAGCATTGCCAACTCAGTGGACATGAGTTTGAGAAAACACCAGGAGATAGTGAAGGACAGGCAAACCTGGTCCTTTGCTGCAGTCCACGGGGTCGCAAAGAGTCAGACATAACTGAGCGACTGAAAAACAACTTTCTCTTAGGGCCACAAATAAGGATGGGCTATTGCTGAGGACATGGACTGAGGCTAGCAGGGCTAGATGCATTCTGCCTCAGGAGGCTACTGTGCGCCACCATGGCCTGCTCCTCTCCCCTCTTTCTGCCAACAAATCATTTATTCTTTCATTTTCCTTCCTCTCCCATCTCTCCTTATCCAATTTCTCCTTTTCTCTCTTTCTCATTCTCCTTCTCTTCCTCTTTTTCTTCCTTAGCTTCTCCCTCATACTTTATTAACACATTAATTATAGGGCAATCAGACTTTGACCATGGAGCTTGAAGCCTCTTAAAATCAGGACTAGAGGCGGCATTCACCTTGCTCATTGGCTCTTACTTCCAGAGTCCCCAGCACAGCCTCCACAGAAGAGAAAAGGGGAGGGAATGGGCCTGCGCTTGGAGGTATGGAGTCAGTAACTAGGGAAATCCCAGCCTCAAGTATAACTGTAATGAGTTAGAAGAAATATGTGAGTCAGGTCAAGAAATCATAGATCTTACAACTTTTTATCAAAACAAAGTTTGGAAGAAATTTAAAAATGTATCTAACCCAATCTTCCTCCCTTCTCATCCTTCTTGATTCCTTTCTGTTCTTCACCCCATACATCCATCAACAAGATTTTTAGCTCTCCCTTAAAATTTATTCCATTCCACTATTTTATGTGCTATAGCTTCTGGTACTACTGCTATCTTGAAATTGTGTAGTGTCCTCCAACTTTCTTCTTCAATGTTGTTTTGGTGGACTAGATCTTTTCTTTTCCATATGAACTTTTAAATCACTTTGTCTATATCTACAAAATAGTTTAGCAGGGTTTTGACTGAATCTATGTTGAATCTATAGATCAACTTGGGAAGAACTGATATTTTAACAATATTGAGACTTCCTATTCATGGGCTTCCCAGGTGGCTCAGTGATAAAGCATCTGCCTGCTATGCAGCAGATGTGGATTTGATCCCTAAGTCAGGAAGATCCTCTGGAAAAGGAAATAGCAACCCACTTCAGTATTCTTGCCTGGAGAATCCCATGGACAGAGAAGCCTAGTGGTCTATTAGTTTATGGGGTCGCAAAAGAGTCAGACATGATTTAGAGACCAAACAACAACAATTCATGAACATGGACTATCTCTCCATTTATTTAGATATTCTTTGATTTCTTTCATTAATGTTTTGTAATTTTCCGCATTCAGATACTGTACATATTTTTTTATATTTATACTTAATTCATTGTTTTGCAGCTATCATAAATAGTACCATTTTCTTAAAATTTCAAATTCTAATTTTTACTACTGGCATATAGGAAAGCAACTGATGTTTGTGTATCGACCCTGTATTCTGTAGCCTTGCTATGTATACTCTTATTAGTTCCAGAAAAGTTTTTCTTTTTTTTGTAGATTGTTTGGGATTTTCCACAATCTTCCAAATTTTCATAAATTGTATTTTTCATTTAACTCAAAATATTTAAAATTTTCTCTTGAGACTTCTTCTTTGACACATATGTTATTTACAAGTATTTTAATTTATAAACATTTGGGGATTTCCTGGAAATTTTTCTGTTGCTGGTTTCTAGTTTAATTCCATTGTAGTCTGAGAACATATTTTGTATGATTTCTGTTCTTTTAAATTTGTTAAGATGTGTTTTATGGCCCAGAATATGGTCTATCTTGATAAGCATGTTGCAAACTTGAGAAAATTTATACTCTGCTGTTGTCAGAAGGAGTACTCTGTAAGTGCCAATGAGATCAAGCTGACTGATACTGCTGTAAATTAATTTAAAAAAGAATGGTTCACAGATTTAAAAAAAAAAAGAAACAAATCTGAATTTTACATTTTAAAACATCCAGAAAACTTGGTTAAAAACAAAATTATTTTTAAAATCCTACTTAAAAAAATAGGTAAAAATAGATCCAAAATCTTTACACTTACCTTTCTTCATCATCACTCTCCTAGCCTAAGCTATTTTGGTCTCCTGCTTAGACCTTCTGACTGGTCTCATCACTAGCCTCCTAACTGGTCTACCTGTTTTCAGTTTTGCTCCCACTATAATCCATTTCCCACAAATCAGACAGAATGATCATAGACATGTCAATCCTAGCTCAAAACCCTCTAGTGGCTTGTCATTGTACCTGGAGTAAACACCTTTGTATGGCTGGCATGGTCCTACACGGGCTTGCTTCAGAATTTCTCTCCTACTTCATTTACTACCAATCAGACTTCTTCTGACTGGTAATCCCTTAAATACCCCCAAGTTCATTCTCACTCTACAGCCTTCACCCTTGTGTTTCACCTTGCTTGGGAAGCCATGTCTCTGGATCGTCCTGAAATGATCACTTTCTTGTCATTCAATCTCACCTCAACTCTCCCTCCTAGGAGAGACTTTCCCTGACTAGTCTTGTAGTCTATAAGTGACAATGTGGTCAAGTTGATTGATAGTGCTGTTCAGGTAAAAATATATCCCAAATCTGTCCAGAGACCTTCACTGACTATTTAATCTTGTTCCCCAGATCTACCCAGTCACATTACCTTTGGACAATATTTTCAAAACACTTTTACTTTCTGAAATGATCCTGTTCCTATATTTGTTGGTTGTTTATATCTGTCATCCTTTCTCTAAAATGTTGCCACCGGGAGAGCAGGGACCCTCTTCATCACTGAATTGTCAGCACCTAGAGCAGAGTAGGCACCTAAATATTTATTGAATGACTGCACTTCTGTTTGAACATTCCCAGTCACTTGGAGCTGACTGCTTTGATCCATAAGGCAGCCAGTGCCTCTTTGGATGGTTTTTTTGTGTTAGAAATTTCATCTTTCACTCGAGCTTAGCACTGCATTCTTGACCATATAAACAGATTAGAAGAGAAAAAAATAACTTACAATCATTATGAAAGATGCTGAGACTTTGATAAAACTTAACACCTGTTAGTGATAAAAAAAAAAGATGTTCTAAGCATGTTAGGAATAAGAGGTAACTTCCTTAAACCGATGAAAAGCATCCTCCAAAATCCCACAGGGAATGTATATAATGGTTGCACACTGAAAATTTTCCCTTTAAGATAAGTAACAAGACAGGGATGCCCATTATCACTCCTTTTGTTCAGCATTGAATTGGAGATCCTGCACCATAAGGGAAGGAAGTGAAATAACAGGAATAGGGATTTGGAAGGAAGAAATAAAACTGTCATTTAAATCTATTTTCTATCTTTCACCCACTGGTTCTCCTTCAGTGTTCTGGAGGCCCACAGACCAAAGCTGTCCCTTCTTCATGATGGTCCAGGTCTTCTTTCATCTCTGGGCCTCAGTCACCTTCACTAGAAAATGAAGGGTTGGACGAGGTAATCCAAAAAGCTCCTTGTGGTTCCATCTTCCCATAATTCTTTGAGCCCAAATAATCTCTCCTGCAGGCTAAACATCTCTGTTTTCCTCGGTAGTTCCTAATAGTGATGACCAGAGTCCTCCTTTCCTAGTAACACATTCCATTAAAAAAAAATGTGGTTTCCAGAACTGGGGCAGAAGGTGAAGAAAGGATAGGGCATGAAAAGATTGGAGTAGAGCGAGTTAGACGGAAAACAGAGTTGAGACATGAAATGGTAGAGAGAGGCAGCAGAGGTTTCAGGGTATCTGAGGGAGAGGTTGCCTGGTAGGGGAGAACTCCTTGACTTTGTCCCTGGAGTGAGCAGAGGATCTTCTGCATGCTTTGGGGGAACAGTGATGGGAACTGAGTTTGTAGCTGTCTCCAAGCATTTGGTGGCTGTCAGTCCTTCCTTCCAGCTCTCCTACCCTGGGCTCCGTAGCTGAGATGGAGGGAGGGGGATTGACAAAAGCCGAAGCAGGGTGGGAAGGGAGACTGCACAGAGCTAGGCCCCTGTCCAGGAGGCAGGAGCAGCCGCCACAGTAGGAGGGAGCAGCAAGCCAACAGCTGAGTGAGACAAGGCCTGGGTTATTTTTTTTTTCCAGTTTGTTGGCATGTGGGTGGATTTTTCTCCTTTTTTCTTCTCTCCTGCTCTCTGCCGTTTCCACAGAGATGTGGGAGTTTGCAAATTTGTCTCAGTGGAGGGGAGAGGCAAGAGCTGATTTGGGGGGTCCTTGTCAGGAACCAGGGAAGCAGAGAAGGACACTGCAATCCTGGTAGCAAGAAAACTAGAACCCATTCCCTGATGGTATCACTGGGGCAAGGAAGGCTTCACTCGCTTTCCTTTCCCCCAGTGCTGCAGAGGGATGTATTCTCACCTCTGTTCAACTCTTTGCTCTCAAATCCATCCCACCTGGTGATTGCGAAAGGCTTTCTCTGATTCTTTCCTTGCTCTGCAATGCCAAATGCCCTTTCCTCGGGTCCCTGAACAAACTATGGGCACCCTGAGACTATTCCACCCAGAGGTTGCTTTCCTCTCCAGTATGGCCTGGGGTTGGGGGTGAGGGGCTAAGGAGCTTTCCTTTTTTTCTAGCAATACATGTAAAGGATTGAAAAAAAAAAAAACCAAAACAGTACTTATAGCACATGCTAAGTGCCAAATGAGTATTTCAGGCTTTCAGAGGGGGAAGCTTTCTGAAAGAATTAAGGGGTGAGTAATTTACAGAAGTCTTCCTGGAGGATGTAGAGCAGAGACAAACTGACAAAGTAGGTAAGGGCATGCCAGGCAGAGGCACACAGCACGAAGTTGTGGGTCTGGACACCTAGATGCTGATCCTCATTCTGCCATTTTGTAATGTGATGTTGAAAAAGGAAGTTACTTCCCTTCTCTTGGGCCATCTTTTCTCACTGGGAAAACAGGCTGAATCTCTAAAAGCTCTGCAGATTTGTGGAGCTGAATCCTGATTCCTGGCCGTGGGGCTTATGAGCCATCTAATGACATCATGGGTATCCAGAGTGTGTTGAACACCATCAAGGGATTAGATGACCAACTGTACCATTTTGCCTGGTACTGAGAGGTTCCCTGGGAAGCAGAGTTTCAGCGCTTAAACAATCTTGAGCAAACTGGGATAGTTGGTCACCCTAGCAAGGCACACGTCCCCTACTTGTTATTATCACTATCGTTATCATTATTATTACCACTAGAGGGCAACACTCTCTTATGCCTCGGAGTAGGTCTAAGCCTCCACCGGTCCAAAAACGTAACGAAGTGTCCCGTCATTCCAGGACAGACCAATCTTCTCAGTCTTTCTCCAGAAGAGAACCCTGAGGAACAGAAAGATCTGTGGACCTTGAATTCCTGGAGCTTCCTTTTGGCCTTGCCAGCCCTATGTGGTCTGATTTTGCCAACTGTGCCCAAACCCTGAGCCGCACTCACTTGCCTATTCTGCCCCACTATGGCAGAACCGCCCTTTTCTTAGGGGACTGGGGACATACAGGGATGCTGACACTTAGCTTTGGTTTGTCTGAATGCAACAGGCAGTTTCACACGGATTTCCTGCTCTCATGCTTTGACTTTCTGGCAGTATACACATTCTACAAGGGCCTCCCAGGATTTCCCTGGTGGCTCAGACAGTAAAGCGTCTGCCTACAATGCGGGAGACCCAGGTTCTATCCCTGGGTCGGGAAGATCCTCTGGAGAAGGAAATGGCAACCCACTCCAGTACTCTTGCCTGGAAAATCCCATGGAGGGAGGAGCCTGGTAGGCTACAGTCCATGGGGTCGCAAAGAGTCGGACACGACTGAGCGACTTCACTACAAGGGCCTCCCAGGTGGCGCTAGTGGTAAAGAACCTGCCAGCCAATGCAGGAGAGGTAAAGATACCTGGGTTTGATCCCACCCCCGGGTCGGGAAGTTCCCTGGAGAAGGAAACGGCAACCCACTCCAGTACTCTTGCCTAGAAAATCCCATGGACGGAGGAGCCTGGTGTCCATGGGGTCGCAAAGAGTTGGACACGACTGAGCGACTTCACTTTTCACTTTTTCTGGGTCGGGAAGATCCCCTAGAGGAGGGTATGGCAACCCACTCCAGTATTCTTGTCTGGAGAATCTCCATGGACAGAGGAGCCTGGTGGGCTACAGTCCATAGCGTCACAAAGAGTCAGACATGACTGAAGCTACTGAGCGAAAGATACATTCTACAAGGCAGCTGCATTGATACAGGAGCTGGCTTTCTCTTTTCCATAGAATTGATTTCCGTATTACCTTATTTCTGTCATCATATCGAATTGTAGTTATAATTTATCTATCTATATATCCCATTAGATGGTTGATTCATGCATTCAACAAACATAGATTGCTTATTGTTTACCTACCACGTCCCAGGCTTTTTGCCAGATTTGTGGTACAGTGGGTGGGGGGGGGGCGCAAAACAGACAGAATATCTGCCCTTGTAGAGCTAACAGTCTAGAGAGGGAGGTGGGAGGGAAGCAAACAAAGAATCACACAAATCAATATGTAATTACACACTTGCTAAGTTCAAGGAAGGAGAAGGACTCACCGAAAGCATGTACCAGAGGGTTCTGCCTCATCTGGGAGTGAGAGAAGGAGCTGCTGATGAACTGACATTTGAACTGAGATCTGAAGAATGAACAGGCAGTAAGTAGGCAAAGGCAACAGAAAACAGCTTTCTATGGCAAAGGAACAGCAGGTGCGCAGGGCCTGAGAGGGGACGAGCCCAGCTCCCAGGAGGAGCTGTTTGCTTCTTGAGGGCACAGCCTGCTTCTTGTTCATTTTTGCTATAGCTCCAAGCCTGGCATACAGAGATGCCAAATAAAATGTCCGGGGGATTGAACTGAATGAAATTTGGTCTTGGAAATTATCATAGGTTGGAGGTCAAAAGACCTAACATCTGATTCCAGCCCTCCTGGGCAATTCGATTTTCCAACTGCTTACCATGCACACATCATGCGCGAGGACCTGGGCTCAGACTGGGCTTGGGGAAAGGTAAACAAAACAGAATAAGTCTCTGCCCTTCAGCAGCACAGGGTCGGGTGGGGTGGCTCACAGATACACAGGCTCCTTCCACTCTCTGGGCCTCATTCTCTTTGGTTCTAAAATGAAAGGTTGGAGTTACAAAATCCCTTAGGCCCCTTCTAGCTTTAAGAGTCTTGACCCGCTCTTCCTTGAATACTGGCCGGTTAGGTGGCAGTGGGAACAGCGGAGTGGTTGCTTCCATTTCTCCTGCCTTCTAGGCTTCACAAGGAATAGGACTGGGGAAGTGCAGACTTGAGCTCTAGTTTTGGACCGTTTTCCCTTTTACAAGGGTCTCAGGAGCAGTTAGGGTTCACTGCTTTTGGGGAAAATGTTTCAGAATTCCATGAACCTTTGTTTCTTTCTTTCCCATCTCCTCTCCCCACCTGCCCCTCCCCAGTCTTCTTGTCTACATCTAGAACTGTGTTTGCATATATTAAGGCTACAAAGAACCTTTAACATCATTGTATCCAATACTTCCATCCGGTGTTTACATTTCCTATGCAATAGACCCTTCAAGTGAAGCCGTCTGGCCACTATTTGAAGACTTCCATTGATGGTTAACTCACTCTTTCCACTAGGCTTAGCCTATGAGACGCCACTTCCCTCTGGGAATCTGTCTCCCTGTAATTTTCATCCATTGCTCCTGGCTGTGTCCACTGGGGCTAAGCAGAATAATTCCACTTCATTGCCCCCTGACAGCCTATTGGGTATTCAAAGCCAGGAATCACATCTTCATAATCCTGCTCTCCTCCAGGCCTAATATCATCTGTTCCTTCAAATGCTCTTCACTGGTTCAAATCTCCTTAGCATCTGTAAACACAGATTAGTTTATGTAAGATTTATATTCCGCCTACTTTAAAGAGGATATTAGGCGACTCATCAGTTACAACATGAAAGAAAGACAATTAGGGATAAAAATGGGGAAGAAAACAGACCAGAGACCATGTAAAGGAAGCCTGAATAGATGTTGCCAGGTACCTAAAATGAACTGGATTATAATTGGACTCTGAATTTGGCTCGAAGTTTTATGGAAGCTAGGACAAAATTGGAAACACATTGGGTTATGTGGTTTTATGTTCTGACAGAATCATGCTTACAAATCATCTTCAGAAAGAAAATTTTTCCTAAAACAAAACCCAGACTAGTCTATTAGGATTGCTTTCCATGAGACTGCTCAAGACTGACAGGTTCTTCACATACATCTTGGACCCTCCCCCTACTAGTGGGAAAGGGGCCAGAAGGATAATTAATTAATTAGCAAAATGCTGTCTCAGTTTTAAGCACTGCTATCTCTTTAGGGATCTCCACAGGGATGAGTCTTCCTTTTCTGTTCCTTTTTCTTTCTTCTCTGTGCCTCACAGATCATCACTTTCCCACTGTCCTGCTCTTTACAGTCTTCAATCTCAAGACTCTTTGGAATAGCAGACCTCAGGAAATAGCCCAAGTAAGGAGTTATAAGCTAGTGATCACACAGCAGTTATATGTAAATCATTTCTCTCTGGTCCTCAGTGTTCTCATCTGAAAAATGAGTTAATCTCTAAGCTTCAGCTTGAACATTCTGGACTATAAAACTGAGGGAAAAGACTGATGATTTAAAAACAATTTTTTTTTTCCATCTCGTGTCTGGCAGCTAACAGTGTAGAAGATCTGCTCGTGGTAGAGCTATGAGAACCCAATAGGAAAAACCAATTTGAACAGATGCCACCTTCAAATCTGAGGAAATTATTTCATGGCTCTCATCATCATGATGAGTTCTTGTTGACTGGGTACTGGCAGTGGTGAGATGTGGTTTTCAGGGTTCTTTCCTGCTTTAGCTCTGCGTTCTTTGGCAAAGCTGGCGCTGGGGTAAGGAGAACTGGAGCAATCACACCAGGGATCGAGGCTTCTGGGAAATGACTCCGGAGGCAGCAGGCAGGAAAAGAAGGTAGTGCCAAAGTTTCTGCTGAACAACAACAATGAGCCAGTTAAAAAAAAAACACTTTTGGGCTTTCCTGGTGGTCCAATGGTTAGGAATCTGCCTTGCAAGGCAGGAAACACGGGTTAAATCCCTGGTCCCAGAAGATCCCATATGCCACAGAGCAACTAAACCCGTGTGCCACAGCTACTGAGTCTGCACTCTGGAGCCCTTGAACTACAACTCCTGAGGCCCATGTACACTAAAGCCTGTGCTCCACGACGAGAGAAGCCACCACAGCAAGAAGGCTGCACACTGCAGCTAGAGAAAGCCTGTGCACAGTGAGAAAGACTCAGCCCAAAACAAATAGTTTTAAAAACCCTTTGTAGTGTGTAATATTTGGTACACATAACATCCATGTGGAACCCCTTCCCTCCTAGCCTGTTACTCTCCTGCTCAAAAAACTTTCCATGACTTTTCATTGCCTATAACAGATTCCAAATGCTCTTGTTTGGCTTTGGAATCTTCTCCAAGCGGAATCAAGCCGTGTCTTATCTCCTCCTGTCTCTCACAACACATGTGCGTGCACACACACTTGTGCTTCTGCTTCTCTCTTCAATCACATTATGCATGGTTCCCTAAACACAGTTTCCTGACTCTGTTCCTTTCCTTCCATGGCACGGGACTCCAACAGGGGTTTCTCAGCTCTACCACTTCCACCTGTTGAAATCCTCAGCCCAGCTCAAATATATAAAGACCTCCCAACATCCTAGTCCTGGTGACTCCACTCTTGTGCTTTGCATGTTCCATTTTGTTACTCCTTTTTGGAACATGGGATTGATTGTAGTTCTCTGACTAGACTGGGAGTTCCCTTAGGGCGCAGGCTATGTTTAATTCACCCAGAGCTCTCCATCATCCTTCCTTGCTTTGCCTGTCTCCAGAGCACCATCTGGGGTCATTTCCTAGGGCTGCCATAACAAAGTACCACAAACCGGGTGGCTTGAAACAGCCGACATTTATTCTCTCTCAGTTCTGGGGGCTACAAGTCTGAAATGGGACTTCTTCAAAGAGAGCAGGGCTATGCTCTCTATGAAGGCTGGAGGAAAGAATCCTTCCATGCCTCTTCTAGCTTCTGGTGGTTGCCAGCAATCCTTTGTGTTCTCTACCATGGAGACTCCAAGCTCTGCCTTCATCTTCACATGGTATTCTGTGTGTGTGTGTATCAACGCCCAAATTTCCCTCTTCTTTTAAGGACACTGGTCATTAGATGGAGTGAAAGTGAAAGTTGCTCAGTCATGTCCAACTCTTTGCAACCCCATGGGCTGTATTTCATGGAATTCTCCAGGTCAGAATACTGGAGTGGGTGGCCTTTCCCTTCTCCAGGGGATCTTCCTAACTCATTAGATGAAGACCCATGCCAATAGAATATGACTTTACCTTAAGTACATCTGCAAAGATCCGAATTTCCCAAAAAGATCACATTCACAGGGTGGACGTCAAGTTTGGGGGGATACTATTCAACTCAGTACACCATCTGACATGTTCTAGTTCTTTATTGTCTCTCTCCCCCAGTACAATGTCAGCTCATGAGGTTAGGAACTGTTGTCTATTTGGTTCATTGCTATATCCTCAGTGTCCAGAATACTGCTTGACACATAGTAGACAATAAATATTTTGTAACTGAAACTTAGTACCCATCTGCCTGCTGCCTCACAATCTGAATGAGAGAAGCAGGGACAGGAAAGGGAACACAGGTTTGCCCGGAACATAATAAATACTCTGTAAATATTTGCTGGAAATAGAAGTATTTGATAGCTATATTAATTTAACTCTTACGGAGCACCTATTTTGTACAAGGTATTAACGAAAGCAGTGGCGCCCCACTCCGGTACTCTTGCCTGGAAAATCCCGTGGACGGGGGAGCGTGGTGGGCTGCAGTCCATGGAGTCGTGAAGAGTCAGACACGACTGAGCAACTTCACTTTCACTTCCCACTTTCATGCATTGGAGAAGGAAATGGCAACCCACTCCAGTGTTCTTGCCTGGAGAATCCCAGGGACGGGAGCCTTGGTGGGCTGCCGTCTATGGGGTCACACAGAGTTGGACACGACTGAAGTGACTTAGCAGCAGCAGCAGTGATGTGAAAAAGAAACATCTGAGCTTCCTGGCTATGTTTCTGTGTGACCCTGGGCGAGTCATTCAACCTCTGGGTTTCGCTTTCCCCATCCATGACATGGAGGTAATGACATCATCCACCTCACAGGATTGTCATGCAGATTGAGCTCGTGCATGTAGAGTACTTAGCACAGGGCCAGCCACGTGGTAAGCACCATAGATGTGTGTTTTGTTTTTTTTTAACTGTAGCTGCTGTTATACGCTAGACTCTGTGCAAAGTGTTTATAAAAAGCAGTTTTATCAAGATACAGTTCATATACCATAAGATTCTCCCTTTTAAAATGTACAGTCCAGCGGTTTTGAATTAACAGGGTTGTGCAACCATCACCACCATCTAATTTTAGAAAATTTTCATTCTCCCTCCTCAAAACCCCATAGCAGTCACTCCTCTTCCCCCAACCCATGCCCTCGCCCCTAACAACCATTACTCTACTTTCTGTCTCTATGGATTTGCCTATTCTGGAATTTTATCTAATGGAATCATGCAATATGTGGACTTTTGTGTCTCTTTTAGCATAATGTTTTCAAGGTTCATCCATGTTTTAGCATGTATTAGTACTTCATCCCTTCTTTAAAAAATTGAGGTATAGTTGATGTACAATATTATATGTTTCAGGTGTACAATACAGTGATTCACAATTTTTAAAGGTTATACTCAATTTATAGTTATTGTAAAAATTGGCTATATTCCCTGTGCTATACAATATATCCTTACAGCTTATTTATTTTTAAAAAACTTTTTATTTTGTATTGGAGTATAGCCAATCAACAACGCTATGATAGTTTCGGGTGGTTGGCAAAGCGACTCAGCCATGGGGCAGAATTGTTCTCCCCAAATTCCCCTCCCATTCAGACTGCCACATAACATTCAGGAGAGTTTCCTGTGCTATACAATAGGTCCTTGTTTGTTATCCGTTTTAACTATTGGCTTACTTATTTTATAGACAGTAGTTCCCCCTACCCCTCTATTGCCTCTCTCCCCTTCCTTCTCCCCACCGGTAACCACTAATTTGGTAACAACCAATAATTGTAAGTCTGTTTCTGTTTGGTCATACTCATTAGTTTATTTTATTTTTTACATTCCACATGTAAATGATATCATCCAGCATTTGTCTTTCATTGTCTGACTTACTTCATTTAGCATAATACCCTCCAAGTCCATCCATATTGTTTCAAATGGCAAAATTCCATTCTTTTTATGGATGCACAGTATTCCATCTCGTACACATACCACATCTTCTTTATCCATTCCTCTGTTAATATTGGCATGCATATATCTTTTTGAAGTAATGTTTTCATTTTCTTTGGATATATACCTAGGAGTAAAATTGCTGGCTCATATGGCAGTTCTAATTTTAGTTTTTTGTGAGGAAACTCCATACTGCTTTACACAATGGCTGAACCAATTTGCATTTCTACCAACAGTGTACTAGGGTTCCCTTTTCTTCACATCCTCATCAACATTTGTTATTTGTGGTCTTTTGATGATAGACATTGTGGCAGATGTGAGGTGATATCTCACTGTGGTTTTGATTTGCATATCTCTGATGATTAGTAATGTTGAGCATCTTTTCATGGGCCTGTTGGCCATCTGTACATCTTCTTTGGGAAAAAGTCTATTCAGGTCTTCTGCCCATTTTAAAAATCAGGTTGTTCTTTTTATATAGAGAGAGTTGGATGAGTTGTTTATATATTTTGGAATTCCAGTCATTTTTATGGCTGAATAATATTCCTCCATGTGGATATACCACATTTTGTTAACCCATTCATCAACAGATACACACTTAATTGTTTTCATTTTGGGGCTATTACGAATAATGCTGCTATGAACATACATGTATAAGTTTTCATGTAAACATGTTTCATTTCCCTTGGCTATATTCCTAGGAGTGGATTCCTGGGTCATATGGTAATCCTATATTTAACAATTTGAGAAACTTCCAAACGGTCTTCCAAAGCAACCACACCATTTTACATTTCCAGCAGTAATGACTGAGAGTTCCGATCGTTCTACATGCTCAACCAACACTACTCCCTGTTTGTCCTTTTTATTTGAGTTATCATAGTGGATGTGAAGTGGTATCTGTATATGTGTGTTTTAAGAAACTGATGTTTATTTTTCAACAGCTTTATTTCTGTTTTCTGTTCAAGAGCCTGTGGAGAACAGCTTAATACTACCCAATGGTCATTCTTACCAATTCACTGGCTTGGGATCAGTCTTCAGTGGTGGATTGGATGCTCCGATCTTTGGCAGAGAACTGCTCAATAGGCGCACAGAGCACCAACATGCTTTCAGACCAGCCTGTGATCTCAGGTTGAGTAGCAGTAAACTCAGGAACTAGAGCGGTCCATTCGGTCTGAAATTCCTTCTTGGTCACAGCCTTTCCATCAGTGACCTATTTATTCTTTTCGATCTCTACAGGGTCTCTGTAGAAACAGAGATCAGGCATGACGACCCGTGAGTGCTCATGGAAGACGGTGTCACGCATGCACTGTACTTCCCAGGACAGTATTCACATCAGATCCATGGAGTGGGTTCCCTTGTTGTTGCCTGGGGTGGCAATGTCCACCTGGAGCAGAGGAGAATCTGTGTCACGCAGAGCAATGGTGGGCAGATTAACATAAGATGCCTTTGTGAGAGGCTGGTGGTCAGCTATGGGATCAGTGACCACTGGAAGTTATGGCTCATGGAAGGCTGCCTGGATCTCATTAACAAAAGATTCCAGGAGTGAAGGAGCCAGCCATAGGAGTGGCTCCAGTGACAGCAGCAAACTTCACTCCAGCTCGGTGGCCAGTATTCCTGGAGGATGTGACACTGGCATCAACTGGGTTTTCAATGGCATGAGTCACCAGCAGAACCTTCTCTCAGGTTCTCTTCAGATTTATGATGTAGATGTTATCACTTCATTCTGTAGATGTACAGTTCCATTTGGAAGTCAAGGTTGGTGCCACCTAAGTGGGTTCCTGCTGCAAGGAATTTAAGGATATCCTCCTCCTTCATCTGTAGGGTATCAAGGGCTCTGGACATTGTGAAAGTTTCCTTTTACATTAGGAAGGAAAGCTCACTGTGGTTTTTATCTGCATTCCCCTGATGGCTAATAATGTTGAGTATCTTTTCATGTGCTTAATGGTCATTTGTATATCTTTGGAGAAGTATCTATTCAAGTCCTTTGCCCATTTAAAAAAATGAGTTGTCTTTTTGCTGTTGAACTGTAAGAGTTCTTTACATATTCAGATATATCATTTGCAAATATTTTCTTTCATTCTCTGCATTGTCTTTTCTGTGCCAAATGATTTTGCATGCTTTTCCCAAGACCACCCCCTGTGAGGTAGGTGTTACTGAGAGGGAAAAGGAAGTTCAGAGAGATGAAATTTAAATCCAGTTCTGTATGACTGTAAAACTCAAGCTTTCTCTTCTATTCCAGCCTGCTCACAAAGATGAATGAAGACATGTTTCTGGCTTTAAGGAGCTTGGTCTGGCAGAGGACATGCAACAAGAACAAAAACAAATGGGCTGTAAAGCAGAGTTCCACAAGTGCCACAGAAGAAGTGTGGAGGAAGTGAGCGCTCCTGGCTGGAGCGATCAGGGCTGGCTTCAATGAGGTGGTGTTTGTCTTGCAGGATGGGTACAGTTTCATTGGATGGAGGTGATGGAGTAAGTGGAGATGAGCATTTCCATAGGAGAGCAGAAAATGAGGGCCGAATGAATGAATGGAGCTTTGAGCCTAAGACTGGTTGTGATGGGGAGTCCCAGGGCTTGTTGAGGTGGGAGATCCTGGGGACTGCCCATGATATGGGCTGGAGAGTGGTCCCCAGAGGTAGAAAGTCCAGGGGTTGGATGGGATAGGAACACTGACACTTGGGATTGGCAGACCCAGGGGATGGGGAGTCTGAGGGATTCCTGGACCTGGGGGCTGCCTGGGATGGAGGTTCCTGGAAGGTCTTAGATGAGGATCTTGGGCCTGTGGACCCGAGGACGTTGGAACGGACTGGGATAGAGGGCTTCTTTAGGCTGCATTAATTGAGGACCCTGGGACCGGTGAAATGGAGAGATCTCCAGCAGCTTGCGATGGGGCTGGCCGGTGGGGCCCTTGGGGCGGGTCCAGCTCCGGGCGCCTGCGGCGGCTGCAGGTGGGACGCGCGGGGGCGGGCCGGGCGCGCGGGGTGGGGGCAGGGGCGGGGGGCGGGCCGGCGGCCGGGGCGGTCCCGCGCGGCCGCGCTGCGCAGTGACTCCGCAGCGGGCGGAGCGCCGCGGGCCGCGTCCTCGGGAGCCGTGGCGGCGGCGGTGGCGGCGGCGGTGGCGGCGGCGGCGGCGGCGGTAGCCTCAGCTCCTGCTCCCCGTGCCGCCGGCCCCAGCGCTGTCTCCCGGGCCCCCCCGGGCCCCCGGGCCCTCGAGCCCGGTGCGCGCCCTCGCGTCCCGCCGGCCCCCTCCCCCGGCTGGGCCCGGGGGAGGGTGGCGCCGTGAGCGAGCTGGGATCGGGCTTTCCTGCCCCTTCCCCTGCCCCTGGGCCGCCAGGATGGAGGCGGGGTCGGGTCCCCCGGGCGGCCCGGGATCCGAGAGCCCCAACCGAGCGGTGGAGTACCTGCTGGAGCTGAACAACATCATCGAGAGCCAGCAGCAGCTGCTGGAGACCCAGCGGCGGCGCATCGAAGAGCTGGAGGGCCAGCTGGACCAGCTCACCCAGGAGAACCGCGATCTGAGGGAGGAGAGCCAGCTGCACCGCGGGGAGCTGCACCGGGACCCCCACGGCGCGCGGGATAGCCCGAGCCGCGAAAGCCAATACCAGAACCTGCGCGAGACCCAGTTCCACCACCGCGAGCTGCGGGAGAGCCAGTTCCACCAGGCGGCCCGGGACGTGGGCTACCCGAACCGGGACGGCGCCTACCAGAACCGGGAGGCTGTGTATCGGGACAAGGAGCGGGACTCCTCCTACCCACTCCAGGACACTGCTGCTTACTCTGCCCGCGAGCGCGACGTGGCCCAGTGCCACCTGCACCACGAGAACCCAGCCCTGGGTCGCGAGCGTGGCGGGAGGGAGGCTGGGCCGGCGCACCCGGGCCGCGAGAAGGAATCCGGCTATTCGGCGGCGGTGGGCGTGGGGCCCCGGCCACCGCGGGAGCGGGGCCAGCTGAGCCGCGGCGCATCCAGGAGCTCCAGCCCCGGGGCCGGCGGCGGCCACAGCACCAGTACCAGCACCAGCCCCGCCACAACCCTCCAGAGAAAGTAAGGAACGCGTGTTTGTTTTCCCCGGTTCTTCCCCGCTAGTTCCCTCTTCAACTTGAACGGCTAGTAAAGTAAGAAGCCAGTGCCTGATTCCGTGTCCTCTCCTGTCCCAACCTGTCGGGAAAAGCCGGGCGCCCCCTCAGGCAGCCGATACCCCTTCTCTAGCTTCCCCAGAGTGGGTTGGCCCGATGAGTGCAGGCATCTCTTCTTTCTCAAAACCGTGGCCAGTGAGAGCTTGGAGCAGTCGTCACCCCATCCACTTCTTCACCCCCTCCCTGTATCCTTGCCAGAGGATGGCTTTTCATTTCTTTATTTATTCTATTTGGATGTGCCGGTTGGGATATTTATTGTC
This sequence comes from Ovis canadensis, assembly GCF_042477335.2. NCBI lineage: Eukaryota > Metazoa > Chordata > Mammalia > Artiodactyla > Bovidae > Ovis > Ovis canadensis. Next base: position 53,607,046 of record NC_091727.1, read on the forward strand.
TGTCACGATGTCAGCTCAGAGACGCAGGGGAACGAAAGCCCTCCCTCCCCCCCACCCCCGGCCGCGACTCCCCCCACCGTTCGGGTCTCCTCTGCAGGTCCTGAGCGCAGGCCTGATCTTTTCTCCTCTGGCAAGTGGGGACCAGAATGGCAGCTGGAGGCTGAGACGTCCCTCTGAGGGGGAACTGCAGCACGTCCTGGCCGGGGGAGCAAAGATGGAGGCCCGGCCCTTGGCTCGTTCCTCAAAGACCACCCCCTCTCCACCCTCAAGAAAAACACCGCCCAATTAAAGAGCATACCAGCAAGAGAAGTCTACAGATCTTCCCTCTTGTTGGATCAGTGCCAGTGTCTGTGCTGGGGTCTGTGTGTCTGCTTATTTGGGACACCTTGGCATCATCTCTTGGGTTGGTGGGGCATGGGCTGGGTCCACTTCCCCATGCAGATACCCTGGTGAGCTGGTTGGAATAAATGTCAAGCTGAGGGAGCCAAGGGTGTGCAGGCTCACAGGGCTGCCTTAAAGGCTCCCTGATTTCTCTTCTGCTGGACTGGAAAGAATACTGAACCGGGAGTTAGGAAACCCAGGTTCCCCTTCCAGCTCTGCTGCAGATTGGCTTTGTGACCTTGACTGAGTCCCTTCCTCTCTTAGGGCATCAGTTCCCCCATATCTTTATAAAAGGCAGGATCTGCCTTGAATTCTCTTGAATGGCCCCTCCAGCTTAGATTTGATGGTTCTGTGACTAATCCAGCCACCACTACAGACCAAGTCTGAAGTCCTCTAGCAAATGGACAGCTTTCCTCCTCCTCTCACGGCTCAGCTGGTCCTACCATGTGCCACAACCAGCGGAGTGTCTCTTGGAGGCTGGGCTGGGGGTGGGGAAGCCTTCTGCCTCAGGAAATCTGCCGGGAGACAGCTCTCTGCAACTCCCCCGTGGTGAGGCAGCAGGCTGGGGTGCTGGGTTGAGATGGCTGGGCCCCAGGAGCAGCAGCTGCAGCTCAAGGACTCGGCTGGGCTTCACTGCAGCGCACCCTCAGCTGAGGTTTGCTGTGGGTTGCCCCACAGGGAGATGGGCTCTTCTGCCTGGGGGAGGGGGTGGGGGCTGCTTGGAGCCCATTCCAGGAGGACTGACTGTGTGGAGCTTGGGGCCCCACACTGGAGGGAGGGGCCAGGTCAACCAAGCAAGACCCTTTCAGGAGAGGACCATGGTAGGGTGAAGGCAAAGGGACACTAAATGGGCATTGTGGTCCTTGAGCCTGGCTGCAGAAGACTTCCAGAGTGCTCAAGCCTGTGACAGACGAAGCAGCCTTGTTATGTATGCTCCAGGTCGCAGAACAGGGAGCAATGGGAAAATTGGGGATAAATCAGGAAGAACTTTCCAACCTGGTCTGGTGAGGCAGTGGACTGCCTCAAGGGGATCGGGAAGGGCTAGAGAAAACATAATTCCTGAACTGGTGGAAAGCCCTATGAAATGACCAAGGCTTTCCCTAATTCTAGGATTCAGTTCCCCTCCTATTCTCCACCCTGCAGATGTGAGTTTGGAAGCCTGTTTGCTCTTGAGCTCTGGGCTTCTGCCATCTGGGTAGGCTTGCCTCTCGGTCCTTCCCTCTGTGCAGCCTCCAGGCTGTTCGTTGGACTTCACATTTTGTGAAACACATTTGTGTTTGTTGCTTCCCATTTCCTAATGGGTTAATAAGGGGATTTTAGATGGTACTTCAAATTTCTCCTAACCATAAGTATTTGCGCATCCATTATTACCTCTTTTGGTCCTCGCAACAGACCCTGTGCAGTGAGCACTAGCAACTCCATTTTAGAGATGGGGAAACTGAGGCTCCAAAACATGAAGGGACCTTGCTCAAGGTTACACTGCCAGTTCTTAATAGAGCTAGGGCTATAACCCGAGTCCACCTGTCTCCAAGGCCTGTTATTTTTCCACTGGAGCTTTCTGGAGCCTCAGGACCTGACTAGGTCACAAACTGGAAGAGGCCAAGAGAGCCTGAGGTCTCTGGAGGATTCGAGCAGGGGAAGATGGCTCTGGAATGAGTGATGAGAGGGGGAGTTGATGGCGGAGGGCCTTGTCTCCCTCCTTTCCACTCTCCCTCCCTCTGTCTCGGCCAGGTGTCAGGAGGGCCTGTTGATGCAGTAGCCATTGTTGTCGCCACAGCTGCTGCAAGCTACTCCCCTGCCAGGCCTCCTCTGGGTTTGTAAGGAGTGGGTGAGAGGCTGCTGCTGAAAGCCAGGGCAGGCAGGGTGGGAGTTGAGCAGCAGAGGCTGCAGCACTGGGGGAGGCTAGGTAGAGCTGGTACAAGCAGGGCGCTCCTGGCCCCCCGGCTCCCTCTGGTGGAGAAAGAGAGGAGCGAGGGGCCTGGGCCCAGCACGGAAGGGCCCCTCACCCAGGGGCATATTCAGTCCTCCCAGCTACCCTGTGCGTCTGTCACCACAACCCACGTTTTCCAGCCAAAGAAACTGAGGGCTCAGAGAAGTGAAGCAACACTCCAGAGGTCACAGAGCCATGAGACAGACTCCCAAGCCTGGGAACTTGCCCTCTACTGCAGTTGATAGCAGCTGTTATGTCCACCCCCACCCATGTCATCCCCCCAGGATTCCCACACCCTCCCGCACTGTCTCTCCTGGACAGGTTCCCAGATGCCAGTCTGCCTTCTGCTGTGCTCTGGGTGTGGCCTTCCTAGTGCAGCATAGCGCATGATAAAGCCCGACCTCCTTCTGGCCTCTGGGCCTTTGTATGTGAAGTCTTCGCTTGCTTTTGTTTGTCTGTCTGTTTAGCAGCTGCTGATATCCACCATGCTCAGGTCTGTCCCCCTGGAATTGCCACCCTTTCCCCCCCTCGCCTCACTCGTCATGATTAGAGAAGATCTCTGTTTTTGTTGTCGATCATGGCCTGGGCCCCCTTGCCAACCTGGCGCCTAGAATGATTTACAGTTGTGCTGGGGGCCACTGCTGAGTCCTCCACGCTGAAGAGAGCTGCATTTCCCACTCTTTTTGCCTGGGCCCAGCTCTGGCTTTGCCGTAGGCAGTGGTGGGCTGAAGCCTGTTTGGTGGTAACTCTCCATCCTCTGCCCCCCCACCCTGCCCACCCAGCAAGCTGGCTTGCACTAGAGGACAGCAGTCAGCAGGGCCAGCCTGGTGTTCCTGTCAGCCAGGGCAGTGCTGGTCTAGGCACTGCTGTGGCGTCTCATGTGTGCAGTGGACTGACAGTGTGCTCCCCGCAGGGGCTGTGGATGCTGGGGGGAGGGAGGGAGCCCAGGGAGGGGCTCTAGGGAAGTCTGTCTCCTTTGGGGTCCTGGGCACTTTTCCCGAGGAGGGGTTCCTCTCCTTCTTCTCAGGAGGGAATACCATTTCTTTCCCCACCACTGTGTTGGGAGCATTATAGTTGTGTGGGAGGCAATGATAATGTCGAATTGAATGAGAATTAGAGGAATCTTGCTTCTCTGTCTAGATCTGGGGCGAGAATGGGGCTGTTGTCATCCACAAACATTTCTTGGCTGTGTACAGAGAGCAGGAGGGGCCTCCAGGCTGAGCAAACACCACACTCTCTGTTCTTGAGATCCCCCCACCCCCTCCCCTGGCCAAAGACACAGGGGACCATACCTGACCCATCATAGTGCCGGTGCTTAGGACAAAATGAGTAGCACAGGCAGTGAGGAGTGGAGGCCAGGACCTGGGGCAGGGGGAGCTTTGAAGAGAGTGGATATCACCTGGTGTTGGGTGGATAGGCAAGGGAAAGAAGACCAAATCCAGGCTTGCTCTCTGCTATTCTTTCATCTGTCCCACCTCTGCCTCCCATGGCCTCTGAATTTTCTGGGAGCACAGAAGAGGCCTGGGGCATGGAGAAGGGGCCACACATAGGCTGAGTGAGCCTCAATTCTGTGTGCCAGGCACCACCCTGTGTGGTTTTATGTAACAGTAGCCAACATTGTTTTAACCTGCATTTACTGTGTGCCAAGCACTGTTTGTTCCAAGTGCTTTCTGTATATTAATTCATTCAATCACCACATGAATCCCTTGATGTATTATTGATAGATACTGTTATTAAGTCCACTTCACAGATGAGGAAATTGAGGCCCAGAAAGGTTGGATAACTTCCCCAAGGTCACTCAGTGCATAAATGGCAGAACTAAGAAGGAGCTGGGAGTCCAGGTGGCTAGACTCCAGAGTCCATCCACAGCATTCTCACCCTCCATTCCGTGCTGCTTCTTATCTCATTTACAGAGTCTGTGCCAGGTGGGTGTTCGTGTTATCCTCATTTTTCAGACAGAGAAATGGGAGATCAGAGAGGTACGGTGACCTGCCCAAGGTTACACAACTGCATGGGGCCCAGAACTATCTGGCTGCTGAGCCTTTGGTCTACCATTGCCTCCTGGAGGTGGGCGTGAAGATGGTTTAACATGCTCTGAGTGTAGCTCTGGGCTTCTACCTGCAGAGCTCCTGGGACCGCTGCTTGAGTCAAGCTCCCTCTCCTGGTAGCCTCTTGGATTTTGACCACAGACTCCTAATCGATGCCCTCCTGCTCTTGCTCCCTTGAGCCCCTGATGAGGTACAGCCAGACCAAGCTTTCTGTGGGGCTCCAGCAGTTTCCTGCTGTCCTGGCCATTAGGAGGAGGTTTCAGACAGCTCTGCCTGCCATGCATGGACCCTTTAGGATCTTACCTTTCTCCTCTCATCTTTTTATAGTCCCCCTCACACAGGCTGAGTTACAGCCAGCCTGGCCTGTGTGCCCCATTGTCAGCGCACTCAGCCCCCTGAGAGCCTCTGAGTCTTTATTATTATTGTTTTGGCCACACCCACAGCATGCAGGAGCTTAGTTCTCCAACCAGGGATAGAACCCGAGACTTCCCTGCATTGGAAGTGCAGAGTCTTAACCACTGGACCACCAGGGAAGTCCAAGCCTCTGGGTCTTTGCTCACGCTGTTCCCTTCTCCTGGGCTGTTCCATCCAGTGCCCAGGCTGCACTCCACTGCTGTCACCTCTCCCATGTTTGTTCCCTGATCTATTCCTGACCCTTGAAATGAGCACTTTATCCCTCTTTATACATTTATTTGTTTATATCTTGTATCATCTCTACTAGCTAGAGGGCTCCTTCAGATTGAGATTTCATAGCTGTATATCACATGCATGTTGTTTGTCAGTCCGTCTTCTAGGCGCTGTGGGTGTAGCTGAAGGAGCTAGAAGCTTGGAAATGCATGGCGGACCACATAGTAGCTGCTCAGTAAATGCTGAGCAGACAAATGAATGTCAGGTTAAGTCCTGGGACACTAACAGCCAGGGCTGGCTAAGGTGTTCTTCCTTTCAGGACTCCTGTAGAGAGAGATGACTCAACTCCAGAGTTCTCTTGGCTTCTGTGTGGCTTTTTCCTCACACTACATGGAGCTGTTTGGCCTCTGCCCTCTGTGTGCTTCCCACTTACCAGTCTCCCAGTTCATAGGATGTCAGGGTAGTGGAGTCAGATGAGACTTTGGAGACATTTAAGCCAATCTGCTCACCATTACCTGTCCTTCCCATACCATGGTCTTCTCCCTCAATGTGAGACCGTCTGTCCTGAAAGGAGCAAAGAGGCCTGCATAGGACTGTGTACCATCTGCCTCATCCAGTGGGAAGTTACTTATTTAGCCATCAAATTTTTATTGGGCTCTGACCCTGGGCCGGGCACAGTGTCTTGGAGTCAGAATAAGACAGTCATTCTAGCTCATTCTCTGCTATGTTCCCTGGCAGAAGCATCAACACTGGTCACAGGGAAGAATGGTGAGTAAATGACTTATTTCTCTCTTGCAGTAAGCCATTTAGGGCAAGATCATTTGCTAGTTACCCTCACTTCCTTGTAGTATTGGGTCTCTCTCCAGGCATTCATGTTGAAAAGCACTCATGCAAGGATGCCTGTTTTATTGTTTGTTTTTTTGTTTTTGTTTTTAGTTTTTTTTTTTTTTTTGGCCACACAGTGTGGCATGTAGGATGTTAGTTCCCCAACCAGGGGTTGAACGCGTGCCCCCTGCATTGGGAAAACAGAGTCTTAGACACTGGACCATCAGGGAAGTCCCAGGATACCTGTTCTTAAGCACGTAGGAGCTGAAGTTCCCTGGGACCTTTGAATTTAGAAAATGTGGTGTTGTGGGAATGAGGACTTCACATGACTTAAGGAAAGTCACTTAACTTCCTGAGCCTTCTTTTTCTCAAGTAGTAAATGGGGATAAAACTTTATTTTCTAATGGGTGAGATTCCCATTGCCCCTGGCCTCCTACCCCACAAAAATGTATCAGAAAGTTTCCTGACTGTCTACCACACTCGGCAAGGTCCTGATCAGGATGGAAAACTGAGGAATAAGGATGGAAAATAATCTGTGAGCCTGCCCTGCCCTCTAGAGGTGAAGTTTTGCAAACAAAACAACCCAGCCGAGATTGTCTCATCACATCCTTTTCAAAGATGACCCCCCAGGGCTACACGCCAGATCAGGATGATTCTTCTAACATTTTAGAGGGAAATTTATCACAATTATCACCTGATATGTACCATTTCACTAATGTCAAATGTATTTGTAGCTGTGATATATATATGTGTGTGTATGTGTGTATATATATATATATATATATATATGTATGTGTATGTGTATTTATATATATTTTTAAGGGATAATAAGACTGCATATCTGGATGAGGCTTGTGATTTTCTGATGGAGTCCATATGCAGTTTAGTGCATTCACCTGAAGAAAACCTATATTTTCCTCTATAGAACCACTTTAAAATTATTGTCATTATATCTGTGCTAAAAAAGAAAGTATATAATTTCTTCCTTCCCTCAAATGTCTTTATAAAACTGGGAGGCATCTCTCGCAACTGTACACCTGCTATGCTAGGCAATTCATAAATGACCCATTTTGTGATTGTTGTGAGAATTGAGTGAGATGACAGATACAGAAGTGTTCAGCGAAGAGTGTGTGTTTACTCAGCCATAGGCGTTTTTATTATTATTAATAATAACTTTGCGAAATTCTGTGCCACGGAAAGGCACAGGGAGAGGCCGTGAGGGAGCTCACCACATTTCTGAGAGAGAGAGAGGGCCGTCCAGTGAATACTGTACACCAGGGATATGCCACAGCTTGCGCTGTTGCAGGCAGTGGAATTCCGTCATGGGTAGTATACTCTTCTTGGCTTCAGGGAGCTCACAGTCGGGTGGAAAAGACTAATGTGGGTCCTGTGTGCTATGCCAGAGGGGAACACAGGAGGCCATGGGTGCCCAAAGGAGGGACTGATGGGGAGGGTTTCCCGATGGGTTTTCTGAGGCTTGGAGGATGAGCAGGGGTAACCTGGGTGAAGCAGGATGGCATCTTGGTCAGTGGGAATTGGGAGCCAAAGGGTGGTTAAGGCAGAGGGCCAGCAGGGTGTATGGAGGTGGGGAGGGGAGCACATTTACCAGGTCAGTACAACCTAGAGCACAAACTGGGAAGATCCAGAGAAGAGTCTGATGACTTGGCTGGCCCAGATCAGGACACTTGAGTAGCAGCATGAGGAGCTTTATTCTGTTAGGAATTGGGAACCAACGTGGAGTTCTAAGCTGAGGGAAGAGGTGTGTGTTGCAGAGCATGGGGTGGCTGTTGAGAGCCATGTTTTGGAGAGACCTCTGCTAGATCTCTGCACTTTGAGAGACAGACTAGAGGGCATCCAGTGATGAGGCCGTTGTGACAGGCTAGATGAGAGGTGACAAGGCCTGAACTTGGGTGGTAGGAGTAGAGATAACCTGCTGGGGGAGAAAGACAGTGACAGCACATTGATAAATGCTGTGACGTAGCAGAGTTTAAGCCATTCATGACCGGCAGGGTTTTAATAATATCAGAATCACTCAGCTCAGGCTGTTCATTTTACAGATGAGAAGACTGAGGCTGACAGAGAGAGAAAGGACTTAATAGGAGGCCACTCCATGTGTGTGAGCAGAAGAGCTCTGATTAGAAATGCCACTCTGGTGTTAATGCCAGTGTTTAAAGCATCATTCCTTAAATGTGCTATTTTCTGCCTTGAAATCCCGTGAAGGTGGTAGGGATCATTATCTTTGTCCCGCAGATGAGAAAGCCGGGCCTCTAGGAGGCCGGGTGATTTGTTTGGGGAGGAAGAGATAAAGATGATGCATTACCTGAATAAAGGATCCCTTGCTTCAGTGGGAGACAGACCCTGTGCTCTGGTTCAACCCCTCAGAAGTCAGATTGGTTAGATTTATAGCTGGGGTCTGTGGTTTCCTTTTCTAGAAGCACCAGGCCCAACCTTCTTTCTGACTTGGAAGTCCTCATTTAATGTGACTGAGGCAGCTCAGAGGCAGTTTCTGGCTTGGCAGCAAGGCCTGTAATCCCCCTTTTCTGTTTTCATGGAATAAGGTTGGCCTGTGTCACCACTGTGTCCCCATTGCCTTGGGCAGGGTATCTCTAGCCTGGGGGCCTTGGTTTTGAGGCCCCCTGTATGAAATGTAAAGAATGAGCTTTGGTTTGACAGAAAACATCAACATTCTGTAAAACAATTATCCTTCAATTAAAAAATAAATAAAGTGGGAACAAAAAAGAATGAGCTTTGGAGACAGGCAGACCTAAGTTTGAATCTTGGCTCTGCCCAACCAACTGGGTTGGGGTCATTTCACCTTCTCTGACCTTTAGTTTCCTCATCTGGAAAATGAGATGATAATGCCCATCTCTCAGGATTGACCAAGATCATTTGAATGGCGTTCCCTGACACTTGTATGTGCTCAATATATAGTCATTTCCAGGGGAAGAAAACCAATGACATAATTCTCGATTATGCCAAAATATATGCTCTTAGAAACTTCATTTCATAATCATGATCTTACCTAAGATTCTTCAGTTTTTGTAGGAGATAAGTCATCCAAATACCTGGAGAGCAAATCATTAAAATAGGACAACTTGAAGTTCAACAAAACAAAACCAAAACAAATCAAAAACAGTCATTTCCTTTTTCCTCATGAAATCTCCCATGGACGATGACTTGAAGAATTCGGTGCTTGGCAAAGGTTTGCTTCCCCTGAAAATGGCTGTATTTTCTCCTTCCTAATATGAGGCTGACATGGCTCATTTTATATTGCTTTCTGCCTCAGCTACCAGTTAATTTGAAGTACAGCTCTAGCATCTTTGTTGATCTCTTTTTCTGAGTTCTTATTTTCTAGTTCAATTTTTATTCTTCCCTTATCTGTGTTGTTAGAGTAAGCCACCTCAAATCCTTTGTGACTCAGGCAGGTATAAATAACTAATGGGTGTAAACAGTTGAATGAATGGAAGCCCGGCGAGGCTGGACTAGTGATGGTGGGATTTGAAGGAGACCAGAGGGTGGTGTAGGCTGGGGCAACTGAGAAGGCATCTATAAAGGATGATTGTGATACTATGAGGAGTCGAGGGGTTAGTTAGGGAAGAATCAGTCTTTCACTCGCCTGTCTTGCTTCTGCTCTAGAAAGAAGCGTAGATTTTGGAGAACAAGACCTCACAGCACCTTGAGTCATCAACCTCCCCACTTTGTATGGACTATGTGGGAGACTGGGGTCCAAAGAAAGAAGAGGGACTTGTTTTTAAAAAATTAAATCAAAGCAGTACATATACACAATTTTAAAATTGTATTTCTTTATTCACGGCTGTGCTGGGTCTTCATTGCTTTGTAGGCTTTTCTCTAGTTGAGGCAAGTGGGGGCCTAGGTGTGGTATGCAGGTTTCTTTTGCAGTGGCTTCTCTTGCTGTGGAGCACAGGCTCTAGGGCTTCAGTAGTTGCCACACGTGGGCTCAGTAGTTCTGGCCCACGGGTTTAGTTGCCCTACAGCATGTGGAATCTGCCCAGATCAGGGATCGAACTCGTGTCTCCTGTGTTGGTAGATGGATTCTTTACCGCTGAGCCATCAGAGAAGCCCCATATACATAATTTTTAAAAGGCAGATAGCACAGAAGGACATATATAATAAAAAACCAATGTCTCCCTGTCCCCCACTTCCCAACCTCCGGAGTAGAAGTGTTAGTCACTCAGTCATGTCCAACTCTTTGTGACACCATGGACTATAGCCCTCCAGGCTCCTCTGTCCATGGAATTCTCCAGGCAAGAATACTGGAGTGGGTTGCCATTCCCTTCTCCAGAGGATCTTCCCGACCCAGGGACTGAACCCAGGTCTCTTGCATTGCAGGCAGATTCTTTACTGTCGAGTCACCAAGGACCCAACCCCCAGAGGTGACCACTTCTACCATTCAGGTTTTCTGGTGGTAACTTCATATCTCTAAATAAACATGCTTTGATGCTAATTTCTTCATTTATCAACTTCAAACATCATACATCATCTACTGACTTCTTCCTTGGATGCCATCACTGACTCAATGGACATGAGTTTGAGCAAGCTCCGGGAGTTGGTGATGGACAGGGAAGTCTGGTGTGCTGCAATCCATGGGGTCGCAAAGAGTCGGATGTGACTGAACTACTATGACAAGTGAGAATTTAGCTTCTTTACAACACATGACTTTTTCTCCCCCTCCCAAACTTTAATAGTTATATTACTATTTTGGTCCTCTATTAGTTACCTTTGTTACTTTGTTAGGTACAATTTAGACTAATTTCTTGTTCCATCATTTTGCCACAGTATCTCTTGACCACTCAGTTTATAAGATAGAGCTATTAGTGCCCCATTCCTCCCTCCATCTCGCCTCTATCTTTCCACCTCCCACTTTCTGTATTCTGTACTTTCATATCCAGCAAGGTTGATTACATTTGCATTCTGTTCTATAACAGTAATTATGTCTTCAGTGCTTTTCTGGACAAATGAACTCTAAAAGTTGACCACCAATACACTGTTTATGTGATTATGACTATGTCATATTATTCATTGCAGGGTCAAATAGTGTGCTGTAATTACGCCTCACTTCTCATGGGTCCACTGCTCCAACTTCTGTACTCCTAGGAAAATTTTCCTAGCATCAAGATCAAATGAATTTTCCTTTCTTATGCTCTATGAATTGCTCGAAGTCATGCCACTTTTTACTTTGTTTCCTATCTGGACTGGGATTTTCCACCTTATAAATCTATTTATTTATGTGCTTACTTAAACTTACTGTTGTGTGGGGTTCCTTGAAACCACACGATAATCATAGCACATCTTCTGTGGACATTTTACTTGCAGATTTTTTAGGAGGGTTTTTTTTTTTTTAAACTTCTTACTGAAATATAATATGTATACAGAAAAGTGCTCATATCACAAATGAATAGCTTGGTCAGTTTTTTACAAGCCAAGCCAATGTAACCAACACTCAGCTCAAGGTCTGTTTTTCATTCATGCTGCCCAGTACTCGTGAGCCCTTTCAACTTGCTGCACCTTGTCTTTTCTTATATAATTTATTTGGTAGTTTTCTCCCCTTTGTTTTTTCCATTTTCTCTTTCTGGAGTGTCTGTTAGTTGGATGTTGAACTTCCAGGATTGATCTTCTAGGCTGCTTACCTTTTCTTTCCTAGTTTCTCTTTTATAGTTTGCGAATGAGTTGATACAAAGCTGAGTGAGATGTCTGTATATCCAACTGGCTTGTTCACTCCCCGACCTTATTTTAGGTGAGCCACCAGGATCTGACAGTTGTAATGGGTGACCCCCAAATGCCAGAATGAAAAGCACTTTATTCTGGGAGCAACGACATGCCACTAGGTGCCCTAAGTAATACCACAGAGTCTAATTCCTTTAACCAGGAGTTCTCTGATATTTTGCCTAGGGACGAATGCCAGGCAGCTTGTGTTTTGGATCTGGGAATTGGGGGGAGGGCATGGGGGAGGATGTCATGTACTTACCTTCAGTTTATGCCCCCGTTTTCAGCCCCCAGTCACGCCTACTCTCCTTCATACCTACCGTCTTCAAGTTTGGATTTTCTCTGGGCCTTTGCTGGCCTGATTGGCTCCCTCTCCAGCTGCAACCCCCTGAGTGGTGTTGCTGGCTCTCCTTCAACTATAAACACTCTTTTCCTTGTTTTTTGCTCCCAGAAATTTATTGAAATCCCTCACCTTTTGATATCACCTTCTTCCATCTTCTTCACTGTTACGATTTCATACCTTATTTTATTCCTTCTCATTCTTTTTAGCAGGGTCCTGACAGAAGAAAGAGATAAAGATTTATGCTTTTGAGGTCCAAACTAAGGCTAATGCGACTTTTAAAAATGGTTGTTTTGCTTTCTCAATCCAGATTGAGATGGAAAATAATTAGTCAACCCCCAAAATACCCAACTCTGTAGGCCTCATTTTGGCATGTGTTGCCTCTGGCTCTAGACTGCCATGAGCATTCCTATGCCAGTCTCCTGAGCTCCTTTTCCTCAACCTCTGCCATCTAGACCTTGCAGTCAAGAAAGCCCTCCACCGAGGGGCTGGAGACGCGGGTTCTGACCCCCACCCTGCCACTGCCTCCCTCTGAACCCCCAGGCCAGTCCGTCCACCTCTCAGGACGCCCTCACTGTGACTGGAGGGGGTCTGAGTCTGCTGTGAGCTGTGCTTTGGCAGCACTGGGTGGGTGCTTGGAGAACAGCCTGGCCTCTTTGCTTAGGCAGTAGAAGCAGGTGGGCCAGCGATAGGCCCCGAGTGCACAGGACGGGGCTTTGAGGCTGAGCTGAGGCTTCTGCAATAGCAGGCTGCTCTCGCTGCTCCTCCTGCCACCCACTTCTCTCCCATCATGGCTGAACCTCCATCCTTCTGCCTCCAGCAGAGGGAAGGAAGAGGGGAGGGCTGGAGAGCCAGTTTCATTTTCATTCTCTCTCTCTTTTTTTGTCATAGTGCTAAGCTGCTTTGGGCCGTGGTACCTGTGCCTAACCCCATCTTCCCTTTTGGGTGCCCCCTTCCATCCTTGAAGTATTGTCTCTTTCAGAAGCACCCCCTGAATGCTTATGGTATGGAGGGGGTATCAGAGCCAGGGGAGGGAGAGAGGCCGAGCTGGGGGAAACGAAGTGCTACCTAGCTCTGGCATGACAGAAGGAAGCCACAGCTGTAGCAATGAAAAGCACTGGTTTTGGAATCAGACAAACATAGACTTGAATCCCGACTCCACTACTTATTATTATTTGTGTGACTCTAGGTAAATCACATTACTGCTCTGAGCCCCAGTTTTCACACCTATACAATCAGAAGAATACTAATGAACTTGCACAGCTGTTATGAAGATAGCACAAGTCCTGGACCATTATAGGTGCTTAATAATCACTTTATCCTTTTTGGATTATTAGAAGGCAGAAATGCTAAAGACCAAATAAAGCCTGCTTCAGTGATTGAACGGAGAGGGAGGTTAGAAAGCAGCATTTGCCCTTGTCACTCCTTAGGCCAAGCCCCAGGGGCTCCCCTGCAATTACACAGTGAAGTTCACACTCTTGTTCAGTGCTGTTTTTGTTGTAGTCTCTGCCTGTCTTTTTTTCTTTAAAATAAAAAATGTAAAGTGATACTTGCCTCTCTATTTTCTGAAGAAGAAATTTGAAAAGGGATGGGCAAATATTTCCTTTGAAGTACATAGCAACCTTTATCATCATCCTCATTGTCATTCCAGGACTTTTCAGTGAGTAGTGGTAACAAATGACTAGAGGACGAGTAATCATCAACAGAAAGATAACTGGCAACTGAACCCACCATGGCTTTCATTTTGTTTCCCCACCACCATTTTGGCCTGTGGATCACGTGGCTCCATTCAGTGTCATGTGGATCTGTTGCTAAAAATGTTCTCCAACAAGGTTTCTGATTTGTCCTGAGGTTCATCTAATTGTTATTCTCTTTAATTAATCTTATAAGATTTTCTTGCATATCACTATTACCTCCTCCATATGACTTCTATCCTTGCCTATTTGTCTTTTCTAGGTCTGATTCCTGGCTCAGATTGCCCCTTAGAAAGGAGTCTTCCCTCCACCTGAACTATCTTTCAAAACGTTTTAACTCTGGCCTTCCACATCATCATGATTTAGATGACAGTCGAACTTGGAAGGCATCTTTGCCCCTCCGCTAGTGCTCTTCTACTTCTGGCTGTCACAAGTTGGTTTTCACACCACTTGTGGTCTAGGAAAGCTCTCACATGCTCCTTTGGGTCAGGCCACAGTCCCACTCATCTTTGTAGCCACTCTGTTCCCTTCCTCACCCTGCATTCAAACTGTACAGAACTGTCTAGGATACCCTTGGCAAAGTGGACTGCTTTGTGGTTCCATGCCTGTATTCTGGCTGTTCTCTTGGCTGAGAATACCTTATACCCCTGTCTACATGGCGGATATCTACTTGACTGTTGAGGAACATCTTCACTCTCTCACTGTTTCAGGCACTTGGAAACAGTGAACAAAACAGATTTCTGCCCTGCGGAGCTCACGTTCTAGTGTGTGAATGTAGGGGGTGGAGACAGAAAAGAAACAGACAAGAAGATACAAAACATGTCAAATAGTGGTAAGTGCTTTGGAGAAAAATAAAGCTGGTCAGGAGGATGGGGGTGCAGGAGGCTCAGTCAGCCCTACCGTAGCCAATCTTTGCATGCCCATTATTAAGCAGCCTTTTCTCATTTGAGCATTTTCTGATGTTATTATGTATTCATTACAACCACAATCCTTCCCACAACTTCATCAGTACTGTTATTATCTTTATCATATTGGTAAACAAACTGTGTCTTAGAGATGTAAATCATACGGTTAGGAGGGGCAGAGCTAGGATTCAAACCTTGACCTGTCTGACCACAAAACCTGTACTCATAACCTCTAAGCCATTGTGCCCCCAGTAAGCCTTGCAACAACTCTCTGAGACTGGAATTAGTATACCTATTTTATAGTTGAGGAAGCTGAGGTTCAGAGAGGAGAATGGATTCACCCATGGTTGTACAACAAATAAATAGATTTGAACCTAGATCTGTCTAAGACTCAAAGTTAGGCCCTTCTACCAACGTTGAGGCCTAGAGACCTATGGACTTGCCTGCTTCTATGTTTATGTGGCCCATACAAGGTACCAGTTGAGGCCATTAGCCCTTTCCCCTTCTCTCACCACTTGTAGCTCATATGGAACCTTGAGATGTATATGGATATCCCAGCGCACATCCAAGCCCTGACTATTTTCCTTTCCCATTGGCCACCCTAGCAGATGGACCTGGATAATAAGACCACACAATTCCTGCAAGTCAGCTCAAGAAATATAGACAGGGAATTCTGGGTTCTGAGTACCTGAGTGAAGTCTAGAAGGGAAAAGGCCAGAGATCCTAATGGGCATATTCCGTTGTCCCACAGACCATTTACCTCACAGGAGGGGGCCTCTAAAGTGTGATATCCAGTGTAGGAGCGTCTGTTTCCCAGTACAGCTTATGATATTGCAATTTGTAATAAGCTGAACTCCATGATCCTCCTTTGGCTTCCTGAACTAGGTCCTGCTTTGCAGTGGGGGCAGGGACTGGGCCTTCTGTGTCTCTGGTCAGTGAAGGCCAAAGCCTTCCTGGGTCCTCTTCACAATATTTTATTCATGAGTATCTCAGGATTCTTACCTTCATTTCTTAGGAAATTTAAAAAAATTATGCATTTAATACATTCTTCCATTTGAAAATTTAGAAAACTAGAGGAGAAAAACATTATCCATAATTACAACACACAGAGGCAGCTACTCTGGACATTTGATGTATTTCCTTTATTCTCTGAATTCTTTTCATATGCTTGAAATAATACAGCAGGTGTAATTTTTCCTTGCTTTGTTCATTTGAACATTTCCCCATGTAATTGCATATTCTTTAGAAGCATCATTTTTAATGGCAACTGATATACCATAATGTACTTAACCATCCTCTCAATGTAGGGCATAGACACTGGGCCTGTTTTTTTCACTGGTTTAAATCATACTGCAGTAGGCATCTTTGCACATAACAGCTTTTAGGGAACTTAGAGCTTTTAGGGAACTGGTCTTGTATAGGAACAATTGTGTTCAGCTTATTTCCCTTTCTAGATGGTCCCTCTGGCTAGGTCTGATTCATACTTATAGTCATTTATTTATTCATTCATTCCATCCCCACATATTTACTGTGTACCCCTGTGGATCAGACCCTGGGAACTGGGGCACAGGCATGACTAAGACACGGCCCAGACTGCCAGGAGATCCCAGTATGCAGGGAGAGCCAGGCTTGGAAATGGACACTTTCAAAACAGTTCGATCAGGGCTGTGATAGAGGCAAGAAAAGGATCTTGTGGGAGAACAGAGGAGGGGTTCCTCATCCAGGAGGGGATATTAAGATAAGCTTCCTGGAGAAGGTCTTGCCTAAATGAGTCACGGAGGATGAATAAGAGTTGGCTGGAATAAGAAGGGGAGCTTCCTGTTAAATACAACAAGTTGAATAAACTTATTTATCTCTGCTGCTTTCACAAATTCCACTGAAATATGAGTAAAGGAATAAAAAAGGTAGAAACATGAGGTCTGGGATGCTAACCAGAAGTAAACTATTCCATGCAATGAGCCCCAGAAATGCTTGGGGATCAGAGGTACCATGAAGCATGGAAAGTAGGATAAGGCATACAACCAAAAACAGGGAGAATATTGAAAGACTGTGAACAGACCATGTTGGCTCCTCCCCAACCCCATTCAGTCAGGGACACCCCCTGCCTCCACTGGCTCCAGTCTCTGCAGATGGAGGGTGATTCTTTGGCAAAATTGAAGTTATGAGCCTCTGGGGGTGAAACAGGGCTGCAAGCAAAGTGACCTGCACCCCCAAAACAGTGGAACCCTAAACTCGTTCCACTTACCTACTTCAGGACATCAAAGTCAGGAGCACACAAGAGAAAAGGATTCTTCTCTGGGGAAACTGAAAGACCCCAGACAAAGGCCTCTTAAAGATGATATTTGGGAGTCTTCCATCCAAAGAATAGGCTCTTAGTCCATTAACTCTCTAGTGAAGCCCATCACCTGGCCAGCTCCACCTACACACAGAGATTGTTAGTGTCATTGGAACTGATCACCAGGGCTCACCAGCTGAGGACCCTTAAAATAGGTATATTTCATTTTATGTAAATTAAACCTTAATGTAACTGACATTAAAAAAAAAGGCTTAGGTAGCCAGAGATGATCAGGTAGTACAGAGCTTTTTGAGGAAGACCATCAACCTGCAAGAATGACCCAAAAAGTAAACAAACCAAAAAAGCTTGGAGCAGAGGTAATGAAGGGAGGAGAAGATACCTGAGAAATTTAAGATAACAAGAGCCAACTCAAAATTTTAGCCGAAGGGTTAGAAAATAAAAGTTGAGGAAGTATCCGAGGAAGCAGAAAAACAGGATGAAGAGATGGACAACAGAAAAGATGAAAGCATGGAAGGATCAGCTGAGGAACTCCAACATCCAACAATAAGAGTTCTGGAAATAGAGTATGGAGGGAACAGCAGGAAGGAAAGGATCAAAGAACATGTCTCAGAACCAAAGGAGTGAAAATCCCACCGAGTAACCAGCAAAATAAATGACAAAAAGACCCTCACCAAGGTACACCACTGCACAATTTTGGAATAGCAGAATAAAGAGAAGATTCTGAAAGTTTCCAAGGAACTCTAAGTGTCCCTTGGACAGCAAGGAGATCAAACCAGTCAATTCTAAAGGAAATCAACCCTGAATATTAATTGGAAGGACTGATGCTGAAGCTCCAATACTTTGGCCACCTGATGCAAAGAGCCAACTCATTGGAAAAGACCCTGATGCTGGGAAAGATTGAGGGCAAAAGGAGAAGGGGGCAGCAGAGGATGAGATGGTTGGATGATGTCACCAACTCAATGGACATGAGTTTGAGCTAACTCCAGGAGACAGTGAAGGACAGGAAGCCTGGCGAACAGCAATAGCAACTAAAAGCTTCCAGAGAAAAAAACATATCATGTACTAAGAATCAGGAAAAAGAAGGGTATTGGACTTCTCAATAGCAGCACTGGAAGCTGGGAGACAATGGAGCAACATTCTCAAAATTCTGTAGGACCATAATTTCCAACCTAGAAGCCTGTACAGAGTTGAATTATCAATCAAGGGTGAGAGCATAATAAAGACATTTTCAGACAGGAGATCTAAAGATTTTATGTCCTAGGTCTCCTTTCTCAGGAAGCACTGGAGAATGTGCTCCAGCAAAATGCAAGCATAAACTCAGAAAAAAAAGGCCAAGAAATTGAGGAAGCAAAAAATTAACACAGAAGAGAATTGAAGGGAATCCCAAAGTGATGGAGGAGATCTTAGTGCAGCTTTGTGCAGGCCTGGAGAGCAACCAGTCTGGATTGCAGTAAGGACGATGTCTCAAAGGAAAAAAAAAGTCTGATGGCTTATGGGATGTGTCAGATTGCATTGAGAGGAGAAATGCACTTCTCACAGAGTTTAGGGAGAATTGATCATACAACTGAAAAAAAACTGGGCTTCCCAGGTGGCCCTAGTGGTAAAGAACCCGCCTACCAATGTAGGAGACATAAGAGACTCAGGTTCAATCCCTGGGTTGGGAAGATCCCCTGGAGGAGGGCATGTCAACCCACTGCAGTATTCTTGCCTGGAGAATCCAATGGACAGAGGATCCTGGCGGTCAACGGTCCATGGAGTTGCAAAGAGTTGGACATGACTGAAGCAACTTAGCACACATGCATGATTTGTGCTTGAGAGATGTTCCTTTGGCAGCCAGTGAGAGAACGTTGTTGTCCATTGGAGAGACTTGCAGTTAGACAAGTTGATGTTTGGGAGATGAGGTCTCTGGTTGTGCCAAGCCAGGTTCTTAGCTTTTAGAGATGCTTCTCTGGACCAGGGCACACCCCTTCTCCTCAGGATGCTTCCGGGAAGAGCCCTATACACAGTAGGTCTTCAAGTCTCCTTTGAAAATATGTACCTTCTCTTTGTGTCCAATCTCCTTTCTGTTGGACAGCTGATCTTGTAGACATGTTGCCCAAATGCTGTTAAGAAACCATCTCTTTCAGGTAACTGCATATCTCGTTTCTGATGCATTTCTCATAGCTCTCAGAGGACAGCCTTGTTTATATAATTGTGGGTTGTTGGGAGAGAGGCACCTTATTTCCTCCCCAGGTACTTTTTATAGACGACTTGGAGGAGCAAGATGAGAGGCAGGGGATCCAAGAGGCGAGAGCAGAAACCCCAGTATGGCATTTCAAAGGCTTATATTCTTTTCAGTTATTCTGCCCTGCTGTCCCTATACATCCCCCAAAGGTTCAAGACTGTCAATATTTTGCCATTTATTCTCCCTTCTGCCAGATTGCCCCTTGTACCTGGAAGCAGCAATGTCAAAATCCTTGTTCTCATTACATGCCTGAGTTTTAGGTTCAGTAGAGATTCCCTGGTGGCTCAGACAGTAAAGAGTCTGCCTGGAATGTGGGAGACCTGGGTTCGATCCCTGGGTCTGCAAGATCCCCTGGAGAAGGCAATGGCACCCACTCCAGTACTTTTGCCTGGAGAATCCCATGGATGGAGGAGCCTGGCAGGCTACCGTCCATGGGGTCGCAAAGAATCAGACACGACTGAGCGACTTCACTTTTTTAGGTTCAAAAAGTATGGTCACTATACTCATAGACTTCAGTCAGTTACTGTTTATTGAGCATCACTCTTGAGGATGGGAGTTAGTATAGCCAAGCCTTTTGAGAACTCTGGGGTCCAGGCCAGGCCCCCCTACTTGTGTGCTATGGGGCAACTCATTTCAACTTCTGTGAGTCTCAGTTTCATCATCTTAGAAGTGGATGAGTAATTCCCACTTTGCAGGATCAAAGGAGATCATGTGTCAAAAGAGCCCAGCACCTTGCCTGGTACATAGTAGGTGCTCAGTGATTGTTCACACAGCAGTGCAGGTTACTATATATGTGGCTTATGCCCTAAAGTAGATCGAGGCAGGGGGCCAGTCTGTGAGCAACTTGAGGGCTTGTATTCCTGACTTGGGGCCTGTTATATAGTAGATTGAATACATGTGTGCTGGAGATTTTGGGGTGGAGTGGTGAGGAGACCAGCCTGCCCAGAGTAGAGGGTTCGTGTTAGGGAGAGACACTGAGGGGCTTAGCCTCCATTCAATGACAGCTGGGGAGTCATTGAATTAGGCCTATCCAATCTGGTACCTGCAAATGATTGAGCCAGGCCTCAGAAGCAATCTTGTTTTGGCAGGGTGAGATGGAAGTTTTAATAAACGTGAAAAGGTGCTCCGTGGCCCTAATCCTCTGTCCCTTTAGAGGGCTGCAGAGGCTAAAGATTGGACCTACTGTTGTCTACTGTGCCAGGCTGAACCTCACAGCCACCCCACCCTCCTGCCCCCCTCCCTTCCCCTGTCATGTCATTTTACAAGTGAGAAAGCTGAGGCGGGACATCGGACAGTGCCTTGCCCGGGATTATGTGGCTAGTAAGTAGCAGAACTGGAAGCACTGGCCTCACCCACTGTCTGTGCTCCTGCAACCAGATGCTTGCCTGCCCTCCCTGGCCGGTGGGTGCTCCATTCACTCTTGCAGCAGATACTCACGCTGAGCTCCATCTCCCTTCCCGCGTGTCCCTCTCACTTTACACCCAGCATAGATGACTCTCCCCTGACTCAGGGCCTCACTCGGGTTGCTTCTCACTTTCAGTTCTCTCACCTGAGGACAGAGCCTGTGATGTGTTCATCTCTGTCTCCTCCGAAGTGGAGGTGGGGAGGGGGGGTGGGGAGGGAGGGGAGAAAAGGAGGAAGAGGACAGAGAGGGGACAAGGAGGTCGCTTCACACACTCTCCGCACTTCTTCCTAGCACCCTGGTTCTTCTTCCTCCTCCTCCCCACCCCTAATGACAGCCCCAGTGTCCCTCCCCTACACACACACACACACACACACACACAGACACACAGACACACACACAGACACACACACACAGACACACACACAGACACACACACACACTCTCTTTTAGGGAGGAGTAGCCGGAGGGGTGTGGTTCCGACTTCACTCATTCTCTCAGTCCGCCAGGCACTGTGTCCCCAATGCTATTCTCTTCTCTTGTCCTTTCTTTGCCTCCGAGGGGGCCTCACAATGAAGAAGGCAGACCAGTGTAGTAGAAAGGAGCCCAGCAGCTGACTCACCCTCTCAGCCTCATTTTCTTCATCCGGAAAATAAGCAGGTTGGACCAGGCAATTGGCAAAGCCTTTTCTGTGTTGTTAATAATACCTGGCATTTGTCTGCTGGGTTCCAAAGGGCTTAATCATCCTACCAGCCCTTCGGGGATTGGCCTCGTGTTACAAGTGGGGAGACTGAGGCTCAGATTCCAAGCAAGGGGGTGATTTGCCCAGGTCACAGGGCTGTTAAGTGGCAGAGCCAGTATCTGAGGCTCCATCTCTCTGGATTTAAACCTCAGACTCTGCCCCTGCCCGCAGCCACTCCAAGGAAGGCTCCTCACCATGACCCAGTAGGCTAGAACATTGTTGGTCCCTGGCACTTCCTTGACCTCAGCTCCAACCACTCTTCCCCTCACTCACTCCACCCTTGCCACACTTTCCTCCTCCTTATCCCAACAACTGGCCAGCCCCTCCTCCATCTCATGGCCTCTGCACTGGCTATTCTCTCTGCATGAAATGCCCCACCCCTCATTTTCATGATGTATAAAAGGTGTCAAGGCCACTGTGTAGAGCAGAGAGAGGAAAGGAGTAGAGCATATACTGACTGTTGTTGGTTTTTTTTCTGTGTTTCTCTTTCAGATCTGATGGTGAGAATTCCAGAACAGTCAGGTCAGTACCTCCTTTCTTTAGCAGTAGTTGGGAGATGGGGCAAGAACTGGGTGGGGGCAGGGACTGGGGTGGGGGCCTCTGGTTTGTCATTTCGGGATTCATGGGAAGAGCGGGGGCCAACTCCAGGGGTTTTGTCCCATTAGTATTAGGGGTGGGGATGGAATGGAGTGGGAGGGCCAGGGTGAATGTGGCAAGCATGGGGAGGGGGTTGAAAACTCTTCCTTAGTCTTTCTGACCCTCACTGACTTGGGGGCTTGGCTGAACACTGGAGCGGCCCATGTGGGAAAGCTGGACCAGGAACCTTCTCCCTCTCTCCTCCCAGGAGAAGGGGACACAAGGGAAATGGAGCTTCCCTTGTCTGGTGTTTGTGCTGCACCCTGGCCTGCACTAGCCCTGAGTAGTGGGGTTTGGATGGACTTTTTGATGTGACACAATCTAGACATTAGAAATATACCTTATGGTAACCAGTGGATTTTTTTTTTTTTTTTGCATGCTTGGTGAAAAAGGCTTACAAGCATCACTGAGTTTTCAGGGTGTGATCAATCTGCCATTTGAGGAGGTGGGGGTCAAACTGGGATAGAGACAAGAACTATTAGTACATTTCCCAGGCCTTAACCCATCAGAAGCTTCATGAAAACACAAGTGTCAAGGATAGGGACCATGTGGGAATGATAGGGGACTCAGGATGGCCCAGTTAGGCAGCATCCAGGCCAGGGGTGGGCCTCTGAAAGGAGATGGGTCCCAGCAGCAGAGGCATGAGATGGGTCATTCAGTTCCAGTCAGGGCTGCGACTAACATACACAGCACCTATGTGAAGAGTAGAATCCACTGAGTGGATCAGTTGGAGGAATGTTCCCGTTCCACTGGGCTCCTGCAGCCCCTCACCAGGGTTCCTGGCTCAGTGAGCAGAGCACAGGTTGAATTTCAGCCCAAACTCATGCCCTCTTGGTTGTAAAGCTTTGTGCAAGGCACAGCTTGTCCAACCATATGCAGCAGCCCAGGTCCTGGCATCCAGGCAGTGGATATGGGAGAGGCAGAGGATCCCAGCATTCAAACGGAGGTGCATTAATGAGACACGCTGTGTCCTCGCATCCCAGGCAGGGGGTACGGGATGAGCATGCTGGTGCCCTGTGCCAAGGTACGGGCTGTGGGATGGGAGCACACTTGAGCCAACAGGGAAGTGGGAAGCGTGATGGATGCAGTCAATCCCAGTGTCTAGGCAAGGGGTGTATGATAAGACACAATTAGTCTTGGCCTGCAGCCAAAGAATATGGCCTTAGTACAACCTGTCCTAGCATTTAGGAAGGCACTGGTCTAGCAAAGAACACTGATTCCAGTGTCCCACTGTGGGTTTGGAAGAAGACAACTTGGGCTGACTCTGAGCAAGGCCCCTAGGCAGCCCCATTGATATGCTTGCGACTTGTCAAGGAACCTGATGGAAGGCGTCTCTAGCTCTTCCCGGCACGGGTGTTCCAAGGACCTATAGCTCAGGGCATTTAATAGCATAATCATATATCATATGATAGTGTACGTTGGCCCTTTACAACTCACAGAAGTTGTCAGGGGCTTTCTTTCGTTCGATCCTCCCAGCGACACTGTAAGTGGAAGCTGGGTTGGCCTTATCATCATTCTTTTACAGTTGAGGAAACTGAGGCTCAGGCTGGTTATAGGTTTTGCCCACAGCCATGCAGCTAATTTATGGCTGAGCCACCATGGCAGGAGCTCTCAACAGCCTTGCAGATAATAATAGTCATCTCATCCTCATCCTAGTATTAGTAGTCATAGCAGCTATCATTTGCTCCTCACCTACTAAGAACTCTGAACATGATCTTATTTAATACTCCCAACAGTCCCATTAGGCACGGATTGTTACAAAGGAAGAAAACGGGGTTCCCCAGATGGTCAGCGCCTTGCCCAAGGAAATAAGAGCAATGGGCGGGGCAGCATCACTCTGACTCACACTCTGGGCTGCTTGCTTCCAAAGCTGGCATTTGTTTTACTAAGATGTGCTTCCGGACATCCACACTGGACCTACAGTCAAGGAGACTATAGGGACCTTGAGGACTCAGCAACTGTGGAAGCAAGGGTTAAACTTGGACTGTGGAAGGGGCTGGCCTGAAATAGCACTTGTGGGGCAAAATCTTGTAAACATGGTGGGACGATCCTTTAACTTGGAACCTGGGCTGGCTGGGATCAGCTGAGGATGCTCTCAGGCCCCACGTGTAAATTCTTGAGCTCACTTCAGTTAGGCATCAGGGAAAGCTTTCTGGAGAAGGTGGTGTCTGAGCTGGGTCATAGAGGACTGAGACACGGATTTTGTGTAAGGAGGGCATCCTTGGAAAAGAAACCAGCAGGCATCAGAGGTGAGGGGGCTGGGTGGGGGCAGTCGGTCAGACTAAAACAGATCTGGGCAGGAAAGGAGATGTTAAAAGCTCCTTAACAAAGGACTAGTTTGGTTGGGGCTGGGTCACAGACACCTTCTTTCATCAGTGAGAGCCAGAGGAGGTTAGAGGAGGGAGGCTGGGATCTGCAACATAAGAGCAGCAACTGGATCTGAGCAAAGGGTTCCATTTATGGCCAGGTCGCCTACTAGTTACATGACTTTGAACAGATCTATTTCCCCCCCAGGAGCCCCAGGGTCCTACCTCATCTAATAAACATTGTGTATGTGGAGGGGAAACGTTAGGAGGGTAGAAGGAAAACATCAAGGAAAAGAGTTAGACCTTGGCTGTTGTGAAAGTGAAACAGGAAGGAGTGAGTAGGGTCAGTGGATTGAAAACCCACTATGGCAAGGCCCCAGGCATGAGGGCTTTCAAGTATGGGGTGCCAGAGGAAGTGTGGAGTCTAATTAGAGCTGAACAGCTGGTGTTGTGAGAGGGCTGTGGGCAGAAGAAGGTGCCTGGACTTCCTGTGGATCCATGAGAAGTTGTCAGACCTAGAGATACCTTAAATCCAGGTCCAGAAAGGGATAGACAATGGCTCAAGGTCACAAACTAGTGCTCAGCAGAGCCTGCCTCTTAGCTGTGTGTTGTTTGCAAAGTCACTTACAGCTTCTCTGATCCTTACTTTCCTCATCTGTAAAATGAGGTCAATAATTCTGACTTCTTTGGGTTAATGAGAGAACTTAAAACAATGCTCAGCATAAAATGGTGGTACAACACATTGTAGTGCCCTTAGCCAACGCCTAACCCAATCCATTGTCATTTATGGGGTATTCAAGCTTGAGAAATGTGGAGCGTAGAACTTGAAAACAGAGGGGCAGGAGGGGCTGATACCCCTGCTACCCAGAAGGGGAGGGAGCCCAGGCCTAGAGGCACCGCCACTGCAGTGAGGGTGAAGCTGCAACTTGGGGGCCCTGGGCACCAGGCTGGGGTTGCCAGGCAAGCAAGGATGAGAGCCAGAGGAGGTGGCCTGTTGCTAGGGAAGGAGGGAGCGGGTGGGGGAGCTGTTGACACCCGCAGAGCCAGGGACGTCCCCATGGCAACGGAGCCACTGCCGTTGGGAGGAGAAGTGGGAGGAGGAGCCAGCGCTGGCTCTGTTCCCAGAGGAGGCCTCCCACTCTGGGCCTCAGTGCCCCCATCTATCCAACCGGAGCTTGGATTAGATAATTTCTAAAAGATTCTTCCTTGTTTTGACCTCCTGGCAATCTGGGGTGGCTGAGACCTCACAGACCTTCCATGGCTCCCCCACATGCCCAAGACACCACCAGACACCAGAGCTGCCCCAGCTGCTTCCAAAATCTTCCCTCCATGCGGCCTCCTGTTCAGTGCAGCCTGGTCGCTGGCCCCGCCCAGCTCTTTGTTGATACCACTTCCTTTGCCTGGAACCTTGTCACTTACCGCCTGCTCAGTGCTCTCAGGTTCCGGTGGGCCCAACTCCAGCCCTGTGCACTCTGGAGAGCCTTCCCTGGCTGCCCTAGCCTGCTCAGACTGCTTCCTCCCTCCTGGGTTCCTTTGGCCCTACAGGTCTATGCTTCTCCTGTTCTCCTTGGTAATTTGCTGCTGCATTGCATCGAGCTACTTCTGAGAGCTTGGGCTCCCCATGACAGATTCAGATCTTTTCTGTAAATTTATGATGTCATATTGCAAATCCCCATTTTATATATGAGCCAGTGCTCTGAGAACTTATGTGGCTTGTCTGAGCTCCCCAGGTCCTGTGTGGTGGAGCCAGGCTTGGAACTTAGCTCTGTGTAATTGCTGCTGCCCCAGGCCCGAGGTAGGTTATGATTTATCAGCTGCAGCAGTGCTTGTTAGGTGATAGGTAAAGTCCATATACGCTGGCCACCATGCTGGTCACTTCACCTGTGTTTTCTTATTTCATCTTCACAATAATCCTATAGAGTATATATTCTAGTCACTTTACAGGTGAGAAAACTAAGGCTTAGAAAGTTAAAATAATCTATCCCCCCCCACCCCCCGCCATAGAACTCAAATACAAATTCAGAGTTGTGGTCACCACGCTATACCAGAGTTAACCCAGTTGTATTCCAGAAGCACGCACAGAGTATTCCCTAGGTACCAGTCTTGTGTTGGGAGATCCATGGTGGAGATGGAAGTGGGCTACAGACACAGATGAACCAGCTCTGGCAAGCTAAAATGGGAGTTTGTTGATGAGAAGCCAGTTCTAAGGACAAGAGGCTGGAAGAGGTAGCACTTGACTGATAGTGGGATGGAGGAAGAGGGTAGGGGTGGGGAGGGAGATGGGTAATTTTCCCAAAGAACATACCTTTTCCCAGGAAGCTCACAAGGAGAAAGAAGAGGTAACGGGGGTTCTCCCGCTCCTTCCTGTTTATGTTCCCCTGCCCCCTCTTGGCCCAGCCCCAGGAAGTGGGTGACCCCTAAGCTGGCTGCATGCCTGGTTGGCACCAAAATAAACTTGCCTTCTCTCTCTTCCCCTCCCCTTGTCTCCGTCCCCTCTGTCCTGGCTTTAATTAGCAGCCCTGGGGATGAGTCACTTGGCAGCTGGGGAGGGAGGCTGCTGAGAGCCCAGTTGAGCCTGAGTTCCTGGCCCTCACCTCGCAGGCAGCACTGCTGTGTTCTTGGTGTGGCTCCACGTCTGTGCGGGTGTGAGGAGTACAGGGACAGTGCTGCGTAGCAGGCTGTCTGTATAGAAGCAGATCTGGTTGCTGCTCTATTTGTCTCGGTGTCCCCTGAATGTTGATGTGTGTGTGTGCGGCTATAGGACATATCTGTGGTCACAAGTGTCAGGAAATGAGGGAGCATTTGGGTGAACAAATGCAAACGCTTTGTAATTGTATTCACCCCTCCCTACCTAAGTGTTCTTTATGCGTTTTTGCTTATGCAAGCCCTGCACTTATATCCCTGATTTTTCCCTTGTCTTAGTCTGGGTACACTTTGTTGCAGGGAACTGAAACCCACTCAGACATGCTCAAGAATAAAGGGTGGGGAGGGGGAGACTGTTGTGAGACTACATCTCACAGAATCTAAGAGCAGTAAATGACATATAGCCCAGCCTCATGCTAACTGGAAATAGGACCAAGAAGTGAAGGAGCAAGACTGCCCCCCACCCCAGCCCCATCTCTCTCTGCATCTCCCTGGCCCATGCCTGTCTCTCTCCATCCTTCATGACTTGCCTGGTCCCTGTCATCTTTTTGTCACTGACTTCTCTCTCTGGAGCGCCTTCCTCTGCTCTCAGGTGGGCTGATGTGGCCATCAACCTTGAAGTTATATGACCTTCCAGCTCTGGGGCCCACCCCCAGGTGACTGCAGCGTTTTTGTCCATCCTATGGTAAATTGAGGCAACAAAGGGTTGTAGGTGGGAATGGATTCTCCTAGAGGTGGGTGAGTGTGTGCCCGTGCGTGCTCAGTTGTGTCCAACTCTTTGCAACCCCATGGACTGTAGCCCGCCAGGCTCCTCTGCCCACGGGATTTTACAGGCAGAAATACTGGAGTGGGTTGCTATTCCCTTCTCCAGGGGATCTTCCTGACCCAGGGATCAAACCTGAATTTCCCATGTCTCCTGCATTGGCAGGCAGATTCTTTACCACTGAGCCACCTGGGAAGCCCAGGAGTGGGTGAGGGTAGAGGCCAAATACTAAGGACTTGGTGTTTCTTCTAGAGTGCCCACAGCTTTTATGTGTTCACAAGCGAGGTCAGAGCCTGGGGAGCAATCCACTCAGAGGCCTACTATTGTCAGCTTGCTCATCCATCAAGGTTGTGGTTCATACTCTAATGCAAGTCGACCTTTGCTCACTATGCTTTCAAGTTCCACGCTCTTGAATCAGAACATGCTATTTTATCTAAAAATTTCCCCTTATTTTGTGCCAAAACAGCCTTTAAGTGCATGGTGGGTATTACCATCACTCCCAGTGTACGGTGATTTTCATAGCCTCAGAACAACTGGCATACTACTACTCATGATACAACTATTCTCAAGTTCTTCGTTGTTTCAGGAATTTGCACATTTTATTAGTACAGCGACTGAATTTATAGTTATCTGAAGTATATAACTACAAGCACACATTATCAATATTATCAGCTTGACGCTTGAGCTTACTTTTCCATTAATACAAACCCTGCTGTTTTTACATTAATTACAGAGGGAATTAATGACCCCTTAGACAGGTTTTCATCTATGAGTAAGGAGTTTGGAACCAGCTGTGTGCATAATGACTGTTCTCCAGAAGCAGGCACAATTCCCATGACTCTGACCTCGGCCCTGGCCTCCCATCCTCTGGCTGAGACTGGAGGCTGCCCCCTACTTCCTTGGGGAGTGCCTACTTCAGGTCTGGCACATATCAGGTGCTCTTGTTATTTTTTAATAAAAATGATAGTTTTCTTATTGTTAAAGCTATCTTCCACACATAGATGGTAAACCTGAGTAGGAGAGATCATTCCAGGCTCAGGACAAAGCCTCTTTCAACCTAACGAATGCTTTGATTTAGAAAATGTGTACTATGTATCAGGCACTGTTAGGGAGCATTCCACACACCTTTATCTTTAATCTTCCTGGCAGCTCTACCAAGTAGGGGTGATTGGATCCACTTTACGGGGGGGGGGAAACCAAAATCTTCAGAGGTAAGATGACTTGCCCGTGGTCATCCATCCATCTGCCTATCCATCCATCCATCCATTTAGTCATTCATTCACTCAAAGATAATTTCTTGAGTGCCTACAACATGCTAGTTTAGTTTCGCATATGGAATGTGTGAAACTAAATGTGGTTGATACCGTGATGAATAGTAGAATCCTCCTGTGAGGAAACTCACCCTCTCTTAGGAAAACAGAGAAGGAAACAGACAATTAACAGAGGAAGTATAGGGTGCTGTGGGAGACCCTCAGAAGTATACCTAACCCAGCCTGAGAGTCAAGGAGTCTTCTCCAAACTGACCTCTAAACCGAGACTTGGTGAATGAGTTGAAGTTAGCCTGGTTTTTCCAGTGGTCATGTATGGATGTGAGAGTTGGACTATAAAGAGAGCTGAGTGCCGAAGAATTGATGCTCTCGAACTACGGTGTTGGAGAACTCTTGAGAGTCCCTTGGACTTCAAGGAGATCCAACCAGTAAAGCTTAAAGGAAATCAACCCTGAATATTCATTGGAAGGACTGATGCTGAAGCTCCAATACTTTGTCCACCTGATGTGAAGAACTAACTCATTGGAAAAGACCCTGATGCTGGAAAAGATTGAAGGCAGGAGGAAAAGGGGGATGACAAAGGATAAGATGGTTGGATGGCATCACCAACTCGATGGACATGAGTTTGAGCAGGTCCCAGGAGTGGGTGATGGACAGGGAGGCCTGGCTTGCTGCAGTCCATGGGGTCTCAGAGTCAGACACAGCTGAGCAACTGAACTGGTGAGGGATGGAGGTGGGGTGAGGTGAAGTGGAGCATTTTGCAGGCAGAGCAAAAAAGTGTGCCAAGGCTGTGGGAGCAGTATTTGGTACCTGCATTTGTGAAGAACTATAGCTGTATCTGTGGAATTCCCAGGTGGCTCAAGTGGTAAAGAATCTACCTGCCAATGCAGGTGATGCAGGCTCGATTCGATTCCTGAGTCAGGAAGATGCTCTGGAGGAGAAAATGGCAACCCACTCAAGTATTCTCGCCTGGGAAGTCCCATGGACAGAGGAGTCTGGAGGCTTACAGTCCCTGGGGTCAGAAAGAATTGGACACGACTTAGCAACTGAGCACATAGCTGTATCTGTAGTGGGATGGGGCTATCATGAGAAATAGTTTGACAAGGGGGTAGAAGGTATATTGGGAGACTGGGGTCGGGACCCTGGTCAGTCAGACCCAGAGCCAAGGAGCTGCAGGACCCAGGAGTAGAGTTTCCATGATTCCCTGCTTGCCTCTTCCCAGCACCAGCCTGGGTGGGCCTGGCCAGTGCCAGCAGCAGGCCAGGATTCCAGTGGCCACAGTGCCCTCTAGTGTCCAACAGCCTGTCTTGCAGTTTCCACCTCAGTCTGTCTCCCAATACCAGCTGACCTTTGTGACTAGGTGCCTGTGCCGGATGCTGGAAACACTGGGATGAATAAGACACGGCCCCTGTCCCCACCAAGCTCCTGGCCAGAAGGGGAAACAGCATGTGGGGAAACAGCATGTGAACAGACAGCGCTGGAGAAACGCAGGGTGGGAAGGACGCAGGGGAGTCAGGTTCCCAGAGGGTACCACTTCTGAGCAGACTCCATCTCTCACGAGGTGGAGAGATGGCAGTGGGGGCAGGGTGGTGGGGAAGAGTCTTCTGAACAGAGGCAAAGGTGAGGACAGAGAGCAGAGTGTGGCAGACAATTGCAGGCACTTTTGTCTGGGTGGAGCACAGGTTGAAGATATGAGGGGAGGCTGAGACCACCTGGAGGTTGGGTGGAGGGGGGGCAGCTCACAGAGGGTCCTGGGATGCCTGACAGGCAGTTAGTGAATGGAATCATATAAGGAGCTTCCCTGCCCTTTGGGGATCACAGACCCATCTGAGGATCTGATAAAAACAATGTTCTCCCAAGAAATGCACTCATACTCATGTTTTTCATACAATTTAAGGGACTTCAGAGACACTCTGCACTCCAGGTCTATCCACGAACTGCAGGCTTCGAAATTCCTCTTAGTATAAATACTGAAACCTTACCATGGCTTCTGGACTCTGCGTGATTCGGCCCCCGCCTATATCCCTAATCTCCCCTTTGCTTTTTTCCAGTCAACAATGTTGGCCTCCTTGAAGTTCCTGGAAATACCACCTCAGGTCTTTTGCCCAGGTTGTTTCCTCTTCCTGGAACACTCTCCCCCTGCTACCTCCAATTTTGCCCAGTTTAATTCCACTAGTGGTTGAATAATGTCTGTCTCCTCTCACTTGGATATGAGCTCCATGAGATCAGGACCTTGACTGCCCTTAGTCACTGCCATATCCATTCCCCTGCCAGTGCCCTGTGGTTGGGTTAGGCTCCTCACCCTTAATTCCTTCCCTTCAACCCCTAGAGGATTATCACATGAGTTGCGCCAACAGGCTCAGATATGTCTGAATTTCAAGAGTGGCCCAAATGAAAAGGTATCTTCCTAGAAATCTTCCCCTGCCTGAAACAAACAGGTTTCCCAAGAGCCTCCCCTACCTCCCTGGCTGAAGGACCATGCTCTCTCAGGCTCCAACTGAGACTTTTCAGCACGTGCCTATCTGTCTCACTGAAACTTCACAAAAACCTGTGAGAGAGGAGTTGCCACTCACCTTTTACAGATGAACAAACCGAGCCTCAGAGGGGTTACCCAGTGGAAAAGTAGTAGAGCCAGGATTTGTACTCAGCTCTACCAGGCACCAAAGTGTAAGCTCTTTGCCTCACCAGAGAGGGGAAGGGGCTTGCCCAAGGTCACACAGCATCGGCCTTAGGGCCAGAACTAGAATTTATGTCTCTTGACTTCTGCCAGGCCAAGATGAATGTTTGGGCCACAGGTGCCACTTTTAAGACAGTAACTGAAAATGGGCACAAGGTGTGGCTGCCACAGGGGCCAAGAGAGTTGCTGAGGGAGAGAGTGAGAAAAAAAAGCAGGGGCTGAGACCAGAGCCTAAGGACCATGGGGCTTTAGGGGGTGGGCTGAGGAAGAAGAGGCCACGAAGGGCCCACGGATGCCAACTTTGTGGTGGTCCGGAGGGCCAATCTCTCTCAGCAGCTTTGGCTTTCTTGAGAGGAACCAGCTGCCCCAGCAGGAAGGCAGGAAGACTGGCCTGTGGCCTGTCAGCTCCTATTCCTTCTAGATCACTGGCCCCCTGGCCCCTCCCAGGGCCGCCTTCTGCTCAGAACAGCCAGGGGCCTGGGCTCTGGGGCTATGAAAGGACAGGAGCCCTCTGAGCTGGATCTGGAATACTCTTCAGGAACCTCACACCCTTCAAATCCTCCAAATTCTCTCCTTTCTCCAGCCCCCACATAAGGAGGAGAGAGAGGTGACTGTGATAGGTCAGTGGGGAGTCAGGCTACCTGGATTCTAGTCTGACAGGCGGTATGAACTTCAGTAAGACTCTTCCCTTCTCTAGGCCTCAATTTCCCCCTCTGTAAAGTCAGGAGGGGCAGTTTCCTTAGAACAGCCTCTAGATTGTGAATGGCATTTCTTCTGATTTTTGCTTTTCTGTTCAGGGAGCATTTCTCTTAGCCAGTCCAGAAAACAATGCAGAAGACAGTGAGAGCTTATTGCAATGGTCAAGAATATTGGCTAGGGCCTCATCTTGATTTCCCAAAATGGGTGATTTGAATTTTACTTGATCTGGAACATCCTAGCATAACCACCACACAGAGTCTCTTTAAATCTGTGGAAGATGAGAATGTTTGTGAAAAGCTTCTATGGAAAGGTTTCTGTATTTACAGGGCAACCATATGGCCAAGGGGATGGAGTCCTGATTTGGGAATGGCGAAAACAGATCCTGACCTTGGGGTTCCGCTACTTACTAGCTCTATTACCTGTGCCGAGTTGCTTAAATGTTTCTGCGTCTCATTTTACTCTTCAGGAAAATACGGCTAATAACGTATACTTGACAGGGTACTTGGGGAGGTTCCAACAGAGGTGCACGTAGTGAGACCAGCCTGAGGTTTGGCCCAGGGGAGTCTCTTCAAGCTCTCAAAGCTGCTTCCTCTTACTAGGAGTTCCCAGCCCTCCTGGGGGAGCAGGGGAAGGAGCAAAGTTTCCAGTTGCAGTCTGGCCCCAAGCCCAGCCAGCCTGGCCCCGCCTCCTTGGTTCCTCCTTCTAGGGAAGGGCTGGGGAGGAGGGGGTGGTGACACAGCGGAGGCACCGCCCTGGCCAGGGGGCCTGCCCTCGGGACAGGTCCAGACCCATGGAGCCCCCCGGGAGGAGTAGCAGGTAGGAACCTGGCCCCCAGCCTCAGCCCTGCAGCCTGACCCCCTCCCTTCCTGCCCAGGCCTGGACCTGGTCCCTGGACTGCTGATTCAGCAGCCTCCTGGCTTCCTGGTTCCTGGCTCCCCTCTTGGACTCTTGGAGGCCTTTGGCTTGTGGGAGGGCGGCAGCTCGAGTGGATGAGCCCAGGGGCATTTGGGTGCCCAGCTCTGTGAGGACCCTGGAGCCCTGAGCAGCACAGTCTGTGACCCAGGAGGGGTGTGATTGGTGGCTGCCCGGGCACCTAGCCTGACGCTGTGGGGCTGTCTGTAGCAGC
The DNA here is from genome assembly GCF_042477335.2 of Ovis canadensis. Classification (NCBI taxonomy): domain Eukaryota; kingdom Metazoa; phylum Chordata; class Mammalia; order Artiodactyla; family Bovidae; genus Ovis; species Ovis canadensis. Next base: position 53,640,302 of record NC_091727.1, read on the forward strand.
TGAGACTCTAATACCAACATTCCAGCAGCCTGTGGGTCTCTGAGTCTCAGGTTTAATGAGTCAAGGACTTGGGCCGGTAACTGGCACCCAAATGCTCCTGGAGAAACAGTCATTCTGCTGCTGCTGATTATTCCAGAGTCTCTGATAAGAGTATCAGATTCCAGGATTCTCTGTAAGGTTCTAAGATTTAGGCATCCTCTAATTTGCAGCAAGCAAGATAGTGGGCAGCTGGCCTGGCCTGCAGCTGCGTCTCCTGGCCTTTACTTGGGCTCTTGAATGGCCAGGCCCTGACCAAAACCAGCCTTCAGGGGCTCATGGGGGACAGGGGCTGGCTGACTGGGGACTCACTCCCAGCATCTGCCCTGCACTGGGGAGGCCAGGGACTGGGCCCTTGGCCTCACTACCCTGCTGTCTCTCCTCCTCCTTCCCATTCACTGGACTCTTCATCTTGGGAAGCAGGAGGCAGAGGGGCCTTTGGGCCCCGCTCTAGGGGTGGGGGACAGCGCTGGGGGTGGGGCTTGGGCCTTGCCCCAGGCTGGGGGTGCAGCACTGGCCTTGGAAGCAAAGAACCCCCTATCCCCTGGCTCACTGGGCCCCATCCTCCCGCTCAGTCCTATCCTGTCACCAGGACCACTGAGACCTTGTCAGCTCTCCTCCGCCCTCACCTCTCCTGTCCTTTGCTCTGGCACTCTGCCTCTGCCCCGTCTTCTTTCTGTGTCTTTTGTCTTGCCCTTTCACTGTCTTCCTCCTCTGTCTCTCTCCTTTTCTGTCTCACCCTTTTCTTGTCTCTTTCAGTTTCTCTCTGTCTCTTTCCCTCTCCTCCTCCAGTGTCTCCCACACCCTCCCCCGCCCTGCCCCAGCCTGGGTTCTTCACCCTCTTTGGACCCAGAGCCTCTTTTCTCCCCATCCTTCCCTCCCTTCTTGTGAGGGGTCTTCCATAAGGGGGAACAACCCCCTCCCCACACACCTTTTCCCTTTCTCTTTCACCCCCCCCGTCCCCCTCCCTCTTCCATCCCCGTGTGGCATCTGGTGTGAGGAGGGCCCCCTCCCCCTTCCCTACTGTGGTGTCCCAGTGTCTCCGTGGCTGAGGTCCCCACGGAGTCACCTGGAACACAGGAGGCCCAGCCCAGCTCTTTCGTCTCTGCTGCCCCCTGTTGTCGTTGTGTTCTGTTTGTGGTTCGAGTGCCGTCCTCTCTTTCTTGACTTTGTGGTTTTTTCTTTTTTTCTTCCTTCCTTCCTTCCTTCCCTCCCTCCCTCCCTGCCTCCCACCCCTCCTCCTCCACCATCCATTCCTCCCAGTCTTCCCCTTTCCCATACCCCACTCGCTTTCACCTCCTTGTCCCCATTCCCCACCCTGCCTCTCCCCTCCCTCCCTGTCTCTCTCTCTGTATCTCTTTCTCTCTCTGTCTCTCGCTGTCTCTCAGGTCCACAGCGTCTCATACTCTACACCAGTATTGCTGTCCTACTCAGGTCCTTGACTCCATGAAGCTTACCCCCTCAGGCAGGCTGGCAGAGAGCAGGTAAGAGCTAGACCCACCCCTCCCCCAACCCCTCACCCCTCCAGACAAATATGAATATCATTGCCAGCCCCTCCCCATCTTCCTCTAGCCCCTGGAGTGATTGTGGAATGGGTGTCTGAGCGGGTGAGGAGAGCGACTGGGGGACCAGGCCAGGAGACCAAAGAGGACATTCACAGCCTGTTTGTAGCTTGTCCTTCCTTAAAAATCCTTCTCTAGACACTTTCCCCCCAAAGTGGGAGTGGTTGGTCCTAGAATATGTAATATTTGAGCTGTTTTGTAGGATAAGTAAGAGTCTGCCAGTTGGATAGGATAGGTTAGGGTGTTTAGGCAGAGGAAACCATCTGCCTACACTTTTGTAGAAGGAGATTATTTCCAAGATAATTTGAAATAAATACATTTTACATTTTCTGATTATAATGTATAAAATGAAATCTTAATAGCATTGGCAAAAAAGGCTAGGTCCATTTGAAAGTTTAAAAATACTTGTGTTAAAGAGGAAACAAGAACGGAATTTATGGACTGTTTAGAGTAGATGTCAATTGAGAATATTATAGAACAAAACCTATGGGACATGACCAAGGGGGTTCCCAGAAGAAAGCTTGTAGTCTTAAGTGCTTTTATTAGAGGACAAGACAGCTTAAATGAACTAGCTATTCCAATCAAGACTCTAGACAACCAAAAGAAAGTAGAATTATGTAATTACTATAGATAAAACCAGAAATTGGGCTTCCCGCATGGTCCAGTGGTTAAGAATCAACCTTGTAATGCAAGGGACACCGGTTCAATCCCTGGTCCAGGAAGATCCCACATGCAGTGGGGCATCTAAGCCTGTGTGTAGCAATTACTGCAGCCTGAATGTCCTAGAGTCTGTGCTCTGCAAAAAGAGAAGCCCACGCACCACAACTAGAGAGTAGCCTCCACTTGCTGCAACTAGAGAAAGCCTTGGCACAGCAACGGTGACCCAGTGCAGCCAAAGTAAGCAGATAAATATTTTTAAAAAGACAGAAATTAATGAAATAGAAGACAAAAGGTTTGATAAACCAAGAGATGTTTTTTGAAAAGACCAGTAAACTAGACAGACCATGCTCTGGCGGATATGATTGAGAAAAAGGCAAGAAAACATGAAGTATGATGAAGGGAATTTAACCACAGATTCAGAAAATATTAAGAAGTCATGAGAAAGTGCTTTGTACAATTTTATACCAAAAACTGTGAAAATCCAAATGAAACGAGTGGTTTTCTAGGAAAATATAAATTGCCAAAATCACTTAAGGAGTGGCAGAAAACCTGAATAGAATAGAACTGTATAGAAGAAATTTAAAAGATGGTCAAAGTTTTCTCCTCAGACATGGTAGTTCAGGTATGATGGAGGTTCTATCCAATCTTGATGATCAGCTAATAGGAAAAGATGGACAGCTTCTTATTTCCTTCTAGTATCACTGGGCACATTAAAAAAAAAAAAGAAAACTATATAGCCTAACCTCACATATTAATAGAGAAACACATATTTTAAATTACAGATTCTCCAATTGAACCCATCAGTGTATTAAAAGAAGGCTGTATCATGACAGGTGAAGGTCTGTCCCAGGAGTGCAGGGGTTGTTCAACAGTAGGAAAGCTGTTATTATAATTGATTATACTAATAGTTATACAATCTTTTCTTTTTACTCTGTCTACATAAATGCTGAAAAAATAATCTGACAAAATTACACATCCATTCTTGACTTAAAAACACTTAGTGCCTTAGTTATCTCTTGCTGCATTAGGACAATTTGTCAAACAACAATAGATAACTAGTACAGTAAGCTAAGAATGAGTGAAAACCTTCACTTGGTAAGAATTTTTATCAGAGACCAAAATCAATCATCAAATGTAACAATGAAGTGCTAGATAAATTTCCATTCAATTCAAGAACAAAATAAGGATGACTCCTATCACTGTCACTAACCAATATTTTTCTGGAAGTTTTAATCATTGGGATTAAAAAATAGAAGTGATATAAATATCAGAAAGAGAATTAGCATTATTGGAAGATGATATGGTTGTCTACTTAGATAATCAAAGAGAATAAAAGGAAAAATTATTAGAACTAAGAAGAAAATTCAGTGAGGTGGGTAGATACAAGATAAATATACACCCAAACCATTAGCTTCTCTGAATACCATCAATAACTAATTAGAAGACATAATAGAAAAAGACTCCATTCATAATAGCAAAGAAAAAAAATACCCACAAATTTATAAGAAATTTAAAATACTTCTTTGTAGAAAACTATAAAATTTCATCAAAGGCTGTAAGGCTTGAATAAATTGAGAGTCATATCCTATTCTTGGATGGGAAGAATTTAATATGGTTTAAAATGACACACACACCCCCAATTTGGTCAAAAGGTTCAGTGTATTTCTCATTAAAATTTTAGTGGTATTTTCTTTGGGGATCAGGCAGTTGGATTTTAAAGTTCATTTGGAAGAGTTAATGCCCATGAATCACTAAGAAAAATTTGAAAAAGAAGAACAATGAGGAGGGACTTGCCCTATTAGATTACAAACTTACCATAAATCTACAGAAATTAAAAATATATCGTAAATAGAGGAATACATAAATTGAACAAAATAGATAATTTAGAAGCAAACTCACGTATTCATATGAGAATTCAATTTATGACAAAGAATACATTTTAAATCAGTGGGAAGTCAGTGAATGGGATAGGATTTGGAAAAAAATCCTACCATTTGGAAAAAATTTAAGGAACTTCCCTGGTGGTCCAGTAGTTAAGACTGCACTTCCTGTGCAGCGGGCATGGGTTCAATCCCTTGTCTGGAAACTAAAATCCTGTACGCTGCACAGCACAGCCAAAAAAATAGAAGAGAAAAATTTAAGATAAATCCCTACCTTGCACAAAAACAAATGCAAAAAATAAAGCTGTAAAAGTACCAGAGCAAAATCCAGAATATTTTTATAATAGAGTGGAGAAGTCTTCCTGAGCAGGACTTAAAAACTCAGGAGCCATAAAGTTAACAGCAGTAATTTCAGCTACAATTAAAGTAAAGAACTTCTGTGTGGAAAAGATACTATACACAAAGTTAAAACAGAAATAACAGGCTAGAGGAAAGTATTTGCTACATAAATATTAGGCAAAGGTTAGTAACACTGTATCTATATAACCTCCTGGAAATCAATAAGAAAAAGGTGCGCAACTCATTTAAAGTGGAGAAATAACGTGATTTGACAGTTCAGAGAAGTAGACAGCTAATGAATGAGAAAGGATATTGAAGCTTACAAGTAACTAAAAAATGTAACTAAAACAACAACAAAGTACTAACTTTCAAGTACCAAAATTTAGAAGATTAAAACAGTTGTGAAGAAACAAAATTGTGTATTCTTTGATTAGAGTACAAATTGGTTCCATTTTCTTGTGGGACCAATTTATTATGTGCCCCCCCAAATTTAAATGTACATATACTTCCAAGCTGAGAACTATGTTTCAGAGCTAGATTTCTCTAGAGTTTCACTATTAGGTAGACCCCAACGTGGCCAGCTAGAGGCCTTTTCTAAATACCCCAACCCCAGCTGCAAACATAAGCCACACTGTGCAGCTCTTTATCACATGCCCTTGTAGGATAGCATTCTCAGCCAACTCGTAATGAAAAGGTTGCTTGATGTATGCTTCTTAGATGAAGACAGGATTATGTGAGTAGGAATAATCTTTATTTTTAGCTGGTCTATAAAAATGTTAAAGCTATGGAAATAACTTTTATCTACATTTTAAACAAAATGTGCATTCTTTGCCCAGCAATTCACCTTTTAGAAATCCTTCAAAACTACTTTCAGATATATGCAAAGATGTTCATTGCAGCATTGCTTATAATAGCAAACAATTAAAATAACCTACCTGTCCATCAGTAGGATTTCTTTCATGATCCACCCATACTCTGTAGTAGATCAAAAGAAAAAGATATATCTCTGTATACTCACCTGAAAAGACCTCCAAGACTGATTATTCTATGAAAAAAGCAAATTGCAGAAAGGAGCTTATAGTATGATCCATTTTTGTAAGGAAAAGAAAACCCTCTTGAAACAATGAAAAAATGTTATGCATACCCTATCACAATTTTTAAATTACTGGCCTTTTTCTTGGTCCCAATTCCTTGCCTTTACTAACTTGTTTCCTTCCTCCTCCATGCCTTTCCCCTGTATCCACCTGTTCAGATGTTATTTTTCCTTGTAATAACTTGCTCAAATGCCACCTCATTCATTCAGCAAGCATTTGTCCTGCATGCTCTCAGACAGGCCTTGTGCTGAACCTTGGTGAGACATGGGGATGAGTTGTGTCTGATCCTACAGTCAGAGAGCTCAAGTCTAGAAGGGAGAGAGACCCATAGACAATGATAGGTTCAGAGTGCTGCCAGAGGAGGGGTACCTCACCTCACCTGTCCCCTACAGGAGTGGATGTGTACTAAGTCTTGAAAGAGTAATAGCTTTCCTTTATCCCCCAATCCTGCCAGAAATGGTTGCCTACTTTTTGCCTCTTCTAAGTAGGATGACCTAATGGGGGAATATAGTTGGGTCAGTACCTTTATTCAAGTCCAAATTCTGCTACTTACCAGCTTGACTCTTGGCAAGCCTCTAAGCTTCTATTTCCTCATCTGTGCAATGAGGATAATGCCTATTTACCTCTCAGGGCTGATTTTAGGATTGGAGATGGTACATGTGAAACTCCTGGATGACTATCAACTCATGAAGAGCAGGGGCTACCCATGTCTTGTTTTCCTCATAGACAGTATATAGCCTTGGATTGGACTGGATTTAAAAGCTGTACATGTCTAGGGATGGTTCTGGGCAAAGGATGGACCTGACTATAGTGGGGTTTTGAGATGAGGAGGCTGAATGTAGTACATGGGAAGGGACCAGGGGTTGCACTATAAAAAGTGAGACCAGGGAATTTGCCAGCAGTCCAGTGATTAGGACTTGGTGTTTTCACTGCTAGAGCTTGGGTTCAGTCCCTGGTCAAAGAACTAAGATCCTGCAAGCTGTGTGGCATGTCCAAAAGAAAAAAAAAAAAGAAGAAGAAGAAGGAAAAAGAAGAAAGAGAGCCAGGTCTCTACTCTTGGCATGAAGGTGACACAGGAGGGAAAATAAATGTAGATGGCCCTGGGGAATGGAGCCCAGGCAGAGCATTCTGGCCCTAATTCATGGTCCTATTCCACTGTTGATGCCGTCTCACAGTATGGGCAGGGGAGCATGGTGGACCAATACTTGCAATGGTCTCAAATTTCAGTTCCACCTCTGGCACCCACTAACTGGGTGACTTTAAAGAACCGACTTTACATCTCTGAGCCTAGTTCCCTATCTGTCAAAAAGAACCACCAGATTCTTGGGATTTATTTATTGAGGAGTAGAAGAGATCATGGGCTTCCCTTGTGGCTCAGCCGGTAAAGAATCCCCCTGCAATTTGGGAGACCAGAGTTCCATCCCTGGGTTGGGAAGATCCCCTAGAGAAGGAAAAGGCTACCCACTCCAGTATTCTGCCCTGGAGAATTCCATGGACTGTATAGTCCATGGGGTCGTAAAGAGTCGTAAAGAGAAGAGATCATAAATAGAATTCACCTTGTTGAGTGCCTGGCACATAATGAGTGCTCAAGAAAAAGGGTAGCTATTATTAATGTTCATTTCAGTAGACACTTAGGGAGTTCTGCTGTGGCCAGGGCCTATGCTGGGTAATGGTTCTTGCCTTCCACAAATTCCCAGTCAGTTGGGGAGACTGAAGAGGGCTATGACAAAGGAGAGCACAGCGTGGGAGGTGCTGTGGAGTGGCTTCCACAGCAGTGAGAGATCTAGCCCTACCTAGGGCTGGTGCAGGTCATCTCAGCCTAAGAGCTGAGTCTTAGAGGATGACTCAGAGGCAGCCAGGGGAAAGGGTGAAGTGTGCCAGAATATTCCAGGCAGAAGGAATAGCATACGCACAAGAACCTGGATGTTGTTGGGCAGAGCCAGAGGTTTGTTTAGAGCCTGGGTTGCACGGGTCCCAAATGGCTTCAGGTGGCCTGGGAACCTCCTGAAATTGAATGCAAAATGTTGTGTTTGTCTGGTTGTGTGGACTTGCTGTTGGGGAGATGATTCCTGGCTTTCATTAAATGCATATAGAGTTTTGTGTTCCTCCAGGAAAAGTTAAGAACCAGTGTTGCTAGTGATGAAGTGTCATGTGAATGGATACTAGATAGAAAAATTAGGTAAAATTTGTGTTTTAGAAACATCACATTAGCAGTCAGTATGAAAAATGGATCATATGCATGGAGGCCAGCTGGAAGGCCTAAACTGGGGTGTTGGCATTGAAGAAATGACTTGGAGCAGTGCTACTGTGTTGCTTTACTCCAGTGGACACTGTTCACCAAGAAGCATTTTAATTTCACCTTATGGAATCTAAATCCTTTGAGAGTTATTAATGAGACAGATCCAACAGCAGGTGAGAGAAAGGGAGAAGGCAAGGGTGAGTCAGTGTTAGCAGAGGGCCCCAGGGACGGTGAATCCAGGGTAATAGTGCAAGAGGCAAAGGGAACCTCTGTTAATGCTCGCCCAGCACCCAAAGTCCATGGTCTCAGATGTAATTGCCAACTACCGTCCTGGTTCTTGGAGATCCTGAGTGACACTGGAGGCACTTATTTCTCTATGCATATTGGAGAGGAATTACTTCTGGTTTGTGAGTCACATATTTATTTTCCTGAAGAAAGTAGTGTTTGAGCCAGTCATCCAAGGTCTGTAAAGATTTTGAGTGATGGAGGTAGGAGAAGATGCTCTGATAGTGAGTGCCGAGGCCTGGAGGTGAGAAATGGTAAGGCTGTACACTGAGGCAGGGATTAGATACACCTTAGACAGCCATTTGCAGAGTCCAGGCTCCTTTGTCATGGTAGGCAGTTGGAGAGCTACGAGAGCAGCTCTTGAAGAGGGAGGTAACATGATCAAGTTAGCATTTTAGAAAGAAGGGAAACGAGGGTGGAGTCTGTTCCAGTAATCCAAGAGAGGTAAGCTAAGGTAGGGCTTCCCGGGTAGCTCAGCTGGTGAAGAAACTGCCTGCAATGCAGGAGACCCTGGTTCAATTCCTAGGTTGGAAAGTTCCCCTGGAGAAGGGATAGGCTATACCCACTCCAGTATTCTTGGGCTTGCTTGCCTTGTGGCTCAGAGGGTAAAGAATCTGCCTGTAATGCGGGAGACCTGAGTTTGATCCTTGGGTTGGGAAGATCCCCTGGAGGAGGAAATGGCGACCCACTCCAATATTCTTGCCTGGAGAATCCCCATGGACAGAGGAGCCTGGTAGGCTACAGTCTGCGGAGTCACAGAGTTGAACAAGACTGAGCAACTAAGCACAACACAAGCACAATGAGCTAAGGTAGTGGCCGTGGGGAGGGAGCAGAGGAAGTGGATTTGAGAGATGATTGGGAGGAAGAGAGAACTGGAGTCAGAGGCTGAGCAGATAGTGGGTGTAGAGATGACCAAGGTTGGAGTTCAGGTCTGGCAGTGGATTCATTCATTTAAAAAATATTTATTGAGTGCTAGACAGTGTGTTGGGCATTAGAGATATAGCAGTAAACAAAATAGATGCCTGCCCTGATGGATCTTACAGTAGATGAGACAGATAATAAATAAGCAACTAAATATATATTAATAGCTTGTGTCTGGTGCCACACCTACCTGGGGAATGATGTTTGAGTGAGTGCAAAGGCCCTGAGGCAGGAGTGGGCTTGTTATGTTTGAGGGATGGCAGGGAGACCAGTATGATTGGAGAAAGAGTGAGTGAGGGGCAAGAGGAGTCGATGATGAGTTAGCAAGAACCAGATCATGTGTAGTCTTTTAGAGCTATTTAGGGCGGTAGACGGAGAAGGCAATGGCAACCCACTCCAGTACTCTTGCCTGGAGAACCCCATGGACAGAGGAGCCTGGTAGGCTACAGTCCATGGGGTCGCTAAGAGTTGGACATGACTGAGCGACTTCACTTTCACTTTTCACTTTCATGCATTGGAGAAGGAAATGGCAACCCACTCCAGTATTCTTGCCTGGAGAATCCCAGGGACAGAGGAGCCTGTTGGGCTGCCGTCTATGGGGTCACACAGAGTCGGACACGACTGATGCGACTTAGCAGCAGCAGCAGCAGCAGCAGCAGCAGCAGCAGGGGGGTAGAATCAGCAGAACTTGGTGGCTGACTTGCTGAAGGGCTTCCCTGACAGCTCAGTTGGTAAAGAATATGCCTGCAATGCAGGAGACCCTGGTTTGATTCCTGGGTTGGAATGATTCCCTGGAGAAGGGATAGGCTACCCACTCCAGTATTCTTGGGCTTGCCTTGTGGCTCAGCTGGTAAAGAATCTGCCTGCAATGCGGGAGACCTGGGTTCGATCCCTGGGTTGGGAAGATGCCCTGGAGAAGGGAAAGGCTACCCACTCCAGTATTCTGGCCTAGAGAATTCCATGGACTGTATAGTCGTTGGGGTTGCAAAGAGATGGACACAATTGAGTGACTTTCACTTCACTTGTTAAAGGAGCAGGAAGAATCTAGGCTTGGGCCACTGGGTGGTGGCGCCCCTTCACGAAGGTGGGAAATACAGGAGGATGGGTTTGCAGTGGTAAGATGCTGAAGGCCCTAAGGGCCATCTTGGTGGAGATTCCAGTAAGCATTAGGCTTGGTGGGACCCAGGAGAGAGGTCAGTGCTAGAGAGAGAGAGATGTGGGGGTCCTCAGCCATACCTGAAATTATGGAATGGAATGAGATCCCTGGACAGTGAGTGTGGAGTGAAAGAGAAGAGGACCAGAGCAGAACTGGAGAAGAGGTACCAACATATAAGGAATGGGGAGAGGAAGAGGAGCTGGGGGTGGTCCTGAGAAGTAGGAGGAAAACCAGCAGGGAGTGGGCTCATGGAAGCAGAGGAAGGGAAGAGCCGTCTGCACACAGGAGGGGCTTGTTGAGAGTGGCAAATGTTATAGCTGGGAGAAGATGAGGGTGGGAGAAAGTCTATTGGCTTTAACCAGTGGGAGGTCCTGGGCGACCTTACTAAGAAGAGTTTCTGTGACTTGGTGGGCACATGAGGCAGATTGCAGTGGGTTGAAGAACCCGTGGGAGGTACTGAAGTGGAGATGGCCAGTGTAGACGAATTTCTCAAGAAGCTTAGCTGTGAAGAGGAGAGAGGGACAGTGATTGCTTGAGGGAGATGTGGGGGCAGATAGAGGGTTTTTATTCCCAGATGGGAGAGACTTGAGCTTCTATAAATGTTGGTAGGAAGGAGGCAACAGAGAGGGAGAGGTTGAAATACTGGAGGGAGAGGGGATGATTGTTATGGAGGAGGTAGCAGGGGTGGGCTCCAGAGCCTGGGTGGAGAGACTGGCCTTAAATAGTATAAGTGTCCTCTCTTTCCCACAGGGAAGGAAAGCAGAGATGGTGGTGGTAGGGGGAATACAAGGGCATTGAGGGGATTGGTGAAAGAAATGCCGTGGAAAAGTTCAAAGCAACAACATGGAGAGCATGGATGCTGGAGCTAGGAAGAAGCAAAGAATATTTCTGGTTGGAAGTCAGGGAGGACTTCTTGCAAGAAGCAGCAATTGAGCGGGGTTGTGAAGTTTAGATAGGATTTCAAAGGGCAAAGCTCTGTGCAGGAGAAAGAAACAGAGTCAGCAAAAGCATAGAGGCATGAAACGGCTGGTTCATGTTGACAGAGTAACGGACAAGCTAGTTTCATGAAGGCTGGGCTGGAGTGAGCAGGGTAACATTGATGCCACTGATGCTGACAGTCACAATAATAGTTACCATGTGTGAGGCACCAAACCTACCCTGTGGCAGGTGCTTTACATACTTGAATTCACTTACTCCCACCATAACCTACAGAATAGGTGTTTTCTCATTTTGCAGATAAGGAAAGTAAGTCCTAGAGAGGTGAAGAAATGGACTCAAGGTTACCTAGATAGTAGATGGTGGGGCTGATACTTAAACCCAGGTCTGTCTAACTCTAAAGCCTATGCTTCTTCCACCTGACAGGAAAGGCCAGGTGAGGCCATAGGGTGGGGGAGCTTTGAATGTCAGGTTGAGGAATCTGAACTTTGTGCAGGAAGCAAAGGGGAGCCGAGGTGGGTGTCTGAGCAGGAGATTGTCACTTAAAGGTGGGATATAGGAAGCCTAAAGCGGTCCAGGAGAGTAGAGAGAGAGAATCAGATGACCGCAGTGTCAGGTGAAGGGCAGCAGGGGCCTGGCTCGGATAGGAGGGGAGCGAGCCGGGGGACTGGAAGATCATTTGTTACCCGTGATAGCCTTGAGAAGTGTGGAGTTTCTGTCTCCTTTTATAGATGAGGAATGGGAGACTCTGAAAGGAGGAGCTGTTTGCCCAGGACTGGAGCCCTGGCTCATGTGGTTTTGCTGACTCAGTGAGTCTGTGGAACAATGTGTCAGAGGGAGCTCTGAGTATGAGGAGGGTGTGTGTGTGTGTGTGTGTGTGTGTGTGTGAGTGAGTGTGTGTACGTGCATGTGGGCACCCGTGCACCCTTGTCTGTCACGTGGACAGTAGTGCCTTCCCTTTGCCTATCCGCTTTCCTTCCCCTGTCTTCCCGATCCTCCAGTACCCTGGATTCCATATTTCCTTCATCCTCCAAGCCACGGGGTCTGGGAGCAGGGTAAGACTGTTTCATTCACTAGCCCTAGGAGATCTGTCACCGTTTTCACTCTCAAGACACCTGGTCCTGCCCCAGCTCCCATGCCTGTCCATCCACCCCATGAAACTGTAGTCCAGCTCCAGTGACTGGTCCCTGGTACTGTTCTGCAAGACCTGAGAAATGTGTGCTTGTTCCTGCAATGATTCCTCCCACCACTGTGGCGCTTCTGTGTGGCAAAGGGCCACTTTGTTAATTAGGTTCAGTTCCTGAACAGCTCACCACCATCACCATGTTCTTATCGCTCTTGTTTGCCAGGCACTTGACATGTATTCCGGTCCTTGCAACAATCCTGTGAGGTTGACACCATAAGCCCCATTTGTACAGATGAGGCAACCAAGGCTCCAAGAGGGGCATTAACATGCCTGGGGCCACAGCCTAGAAGCACTTGTAGAGCTGGTCTCGGAACCCAGGTCTGTTTGCTTCCAAAGCTGTGGACTTCACACACTCCATTTCTAAGCATCTCCCACATTCCAAACCCTGAAGCCTTCAGGAGATACAAATCTTTGTCCTTCAAGGGCAGGATGGATTTCTGGAGATAGTAGCAAGTCTATCCAAAGGACCTGCTGGGCAGAGCCTGAGACTTGGAGCTCCAAGAACTTCCAAGTTTAAATCTTGACTCTACCACTCATCCAGCTGTGTGACCTTGGGCAGTTATCTAATCTCTCAGAGCTTCAATTCCTTCATCTTTAAAATGTTGCAGAGTTGTTGCAGGGGTTAAATGAGATGATACATGCAAAGTGCCAGCACAGAGCTGGTTGCTACTATTTATATTAAAATGAAGGTTGGGCACCAGTCTGATCAGAAAAGGAATTTACTTACTCTGGGTGTAACCTTAAGTTGGAGCCCAGCCTGAGTGTGGGGGAGGGCCAGTCCCAGAGGGGGACGAGCAACAGGCTCCTGGGAGACTGATGGCTGTGGCCCTGTTGGTCACGCTGGCCTTCCCATTCCAACTCCCATCCTAGCCCCATCTCCCTGGTTCCAGCCCTTCTTGTATCTCCCCTGCTCTGCAAACTAATGCCTCTGCCTCTCTCTGTCACCCGCCGCCTGTGGCCTCTACCCTGCCCTTCCTGGCCCCAGGGAAGAGGAGGAGGAGGAGGAGACTGAGGAAGAGGAAGAGGAAGACGCTCATCAGTTCTGCTGTCCGGCCTCCGAGTGCAGTAGTCCCTCCTCTCGGTAACTGAGAGGACAAGGGTCATTTTCTATGCAGAAGCAAAAGCCTTAACCAGCCCCCACCCCCGCGATCCCCCATGGGACCCCGTCCCTGCTTCAGGAACCAGATGGGCAAGCATCCTGCCCCATCTTTGTCCACTCCCTTCTTGGAATTCCCACCCCTGCTGCTGTCTCCCCTGGACTCCAGCCCCCGAATTATAAAGGCTGGAGCCCTTGGTCTGACTAAAATGTGGGAGCAGCAGAGCTTGGAGCTTGAAACCTGGACCCTCCCGTACGCGCACCCCACTTCCCAGGCACCCTGGAGCCTGCCACTCCTGGAGAGGTCTCCAAATGACATCCCAAGGACCTACCTCTGTCCTCTGTGAGCACAAACAGAGATGCAGGGTGCCTAGGGCTTAGAGGACCAGAAGGGGTTGGGACCCAGCCTGCTCGTTCCCTCGCTGTGGCCATTGCTGCCATCTCTTCTGCTTGACGGCCTCATCCTGTGCCCCCTGCCGCTCCCATAGTGCTCTGTAAATATGATCAGGAGGAAAAGGCCTTTCAGAGTGCGTGTCGCTGTGTACAAAAGAATTTCCATCAATAAAAGCTGATCTCTTCTCTCTGTCTGATGTATATTCCACCCTACCCACTTCCCTCTCCCCATTTCCACCAGGGCCTTACCCTCTTTCCTATCCATGGCTGGGAACAGGGGCTGGGAAAGAGAGTAGGGTTTGATTCCTGGTATTGTCAACACCCAGAAGGCACTCAATAAATGAATGAATGGTGCTGCGCTCTTGCCATGGGCAAGCCTAGAGCCTTCTTCAGCCTGAGGTGGCATGAACTGGTCAACTTGGGACACGTGGCTTGGCCTCTCTGCTACCCAGTTTCCCCATGTGTAAAAGGAGGAGGGGGAGTTGGACCAGAGGATCTCCAAGGGCTCCTCCAGCTCTGACATTCTGTGAATCTGAGATGGTACAATTTTAAGAAACTATGATTACATGAATTTAAGAGAGGATAATTCAGTGACACATTCCATGTGTTTCTGTTTCTATGATGCTGTGATTTGGGGATTCTTTAATACGGTGGTTTTAAGATTTCATGATTCTACCATTTAAAAAATTCTGATGGTATGCTTTTAACATTCTGTGATGTTACTAGTCCTTGATTTTGTACTTTCAAGGTTCCTATTCTACAGCTTTAGGGATCTCGGAGTCTGAGGGAAAGCCGCTGCCTCCAGATGCAATAACCCTAAATATTTCCTGCACCTGCCAGAGGCTGGTTCTAAGAATCCCCAGAGGCTGTTGGCAGGAAGGCAGAAGGTGTCGTCTGTGAGCTGTAGGACCTACACCTTCCGTGATGAGTCTGTGTTAGGAGCAAAGCCAGGAGACTCCCAAGTGGGCTCGTTGCCCCTGCTTTCCCTTTCTGAGCCTTTTTTTTTTTTTTTTTTTTTAGACAAATCTGAGTTTACCTTGTGTTCTGCCACTTACTCTCTGTATAACTTTGGGCAAATATTTTCTTCTCCTTAAGCTTCATTTTCTTCCTGAGTATAGTGAGAATAGATCTTCCTCTGTGGGTTGTCATGAAGATTAGCAAGAAGAAACACAAGGGGCTCAGCATAGGGTCTAATGCATGGTTGGCAACTGCACAGTGATTGGTGGCTCCTGTTTTGATTAAGGCCCAGGTGAGAGTCTCTCCTCTCCTTTCTTTCCCTCCTCCCTTCAACATACCCTTCACATGCTCCAGTAGTTTTCCAGAGGCTCGCCTCACTCTTCACTCATTGCTTAACTGACTTAGGCACTCAACTCAGCTCCTCACTCACTCATTCAGATTCTCATTTATTTCTCCCCTCCCTCTGTCCCTCCCTCTCTCTTCCTCTCTCCTTTATTTAGTCTTCCAGAAGACATTGCTCAGATACCTACTGTGTGCAAGGCTTCAAGCTAAATACCACGAGAGACCGAAAGTAAGACTGACCGAAAGTGACTGTGCTCCCTTAAGTTCTCCATCTCTCAGGGGAGATGAAAATTCCTTTGGGAAAGTAGGCAGGGTACTTTCCTGAAGGGCGGAAGTGATTGAGCAGATATGGCCTCAGTGATGAGCAAAATATGTTCCTGGCCCAAAGAGGAGGGAGATGTCAGGATCATTTGGGGGGGGGTGGTGTCCAAGGATTGCTGGAGGAAGAGGGGCACGAGTGGAAGGCTGGGAAGGGTTTGAATAGATGGTTTGAGAGGTGAGGAGGCATTAGAGAGTCAGGTACAGCATGGACCAAAACCTGGTGGAGAGCTCCAGGGTTGTATTGGGGAATGGTATGTAGATTGTTCTGTTCAAGCTGGTTGTGTGAGTCTAGGTGACCTTTGGCTGTGGAGGGAGAGACCACTTTACCCTTCATTTGATTGGAGATGAAAGTTGAGGGGCACAGGGGCTCAACTGAAGATCAGATGGCTATCATGGGAGATATGGGGGTGTAGACTCCTGTGTAGGCAACTGAAGTGGGTGAGGGCCTATGGTATGGGAATGGGGAAGGCTTCTATCAGTTGTAAGGGGAAAGTGTGTGCCTGTGCACATGTATGCATGAGGCCAGCAGGTGAGAGAAGGATGAGAGGTTGTGCACTGTTGTGTATCTGAGGGAATGTGATTGTATGAGGCTGGGTGTGAGGGATGCTGAGTGTGTGAGGTGGCAAATTTCTGTGCCTGCAGACTCTCTGTGTGTCCCAGGTGGAGATAATCATAAGAATATGTTTCAGTGGCTTTTGAGCATGTGGGGCTGTGGCTTTTAGGTTGGCAGTTGTCAAGCTAGATGGTCACACACACATGGCTGCCTGCTCTGGTCTTAGGGGATGAAGGTAGCTGCGGGGCATTGGCCTGGGCATAGGGAGGGTCCACAGCAGTAAATCGCACCAGGCCACTGCCCATGGGAAGCAGGAGCAGTGTAGGCAGTGAACACTTCAACAGAGAATCTCAAGTTAGCCAGTGACAAACACGGCCTGTGACATGAGAGTGCACAAAACATAAAGGGATGGTGTCTGATCCTGTCAGGGTCTGCGGGGAGTGGGAGTGAGTCAGAACCAACTTCCCAGCGGGGCTGGCCTGCTCAGGGCGCCACAGGATGAGATGGGCTCAGCCAGATCAGCGAAGGTTGCAGGTGGAGGAGAGAGGGAGGACACCATGGGCAGAAGAAGCTAAGAGACTGGGCGCAGGCATGGCACTATGGATCAGCTCGCTGTAGCCTAGGAAGTGCAAGGGGCCTGCTGTCGCCAACATCTAGGAGCTTCACGGGGCTGGGGGTGGGGTGGGGACTAGACGGATTCAGCTAAAAAGCTGCAAGTGGGACGCTGGCCCAGAAGATAGGGAATTGGGGTTCTCATCCTGTGTGACCCTGAGCAAGCAAGTCACTTTGACTTTGTGAGCCTTAATTTGGATCTCTGGAATTAGACAGTTCAAAAAGTCCATGCCAGTTCTGAGCATCTTCTACCCTTGGCCAGGCAAACCAGTGAGTCATTGCTCTCAAAGGCATTTCTTCCATTTAATCTCAGTCTTTCCTGCTTTCTGCTGGGTCACTTTCTCACTCAAACACTCCACAAATATTTACTCAGCGTCTGGCCCTCTGTGTGCCACTGTGTGAAGGCACAGGATGCTGGAGAATGGCTCCAGAGGGGCTACTCAGTGCTGGGCTGGTGGGTACAGGCATGAGTGATGATTTGACTCCTGGCTCCTGCACTGCTGACCATTGAGACTTTGGGCAAATGACTTCATCTCTCTGCATCTCAGTTTCTTCATCTCTATTATCCCCTTCAAGGGAAACAACCCAGACCTTGCGGAGTTGCTGGGCCTAGCTAAAAGTAGGTCCTTAGTAAATGAGAGCTATTATTTTTAGGGCTGCAAAGGAAGCAGAGCTGAAATTCAAACCTGATCTCTGTGCTCCCAAGCCTACGTTGCCTGCTGGGTACCCAATGAGCCCTTGCGATGGCTTCTCCCTTCCCTGCAAGTCCCTGTACCAAGCCGGGCTGGCCTCAGGTTTGGAGTCTCCATGGCGCTGGGATTGGGCAGCAGAAACAGCTTGCTGAAAAGCTGTCAGGGGAGAGGGAGGTGACTGCAGTCCCTCCGCCCCTCTGCCCCCAGCCCCTGCTGGGTCTGGTCTCCTTGCCCAGTCTTCCTCCAGAGCCCAGCGTTTCTTTCCTCATCTAGGTGTGCTGACCTCCTTGTCTTGTTTTCTTGTCTCTAACTTCCGGTCCCCCACTTCAGCCCAAGTTGTCATGGGGATAGTCCTCAGCATCCCTAGCTTCCTCTTACCCTCATCTTATGGTATCCATAGCAACAGCCCCCATTCATTTCCATGGCAACTGCATCCTGATTCCATCCCCTGCTGGCTGCCTGGCTCTGGGCAGTGCCAATAAAGAGAAGGAGGGAGAGAGACCTCCCATTAGGGGCAGCAGCCGGAGTGGGTCAGTGCCCCTTCCGTGGGCATGTTACCCCGAATCCCTACAGCCCATCCTGCCGCACTTCTCCCCATCATAGTGCCTTGGCTCCCAGGGTCCTTCATGCCTCATCTCTACCGACTCCTTCTGGGCAAGGCCCTATTCCATAGCTCCCCCACTCCACCCACCCCAGGAAGCCTTCAAGGCAGCAGGGGAACTAGCGCAGGCTCTGGGCTCTGAATTCCTGTTCTGCCACTTGCTAGTCCTGAGACCTTTGGCCTAAATTTTCCCCTCGGAGCCTTCTCCTCACCCGCAAAATTGAAATCCTAATTCTTCTTTCCCATTTGCCATGCAGTTAAAATACATGCAGAAAATGCCTGACACAGGGAAGGTGCACTGTAAGTGAGAGTTGATTTTTATTCTGCTTAGCCCCTGGCCCCCTCCCCAGCAAGAAAAATTTCTCCTGAGCTCCCCCAGCACTTCCTTCGTTCCCCAGCCCTGAGAACTTGCAGCTTTATACTGTGGTTGTTTGTGTAATGCACAAGCATATATGTGTGTGTGTGTTTCCTTTGCTCCTGCTCCTGGCTGGGAAGAATCTGGGGAGAGGTACATCTCCCATAGCCTTTCTGAAGTCCAGGAATCCAAAGAGGGAATAGCATTTTGAGCTCCACGAAGATGAGAAACTGAGGTGCATAGAGATAAAGAGACACAACCAGGCTCACACAGCGAGTGGATGGCCGTCAGGACCTGAACCTAGGTCCACCCAGCTTGTTACTGCACAACATGTTCTGTGTGTGTATGTGTGTGTATGTGTGTGTGTGTGCGTGTGCATATGTGTGTGTGAGTGAGAGACACAGAGAGAGAATATGAGTCTGTGTAAGAGAGAATTTTCCACATTATTAGCATGTTCCTTGGTGTTCCGGGGGTTCTGAGTTAAGGGATCCCACGTCCCCAGGTCCCACTCCGTCAGCAATCTGTAAGATGCCTTCAATCTCTGTCCTTTTTAGGAGGCTGTATTGACAGCTTGACCTCCCTGTCACTATTACCTTTGCAACCAAAGCAGAAGAGAGAGCTCTCGAGGGGAGAACTGCCACTGAGTTGAAAGCCAGGGGCAGCGCGGGGCCCGAAGTAGGGAGAGGCAACATGATGTCATGAGAAGGCAGCCCGGGCTCTGGATTTGCATCCTGTGTGACCTCGAGCAAGTTTACGTGACCTCTTGCCTCAGTGTTCTCCTCTATAAAATGGGGCTACTGGTGCCTGCCTCAGTAAATTGTAAGCTTTCAAGGGGCTTCCCAGGTGGCACTAATGGTAAAGAACCCACCTGCCAGTGCAGAAGACAAAAGAGATGCAGGTTTGATCCCTGGGTCAGGAAGATCCCCTGGAGGAGGGCATGGCAACCCACCCCAGAATTCTTGCTTGGGAAATCCCATGGACAGAGGAGCCTGGTGGGGTTGCAGCCCATGGGGTTGCAAACAGTTGGATATGATTAAGCACACACCCACACAATGAGCCAGTTAATGCCCTTGCTCTAGGGATATAGTTGACTATAGGGCCCTATGGCAGCACAGAAGAGGGGCCTGTAAGCCATCCTGCGTGAAGGGCTCAGGAAGACATGGAAGGTCACACTTTAGCTAAATGTTGAAGAGAGCAAGAGGTCGCCAGGTTGGGGTAAAGGGGCAGAGGGTGTGTGAGGCAGAGGTCTGGTCAAGAGAACCATCCATGGTCATGGTGAGGAAGGAGGAAGGTGGGGTTATGGGGAGGTGAGGAAGCTAGAGGTTACCCTATGGATGATGATTCCTGTAAAACATAAGTTAGATATGTCCCTTCTCTGCTCATCGCAATCATAGCAAACACCAATGTCTCTATCGTAGGTTCAGTGCCCTTCACTTTTTGGCTCCCATTGCCTCTCTGATCTCATTTCCCCTTGTTGACTCTGCCCTAGCTACACCGGCCTTCTGGCTGTTCCTCAAACATGCCAGGCACAGTTCTACCTCAGGGCCTTGGCACTGGCTCTACCCTCTGTCTGGACTGCTCTTTTCTCAGATAACCACACAGCTCACTCTCTCACTTCTCTGATTATAAGCCATTTATTCAGAAAGCCCTTCTCTGACTACCACATCTAAAACAGCACCTTTTGTCACCCTGCTGTATCTTCCTTCCTAGCACTTCTCCCTGCCTGAAATGATAGTATATATTTATAGTCTTCTTCTCCCACTAGAATGTCACCTCCCTGAGGGAACAAAACTCACACGTCTTGCTTATGATTATATTTCCAGCACCTAGCGCTGTTCCTGGCATGTAGAAAAGGCTCAATTGTCATTTGTTGAATGAGTTATGAGAAGCCATGGAAGGGTTTTAGGGGAGCAACATGGTCAGATTTCTACTTTGGAAAGCTCTCTCTAGCCACAGAATGGAGAATGGATTGGGAAGAGGAGACTGGAGTTGAGGTCAGAGATCAGGTGAGAGGATTTATTAGCCCAGCCACCAGAGCTCATTTACTGACTTCCTCCCTCCAGAAGCTTTTACTGAGCACCTACTCTGTTCCAGGCCTCGTGCTCTCCTCTAGCAGGGAGATTACCAAACTCTCTTCCTGTGCTGGGATTCTGGGAGTCAGGAACACAAATAGCTGTCACGCTTTGCCAAAGCTAACCTGCTACATAAAAAGAAGGACAGACATGTGCTGTGTGTGGGAGCCCTGAACAGGATCAGCCATCATTTCTGGCTGGAGGCATGCTTCAGGAGGGCTTCTTAGTGGTGGCATATGACCTAACTTTTGATGGAACTAGGGTGTGTAGGGGGGGTTCTCAGATTGCAGGTGGCAGAAGATGATAGGGACAGCATTCCAGGTGGAAAGTACTGTATGAGCAGTTGGGAAGGTGGAAAGGACAATGGGAGTATTGGGGAGAAACAGGATTTGGGCAAGGTTGGAGGGAAGAGTGGATGGGGTGGGGGGCTGGTAGCCAACTCTGCAGTGTGGCTTAATGTTTAAGAGTGTGAATTCTGGAGTCAGACTGCCTGGATTTGAATCCTGACTCTATCATTAATAGCTGTGTGACCATAGATGTGTTATTAACCTTTCTGGGCCTCAGTTTTTTTATGTATAAAATGAAGATGATTAATAATACCTACCTCATAGGGTTGTTTTGAAGAGTAAGCAAGTTATTAAGTGTGAAGCAGTAAGAATAGTAGCCTTGGTGGCTCAGACGGTAAAGAATTTGCCTGCAATGTGGGAGACCTGGGTTCGATCTCTGGCTGGGGCAGATCTCCTGGAGGAGGAAATGGCAACCCACTCCAGTATACTTGCCTGGAGAATCCCATGGAGAGAGGAGCCTGGCGGGCTACAGTCCATAGCATTGCAGAGTCAGACACGACTGAGTGACTAAGCACAAGAATAGTGCCTTACTAAACAACAGAGGATGAGATGGTTGGATGGCATCACCGACTCAATGAAAATGAGTTTGAGCAAAGTCTGGGAAATAGTGAAGGACAGGGAAGCCTGGGTGTGCTGCAGTCCATGGGATCGCAAAAAGTTGGACACGACTGAGCAACGGAACCACAACAAAACATTAGCTACTGTGTCTTGGAGAAGCCTCAAATGCCACAACAAGGACTTGGGTTATCTCTCTCTCTCTCTTTGAAATTGGAGGAATGCAAGTGGGAACCATGGATGGTTCGTGAACAAAGTTGATCAAAACTGGGAGGCATGTGCTGAGAGGGGAGAGGTTTGAGACGCTGGTGGGTGGGATCCTGCAGTCCTGAGGGGGAGAGAGGTGCATCTTAGATGCCTGGGGGGCACTGGGCTGGCTCTGACCCATGAAGGGAGACTTCACAGGCCCCAGAGGCCCGGGAGGAGAGAGCATTTGGGGTTCAGGGCAGCCGCTCAGTCTGTTTCCACTTTGTTCCTGACAGTGTTGAAGATTAACAGTTGGAAGGGTCAGGGATGAGCAGAGGGCAGGAGCCCTCATTAGCGCTGAGCCCGCACCAACGTTGTACCCCACCGCCCCCAGCCCCTAAGCCCCCAGCCCAAAGTGTTCTTCTGTCAGGCTGGCAAGACCATTGTAGCTCAAACTCCTGAAATGGCTGGGAGCCTCCCAACACCCACCCCAGCTTGCCCCCCATTCTGGTCCTGTGCCCTGCCCTCTGTCAGGTAGGGGCCAGGGAGTGGCCCCTTAACCCTTTCACTGGTCAAGAGCTCCAGTGCCTGCCCAAACCAGACCACTCTCTGGGCCTCAGCCATACCCATTCCCCCCACAACCCCCTCCATGCCTCTCCCTGCCTGTCCCCCCTCCCAAGCCCCCTCCATTGTTCCCATCTCTGTGGCTTCTCACCGTGCCTGCCTGGGCTCAGGGCGCTGGGCTCTGTCGCCACCTGAGTTCCCTGGCAGCCTGGTTGCCATGGCACCGTGGGAGCAGGTCTGGCAGAACAACAGCTCTGGGTAACCAGGGCGGGCAAGACCCAGTGCCCCGCTCCTACCACTCTTCGCCCTTGTTCCCCTCCCCCGAGCTGAGCAGAGGAGGCCATGAGGAGAAAAAGGAAGTTGCCCCGCAGGGCAGCTCTATACCTGTGAGAATGCTGGTGGGAGGCGCCTCCCACTGTCACTGAGCCCTCAGCCTGGCAGCCAGGGAACGCTGAAAACTGGCCAGGCCTGGAGCCTGGCCTCTGGGGGCAGAGGTGGGGCTGTCTGGGGCAGGGCTGGGTGAGCAGGGGAGAGGAGTAGGCTCAGGTCTAAGGACAGAGCTGGTCTGGGATGGTGCTGGGGATCAGGCTGGGAGGGGAAGAGGTCTGAAGGGGTGGGGATATAAGGGAACTGGTCCCTCAGGGGAGGAGGGATTTGGGGACAGAGCTGTTAGGGGCTAAGATGATTAGAAAAAGGAACTTGAGGGGTAGGAGTGGAAGGCAACAGGTCTGAGGATAAAGCTGTGAGGGGACCTGGCCATGAAGGGACCAGGCTCTAAGGGTAGAGTAGGACTTGGGACAAGACAGTGAGAAGACCTGGCTGGAGGGAAAGGAGTCTGAAAGGATGGAGGTGTGATGGGGTGGGGGTCTGTGATGGGGGAGAGGGCATTTGAGGATGGAGCTGTGAGGGGACAGGGCTGAAGGGGAAGGGATAGGACTGTGAGGGGAATAAGAACACTTTGGGGGTAGGGCTCTCCTCTGGCCTTTAAGTACTGGGGTCTCTGTATCTGTGAGGAGGCTGGGGAGGATGGTGCTGTGGGAAGGGATCTGGTCCACCCACTCTCAGTCTGGCCCAGCAGGCCTGTCTCCTGTTCCCACATCCTGGCTCATCTTATCTCATCCCCACAGTGTGGAGGGTGATGCCCCAGGCAGTGACCTGAGCACAGCGGTTGATAGTCCTGGGAGCCAACCCCCCTACCGGCTGAGCCAGCTTCCCCCCACCAGCAGCCACATGGGGGGCCCCCCTGCTGGGGTGGGCCTTCCCTGGGCTCAGCGGGCGCGCCTCCAGCCAGCCAGTGTTGCCCTGAGGAAGCAGGAGGAGGAGGAGATAAAGCGCTCAAAGGCCCTGTCGGACAGCTATGAACTCTCCACGGACCTGCAGGACAAGAAGGTACCCAAGAGATGCTCCGGTCAGGGGTGGGGGTGCCGGCGGGGATGGGGGGGTGAGAGGACCAAGGGAGAGATTGGAATGTGGTGCTCAAAGGTGGTGTCCAGGGAGGGATGGTGAGACTGGAATGGAAGAAGAACCCTGACTGGGATCTCACTGACCCATTCACCATCCATCCACTGAGTCTGATATTAACTCAGCAAACATTTAGTGAGCTCCATGCTGGGCACTGGAGAAGTGGAGAAGAAAGGCCAAGTCCTCAATAATCTAAGTGTAAGGGAAGGAGCACACATGTAAGTTGACAAATTCACAACTCTGTTTTCCAGTTCATCACATGTATCACACAAGAGATTGTTTAGCCAAAAGGCGGGCACAAAATACTCTGTACAGAAGTAAGAAAACTGGAAAGATATATCCCAAAATGTAATTATGATTATGCCTAGGTGTTGGGAGTTTAGGTGAAGCAACTTTCTTTCCTTCCTCCCTTCCTTCCCTCCTTCCCTTTTTCCCTTCCTTCCTCTCTCTCTCTCTTCTTCTCTTTCTCCTTCTTGCCTTCAATTTATGTCTTCCTTTCTTTCCTGTTTTAGCTTCTCTGTTTCTTTTCTTTTTAAATAGTGAACACCTACCTTTTGTAAATAAAAAAAAAGAAAACCACAATTCAGTCCCGTGTGACATGTGCTATCTGATTTTAAAGTGAGAACACCACACAGACCCCAGCCTGGTGCGTCCAGGCAGCTGTAAGCAGTTAGCTATGACTCGGTTGGTGGTGCGGCTGAGGCCCAGGGAGATAAGGAGGCTGTTGTGAGTTTCTGACTTTGTTCCCCTCCACCTTCCCCTGCCAGGTGGAAATGCTGGAGAGGAAGTATGGGGGCTCCTTCCTGAGCCGCAGGGCCGCCAGGACCATCCAGACAGCCTTCCGCCAGTACCGCATGAACAAGAACTTTGAGCGGCTCCGCAGCTCAGCTTCAGAGAGTCGCATGTCCCGCCGCATCATCCTTTCCAACATGCGAATGCAGTTCTCCTTTGAGGAGTATGAGAAGGCACAGAACCCCGCGTACTTCGAGGGCAAGCCTGCCTCGCTGGACGAGGGTGCCATGGCTGGGGCCCGGAGCCACCGGCTTGAACGGGGGCTCCCATATGGCGGCTCCTGCGGAGGGGGCATCGATGGTGGCGGAAGCTCCGTCACCACATCTGGAGAGTTTTCTAACGACATCACGGAGCTTGAGGACTCCTTCTCCAAACAGGTCAGCATCCCTGAAAAGGGCCTTTCCTCTCCATCTCCATGCTCTAGCTACTACTACAACCTTTTACCTGTACTTCAAGGAAGTTGCCCAACAAGTTGTTGTTTTGAGAACAATAAACAGCTACCATCTGAGTAGGGACCGTGAGGGTGATGAGAAAGGATTGGCAAGAGAAAAATTATATTGTTCAAACAAGCAAGTTCTCAGTCTGGAACATGAGCCACTATCAGATCAAGGCCTAACTAACAGCTCCTACTTTATATCAGGTCCTCTATATGCCTCAAAATGGCCTTCGAGACTGGGGGTGCTATCCTGGTTTTACAGAGGAGGAAATTGAGGCTCCACAACCCTGAGAGGTGAAGTGACTTTTCCAAATTGGATCAGGACTCAGCTCTGTCTGGTTCCAAAGCTTTCCCTTACACCACACGATCATGGACCAGGCTCTGTGCTGGGCACTGTTGGGGAGACAGGTGAATTGGCCAGGATTCTTTTTCTCAAGGATCTCCCCAAGCAAGCAGGAAATAGCAGGCACATGTGCACAGGACTGTTTCCTGAAAGAGTGTGCTCAGAGCCGTGAGAAGAGATCCCATATAGTGCTGTGGGAACCCAGAGGAGGGAGAGGAAATTTTCTTCTGGGAGGACGAAAGCAGGCTTCTTTGAGAAAACAGCACTGGAGCTGGGCCTTAGCAGGCAGCGAAGAGTTAGCAAGTTAGAGATAGTCAGAAGGGTGTTTCTTGCATAAGCATTGCATCAGGAAAAGCAGGGAAGGGTGGGAATGTAAGTGGCAGTGATAGTGGTGGGAGATCATTCTAGGCTTGGAGTGTGTCAGTGCAGCTGATCAGGTACAAATCCCAGTTCTGGCATTTCCCAGCTATGTGACCATGGGTAAACTGTTTAACTCCACTGAAACATGATCAATAACATGAAGCTAAAACCATCTTTTTAGAGCTGTTTGGAAGGTTGAGTTCAACTCGATAATATATCTGAAAGCACCTAGTATATGGCATTGCTAAGTACATGTTAGTATCCTTCCTAAAACCAAAAAGATATTTGGTAAAAATTGTTGAATGAATAAATGAAAGTGTATAAGAGAAGAAATCATTCTGCTCTAACCTCTGTGATCTGGCCCTGCCCTAAGCTTGGTCATGCTTCCCTAGAGTTAGTGATGGGGTTGGGAGAGGAGGCAGATAGAAGACAGGAAAGAAGTATTAAAGAGAAGATCTAAATCACTCATTTACGCATTCATATGCCACATTTCATTGAACACCTCTTCTGTGTCAAGCTGAGCTAAAAAGAGAGAAACCCAGCCTGGACCCATCCCTCAAGTACTGGCCTCATAGTCTGGTGGGGAGATTCAGGAACCAGGCCTGGGCCCACCTCTCAGTGCTATTCAAGTCTAATGGGGAAGTATCTATTGCTGCATAGCAAATGATCCCAAAATTTAGTAGCTTAAAACTGAATGTAAAGACTGAGCTTAAACAACAAACAGTTATTATCCCATATAGTTTCTGAGGGCCAGGAGTCTTGGGGTGGCTTGACTGGTGGCTCTCGCATAGGGTCTCTCATGAGGCTGTGATCAAGTTATAGGTTGGGACTGTAGTCTCTAAAGGCTTGACCGGGGTTGATGGGTCTGCTTCCAAGCTCACTCGTTTGGCTCTTGGCAGGAGGATTCAGGGCCTTGCCACATGGGCCTCTCTATAGGACTGCTCACAGTGTGGCTTCCGCGAGAGCGAGGGATCTGAGAGAGGGAGCACAAGCGAGTGAGAGTACTCAGGATAGAAGCTGCAGTCTTTCCTAACCTAATCTCAGAAGTGACATCCCATCACATTTGCCAGATGCTGCCGGTCCAACAGACCGACCCTGGGATACTATGGCACATGAGGGTGTGAATAGCAGGAGGTGGGGATCATTAGGGACCAGTTGGGAGGCTAGATACCAGAGTGAGGCCAGCTTTGGTCCAGATTCTCGAGGCTAAATATCATGGATTTCCTAAGAGAACCAGACAGAGGGCTTCGGGAGCCCAGAGGCAGATGGGATTTTGGTTTACCCTAAGGGAAGGCAGAGGCAGGAATGTGGCTTGGGATTAGTGAGGAGGTGGCATTTGGCTTGGGTCTATATGGACGTGAAGAAGGTATTGGGATGTCTGAGAAGGGAACTTGTGGGCATAAGTTCCAGTTCCTGTGAGCTCACAATGGCTCCCTGGGAGTTATGTCCTGCAGAGAATCTGGGGAGGTAGAGGAGGGGAAGCACTTTTCTGGCTGCCCCACCAGGAAGATCCCCCCGCCCCTTTTTTTCCCCTCCCTCCCTCATTCCCACCCTTTCACCATCCCACTGTCCTTCATCTTTCCCTCCTTTTTCTCCTTTCCCCTCCTCCTCCTTCCCCTCCCCCTCAGGTAAAGTCTCTGGCTGAATCCATTGACGAGGCCTTGAACTGCCACCCATCGGGGCCCATGTCTGAGGAACCAGGGTCAGCCCAGCTGGAGAAGCGAGAGTCAAAGGAACAGCAAGAGGACAGCTCGGCCACATCCTTCAGTGACCTTCCCCTCTACTTGGATGACCCAGTTCCCCCACCATCCCCTGAACGACTGCCTAGCACAGAGCCCCCCGCCCAGGGCAGACCTGAGTTCTGGGCACCAGCCCCTCTCCCTCCAGTTCCTCCACCAGTGCCAGCAGGGTCCCGGGAAGATGGTAGCCGTGAGGAAGGCACTCGCAGGGGTCCTGGGTGCTTGGAATGTCGGGATTTCCGGCTGCGGGCTGCCCACCTGCCCCTGCTTACCATTGAACCTCCCAGTGACAGCTCCGTGGACCTGAGTGACCGCTCAGATCGCGGCTCTGTCCACCGTCAGCTCGTGTATGAGGCTGATGGCTGTAGCCCCCATGGGACCCTGAAGCACAAGGGGCCACCAGGCAGGGCCCCAATCCCACACCGCCACTACCCGGCCCCAGAGGGCCCAGCCCCAGCCCCGCCAGGGCCCCTACCACCAGCCCCCAACAGTGGCACTGGGCCCAGTGGTGTGGCTGGGGGTCGGAGGTTGGGGAAGTGCGAGGCAGCAGGCGAGAACT
This sequence comes from Ovis canadensis, assembly GCF_042477335.2. NCBI lineage: Eukaryota > Metazoa > Chordata > Mammalia > Artiodactyla > Bovidae > Ovis > Ovis canadensis. The sequence continues at coordinate 53,667,932 of NC_091727.1, forward strand.
CTGATGGTGGAGATAACGAGAGCCTTGAGAGCTCCAGCAATTCCAACGAGACCATCAACTGCAGCTCTGGCTCCTCTTCGCGGGACAGCCTGAGGGAGCCTCCAGCCACCGGCCTGTGCAAGCAGACCTACCAGCGGGAGACCAGGCACAGCTGGGACTCGCCAGCCTTCAACAACGATGTGGTGCAGAGGCGGCACTACCGAATTGGCCTCAACCTGTTCAATAAGTACGTGTTCCCATTCCCACCTTGTCGCCCCTACCGACCCTGCTGCAGGCACTTAGACTCCTGGAGGCAGTGATCCTGCTGCCGCCATTTTGTGGATGGCATTTCTCTCTAGCTGTTCAGGGAATAGAATTGGCAATAGGGTGACAAGAATGGAAAGCTGCCCCTACACCCATGAGAGGCAGTTGTGGTCCTGGTTCTGCTTCTGACTGTGTCGTCTTGGGTGAGATGCTTTCCTCTCTGGCCCTAGTTCTCTCTATATAGGATGGATTCTGAACCTTGGGTCTCCCACCTTCCCTCTTTGGTTAGGCTATCCCTTTGGGATAGCCAATGTTGTATATGAAGAACCCTGCTCTCAGAAACAGGAAACTTGGGCCAGACTCACTGGGTAGCTCTGAGCAAGGTGTGTCCCTTCCTTGGGCTTCAGTGTCTCTATCAATTAACTAGCAGTGTGTGGATGTTTGAGGTGTTGGGGGTAGGGTGCTGTGCTGGACTAGTCAGTGACCAGAACTGAGTTCTTTCTAGGTACCTGGTCTTGGGCCAGCTGCTTAGCAGTGGAGTGCGAGTGTGACATTTGATTAGAAAACAAATACCTTACATCTTTATAGCCTATTAAACACGGCCATCTGTATTTAGTTTTCATGATAACTCAGCAAGGTGGGTAGTTGTGTCCCTATTTTATAGAGAAGGAACTGAGGCTTGAAGAACTAAAGGGAATTGTTCCAGTTCATACATGGTAAGTAATGGATCTGAGACTCCATCTGTGGCACCAAAATCTCCCAAATTTTAGCCTCATGAGGTCCTAAGGCTCTGGGGTTCTGAATATGGGATAGCTCAGACCCAGATATGGAAAGTAGGGAGCAACTGATCTGTAGAAACACTCACAGAGGCTTGGTGGTGCCTCCTGAGTGGGATGTGGAAAAAGTAATCATTTTACTGCTTTCCTACTCCGAGGGTCTGTGACTCGGAGAAAAGGACTTAGCCTGGAACTCAGGCCTTCTCCCAGGACTCCTCAGTGCCTGTGGAGAATATTAAAGCTCCTGGCACAGAACAGGCTCTCATCAGATCTTAATTTTCTTTCGACTGGAATGTGGCTCCAGCGAAGGAGGAAGTTGAATTGAAGATACCTTGGAATTTTTGAAGCTTTGTGAAATGGGAAAGTGGCTTCTTTCCCTTGGCCCTCAGTTTTCTTATGTGTACCATGAAGTGAGTGGACCACATGAAGGGAGTGGACCTTCTTGGCTCTCTGAGGCCATGGTTGGGCCCAAAATTAGCTCAAGATACAGGGCAGGGGACAGAGTTCCAGGAGGATTGTCATCTCATCTTCCTCCCCTCTTTCTGCAGGAAGCCAGAGAAGGGTATCCAGTATCTGATTGAGCGGGGCTTCCTGTCAGACACGCCGGTGGGAGTGGCTCACTTCATCCTGGAACGGAAAGGCCTGAGCCGGCAGATGATAGGGGAATTCCTAGGGAACCGGCAGAAGCAGTTCAACAGAGATGTGTTGGAGTGAGGACCCCAGGCTGGGGCAGACTAGGCCAGGGGTTCCTGGAAAAGGAGGGCAGGAGGGGGATAAACTTTGCAAAACAGGAAATAGACCTTCCTGCTCCCATACCTCTCCACCCTAAAGAGATCTGATCTCTCTTGGCGAGGAGAGTCCTAACGTCTTCTGGGTGGCCCCAGGCAAGGCATGATTGTCCTATGACCTGCTTAGAGCCTCAGTTTTCCCATCCCTGATATCAGTGGGTTGATGGAACAGACCCTTAGTAACCATGTGTCTTGCCTGGATTTTCTGAGATGGGTTCCATTTCAAACATTCTATCCTCATTTGCGCTTCCCTGGTGGCTCAGCTGGTAAAGAATCTGCCTGCAATGTGGGAGACCTGGGTTCGATCCTTGGGTTGGGAAGATCCCCTGGAGAAGGGGACAACTACCCACTCCAGTATTCTGGCCTGGAGAATTCCATGGATGTATAGTCCATGGGGTCGCAAAGAGTCAGACATGACTGAGCGACTTCCACTTTCATCCTCATAAGTACTTGCTTGGGCCACAGGTTCAGATTTTGGAAGTCTATCAGTGGGGGATTTGGTTCATTGGAGCAGGTCAGGGTGGGTCAGAGGTTCTTTGCAGAGGAATTGAGAGTGCCACACCCCCTTCTCTGCTCCTCAGCTGTGTGGTGGATGAAATGGACTTCTCCTCCATGGATTTGGATGACGCACTCCGGAAGTTCCAATCCCACATCCGGGTTCAGGGTGAGGCCCAGAAAGTGGAACGACTCATCGAAGCCTTCAGGTGTGCCCACTTCCCAGTACTAAAGCTGCCTTTCTCTGCTTTGGGGGCCAGTGTAGGATGGGTCTATGAGTCATCTCTCTGAGCCTCATACTTTCTGAACTAGAAACTGGAAATTATAAATCCTATATTGCAAGGCAGTTGGACGATCAGAGGTAATGTGCCTAAAGTATCCAGCTTAGCATCTGGGACATGGGCATCTAATAAGTGACAACAGCATCAGCAACAACAACTCATGTTCCCTAAGTGGATACCATACTCATCAGGTATTGATTGGGTTACTGAGCTGGACACTTTACATGATTATTTCAGTGAATATTCCCAACAACCTGGTGAGGTAGGTGCTTCTCTTATTATTCTCATTTTGCAGATGAGAAATCAGAAGTTTAGTGAGGCTGAGTAACTTGCCCAGAGTCATATGGTGAATAAGCAGTGGAACCAGAATTTCAACTCATGTGTCTGATTCCATGACCCATGCTCTTAACTATTATCTTCCTCCATGAATGCTGCAGGGACCAGGCATCAGACCTGGTTGTAAGCCCTGACTCTACCACTTTGGGGTATTTAGAAGAGAAATAGAAGAGTTACTGGGAACTTGTTTTCTAACATGGGAGGATTTGCTTTGTAGTCAGAAAGATCTGGATTTTCACCCTGGTTTCACCATTGATCAGCTCTATTATCCTAGACACTGAAGGCTGCTTTGGGCTTCAGTCACTTCATCTGTAAAATGGGGCTGCAAAACTATGATGGGATTACAGGAGATGACATACATAAATCCCCTGGCAAAGCTCCATGAAAGGTGGCTGTTGTGATTTTTATATGCTAATCTTGAGGAAAGTCTGAAGAAAGAGGAGAGACCCAAAGGGTTTGGGAGTATGTCTTGGAGGAGAGAATTGGTGGTCCCAGATGGGAGGATGGTGGGTAGGTGGAAATTACTGGTGCCTGACCCTGGTCTTGACCCCTCCTGCCCTGCAGCCAGCGGTACTGTGTGTGTAACCCAGCCCTCGTGCGCCAGTTCCGGAATCCAGACACCATTTTCATCCTTGCTTTTGCCATCATCCTCCTCAATACTGACATGTACAGTCCCAGCGTCAAGGCTGAACGCAAGATGAAACTAGATGACTTCATCAAGAACCTGAGAGGTGACCCCAGAGCTTCCCATCAGCTTTTCCTATCTTTCACCTGGGAAGGGAAAGTGGGCCAGGTGGCAGGGGTGGGAAGGAAGAGGGAGATCACATCTACTCCCTGAAAATTTAACCTCACTTTCTGCCAAGGCTAGCTGTTCCCACAACATTTTCTTATTAAATCACTCAAATGGTCATTTGTCTGTCCGTTCATTCCCACACTGAATATTGACAAAACAGGAGGTCCTGAATGGGAGGTAAAATCCATGACTTTTATGGAACTTATGCTAATTCACTCATCGCTCCCTGTTTCCCTCCCTTGTTTGCCCGTAAAGACTTATTTATTTTAGGTGCCCTTTCCTCCACTCAGCATTCATTTATTCATTCATCAATCAGCCAGCCAGGCAGTTGACACTGAGTGCCTCATGTGTGCCAGTCCCTGTGATAGGTGCTAAGGACCATGGAGGGGCATCTGCCACAGTCCCTGCCCCAAGAGGGCTCCCAGTTTGTGCGCGAGAAACTGACTTGTAGTACCAGATACCCAGCACAAGATGGGAAACAAACTGTGATGTCAGACAGGCCAAAAGTATATTCAGAGCTCAGGGAAGAGGGATAATATGACCAAACAGTGATAGAGGAGGCTTACCTAGCAGTAAGAATAACAGGCACAGAGGTAGGAAAACAAAGTTGTTTGGAGAACAATCGAGAGGAGGCGGACAATCTAGTTAGGAAGGTCAGTTAGAACCAGTTTCCAGGGGCCTTGATGTGCCAGATGAAAGGTGTCCCCTTGACTTTTTTTTCTTGGTTTATTGTATTGATGTCAAGCCCTGCCTCTCACCAAAGAGCAGCCTACTAGAAATGGCACAGATGTTAGGATTATTTAAACAGAAACGAAAGAGGGAAGTATAATTGAGGAAAAACAAACAGACAAGACAGATTTGCTGACTGTTAGGGGTTTGCATCTTTGGGCTCTTAAGCTGTCTGATTGCTGAGGTGAAAAGGCGGTGTGACGGAGATTTAGTACCTGGTGTCCAAGGAGGAGGCTTGGCATTTCCTAAGGAGAAAACATTTTCTGTAGCAGAAGATTTTTGTTAGAGGAGTGAGTGGGTTTTGCTCAGCAGACAATCAGAAGGATGGTAGACTTCAAAGGAGGGAGTTAGACAGACCAGAGGCCATCTGGAGCTCTCTGCCAGGATCCTGCCATTAGTCATTCATTCGTTCGTTCACTCATTTCATCCATTCTCCCTCTCCCCTCCTTGTCTGTGTGTATGTATATATGTGTGTATATGTACTTGTGTATACATATTTTATATGTGTACACATATATTGTATATGTACAATGTATATATTTATATATGTACACATATTGTACATTACACATATATTGTATATGTGTATATCTTCACCCTCAAATTATTAAATAAGCAAATGAGAATTCCTGTTCATTCCAAAAATTTTAGAAATATAGAAGTTATTAAAAATTTTAACCATCCAAAATTCTGTCCCCTAGAGGCAACCATGGTTGATATTTTGGTGTATTCTGGTCTTTTTTTCCTATGCACATGTAACTATGGGCTCCCCCAGTGGCTCGGTGGAAAAGAGTCTGCCTATAATGCAGGAGATTCAGGTTTGATCACTGAGTTGGGAAGATCATCTGGAGAAGGAACTGGCAACACACTCCAGTATTCTTGCTTGGAGAACCCCACGGACAGAGGAACCTGGTGGGCTACAGTCCATGGGGTTGTGAAAGAATGAGACACAACTTAGAGAATTAACAGTAACAGCAACAACAATTCATGAAAATGGAATATCTCTCCATTTATTTGACTTAGTGACTAAACAGGGAGAAGGCAATGGCACCCCACTCCAGTACTCTTGCCTGGAAAATCCCATGGGTGGAGGAGCCTGGTGGGCTGCAGTCCATGGGGTCGCTAAGAGTCAGACACGACTGAGCGACTTCACTTTCACTTTTTACTTTCATGCACTGGAGAAGGAAATGGCAACCCACTCTGGTGTTCTTGCCTGGAGAATCCCAGGAACGGGGGAGCCTGGTGGGCTGCTGTCTATGGGGTCGCACAGAGTTGGACACGACTGAAGCGACTTAGCAGCAGTAGCAGCAGTGACTAAACAACAGCAACAAGTGTAACTATACAGTTAAGATCAGGTTGTACAAGCAATTTATTATCTTGCTTTTTTTTTCACTTGCTATAGGAATTTTCTTATGATTTTTTAAAATAAATATCAAATTTTTAACAGCTATAAATTATTTTATGAAATGGATATATTCAGCTTTACTTCAGTATTCCTTGGCTGTTAGAACTTAGATTGTTTGAAAATTTTATCATAAGCTGCACTTATACATATATCTTTGCACATATTTCTGAGTAATTCCTTACAGTGGGTTCCTAGAAGAGGAATCACTGAATAGTTAGGCTTGCCAAATTACCCTCCAAAATAGTTATGTTAGTATATATGCCTGCTTCCATGAACTCTTACTAACACTGGATATTATCATTTAACATTATTTTTGTTAGTTAGAAAGGCCAAAAAGAGTGTCATTGTTTTAATCACACTGTGCTCTGAGTTGTTAGACAAAATTCCCGTCCTGGGGAAGAAAGCAACTGACTCTGCTGGCCTGATCCTGGCCAAGGGACCAAGGGTGGCTGTTCCCTCCAGTCCTGGCCATCGTTACGGCCCACGCCTGGGTATGGAAGGTTGTGGAGAATCCTTGCCACCCACTCCCCACAGGTATACTATATATTCCTGTGTATTCCTTCCACCAGGGGTTGACAACGGTGAAGACATCCCCCGAGACCTCCTAGTGGGCATTTACCAGCGCATCCAGGGACGCGAACTGCGGACCAACGATGACCATGTGTCCCAGGTGCAGGCTGTGGAACGCATGATTGTAGGCAAGAAACCGGTAAGTGCCTTGGGAGGCTGAAGAAGGGACAAGGTTGGGGAGGTGAGTCCACACCCCTCTGAGCCCCAGGCTCCCCTCAACTGCCGAATGGAGTGGGTGGTGATGCATTCCTCAGGAGTGGTGGGGCAGCTTGAATGGGATGCTCTGTGGGAATGGATCTGGCGCATGGCAAGGAACATCGTGGATGCTGTGTAAATATTAAATGCTTCTCACCTCTGGTTTGGCTGGTCCATCCCAAGTGAGCAGTCAAGATAATAGTTAGCTGATGACCGAAGCCACAAACACACTCTAGTCTTTTAGTCAACAAACATTTACAGATGCCTTTCCACTGAGCCTAGCATTTCAGTTGGCACTGGGGATACAGGTACGAATAAGATATGGTCTCTGTCCTTGGAAGCGCAGACCAGAGTGGGGAGGTGTCAGACAAAAACTCAATACCTCCACCTTATAGTTAGGTTAATTTAGGGGGAGCACATGGGAGGGAGAGGTCATTTTCAGCCCAGTGAGATTAGGAATGGCTTTTTGGAAAAGAGAACACTGGAACTGGGGTTTGGAGGAGTGGTAGAATGTGGCCATAGGGAGCTGAGCAAGGAAAGCATTCCAGACAGAGGGAGCTGCAGGGACAAAGATAAGCCTAGGCTTAGTTGCTTAGATTCCTTGTATCAGAGTGACAGTGATATATACCAGAAGTGAACTTACTCTTGCAGTTAATGTTAAGATGCCTGAAGCTGGTGGGCTGGCCTTGCGGACACCTATTTCTTCATGCCTATTTAGGTCCTATCTCTTCCTCACCGTCGACTGGTTTGCTGCTGCCAGCTCTATGAGGTGCCAGATCCAAACCGCCCACAGAGGCTAGGGTTGCATCAGCGGGAGGTCTTCCTCTTCAACGATCTCCTTGTGGTATGCGCATTGAGGGGAGGAGAAGGAGGGAAGTGGTGAGCTTGGACTCTGGGTGGGGTATAAACCATTACCATTGGTGGGTGGAGGTGTGGTGGGTAAGTAGCTCTGCCATGTGATCTGGGTGCCTCTGCCCCTCCTTTACTTCACCATTTGGAGGATCCATTTGGAGGTAGTGACAGCCACAGGCGGACAGAAAAGGTGAGGACCAAGGCAGGTAACAGGCTTACAATCTGGGAAGTGGTAGAAAAAGTCCACGCCCACCTTAATAGTTCCGTAGGTTGGTGGTTGGGATGCTTGAAGTAATTCTTAAAACTGAGCTTATCACTAGTGTAGACATATGTGTTTTAGAACTGGGACTCTTAGGACTCTGCAGATGGGAAGGAAACTTCAGGGTCCTGTCCAACCTCTTATCCCAGGCAAGAGCCAGATTCCCGCATGGTCCTCTGCTTGCATGAGTGTGGCGAAGAAGGCTGCCTTCCTCCAAGGGAGCCAGTTTTCTGTTCGGACAGCTCTGACTGCTAGAATCTGTCTCCCAGTGGGTTTCCTACAATAATCTTGACTCAACCCTCGGGATCCCAGAGAATGAGTGTTCTCCCCCTACTCTTAGACAGCTCCTCAGGGGTTTGAGGACAGTGACCTGTCCTCCCTTGATGTTCTCTCTTTTAGAGCAGGTCTGTCAGCCTCGGGACTATTGACATCTGGGGTGGATGTGGGATGCTCTGTGTGAGAGCTGTCCTGTGCATTGTAGCATGTTTAGCGGCACCCCTGGTTTCTACCTACTAGATAGCAGTAGCACTCAAACTAAAAATGTCCTCTAGGGGGCAAAGTCACCTCTAGTTGAGAATTGCTGCTTTAGATGAAGCTCCTCCGGTGCCCTCTCTGAGGTTTTATTTCCTCTTCTGTGAAGTGGAGCTAATCCCCAGCTCAGGGTTGTCATGGGAGTGAAATAACACGTCAGATGTGGACTAGCCTAACCCAGAGGAGGGCCTCGCCCACATGGGTATTGAGTAAATGTTTCACCATCCATCGTGCACTGACACCTGTGGGTGCCCAGCCCCATACTAGGCACTGGGTTCCCAGAGATGAGGGAGACTCAGTCCTTGTTCTCTCACAATCCAAAGGGCTAAAAAGATGCTTTGCATAAGTGTGTACCGTAACCATCCTGAAATCAAATAATGTGCTTTTAAATGCCACTTGCAGATGGTCTGAGATGTTTCCAACTCATGTTAGCTGAGTCTAGAACACCCGAATACTTGATAAAGACCTTGGGTTGTTGAGAAGAAGACTCATTAACTCTACACATTGGTTTATTGAAGATTTCCAATGTGCACTGGGTCTGGCCCAGGTGGGCAAGATAGACGAGAACCAGACTCCTCTTGGTGTTTCCAGTCCAGCAATCACACACTCATAGCACTTTCAAGCCTAATGGGGCGAAAGGCACTGAACTAGCACTCTAGAAGCTCAGAAAATGGTGGGAGGGGGACTCTATGTGCGGTATTAGAAGAGGCTTCCTGGGGAGAGCAGCATTCAGTTAGTTCCTGTAAAAATTGTGAATGCCTGTTGCACATCGTGATTATATCAGGAACTTGCATTTTTCTTCCGTCTCCCCTGTTCTGCTCCACCAAGCTTCAGTTCTCCCCAGCTTGTGGGTATGTGTGTTTGTGTGTATATGTCTGTTAGTGGTGGTATGGGGGGTATGGGGTAGGCAGTAACAAGCAATAGGTGCCATGGGAAATTCCCCACCCCAAACCCTGCCTCTTGTCTTTTTCCCACCCCTGCCAAAGGTCACCAAAATTTTCCAGAAGAAGAAGATCTTGGTGACATACAGTTTCCGTCAGTCCTTTCCCCTCGTGGAAATGCAGATGCAGCTCTTCCAGAATTCATGTGAGTCCCTTCTTGGATCCCAGCATCCCAAGAGTCTTTGCCATGGCCCTCATGCTCATCCTTCCTCCACACCAGCCTCCAGTTTGGGGAGTCCTTTACAGCAAGGCTGAGGTCTCCAAAGCACTTCCTTGGTCCCAGGATGGAAGGCAGGCCAGGGTGGAGTATGACTTGGGTCTGTGCCCTGGGGAACTCATAATCTTGCAGAGAACTGCAGCATGTATGTTTTCTGATGGGCTTAAGTGATGGTGATCACGCCACACATTGAATGACTAAGCCAGAGGAGCTTTGATGGGTGGCTTCTGGGCAGCAGAAGCAATGTGAGTAGTGCCAGAGGGGTGAAGGAAGGGGTTCTAGAGAACAGCCAGAGTTCAGCCTGGCTTTCCATCCTGGGGCATAGGGAGGACCATGACTACCAGGAGTCTGGGGGCTTTGAAGCAAAGGGGGCCCGCTGATGATGCTCATGCAGAGAAGAGGCGGGGTCAGAGATGGACATGAGAAAAGTTATTTCACATATGAGCCACCTTGCCTCAGAGTTGCCTGACCTTCCCCTTCCCCACAGATTACCAGTTTGGGATCAAGTTGCTGTCTGCAGTACCTGGTGGGGAGCGCAAAGTCCTCATCATCTTCAATGCTCCCAGCCTCCAGGACCGGCTGCGCTTCACATCTGACCTCCGAGAATCCATCGCTGAGGTGCAGGAGATGGAGAAATACCGTGTGGAGTGTGAGTAACCCAGCCACATCTCCTTCCCCGACTCCTAATACATTGCCTTGCAGACACTAAGAATCTTATCTTCTGAGAAACTCAGAGTTGGGGGTTAGCTTGTCCAAACTTCCTGCCCTCATTCCAGGAACCCTTCAGCCTCTGCTTGAATACCTTCAGAGACAAGAGGCTCATTACCTCTCAACCTCATTATTATTTCAAGCCCTTATTATGAGCCAGCACTTCCTTCTATTGAAAGGCAGCAGGGAGAAGAAGCAGGGTATTGGAGGTAGGACTCTAGTTTCAGATGCCAGGTATGCTACTTATTATCTGGGTAAACTGGGGAAAGGCACCTGACTCTCTGAGCCCCAGTTTCTTCATACATGAAATTGGGGTGGTGAAATCTTCACAGAGTTGTGAAGAGTCAATGAGATAAGGTGGAGGATGTGTCCTACATGTTCACAGCACATGAGTGTTGAATATTGTTAGCGTCCAACTGATGTTACTCCCCTTCCCAGCCTCTCCTTTGCTCTCCCCACATTCTCGTTCCTGAACTGAGTCCTGATGACCCATCCTCCTGGCCTTCAGGGGCCACATCAAGTCATTCTGATCATATATAATAGAAAATAGTGATTGCATCTCATTCCTCCCAATGTCCTCTAAGTTCTTTTCTCCAGGTTAAGTAACATGGTGTTAATGAGAAAGGCAGGCAGATAGACAAACAGACAGAGAAAGAGATGTGGTGGACAGCTCCTCAGTGAGGCCTTCACAGTTCTGGGGTCTTCTGTTCTCTTCAGCAAGGCAAGGTCATTCATTCAGCTCACCAGATCCTTGAGACCCTGGGGACATTCAGAGAGAGGGTGAGCATGCCAGGAAGAGGGATGGCTGATCGACAGAAGTCTCCGTGACCTCCGCAGGGAGGTGGGAGTGTAAGACCGGAGAACATGGACTCTGGACTCAGGCAGACCTGCTTTCAGAATGTCAGCAACCTCACTTCCAGACTTGCCCTGGGCAAGCTCTGTGACTTCTCGGATTCTCTGTGGCTGCTAATATGTACCTCTGAACTGGTATAAGGATTGAGAGAAATTGAGTAAGCATAGCACCCAGCACACGGCTGGCACATAATAGGGAATTTGATTTCCGTTGGTTTCCTACTCCTGTCCCTCCAGGAGCCCTCTGCTCTGGAGCAAGGTATCTGAGAATGGAGTGGGCTCTGGGATGAGTGTCCTTCGCCGTAGGCTCGAAGGGCCTTCCTGCCCCTCGTGGGAACACAGCAGCCACTGTAAAGCTCTGTTTTGAAAGGTGGGGGTGGTTTGGGAGACCAGACAGGGGAGGGAGAAGCAAGGGGAGAGGAGCCAAAGGAGATGGTGCGAGACGGGCTGGGCGCTGAAGCACTGAGGAGATGTAGCTGAGGTACGGCTGTCCAGGGGGCGAAGCAGGAGGCCTGAGGACAGAGCAGGTGAGGAAGGGGAAGGCCCATAGAGGGCTGGGGTCAGTCAGCTGGCCTCTCACCCCTGTCCCTGACCTTTGCTCCCTGTCTCCCCCACCGCCACCCAGCGGAGCTGGAAAAGCAGAAAGGTATGATGCGGCCTAACACCTCACAGCCCGGAGGGGCCAAGGACTCGGTGAACGGCACATTGGCCCGAAGCAGCCTGGAGGACACTTATGGGGCAGGCGATGGGCTCAAGCGGGGTGCACTCAGCAGTTCCCTGCGAGACCTCTCAGATGCAGGCAAGTCTCCTGGGGCCCCTGCCCTGGCTGGGGAGCTGTGGGACTGGGTGTCCTCTTCGCTTCCTATCACTGACTGCCAGCCTTCCTTGCACTCACCACACGTGCACGCATCCTGCCTTCATCCAGAGTCCTAGGTGCCAGGCCACAGGGGACCTGGGAGCTGGGTCAGCACAGGCGGAGCCCAGGGTTTGGGCCAGGGAGTGCGAATGGGGCCACAGTCTCAGCCCTTCTCTTTCGCTGCTCCACCTCTCCTCTCTTTCCTCTTCTGTCTCTCAGGCACCACCTTTCCTCCTCCTCCTCCATCTTTTCCTCCTCTCACTCCTCCTTCTCTACCTCTCCTCCTCCCGACCTCCCCCTCTCCAACGGGGGAAAGGGAATAGGGGTGTCTATCCCTGGGAGGGGCCCAGACCTGGTGCCCAGCTCTGGAGCCCAGCCGGGTGGGGAGGGGGGGTTGCTGCTCTGACGCTGGGCTCCTTGCTTGTGGGCGCAGGGAAGCGGGGGCGGCGTAACAGCGTGGGATCGCTGGACAGCACCATCGAAGTAAGTGCCAGCTCCTGCCCCACTCTCTGCATGAGCCCTGCCCTGCCACCCTGGCGCCCCAGAGGAGGAGGGGACCTGTTGCTTTCCCCTCTTCCCTGCCGAGAACCCTGCGGCTGCCTCTCCCAGCCAACCACTCTCTCAATCTGTCCTCAACTCTGTCTGTCCTCACTCTGCCTGTCTCTCAGTCTGTCTTCCACTCTCCCGAGCCCCTTCTCAACCCCAGGGCCGACTCCAAGTAGTGATGCTCTTGGAGTTGGGCCGAGAGAAGCTCTTACTTCCAAGTCCTGCCCTTTGAGCCTGACCAAGTCACTCTGTCTCTCTGGGCCTAACATGCTCCCTGCCTGCAAAATGGGGATGAGGAGGAGGTACTGCTAAATCTTCCTCACCCAGCTGAAGCTCAGATGAGATAGTGGATGTGACAGCAGAGCTCTGCAAGCTGGGGGCGCTCCATGTACAAGTACAGGACTGTGACTTGGTTTCCATTATGCCATGGAGGGGGGGTCCTGTCTCTCCAGCCCCCAGGGATCAGGGGGTTGGGGCTTAGGGTTGGGGGTTTAGGACATCTAGACCGGCCTGACTTCCACCCCTCCCCCCTTCCAGGGGTCTGTTATTAGCAGTCCACGCCCTCACCAGAGGATGCCACCTCCACCCCCACCCCCGCCGCCAGAGGAGTACAAGAGCCAGAGGCCCGTCTCCAACTCCTCATCCTTCCTGGGCTCCCTATTTGGAAGCAAGCGTGGCAAGGGGCCCTTCCAGATGCCACCGCCACCAACAGGCCAGGCCTCTGCCTCCTCTTCATCTGCTTCTTCCACCCACCACCACCACCACCACCACCACCACGGTCACAGCCACGGTGGCCTGGGGGTGCTGCCTGATGGGCAGTCCAAGCTCCAGGCCCTGCATGCCCAGTATTGCCAAGGACCAGGCCCGGCCCCGCCGCCCTACCTGCCACCCCAGCAACCCCCTCTCCCCCCACCGCCTCAGCAGCCCCCGCCCCTGCCGCAGCTGGGCTCCATTCCACCACCTCCCGCTTCAGCTCCTCCTGTGGGGCCCCATCGCCACTTCCATGCCCATGGCCCAGTCCCAGGCCCCCAGCACTATACCTTGGGCCGGCCAGGCAGAGCTCCCAGACGGGGGGCCGGAGGACACCCTCAGTTTGCTCCACATGGCCGCCACCCCCTGCACCAGCCCACCTCCCCCTTGCCCCTGTACAGTCCTGCCCCCCAGCACCCTCCAGCCCACAAACAGGGCCCCAAGCACTTCATCTTCAGCCACCACCCACAGATGATGCCAGCAGCGGGGGCCACTGGGGGCCCTGGATCTCGGCCACCAGGGGGCTCCTACTCCCACCCACACCACCCCCAGTCACCATTGTCACCGCACTCACCTATCCCACCCCACCCCTCCTACCCACCCCTGCCCCCACCCTCACCCCACACCCCACACTCGCCCCTGCCACCCACCTCCCCCCATGGCCCACTGCACGCCTCTGGGCCCCCCGGCACGGCCAACCCACCCACTGCAAACCCCAAGGCCAAGCCAAGCCGGATCAGCACCGTGGTCTGATGAATGGAGTGTGTGAGCTGGGGACTGGGAAGGTCTGGGGAATCTGCAAGAGAGAGACCTCTCTGCTTCCTCAGTTTTTCCAAAATATACATGCACATAGAAATGTCCTCCTCCTCACTTCTTCCCTGCCTCGGGACCCCTCCTCTAACCCCCAACAGTCTCCTTGGGGTTTCCTTCCAGAGTTGAGACTCCTTGCCACTTGCAGCCTGTATTCAGGGCTGGGCTCTTGAGCTCTGGGGAGTGGTGAGGACCTTTCAGAGATCCTCGTCCTCTTTTTCCCTCTCTTCACCCTCCCCCCTCCCTTTCCCCAGAGGTCTAGTTGGGTGGCCTCAGACCTCTGGGCCAGTGTGAGCTCCCCATCAGCTCTGGCTGGTAGGGAAGGGCAGGCGTTGAGAGCAATGAGGGTGAAGGCTTCCCCAGGGCACCTCTGGCCAAGTGGAGCTAGGAGGGGGCTCTGCAGTGTTGTGGCCAAACCCCAGCTGTCTCGGCCCTCTCTCTGACCTCAGGGCCTGGCCATACACTTCCAGGTGTCTCTCCACCTGCTGGAGGATGTGGGGTGTCAGTGCACTCGGTGAGTGGGCCCCCATATATGCTGGTCCCCAGGTGGGGCAGTGCTTCCTCTTTGTAGCTGATCTCTGCTCTCTGTCTAGTGGGCCCCAGCCCAGACCTCTTCAGCTTCAGAACCTTGCCTTTCCTTGCAACGTTCTTATCCTGATCAAAGTCCAGACAGGTTTGGGGCGGGGGGGGGGGAGGCTGAGGTCTGGGATGAGAAGGGCGCAGCCCTCCCTCACCCATATTGCATGCCCCCCATTCCCTCACACCTACCCCACCTACAGCTGAAGACAGTGCACTTTACAGATACTGCCCACACACACCCCGCTGGGGCAGGGCACCCAGCATCAGCCCTGGGGAGAGGGGCTCCCAGAGGGCCACCATGAGCCCGAGATGTCCTTCCTGAGGCAGACATTGAAGCCATCAGAGTGGGGGCTGGGAGCCAGGATGCCTGAGTCCTTCTGTCCGTCAAACTCTCTGCTGCCCCTCCAGCCCCTTTACAGCCCTGTTTATTTATTATAAATATATTTTTTACAAGCCCCAGCTCCTCTTCTTGCCCCGCATATCCAGCTCCTTTCTCAGCTCCTGCCTCCCTCTCCCCTCTCCATCATGGGCTGCAGTACAGACAGACAGACCCTGGCTGTATGAAGGGCCAGGGACCCCGGGGTTTGGGGGTGGGGGAGGGCAGCAGTGGGAGGGGCTGTATGGAGAGGACCTGGGGTTTAGGCATTGTCTTTTCTCCTCCTTGTATATAAGAATGTATATTTGATGCCTCATAAAAGACCTTGTGCTCACCTCCCGCCTCTGCCTCCTACTTGTGCCCCCTCCCCCATGGTGGAGCCCCTGGGAGAGAGGCCTTAGCCCAGGGAGGTGAGGCGCTGATGGTAAAAGCTCAGACAACTGGGTGGGTGAGAGGCTTTGGTTGGATGGGAGGTGGGGGCTGAGGGAGGTTTTCCTGTTTGTTTCATTAACAGTTTGCATAATGGAGTGGCAAGGGTCTAGGCTTTAGAGTTGATCCAGTGCAAATCCTGGGGCTTTCCCTTCCTAGTGCACTTAGGAAAGGCAACCTCTCTGAGTCTCGGTTTCCTCAGTTGAAAACTTGGGGTGATAAGCCATTGCCACATGGGGTTGTGATGATGGCATGAGGTAATGAGTGTCCAGCAGCCGGCATAGAGTAGGTGCTCAGCAAGTTAGTTCTCTTCCCTTCCTTTCACAGGTTGGATACTTCCTCTATGCCCGTGGCATCTATTCTCACCCTTCCTGGGACTGGCCTGGCTTTGCCCTGGAGCCCTCCCCGCTTCTCCACTGCGGGCTGCATTTCTGTCCTTGAGGGTGTGGGTGGAGGGTTACCTGGGCCAGGAAGCCAAGGCTAGATACATTCATTATAAGAACTCTGTGTATGTACTTGGGATGTTAGATGACAAATAGCAGGGCTCCCTTTAGTTTACTGAGGAGGGGTCAAGCCCAGAGAAGGGGAGGGTCTTTCCCAAGTCCAGATGGAGGATCCTGATTTCTAGTCCAGGCTCTTTTCCAGTCCCCAAAGCTGCGTCCCTATGAAATGGACATGTTTCCACCACCACTGATCATGTCCTGGGCTCAGCAGAGCCTAGGAGGAATGGGGGATGCTGGCTCTTGGTTAGGGTCAGCAGGGTCCCTGGAAGCAGCAATCAGTAAATATTTGGGGGACTTTCTTAGAGTGTAAAATGGCCACTAAGAGGGAGCAGTTTGGATGACCCCACATTTTTTTTGAGGCCTTATTTCCTCCACCTTATGGATGGCCCCACTCTTAAGCAGCTGGGATCAATGTCTTTGTTTTCCTCCTCACACGCACATTTAAACAAAAGCAGCAGCTGGAGCCATATGAGCATTTGGTCCAGAATCAAATCCAATCAGACTTTTTTCGTTTCTTTGGTGGACCAGGCTGAACTACCTTTGATTGTTCCCACTTCTCCCACCTTCAGCTTGATGCTTGTTTTCGTCTTTCCAGAGCTCAGCTTTTAGCAGTCAGTCAGACTTGACTGCGGAGAAGGTGATGGCATCCCACTCCAGTACTCTTGCCTGGAAAATCCCATGGATGGGGGAGCCTGGTAGGCTGCAGTCCATGGGGTCGCTAAGAGTCGGACACCACTGAGCGACTTCCCTTTCACTTTTCACTTTCATGCATTGGAGAAGGAAATGGCAACCCACTCCAGTGTTCTTGCCTGGAGAATCCCAGGGACGGGGGAGCCTGGTGGGCTGCCGTCTATGTGGTCGCACAGAGTCGGAGACGACTGAAACGACTTAGCAGCAGCAGCAGACTTGGCTGTTGCCTTTGATGAAATAGGGACAATAATCTTGCAGGGCAATTGTTCATAGATGGGAGTGAAATGCCTGCCCCTTGCCAGACACACAGTCAGCTATTCTCGGCTGCCTATGGAAAAAAGTGCAAACCCCTTGCCTTGACTTTGGAACGATCTCTGTAATCCAGTCATTTCTCATCTACACCTTGGTCATCCACTCACCATTTCCTGAAAAGACCTGTATGTAATTTCCAAACTCAGTATTTTACCTGTGCCTTCTCCCTGAAAGATGTACTCCCCCCACATACCTGATGGTTTTCTCACTCTTAAGAGATGGTCTTAAAGAACCCATGCCTCACAAAGTGTGCCCTTGATCACATTCTCTGGGATCCCTCACATCAGTATCTATCTTCCCCACTAGACCATAACTGGCACAGGCGTGACGCTGATCTGAATCACCTCTGTCCAGAGCATTGACCAGCACAGTGCTTGGCATAGCACAGATGACACTAAACTTTCTGTTGAATTGAATGAGTAGTGCTTGCTAAGCTAAATCTTAAAGTATCTTTGCATTGGTTGATTTACTGATTGATGCGACCTGCAAGCTTTCAGGTCCCTCTGGAGCCTCCTCGTGCTTCTCTGAGCTCTCTCCTATCTTCTCTTCCTCCTCCCTTCCTCCCTGCAGTCCCAGAACTGGGCTGTCCCTGCCCCACCCTCGCCCTCTCCCTGGAAGCTCACCATCCAGACGTTGGCTCCTCACCTCCCTATTTCCCTGAGGGCCTGAAGACAAGGAGTTAATTGGCCATCCTCAAACGTTTTACTGCCAATCTTTTTGGAGATGTGGATGAAGAGGGATGACACATAACAAAAGACAAAGGTCCTAGAATCTCATGGAGTTCTTGTCTTTACCCTAGACCAGTGGTAGCCTAGAAGTCTTTCTGTGATGATAGAAATGTCCTATACCTGTGCTGTTCACTATGGTAACCCCTAGCCACATGTGGCTGCTGAGCACTTGAAATGTGGCTAGTTGCAACTGAAGAACTGAATTTTTAAAAATGCAAACAGCCACACGTGGATACTAGCTACCATATTGGGCAGTGCTGGACAAGACTTTCAGAAGTAGACAGCCTGGGGGGATAACGCCAATACAACATAAGTGCAGGCCCAGAAGGAAGCACAGAATGTGTGGGGGTGCAAAGAAAGGGAAAACTCAACTTGGGGCAGGGGAGAGGGGTCAGGTGAGCATTTCTGGAACTGCTCCTTTAGCTGAGTCTTGAAGGGTAAGTAGGAATAAGCCCGGGAAAGAAAGGCATTTGCCAGAGAGAGCAGCATAAGCCTGGAGGTGTGTGAGTATGTTAATGTTAGTGAAATAATGAGAAAGGAATGGGAGAGGACAGCCCAGGTGGTGGGCATGGCACATCCTAAAGGAGAGGCGGGCAGTCGCCATATCCTCATTGCTCTGTTGCCAACAGGTTTTCTCACCCAAGCCTTGGAAGCTAAAGACCAGGTGACATGTTGGGCTATATAGCATCTCTGTTATAAAGCTATTATTTTTCCCTTTGTAATGAATGATTATGTTGAGGGGAGATGCATTAACATTATATATTTGTCTTGTTATTCCTCAAACTTTCACCCACCAGTTTTAGCATTCACTGATGATTCTTGAGGTGTCCAAATGGTGACTGACCAATGCCATCATTCTTTGCACTTGTATTAGTTGGCTCTCCAGTGTAAGGGAGAGCTTTCCCTTTTCCTACATTTATGTATTTATAGTCTCATGGACTCATGGTTGTCTATCATTTCAGTGAATTATAACGCATTAATATCATTCTTTATCTCGATGTTCAAAATGTCCCATATTTAGCCAGCAGGAAGATGACTCCTGTGTCCTTTTGGCAGCTGTCCATCTTTCCTGAGCACTTCCTTATTTTCTGGTACCACAAGATGCTCCAGATTCATCTTATATTTTCCCTGACCCAGTCTTGGAATCAACCACTTTTTCCAAGGAGCTCTGGTTCTTTTTGGTTGAGAATGGCATTTAGAAACCAAGATTTGGGCACTAGGTGTTTTGTTTTCAGGATTTGCTTTGTTTTCAGCATTTGCTTTTTTATTTGGGAAAACTTTGAGCATCTATTGATGATTTTCTAACTCCATCATTCTTTGAAGGAAAAATTTTTCCTTTTCCCTCATTTTATTTATTTATATCAGTGTGGAGTCATGGATTTTTATTTTACTCGAGTTATAAGTAACTTGAGTAAAATACTATCATAATTCATTTGGAATTATCATTGTTTTGAATGTATCATTTTATTGTTATGCATATGTATTGAGCACATAATATACATCTCTCTCTATCTACCTATCTATAAATCTCCACAAACTCACATAGAGACCTTGATATCTTAAGGAGGCTCTTTTAATAACCTAGGCTAGAAAGTCAATGGCTCTCTTGGGGAGTAGATTATAAAAAGGCATGGGGCAGAGGGGATAAATTCCAGAGCTACTTAGGATTTAGAACTTGTAGCTCATACCTACTTTAGAATTGGAAGGGACCCTGTTTTAAAATCAAGAAAGTGATGCACGAAGTCACTATGCAGTTCATCCAGAAAACATGGATGGAGTGAGTGTGGTCAAGAGCAGAGCCAAGCGTTCCAATCACTGCTCTGTACCAGTTCCATGCCAGACCCTCTCTCCCAGGTGCATGGGTGAGGCCAACCCAACCTCCAGCCCAGGGTGATCTCCCTGCCGCTTCTCAGTTCTTAACCCTGCAGGGCCCAGACTCAGGCTGGTCCCAAGCAAGATCCAAAGATTGAGAAAGGATCCCATTTCCTGAGCACCTGTTTTTCGAGGGGCACCATTTGAGTCTTTTACAGGCAGAATTGTATAGCAGACAGACTTGAACAGTTTGTACTCTGCTACTTACTAGCCATGTAACTTGGTTAAGTTTACACTACTCTGAATTTCAACCTCCTCATCTGTTATATAGGTATAACAATACCTATTTCATAGTACCTGGCTTTTGAGCAATGGTAGTTATCATGATCTCTAATCTTCATAACCACCCTGTGTGGAAAGGATTATATAGTCTCATTGGACAAATGAGAAAAGCGAGGTTCAGGGAGGTGAGGTACATGGTAGATCTCAGTGGGTGAATGTTAGCTGCAGGAAAGCAGAGACCATGTCTGTCTTGGTCACTATTATATTCCCAGGGCCAAGAAAAGTACCTGGTGCATAATAGGAATTTGATAAATGTTCTTGAATGAATGAATTGGGACTGACTGGGCTTCAAGGAGTCTATGCAGTTTCCATTTGCCCTTCCAGAATGGTGGGTGGTGTCTGGGCTAAGAACCTTAGAGAAGGCTTTGGGAAGGCTAGGCTGAGCTGAGACCCCAAACCTGGTCTCCTGACTCCTAACTTGTGCTCTTTGCCCTTCACTGAGTAGCCTCAAGATAGAAAGGTCGAACTTCTTTCAACCTAGGATTCGGCATATTCTCTTATCTTCTTTGTTCTCTTCACCTTCTCCTGCCTAGTTCTACTGTGGTGGGAGCAAATGACAAGAGCATTTGACCAAGAGTCAGCAACTTCCTGTGTATCAATGGGCAAGTTGTTTAATCTGTCTGGCACTTGGTTCCTCATCTACAGGTTGGGTAAATTGATCTACATCTTTCCCAAAACTGTTGCAAAGATTAAGGGAAGTAATTGGTATGAAAGAGCTATGTGGGCTGTTAAATGCTTACACCTGTGAGAGACTAGTGATTTCTTTTCTTTCTTTCTTTCTTTCTTTTTTTTTTTTTTTTTTTACTGTTAGTAGCATTACCTTGCCTAGCTTTGTTTCCTGTCCATACAGTTGTTCAGTTGGGTCACTCACCTGTTTTTCTGGTGGAGAAGGGTTGAGGTTTCTCCTGACACTAGAAAGCTAGAAAGGAAATGTCACTTACTATATCTATTACTTGGGACAAGTTTCCTCACCAGGCAAGTAGGGGATAAAGATTCCAAGCATTAAAGGCAATCTAAGGGTTCAAGTGATAAAAAATCTGAAATCACTAGACACAGTGCCTGGCACAAAGGAGATTCTTAATGAGTTTTGACATACTGTTTGTTGACTCTCAAGAGTGAAAATAACAGTTAACAGATACTGAGGGCCTTCTATATGCTGGGTAGTATACAACAATCCTTCAAGGTAGGTATTATCACCCCCATACAACATCACTCAGTTTCAGAACCTGGGACTTACCCAAGGCCACATAACTAGAAAATGGCAGAGCTGGTGGGACTAGAAGTCAGGCCTCTCTGACTACAGGGTGTGAGTTCCTACTGGTGTTCCCCACTCCCTTAGAGATGATGCCCTTAACTCAGCAGGCAGAATGAATATACTTAACTGGGACATGGTATAGATTAGAAACTGGTATAGATTAGAAACATGATTAGAAACTGTTAACTGAAGGAATGACACTCTCCATCCCCTTCAAACATACTCAAGCTTACAGCAGATGCTTAATATATCCAGGAAATGTTTGCAAAGAGTATATATTATTTTTAGTGAATATATATTAAGGCTGCTCAAAAATATACATTCATTTTTCTGTTTACTCAGCATTTATTTACTGCTTACCATGCCAGGCACTAAGGATGTATAAGATCACAAGGTCCTTGCCCTTAAGGAATTCACAGTCTGATGGAGGAGCACAAAATAAGCACTTAAGCAGCATGTAGTGAAAGTTAAAGTTGCTCAGTCATGTCCCACTCTTTGCAACCCCATGGACTATACAGTCGACGGAATTCTCCAGGCCCAATACTGGAGTGGGTAGCCCTTCCCTTCTCCAGAGGATCTTCCCAACCCAGGGATCCGAACCCAGGTCTCTCACACTGCAGGCGGATTCTTTACCAGCTGAAGCTGGGAAAGCTTCTTCACCAGGGAAGCCCAAGAATACTGGAGTGGGTAGTCTATTCCTTCTTCAGGGGATCTTCCTGGCCAGGAATCCAACCGGGGTCTCCTGCATTGCAGGTGGATTCTTTACCAACTGAGCTGTCAGGGAAGCCCAATCAGCATGTAGAGACGTATTCTAAAATGTGCACAGTAGGTTCTTGAACTATGTATGCTTTAGGCCCACAACCGACGAGTGACTTAGAGCTCCTCAAACGCAGTAGATGCCTGCTGCTGCTGCTAAGTCGCTTCAGTCGTGTCCGACTCTGTGTGACCCCATAGACGACAGCCCACCAGTCTCCCCCGTCCCTGGGATTCTCCAGGCAAGAACACTGGAGTGGGTTGCCATTTCCTTCTCCAATGCATGAAAGTGAAAAGTGAAAGGGAAGTCGCTCAGTGGTGTCCGACTCTTCGCGACCCCATGGACTGCAGCCCACCAGGCTCCTCCGTCCATGGGATTTTCCAGGCAAGAGTACTGGAGTGGGGGTGCCACCGCCTTCTCCAGTAGATGCCTGATCTATGGTCAAAGTATTGGTTTGATAGTCAAAACATTTGCAATAAACCTATTCAGAAACTGCTCACAAACATGCACACAATGGGAGCAGAGGTACACATAGTAGATACTCAAATAGAAGGAGGGGGCTATACACAATAAATACAATCCATGCACACAAATACATAAGTACACTGTAGGCTCACAAGTGAGCACAGAGTAGGTACTTCAAATGGTGGGCACTGGTAGGTGATACATATGCTGTTGTTAAAATCCAATAGTTAAAATATACATACTCTCAGGCTTATTTTGTAGGGGTACATGCCACAAATGAAAGTTGCTCAGTCGCGTCCGACTCTGCGACCAGTCTATGGAATTCTTTAGGCCAGAATACTGGAGTGGGTAGCCTTTCCCTTCTCCAGGGGATCTTCCCAACCCGGAGATCAAACCCAAGTCTCGCATTGTAGGCGGATTCTTTACCAATTGAGCCAGAAGGGAGGCCCACATGCCACAAATAAGGACACGATAAAAGTGTTCATTAAAATGCTGATTGACAATGACTCTTTGGAGTTAAGGATGGAAGCCCCATCTTTGAGAGGCCTCTACACGCAAACTTGAACAAAATAAATATTTCCTTCCTCTCCTTGGGGCCCAGGGTTCTAAAAATCCGCAATTCCCGAGAAGGGAGCAGCATCCCAGCTTCCTTTTTTCAAAGCCCCAGAGGTGTCAGAGCCTAGACCTGGGAACTATGTATGTCTCTCATAATCTGCGGGCCTGCAGAAGGGTCCCTTGCCATCACGGACTCGAAGACGCCTTCTGTGGCCCACACCGGAAAGACCCGGGAGGAGAGCATGTTGGGGCGGGGCTCGCGCCAGTGTTGAGGTCATCGAGTGGGTGCCAGTTTAGACCCACCACCCACCAACGCCAACTCCTCTTCCGGTCTCCCTCCGTAACGCGCATGCGCAGCACTGGCCTTTAAACGTGCACCGCCGGTCCGTCCGGAAAGAGGGATCGGTTTGCTAATTTCAACCTTGTTCCTCCGCCGCTGAGGCGGACTATTTGCTCTCAGTCTGGGAAGCAGTTTTAAGTTCCCGCTTCCTGATAGGAGATCCATGCCTGCCGATTCAGCTCAGTCCCCACGGGATGATGGCTTCCTAGGGCTTGGCCTCACGCAAGGCATACGAGGCTCGGAGGGACATCCCGCGGAGGGATCCGGTTTGTTGTGGTGAAGGGAGGGGGGGAGACGGTGAGAAACCAAGATGGCGGCGGCGGCACTAAAGGCCGCGGCGGTTGGGAGTTAACTGTAGTGGTGAAGGCTGCGGTAGTTGGGAGACAGCGGCAGAGTTTGGAACGAACGGAGCGGGACGAAGAGGCGATAGAGTAGCGTCAGCCTGAGCCTCTCAGAGCGCGGCAGCTACACGTCCCCTGGGCCCTCGGCGGGCGGCGGCCGCCCCGCTTAGGGCCTAGCCTCCGAGCAGTGCCTCGGCTTCGTACAGCGGCGTCCGCCATGAGTCCTTAAGGGCGGTCCGAGCCCTCCAGTCCTAGGGCGCACCATGGAGCCGGGGTCTGACGACTTTCTACCGCCGCCGGAGTGCCCGGTGTTCGAGCCTAGCTGGGCGGAGTTCCGAGACCCTCTTGGCTACATTGCGAAAATCAGGCCCATCGCCGAGAAGTCGGGCATTTGCAAGATCCGCCCACCCGCGGTAAGGCCCTGGGCCGGTGGTCGCCGGAGATGATGACCTAGGGTAGCGGGCGGAGAGGTCCAGATCAGAGGGCAGCTCGAGGTGTGGGGAGATGGGGTGGCTGGCACCGTTGTGGATGCGGCGCGGGTCGGAGAAAGGGTGCTGGGGGCAAGGGGTCTTTCGTGGTGGCCCTAAGTCGGAGACCCACTCCCACTCCGCCCTTCAGGATCACTCTTAGTAAGATTCAAGAAAGGGATGCCTAGTGGCCCCGGGGAGAGTTCACAGAGAGGCACCCCAAACATCTCTTGGTTACCCTGAACCACCTAGGTCAAGGCTGCTCTAAAGGTCTTTTCTCCCATTTACTGGCATCACTTCTCTTAATGCATGCAGTGTGGTGTAATGGAAAGATCACAGCTCTGAAGGGAGATAGACCTTCAGAACTCCACTTTGCAGTTTACCAGCTGTGTGACCTTGGTCAAGTAATGTAATTTCTCTGAGCCTGTGAAATGGGTTCCATGAATGGTTATTTCGAGAATTGGATTAAACTAGGTAGCGTCTATGTGTAGTAGGTTCTAGGTAAGTGGTAATTATTGTGACTGCGAAGGTGTTTGATGTGGTCATTGGTTTGCTTCTATGTGGGTTGACTCATATTTACTCATAGCCTGCCAGGCCAATACATTTATGATAATATTCTGGGCTGGTAGACCAGTCAGGAAATCAGTCTCACAGGGAATGCTGTCTGGCTTCCCTGAGATGGGTTCAGCGAATTGTCCTCTTTTCTTGGTTGAAGGCAATATCTGGGCCTTTCCTGCCCATCACTACCCAGGCTTGAGTCTTGGACCAGTCAGCTTGGGGTGGGGTATGAGTCCTTCTCAGAAGATTTCTACTCTGATCTGTCCCAGGATGTAGGAGGTGCCAGATGATAGGATATTCTTGAACCCTCAGAAACAGAATGGTTGGATGGATGGAAGTATGCCTCCTTTGGAACCCTTGATTCCCAGAGGTCAGCGACAAAGGGCGGTGTATCTTTATTCCTAGACCTGGCTTCAGGCCAAGAGAAGTCCCCCAAGCGCTAGGATACGCTGCCACCTTGCTAGCATCAAAGGGAAATGATGATACACGTTGTTCAGTTACCACTTGGGATTCAAAGGGCAGGAATTGAGTTTGGGTGTTTTTGAGCGGGTGTCTCCTGGCTGAAACCAAATGAGAAACCTCGCTGCCACCTGAGGAGGGCATCACAGGCCTCCTCATTTAACTTGGTGCTTTCTGGTGCTCAGCCATAGATCTAGGCTGGTTTCAAATGGATCCTTTGGGAGGTGTTGGGTAAGCTGATTTCTTCCTTATTGGAGCCTGGCCACATCTCTCTGAGGTATCCTTGTCCATGGTGGAAAGGCTAGCAGAAAGGAGAAGCTGGAGTCTTGGGCAGCCTCAGGGAGTATTCCCTGAAGTGACTTGGCAGGCCTGTGGGAAAGAGGCATATCTGACATAAGGGGTAGTTGAGCCTTGAATTTTCTGTCCCATTTTTCTGTCTTGGGCTTCTCAGGGCAGACTGGCGGTGTGCACGTATTGTTACCCTTCCTTGGGAGACCAGGAGTAGGAAATGTGACGTGTGGGTGTGTGTCTGTGTGTCTGTGTGTGTCTGTGTCTCCTGCAGGGGGCCTTCCTTTGTTACGCTTCTCTACTCCAACACTGTACTTCCCTCTAACCCAGGAGATCTGGCTCTTTTTGGTTTTGTTCGGTTTTCCCCTCCTGAAGAGCTGCTCCTAGGCCTCCTTTAGAAGTCCCTCCTAGCGGGGACTTCTGGCTGGAATTTAAAGCACTCACCCAAGTGGTGCTTGGGCCCAGAGTTGGAACGTTTGTAGGGGTGGGTGCTTGGAAATTGGAGGTTTGCCTAAAGAAGGGCAGGGGAAGGGTAATTTGGGTTCTGAATTGCTAGGCGAGTGGCTGCCACTCTTGGGGAAGATGAGTGCAAGGAGAGTGTTGGTATTCTGGAGTAGACCCAGGGGAGCTTGGAAGGGCCTTGCTTCTCGCATCAGGTGGCCAACCATTTTATCACCATCCTGCCAATACTGACACACTGAGTATTTGACACCTGAGACTATGGGACTGAAGGCAGGATGAGGGAGCTTGTAGGTCCCAGGGAGAGCCAGGCAGGGAGACCACTGAACCTTCCTCAGCTGTCTGTTGTATGTACAGCTTCTGCTCTAGGATTTCAGTTCTGCCACTGTCAGGTTGCTTGATGTTGCACTTATTCTTATCTCGAACTTGATTTAGGAGGAAAGAAGGGTGCCTGGAGTTCTGGGTTTGAGCACCTTCCTACCTGGGTTACCTGCGCTGAGGGGAATGCCCTACTGATGGGAGGCAAGGGAGCATGGGGAGCCTGTCTGGACTTGAGCCATATCTTTTTAGTTTGAGTTTTTTGTTGTTAGTTTTATTTGTTTTTGCCCCTACTTCACTGAGTCCCATGTGTTTGCTACCTGCTTTGCAGGGGGTGGGGATGGGGATTATGTATGCATGTAAGTATGAGTCCTCTGGCCACTTTTCTAAAAGTGTGTGTACAGAAGAGGCCAGCAGCTTTTTATTCTCTTTAACTGTCCCTCCCCTTTTCCATGTGAATGCATGTATGAGTGAATACTGGTATCCTGGTGTAGTGTGAAGAGCCTTGGACCAGGGGTCAGAAGACAGAGGTTCTGGTCTTGGCTCTACCAGTAACTCAGCATGTTATTTTGGAGAAATCACCTTTCTTTTCTGGGCCTCATTTTCCCCATTCGTTAAATGAAGGCACTGGTCTAGGTTACTCCAGGTTCTTTTCACCATCCCAGCAGGAGCCAGGGTTCTAAGAAGGACTGCTGGGAGGGTGGAGGGAGGAAGGAGCATTGGGGAGGAGGCTCTTCACAGCTGCCTTTTGGGCAGGACACAACAAGCTCCAACTTGGCAGATCAGTCTCCTCTACTTTTGTTATCATTCCTAATTTCTCTCCTCCTCCCCAAATCCTCCCAATTTTTGCTACCACAGTCAGTGGTACATTCCAGCGCTTAGAACACCCCTCCCTCCTTCCTACTTCTTCCCCTACCTCTTCCTGGTACTGGGCAGGTGTTTGAGAGAGGACACATAGGAAGCCTTTCTGACCAGGTGAGTATTACAAATTCTTGCTCCTTGTTCCTTGCTCTTCCCTGCAGTGTCTATCCCACTGAGAGAACGAACATTAAAGGCCCAAACCTTTAAATAGCCCAAATTGGAGCTGAGCTACTCTGCATATGTATTGGGTAGTGAGGTCAGCCTTAGGTGTCAAGTCTTAATGGTGATTCCTTTGAATAACATTTTCATTTGAAAACCAGTTTAATTTTTCATATCAATCTTATGAGGAAACCAGGGCAGGAGTTCATATTGCCACCTTACAGTTAAGGAAACAGATTCAGAAAGGTAAAAATCCCATAACTAGTAAGTAGCAGAGCTAAAATGTGAACCCACGTCTTCTGACTTCAGGTCCTGTGTGCCCTCCAGTACAGCACATGCCTCAGGGATCTGTGCATAGGGAGAGTTTGAAGTCAGCTGTTTTGGACCTCGTTTTTCTACTTCTTAAAATTGTACCACTGTACTGTTGGGAGGGAATCAGGAGACGTTTCCCAGGGTATGTGCATGGGATGTTGAGTATGGACTTGAGGCACTTCTAAAGCTCTGTTGTGAGTTGTGTTTGTATGGGTTGGGTGTTTGCCAGGTTAGAAGGTCTGGGGTGGCTAGAGGTCTGGGAAGCCATGAATGGGGTGCTGAGTTGCTTTTGGTGCCCAGCCTGGTCTTGCACTATGCTGGAATAACCCAACTCCCTTTCTCCTCCTTACCACTCAGGACTGGCAGCCACCGTTTGCTGTTGAAGTGGACAACTTCAGGTTTACTCCCCGAATCCAGAGGCTGAACGAACTAGAGGTAAGAAGACTAGCAGCTGGTGGTGGGGTTGGGAGAATGGATACCTGAGCTCTGATCTACTTCCCTCCTACCTTCTCTGGCTGAGGTACTTTACCTAACTAGGCCTTTATTCTATCTTCTGTGAAGTTGCCTGGAGGGCATGGAGAAGCTTTAGAGCTCTGAATATAAACCAGAGCAAGGGCTTTTAGTCTCCCAGATCTGATAGTCCCAAGGCTGGGGATTGTGCTTTTCCCACAAACATTTGGTACTTCTGAAACTCCCCTGTCAACTAACCCACCCTACTTAGGTCAGCAAAAGAAAAATATGAGGCTAACTGAGACCCTTTCTTGCTTGGCCAGCTGAATATGTCCTCATCTATCCAATTCATCTACAGCCCTGTGCTTCCTACCTTCCTTCCATGGTGCTTGGTAAGGTGGAAGGTGAGGTGGATGGGCAGGAACAACAAAAGAACTGGTCTCTGTGGAAGCTGGAATGGTTACAAACTTGGACAGAAGGTCAGGCAAGTAGGCTTTTCCCTCTCCCTTATGTTCTGTACAGGAAATATAGACCCTTTGCATGGGTAAGGTGAGGTTCTCCATGAAAGACTTGAGAATGTTCCAGAGCAATGAGAGTAGATGCCCTTAAGCCAGTTCCAAGTAAAATCCTGGAGTTTCCCTTGGAAAATGTAGATTAGAAGTATGCTACATACTCCTCTCCCTCATTTTTATGTATCTTCAAGCCTTAATAGATGTCTAAGGGTATGGGGCTGACTGTTAGGCCCAACCAAATACCCATAACTTAAAAGGCTACTTATCTTTTAGACTGCAGATCCTCAGCCTTGGCACTATTGACATTTTGGGCCAGGTAATTTATTGTCATGGAGGGCTGTCCTGTGCATTGTAGGATGTCTGTCATCCCTGTAGGATGTCTGTCAGCCCATTAGATACTAGAACATATTACCCTCTCCCAGTTATGGCAACCAAAAAATGTCTCTAGACATTACTTAAATGTCCTCTGGAAGGCAAAACTGCCACTTGCTGAGAATCACTATTCTACAGTCAGTCTAGGTACTGTTCCGGTCAGGGCAAAAATCATCTTTTGTATGGGATACAAGTTCCTTAGAGAAATGGATCTGACCAGGTCTCTTGGGGTATAGGTAGGGCAAGGTGTAGCCTACCATAGGACAGGGGCAGGTTTTCTAGAGAGAGAGTGCTGGCTAATGAAGGAGGGAGAGGGGGCAGGCATGAGGCCAAGGCTGGAAAGCTAAGGGGTTGAAGTGGAAGGATTAGGGTTCCTGGCCCCTTAGGGGTTCTCATAGCAAAGGAGTCATAGG
Organism: Ovis canadensis; assembly: GCF_042477335.2. Taxonomy (NCBI): domain Eukaryota; kingdom Metazoa; phylum Chordata; class Mammalia; order Artiodactyla; family Bovidae; genus Ovis; species Ovis canadensis. The sequence continues at coordinate 53,696,974 of NC_091727.1, forward strand.
ATGTTCCTTTCTATGGATAGACCTTAACTTTTCCTCATCTGTGAAAGAACTGTCCCTGTATCCCCCAATGGGATCAGAGCAAGGTAATGAATGGTAAAGACTTAACCTAGTTCTCCCTAAAACTAGGCCCTCTGACTAGGGTGAGGTGGTTATAGACTTGGGGAGCCCTTCTTGGGTCACAGATTTCAGGAACGCATGGCACATGCCTTGTTCCTAGGGTCTTTTGCCCACACTGGGTCCTGGATAGGTCAGGTGCCAGTGCTGCTTTGGTACACCATCTCAGTTCTTTAGGCCATTTTGTCTTTAGCATGCACTCTCACCCGTTGGCCATCATGGAACAAATTTCATGGTGCATGTGAAGAGGTGAATGTTCTCTTTTGGAGCCTTCATTCTCTAAAACATGCCTAGAGCGTAGATATAATTGTGTAGTTTCCAGAGGGCATTCACTGTTCCTCTCATAAGTCTACTCTTCTGGGGTGAGTGGACGGGGCAGTTGTTTTATTTCCCTCCTAATCAGAAAACAGGGATCCAGAGAGTAGAACTGATTTACTCAAAACTACCCACTCCAGTATTCTTGCTTGGAGAATCCCAGGGACGGCGGAGCATGGTGGGCTGCCGTCTATGGGGTCGCACAGAGTCGGACACGACTAACGCGACTTAGCAGCAGCAGCATACAGCAGATTATTAGCAGAGGAAGAGCAAAAACTTATTTGACACTCAGATTTCTTGGTACCTGCTGTGTGACTTGAGGAAGCAGAGGCTCTGTAAGAGATGATGATAATCACACAGCCCTGTCAAGGAGACTGAGAAAGAATATATGTAAAGCTTTGGCTGTTGTGACTCAGCCTGCTTTGTTTTGGGACCTTGGGCTTCTCCTGTTGACTGGAAGGTGACAAAGATAACAGAGGTGGGTGAGGTGCTACCTAGAGTTGAGGATCCAGTTCACTGGGAGAGGCCTGCTGCTCTGTAGATGAAGTGGGCTGCTCTGTATCCCTTTTCCTGCCCTAAGATTAGGCCAGAAGATGGTCAGGTAGAGGGGGAGGCCAGCCTCTCTGAGCCATTTCTTCTCCAGGCCCAGACGAGAGTGAAACTGAACTACTTGGATCAGATTGCCAAATTCTGGGAAATCCAGGGCTCTTCCTTAAAGATTCCCAATGTAGAACGGCGGATCTTGGACCTCTACAGCCTCAGCAAAGTAAGAACAGGTTTTTCTCAAACCCCTCCCCACCCCACGCCTTAATATCCTCGGTATTCTGGGGGCCACCTTGGTTTGGATATTGGATCTCTAGGCTACAGTGGAAGGGGCACAGCCTGGTAGCACACAAGCTGTCAGCAGAACTTCTTGGCATCCCTTGGCTACAATTTGAGTCTGAGTGGTGGAGGTAGGAGGGGGTAGCCTCCAATGAAGTAAGGGGATGGAGTTGTCCTCATTGTTCTTTCTGTACCTACACACAGCGAATCATGTCCCTTCCTGCTTGTCCTTACAGATAGTGGTGGAGGAAGGTGGCTATGAAGCCATCTGCAAGGATCGTCGATGGGCTCGGGTGGCCCAGCGCCTCAACTACCCACCAGGCAAAAACATTGGCTCCCTGCTGCGCTCCCACTATGAACGCATCGTTTACCCCTATGAGATGTACCAGTCTGGAGCCAACCTGGTGGTAAGGATGCCAAGCCAGGGTAGGAGTAGGCTTTCCTCTGCCAGATGCAGATTTCCACACTTACTCTTACTGGAACTGGTTCAGTGGAGTGGACTGGACACCTGGAGAGATCTGGAAAGAGATGAAGTCTGATTGTTGGGGAGATGTTTGGAAGGAGGGATGGTATAAGCAAAAGCATGAGAAGTCTTAGAGTGTGTGCTGGTGTCAGTGGTAAAGACCAGTTAGGCAGGGCCTGTTGGCAGGGGAGGGGGGATGAAACCACAACTTTGGTTGCCACTGAGGGAGGGTAGAGGGAAGTCCTTGCTGTTGGGGGCTGGGGCCCCATGCCCTGACCCTTACCCTTCACCTATCCCCAGCAGTGCAACACACGTCCATTTGATAATGAGGAGAAGGACAAGGAATATAAACCTCACAGTATCCCCCTTCGACAGTCTGTGCAGCCCTCCAAGTTCAACAGCTATGGCCGGCGAGCCAAGAGGCTGCAGCCTGATGTGAGTGCTTCCCTACTTTTAACAGAGCTGTAGGGGTGAAGAGTTGTCTCCCTCTGACCAAGACGCTCTTCCCTGTTGTACTCTCCCTTCTCTCGGTTCTCTGAGTTCTGAAAAGTAGTGTGCCTCTTTCTGGCTTCACTCTTGCTCTTCCTCTACTCTCAACTGAGCTTCTGAGCTGGGTTTTGATGTCTTCGCATAACATCTTCCCTGTGTCTGCTGTTCTTGCCTGCCTTGTTGCTTTCCTGACTCACTCTGCTTATAGGAGAAGAACTCTCTTTCTCCTTACACCTATATTCTAGCCTCAGAAAGAAGCTTATGTGCCAGCATTCTTCTGGGCATTGGGGCTACAACAGAAAAGAAGATGGACCCTGTCCCTGGGCTCACCAAAGCATATAATTTACCAGACCATGTTAGTCTCTGCCATTTATTGGTAGTGTCAGATACTTAGATTTCTTTATGTATATCTTTCTCAAGCCCCTTGTAACTGTGAGATAGGAGTTACTATTCTCATTTTACAGTTGGAAAAACTGAGATCCATCTTAATTGCATTCCAGGAGAGGGATGAGGAGGGAGCTCACTCACCCTCAGTCTCCAAAAAGCAATCTAAATTCTTGCCATGGCCCACCTGTGCTTCAGGCCTGACATGAACTAGTCAGGACTATGATATAGTCCAGGCTGTTCTTTTAGGATGGGGCAGCCTGCAATCTTGATTCATTTCCTTCTTTCCTCCTAGCCGGAACCCACAGAGGAAGACATTGAAAAGAATCCTGAGCTAAAGAAGCTTCAGATCTATGGGGCTGGCCCCAAGATGATGGGCCTAGGCCTCATGGCCAAGGATAAGACTCTGCGCAAGAAAGGTGAGGCCTGGCAGGCTGGGGAAGTGTGAAGAATGGCCTCACCTGGGGAGAGGAGGCGGGGCCCTAACTGTTCAGACTTGTACTTTAGAGCCATTCTCTCTCCCAGATAAGGAAGGGCCCGAGTGTCCCCCTACTGTAGTGGTGAAGGAGGAGTCAGGCGGGGACATGAAGGTGGAGTCAACCTCACCCAAGACCTTCCTGGAGAGCAAGGAGGAGCTGAGTCACAGCCCAGAGCCCTGCACCAAGATGACCATGAGGCTCAGGAGGAACCACAGCAATGCCCAGTTTGTAAGGACCCAGCCCTGACTTCCTAATGCTCTGCTTCTCATCCCTTCAACGAGCATTTCCCCAGCATGGCACTGGACCAGGTTGCATTAAACAGAAAAGTGGGCCTGGTGGGCCCTGCCCTCAGGTAGCTCACTTAATTGGGGAAACAAGGCCAGCTCACATGGAACAAAGAACAGGAAAGGGTGATCAAGTGCTGTCAACATGAAGTGCTGGAAGGGTGCAGAGAAGGAGACTCCCTCTCCATTGCTTCAGGATAAAGGCTAAGCTCCTCATTACCATGCATGATCCAGTCGCAGCAGACCTCTAGCCTCATTCCCCAGCACTGCCCACCTTACTTCTCTGCTATAGCCACACTGAACTACTTGTAGGTATGTTTGTTTTCTCCCTGAGACGTGCCATGCTTTCTTGCCCCATCCTTTGCACATGCTGTTTCTTCTGCCTGGAAGAGTTTCCCCCTGTTCTCTGCGCCATTGCCAAATCTCAGTTTGCCTTCAGATTTCAGTTAGTTTCAAGTGTCACCTTTTCAGTGAAGTTCTTGTTCAAGGCTGTTCCTCATCTCCAACTGATTTGTGTGCTTCCTCCTCTAGGTTTCCATAGTACCCTTTTATGGGGAGCTATTGGCAGTTTCTACACTGCCTTTTAATTTTTATGAACTTGTGCTTCTGGACTATTGTATGCCTTTAAAAGGAGGATACCATGTCTTATTTAACACTGTACTGTAGGGTCTGGCATAATGTTGAACACATAAGTGTTCAGTAAATGTTTATTGAATGAATAAAAATGGGGAGTTCAGCACTGAATGATAAAGACTCTTCTCTCACAGCTCTACCAATTAGTTTATTTGGGGAGATTCTTGCTTGCAGTTTAACTCCTGACCTAGCATGACTAACCTGTACAAGGCCATGAATGATCCAGCCATCAAGCACGGTGGGTTTCTAACAGAGATCTCTGTGGACTAGGATACTGTCTGGAGGAGTATTATGTTTGAAAGGCTGGACAGGGCTTGGGTTGATGAACTGTTGCCTCCCTCCCCTGGCAGATTGAGTCATATGTGTGCCGAATGTGTTCCCGAGGGGATGAGGATGACAAGCTCCTGCTGTGTGATGGCTGTGATGACAACTACCACATCTTCTGCTTGTTGCCTCCTTTGCCTGAGATTCCCAAGGGTGTCTGGCGGTGTCCAAAGTGTGTCATGGCGGTAAGGACTTCCCAGCCCCAATCTATGTCTGCCTCATAGGCTGTCCTTGCCTTCCTTCATCTGGTCTTACTGAAAGCAGCCTCCTAGCTCAGCCACAGTCATGTTTTGGGTCCCTGAGGTTGGTCTAGGTTGGGCAGAGCTTTGGGAGAAAGAAGAGGAGGGCATTCAGCCTGTGTTCTCTGGAAGCTCTCAGACCACCTGGGGAGTTGAGGTTCATAATTAGATTGTATATGATGACATATAATCAAATGTTAAATTGTGTGTTAGAAATTCAGATGTAGAAGTTCAGAGGAGAGGAAAGTGACTAAGAGTAGTAATCAGGGAAGGTGTCAGCAATTAGATTTGGAGGACAGGAATATGAAGAAAAAAATGTTCTTTTGATTTCCAAGTTTTTTATTTTTTATTTCTTTTTGAAAACTTGGAAAATAGACAAATTACCTATCATCTTACCACCTAGAGATAACCATTGTTAATAGTCTGGTGTATTTTCTTCTCATCTTTTCGTTGTTGGGTATATATAACTAACAGGTCTGGGATCATACTGTGTACTTTCATTTGTTACTTTATAATCATTTTTCTGTATTATTTATTCATGGGTATGATTTCTTGTAAAGGGTTCATCATGTGGGTATAATATTTATTATTTTCCTTCTGTTGTGATAATTAAATTGGTTTGCCCTGTTGTAGACTTCAGTTACAAGCATTGGGCAGACTTTCTAGACTGGGGGATGAAGGAGTTCAGGAGTAAGGATATGTGGGGATAACATACCTAGTGCAAGAGAGGCAGTGAGGAGAACACCTGAAGCAGCAGTGAGGGCTAAGAGGCCTGGTAAGTCTGCCAGTTTCATTTCATGAGCCTTTTACCTTAATCCAAATTCTGGGTTGCTCGTCTACATCTTTCCCTGGGTTTCTGGGAGAGTAGATGTTGATAGTCTCTCACCCTGTCAGCTGTGGTCATAGAGTCCAGGTATGCATGTGCACGCGGATACACACACATACACACACACGAGGAAAGAGACTGGAGCAGTGTAATGCCTTGGTAGTGGTGGGGATTCCTTTAGGGAGGAGTTTGAATGCCAATAGTATCATAGACAACAAAGATTGTCAGGTCTACTTAGCTCTCTTCTTTAAGTGGTCTTGGGCTGGTAAACCAGGTTGACATTTAGATTTCAGACATGAGCAGAAGGTGCGTCTGCCTCGGGTACATACAACTCTCATCTAAAACCATGAATATAAGTACAAAATGAGTCAGACATATGTCCTGTCTTACGAGACAGTCTAAAGAACAGAAAGTGTGGAGTTTGACACTAAGGGTTGTTGCCTTTGTTTCCCATCCTCCGAGCTACTGGAATATTCAATGTTGTTTTCCCAGGTCTGTAGTTCCAGTCTCGGCATAAAAAAGTTTCTCTAAGCATCCTGTATAAGCTCACATTTTGTCTTGAAAGAAAGATAGTGATGGAAGAGCATGGGGTAGCATATTAAATCAGAGCCCATGGTTTAGATAGTCAAGTCCTGAAGGAAGAGAAGATAAAAGCATGGTAGAAGTGCATGTGAGGAATGAAGAGACTAACTGCACTGAAGTGCTAGGAGAAAAAGATAGAGCTATGATGTGAGACCTGCCTCAGGGGCCTTCAGTACAAACCCAGGGCTGTTCTCCTTCCCGATTTCTACACCATATTCCAGCTCAGCTTTTGGGGATTCTCCACCTCTTTGCCTCTGCCTTGGTGACGTGTTCTCCTTTGGGTTTCAGGAGTGTAAGCGCCCCCCTGAAGCCTTTGGCTTTGAGCAGGCTACCCGGGAATACACTCTGCAGAGCTTTGGCGAGATGGCTGACTCCTTTAAAGCCGATTACTTCAACATGCCAGTACACGTAGGTGATGGAGGGCTGGGGTAGTGTCAGGGCTAGGGTCATAGGCGCCTGATGGTCTATAGCTCACCTGGGTCAGTGGGGCCAGGATGTGATGAGCCACAGTCATCAGCTACCCCTGTTCCTTAGATGGTACCCACAGAACTTGTGGAGAAGGAATTCTGGCGGCTGGTGAATAGCATTGAGGAAGATGTAACTGTTGAGTATGGGGCTGACATCCATTCCAAAGAATTTGGTAGCGGGTTCCCCGTCAGTGACAGTAAGCGGCACCTAACCCCTGAGGAGGAGGTGAGTAGATGATTCATGGTTATATTCAGCTGTGTGACTTAGGCAAGTCCTTCAGTATCGAAAGACTCAGTATCTCTATAGGAAGGGGACTGTTATCCCTGCCGTATGTGTTGCTGTGAGATTTAGATGGGAGGATGTGTGTAAAGAGCACAGCCTAGTATCTTGCATGGCATCTCCAGCCATGAGATTGGCTATTTTTTGTCTGTAGAAAGGGAATAGTATCCATTTCGCAAATTCTATAAGAATTAAATGAGAAGGTATTTGAAGTACCTGTCAGAGTACCTGGCTCATTCATAAGACGTGTTCAGGGACTGGGATTGTTAAGTGCAGGAAATAAAGAGGCCCTAGGCCTGTATCGCAAGAAGGGTACATTTTGGTCCAGAGCAGGGGCTTTTAACTGGCAGGTACTTTGGCAAGTGGGCACATCTGTAAACTTTCCTAAAATTGAAGTAAGGTGAAGTGAATTGAAATTTTTTCTATGCATTTGAGGGAGGCAGGGGGAAGAACATCTGTAGTATTTTTTAGACATTTCAGAAAGGTCTATGACCTCAAAATTAAGGTTCCCTGGGCTAAAGAACTCAGCACCTTAGCAAAACTCTCATCTCTTTTCCACAAATACCTGACCTATCAGGAGTATGCTACGAGTGGTTGGAACCTGAATGTGATGCCAGTGTTGGAACAGTCTGTACTGTGCCACATCAATGCAGATATCTCTGGCATGAAGGTGCCCTGGCTGTATGTGGGCATGGTCTTCTCAGCCTTTTGTTGGCATATTGAGGATCACTGGAGTTACTCCATTAACTACCTCCACTGGTGAGTGGGGTCCTGGGCAGCCAAGGAAGCATTCAGGGTGGGCTCTTTGAGTGCCCACTCTACGTGTCCCCTTTCTTTTTGGCCAGGGGTGAGCCGAAGACCTGGTATGGGGTACCCTCACTTGCAGCAGAACATTTGGAAGAGGTGATGAAGAAGCTGACACCTGAGCTCTTTGATAGCCAGCCTGACCTTCTGCACCAACTTGTTACCCTCATGAATCCCAACACCCTCATGTCCCATGGTGTGCCGGTGAGTGCCTAGGAAATGGGCAAGGAATAGGAATGAGTTAGTGATGTCCCGTATGGTGGTGGTGGTGGTCATTGTCTAGAATATACCCCCATGCCTTTCTCATTCTTATTCTCTCTTAATCAGACTGTAGGTTTGATGGAAATAATAGTGGTTAGAGATACAGTGTGATGGTGAGCCTCCTGGGTCAGATGTTTTGGGGCAACACCTTAAGGGTGGATTCCACCAGTAGAAGAGGGAAATGAAGGAAGGACTGGGCAAGACAAGTCTCCTTACTGTTAAGGGCACACATCATTTTCATTCACCTCCTATTAGTCATAACTTAGTCACATGGCCACATCTAGTTGTGAGAAAAACTAGGAAATCTGATTTTTATTAAGGATGGTCATGTACCAGCTACAAATTGGAGGTCATATTATGGAAGAGGGTGAGAATGGATATAGGGGGACAACTAGCAGTCACTGCTATACTTCCCATATTGTGACCCATCTTGGAGAATTGAGTAGGTCTGTTTAGTTAACAGGTCAGAGTTCTGTGGTGGTAATTACTTTGCAAATACATAAGTGTATCACATCAAAATGTTGTGCACCAACAGGTTATATGTCAGCCATATCTCAATAAAGTTGGTGGGGAGTGGGGGGAATTAACCTAAAAAAAATGCCAATATCTTTCAGCATTTAAAAAAAAAGCTGAACTCAGAATCCTGGCTTGTCCTATTCTCCTTCTCTATAGTTTTCTCTCCCACTCTGGGTACACATCCTGGCTTACCTCTAAGGGGCTTTATATTCCTGGGAATTTCTTTTTTTTTTTTTTTTGGAATTTCTAATGTTGATTAACATCAGCCAGTTTTCTGGTATGGGTCTTAAAATAACCTGATCAGTAGTCCTGTAGGAATAGGATTGAGTACATTTTCCACCTTTGCTTCAGTCTTACTCATTCTGTGGTTATACTTCTCCCTACTCCCTTCAACTCAGCACTCCCCCTACGCACACACCCCCACACCCCAGCCTTAGCTACCCTGCCACTTAGTCTGACATATGGGACATGGTAGACAATCAGTACATACTGAATTAATCTCCTTGAAATTCCTGGTCACCTGAACAGCAGGTCTTTGGACTAGGTCAGTGGTTCTCACCAGAATTTCTTGCCTTCAGCTTGTTTTACTATACTATATAACCTGCAAGTAATACTTTTACACATTTTAGTGGTACTTAACTAAGGATTGAGATACCTAGGGAATTAGAGGAAATGAATTCTGCAACAGTTTAGGTCACCTTCCTCCACTTGAGGGAGGTGGTAGGGGGTTATATTTTCCCTCTCTGCATCACCCCATTTGAAAATGACTGGGCTCAAGGTATGGAAATGATCAAGGGCCCTTCAAGTTATGCTCTTCGCAAGTAGACATTGAGTCTGACCTTTCCTCAGGCTACTTCCTGATTCACAGCATCCTTTCTTTCCCACAGTGTCAAGAATTGTAAGAGTAGGAGAGGATTCTGCTTAAGGATTCAGACAGCTAAAATGCATGCATATATATATAATATATAGCTATTCAATTCTTGGCTCTCGTTTAAAAAAGTCTTATCACAGACTCTTAAACATGTGCTCTTTGCATCCACCTCCACAGCATTTCTCCTGCTCATGGCTCCCCAGCTTCTCTGGCCAGCTCTTGTCTCACCACCTCACCCTCTGTCTGCCCTGCCACTCCTATAGGTAGTTCCCGGCATCTCCAGGCTCTTTAGACTTGGCAGTATCCCCTCCATCCACGACATCTGATTTTTCATATTCACATGTTGGCAAACTGCAATTTAGCCAGCTGGAGCTCCCTCAGCCGTCTTTGACTGCCCCCACTCCTACCTGCCACCACCTTACCCATCTTCCCCTTTGGTGAGAGAAGGCCATTTCTTTTTTTGATAAAAGATATATAGTATAAGTATTTTTATTATAAAAGAAACTGCACCCCCCTTCAAAAAAAAAAAGGAAATACAAAGGTCACCTCTATTTTCCTCCACATTTTGTTGTTTCCACCTGTTTTTTATGTAAATTTTGACATAACAGTAATTAGTGTATGGATTTTTATAATCTCTTTTGTTAAGTTTGATCATCTAGAATGGCATTGTTCAGCTTGATAGCCACTAGCCACATGTGGCTGTTGAGCACTTGAAACATGATTAGTCATAACTGAAATGTATTTAAAGTATAAAGCACATGTTGGATTTCAAGGTGTAATATGAAACAGTTTAAAATATCTCACCAATACTTCTGTATACCAGTTATACTTTAAAATGATATTGTGGATATGTTAAATAAAATATATTAAAGTTAATTTTACTTTTTTAATGTGGCTATTAGAGAATTTGAAAAGTATGTATGTGGCTGGCATATTTCTGTTGGACAGTGCTGGTTTAGAATGATTTTTGCTTCCTCACCATGAACTATTTATACCATCTTTTTTGAAAAACAACTTTATTGCAGTATAATTTACATACCATAAAAATCATGCATTTTAAATGCACGATTCAGTGAATTTACAAAGTTGTGCTACCATTACTATAATCCAGTTTTAAAACATTTCCATCACCCCGAAAGGATCCTGTGTACCCTTTTGCGGTCACTCTCCATTCCAACCCCTAGTCTCAAGCAACCACTAATTGACTGACTCTAAAAATTTGCTTTTTCTAGACAGTTCATATAAATGGAATAATATGTGGTCTTTGTATATCTGGCTTTTCATTTAGCATAATGTTTTTGAGGTTCATCTGTGTTGGAGCTTGTTTCAGAACTTCCTTTTTAAGGTGGACTAATATTATATTGTATGGATATACTAAATTTTGTCTATTCACCAGTTGATGGACTTTGGGGTCATTTTTTTTAACAGCTGCAGAATGTGAGGAAAGCTTTTTAAAAAAAACTATATAGGAAGGAAATAGTAAAGTGACATTGGGAAAATGAGGGTGCAGGAGCATTAGGTTTTATTTCTGGCTCTGCTACTTGAGGCTTTTCTAGGACTCAGTTTTCACATCTATAAAATCAAGGCTGGGACTAGATATTCAACAGATATTGCTAGAACTCCCTGTGTGCAAGGCCTCTGGTCAACACCCTGAAAGCAAATAAACCAATCCCTGCCTTTGGTCGTGTGCAGTTAAGTAGAGGACAGAGATGAGTAAACAACTGGAATAAAATATTATTAGAGGTGTTACAGAAGAACAACAGACTGGGTCATTAGGAAGTTGAGGGAGGGGTCAGGAAAGTATTTGTAGAAATGGTGACACTTTGAAGGAAGAGTAAGAGTTTGTCTGTTGGGGCCATGGCTTTATCATGTAGATATGAGGATTTGAGTGAGGGGTTCTCAGCAGGGACATTACATCATCAGTTTTGCATTTTGGTTGGGGAAGACAATTCTGATTGATAATGGGGGCGAGTGCAGTAGTACAAGCAGTAAATACTGATATTGTCTCTAAGTAGGAGTAGATTTGAAAAGAAAATGTATTGGAGGTGGGAGCTGATACATGACCTGAATAAATTTGGAGATTCAATGCTGATTCTCTCCACATAATCTAGAATCTTAGCAGAGGAATTGTTGTGTTGAAGGGTATAAACCTTTTAGGTTCTTAGTATATATTGGCAATTTTGCTTTCTAGAGAAGTTATTGGACCCCATACCTGCACTGTACTTATTTCACTGTGTCTTCATCAGCGTTAAATGTTCATCTTAAAAAACTTTGTAAGACTTCTTGGTAATGGTGGCAAACTAAACATACACATGGCTACTTCCATTCCTTATTGAAACTTCACTAAAATGACACAAACGGATTTTTTTTAAGGTAAAAAAAATCACAATGATGGGGAAAACAAGAAAAGAGACAATGAAAAAATTCTTGAAACTAAGAAACAAGAAAACTGAAACTTAAGTCAGTACCTGGAACATCTGAGAATCAATCTGAAAGCTGTGGGAACCTCACCCACACTAGGTAGTGGGAAATGTGACCCTCCCTCACTAGCAAAAGGTTGTGAGGTGTACTTTTGAAATTGATCTCTGGATTGAGGTCTTTTAGGTACAGTTGAGGTATAGTGAAACTACTAGAATTCATTGTATACTTACTGAATGTTGAGGTTCCCAGCCATCCTCCTCCACATGACTCTTAGAACACTGGTAGCCAGACCTTTTTTTTTCAGGCACAGAAAATGGGAGAGTTTTCTCTGGGGACTCTTAACTGGCTCAAAAGGAAAGACCTAGAATTTCCCAAACTAAGTGGCTTTACCCTACAGTGAAGCTCACAGTTGACAGACTTCATCTCAGTACTCAGAACTTCTATTCAGTCTTTTCCTTTCTTACTTTTGAATATAAGTAGATAACCGAGAAAACTCTAGAACAAAGTAGAACCAAATGATAAAAAAACAGTTTGAACAGAGGCTAGGCTGGGAGAAGTAAACTTCAAAAAGAAAAGGAAAAGAAACCTCATTAAAACTTTCAGAGATGAGCATATGTTGCAAATGTAAAATAAGAACAAGATGCTATTTTAAAAGAACATGCTAAGAACAGAAAAGAGCTCTTGGAAATTAAAATTAATGATAACAAAAGTGGAAAACTAAAGAAAAAGCATAGAAGATAAACAGTCAAGGATATCTCCCAGAAAATAGAATAAAAAGTTAAAGGTAGAAAAAGCTAGAGAAAATCAGAGAATTTTCTTCTGGTAGTTCAATATTCAATAATTCTCTCTGAAAAGAGAATAAATGAAAACTGAAAGGATCAAATTATTAGTGAAAGTGTTTAAGAAAATTTCCCTCAACTACAAGAGTTTCCAGAATCAAAGGGCCTACCCAGTACATGAATGAGAATAGATCCACACCAGGGTATATCTGGTGAATTTTCATATCAAACACTGGGACCAGAAAACTCGTAACAAGCTTTCTGAGAGAAAACTGGTTTCATTCAAAGCATTACAAATCAGAATGGCTTCAGACTTTCAAAAGCAACATTGGAATCCAGAACACTAGAAACATGCCTTCAAAATGGTTTTCAACTTAGAATTTTATATGTGCAGTCAAATTATCAAGTGTGAGGGTAGAATAGGGATATTTTTCTAAATTCTTCCCACTGTTTCTCAGGAAGCTGTTGGATGATGTGCTTAATTAAGCACAGCAAAGGAACAGACCAAGAAAGAGGAAGACATGGGATCTAGGAAACAAGAATCTGTCATGGGAGAGTGAAAATCCAGGGAGGGCAGCTGGTCCCAATTGTAACAGATCATAAGGCTCTATGAGAGATTGCTACAAAAGGTGAAAAGTGATAGTTTTACATTTGTCAAAAAGGTTGGGATTAAATTACTAATACATGCATAGAAAACTAAGCAGATTGAGAAATAGAAGGCTATTTTTAATATAGTCTTGAGGCGTGATATTTAGAATTGTTAAGGTGAATGCCAAAATAATCAGAAGAGGTGAAAACCAATGGCTGTAGGAAATGGAGAAATGGCAGGGCCTGCTGATTTTATAGCAGATCTTGTAGAACCACTTGGTGTGAAACTGCTTACATGACTGGTAACAAAAATTGTTACTGAGAAAGGAATGGCCAGCTTAATGGAAAGTAATATTTTGAATTTTTATAAAAATTATTAAGTTGAAATATTTTGGTATATTTCCTGCTTTTGACTCAAATTCTCTTTTTTAAAATTAATTTAATTGGAGGCTAATTACTTTACAATATTTCCAGTTGTCACAAATCAAAACCTTGAGAACGGAGACCAGTGGTCCTCTCTGTTGGAGTTGGAGTGTCTGGGAATCTGTTGTCAGACTGTTCCCTGAGACTTTCCTTCCTCTCTTTGAGGACTCTGCACTTAGATGAGGTTTCTGTAGACTATGGAAAACTTTTATCTCAGCGATCTTGGCTTTTCTTCCTCAGGTTGTCCGCACAAACCAGTGTGCAGGAGAATTCGTCATTACCTTCCCTCGTGCTTACCACAGTGGCTTTAACCAAGGCTACAACTTTGCCGAGGCTGTCAACTTTTGCACTGCTGACTGGGTGAGTCTGGAGTGTGATGACGGGTGGCAAGGAGAAGCAGGAGGGTGGTAGGGAAGCTGAGGCACCATTGCCTCCAGACTTGGCTATACTCAACCTTGAACCTGACCACAGCTGCCAGCTGGGCGCCAGTGCATTGAGCACTACCGCCGACTCCGAAGATATTGTGTCTTCTCCCATGAGGAGCTCATCTGCAAGATGGCTGCTTGTCCAGAGAAGCTGGACCTGAACCTAGCAGCAGCTGTGCATAAGGAGATGTTCATCATGGTGCAGGAGGAGCGGCGTCTACGAAAGGCCCTGTTGGAGAAGGTGGGTGGTGGGGAGAGTGCACAGGATTGGGTACCCTAGTCTGGCAGAGATAGGGAGTGGAAGAAATAGGAGTAGGCACCATTCTTGGAAAGTACTGAAAAGAACTAGACACATCTAAGTTGGAAACTACATTCCATTCTTTGCCATTTACTAATAACTGTTGGCAAGTTAATTTACTTGACTGAGCATCAGCATCCCCCTCTGAAAAAGAATGGAATTATAATAGTGCTTATCTTTTTGGATAGTTGAGTGGATTTAAGATGTTAAGTGGGCTTCCCAAATGGCTCAGATGTTGAAGTGTCTTTCTGCAATGAGGGAGACCCAGGTTCGATCCCTGGGTCAGGAAGATCCCCTGGAGAAGGAAATGGCAACCCACTCTAGTACTCTTGCCTGGAAAATTCCATGGATGGAGGAGCCTGGTAGGTTATAGTCTATGGTGTCGCAAAGAGTCGGACATGACTGAGCGACTTTACTTTCACTTTCTTTTCTTTGAAGATGTTAAGTAAGTGACCCATAGCAGGTGCTGGTATAGCTGCTATTCATGATTATTTAAATAACACAATAAGACCAACTTACATAACGAAACCCCCACTTGCTGGTAAGCTGGACAACCTTTTCAGGTTACCTCCCACTCTATAAAATGGGAATAAATACCTAACTTGCAAGGTGGTTGTAAAGCTTGAGTAAGGTGATTTATGTCAAAGCATCTATTACTGCACTTTCAGTGTAGCAGCTGCCATTATTAATAATATGAACAAAATAATTGAAATATGGGATATTAAGAAATGCCATTTTATTGCAATTCAAATGGTTTAGCAGTTCAGATTGGGTGTTACTGAGTAGAAGGCAGATAGATTGCTTATAACTTATCAGTTTTGTTTGAAGGTGAGTGGGACTGCTGTTCATGTAGTTTAGCTGCCTTCTTAAAGCTCCAAACTTGCTCAGTTAGGGAATTGATTTAGTGAGAGTGCTCCATAGGATGACAAAAGAATGCTGGTATTGAGGAATCCCATGCTGGATCCCTTTTCTTAAAATAAGGAAATTTAGGCTAATATTGTCTTATTTTAAAGCTCATTTATAACTTCCCTATGAGTATGGGCTATAAGAATTGCAGCTTTGGTAAGTGTTGGAAGTCTGGGGCCTATCAGTCTGTGGTATTAGTTGATGGGCTTTTTTAGGCATCATTTTTTCTCTCTGTTCAGTGCTGTTATTAAATGATGACTTTGGGACTATGCTAGGCTACAGGAAGGAGCCAAAGTAAGGTGGGAAAAGTAGATGTTCCCATACTAACACTCAGAATTCTCTACATTTGGCCCTTACCTAGGAGAAGAATTCTGGAACCCCTAGTCTCAAAATTCTGTAAAAGATTGTATGTGTGTGTGTCTGTGTGTTTGAGTCCTTTTTTAGCAAGAGGGCTCAAATTCTGTAAAAGATTGTGTGTGTGTGTGTGTGTGTGTATGTTTGTGTATATGTTTGAGTCCTTTTTTAGCAAGAGGGCTCATAGCTTACATCCAGTTCTCTAAGGAGTCCGTGATCCAAGAATAGCTAGGGGCTTCACCCTAAGAGCAGCATTCTCTAGCTTCAGATTCAAAATAGGCTGTAGTCAGATTCTCACTTTGTGCAAGTTACTCTCTCTAAGACTTTGAGATAGGCCTGTGAAATACGTGTCTTTATCTGAAAATTAGCTAATATCAGTAAATATTTGTTGAGTGCCTATTGTTCCCCTTCCTATAGTCATGTTATACATTAGACTTCCCCAAATCTATTTATTTTCTAACTGGAAGTTTGTGTCCTTTGACCAGCATCTTCCTATATTCCGACCTCCCTAGCCCTTGGCCACCACCATTCTACTCTGTTTCTTTTTTGTTTTGTTTGGCCATGCTGCAAGCCGGCTTGCAGGATCTCAGTCCCCCCACCAGGGGTTGAACCCAGGGCATGGCAGTGAAAACCTGGAATTCTAACCACTAGGCCACCAGGGAACTCCTCCTACTCTGTTTTTAGGAGTTTGACTTTTTTAGATTCCATATATAAGTGATACTCTGTGATATTTGTCTTTTTTCTCTGATTTGTTTAACTCAGTATAATGCCCTCAAGGTCCATCTGTGTTGTCACAAATGGCAAGATTGCTGTCTTCCATATGGCTGAGTAATGCATATTCCATTATATGTATATGTACATATACACATACATACACCACATCATCTTTATCCATTCATCCATTTATGGACTCTTAGGTTATTTCCGTATCTTGGCTATTGTGAATAATGCTGTAGTGAACAAGTTCAGATACCTTTTTGAGATCCTAGTTTCATTTCCTTTGGAGTATACCCGGAAGAGGGATTGCTAGATCATATGGTTAATTCTATTTTTAATTTTTTGAGAAACCTTCATATTGTTTTCCAAAGTCGCTGTAACCAGTTTGCATCCCTACCACAGTGTACAAAGTTTCCCTTGTCTTCACCTTCTCTCCAACATGTATCTCTTTTCTTTTTGATGATAAGCCATTCTGACAGGTGGGAGGGAATATTATGGTTTTGATTTGCATTTTCCTGATGGTTAGTGATGTACATTTTTTCATGTACCTATTAGCCATTTGTATATCTTCTTTGGAAAAACATCTTTTCAGGTCCTCTGCCCAGTTCTTATTCGGGTGTTTGGGGTTTTGCTGTTGAGTTGTATGAGTCCTTTATATACTTTGGATGTTAACCGTTTATCAGATAGACAGTTTGCAAATATTTTCTCCCATTCCACGGGTTGCCTTTTCATTTTGTTGATGATTTCTTTTGCTGTGCAGATGCTTTTTAGTTTGATATAGTTCCACTTATTTATTTTTGCTTTTGTTGCTTGTGCTTTTCAAAGATACCATGTACAAGAAATCATTGCCCACACCAATGTCCAGGAACATTTTCCCTATATTTTCTTCTAGGAGTTTTATGGTTTCAGTTCTTAGGTTTAAGTTTTTAATCTATTTCAAGTTAATTTTCATGAGTGATAGAAGATAAAGGTCGTTTCATTTTTCTACATGTGATTATCCAGTTTTCCCAGCACCATTTATTGAAGAGACTATCTTTTCCCCACTGAGTATTCTTGACTCCCTTGTCAAATATTAGTTGAGTCTATGTATGAGAGTTTGTTTTGGGGCTTACCATTGGTTTATGTGTCTATTTTTATGTCATTACCATACTGTTTTGATTACTACAGCTTTGTGATATAGTTTGAAATCAAGAAACTTGATACCTCCAGCTTTGTTTTTCTTTCTCAGGGTTACTTTGACTGTTGAGGGCCTTTTGTGGTTCCACTAGTCTAAGTGCTAAGATACTTTTCTATGTCCTTAGTGACTTTACCTTTGTTAATCCCAACCCAATGAGGATAGTACTATAGTCTCCACTTTACAAAATAGGGAAACTGAAACCCAGAGAGATTTAAATAATTTACTCTATATCAACACAGCTAGATTTGTAATGTGCAATGGACTCATATGAGCAGGATTTGTAATGTGCAGAGCACATTTGTGGCAGGGTGGGATTTGTAATGTGCAATGGACTTACACAGAAGTTAGGTCAGTACAGAAGACAAAAACTATTAGAATCAAAATTTCTCTCTAAAATCCCCAGTTGCCCATAATGTATAGCATTATATTGTCTTTCAGTTACTCCAAGATAGCTGGCTTTTCCTCCAGTTTTGGAGTGGATTGCTTTTTCTTCATGTAATCAACAGATAAAGTCATTGGCTTAGGTTTGGAACTTTAAACACTGGATACAAGCACATAGTTTATTTCTCTTAAGTTATAGATGTGTATGCAGTGTGCTGCTAAAGCAGCCAGCACAGTGCCTAGAGCACAGTGGGCACTGAGTGCCTGGAAGCTAGCATTATTCCCCAGTACCTGACACTTGTCTTGGCCACTTCCACATATTGCCATCTCTCTGGTGCCTTGGTCCACGTTTTCCTCACCTTCTCTCACCCCTAAGGCCCTTTCTGCTAATCTGAAACTTAACCTGGTTTTTCTTCCTCTCAACCTACATTGATCTTACCTTGCTTCATCTGATTACCCAGCTTTGAGAGTCTGGACTTCACAGAGGCAGTGTGATCTGTGGAGTTTTGTCTCCTTCATAGCTCCTAGCACAGATTTGAGACTTTAACGTGGAGTTCAGTGGTGGCTGAGTTAGGGGTTTCTGCAGCCCTGTTCTGCTTCTATATAATGAACACCCCCAGGGCATCACCGAAGCTGAGCGAGAAGCTTTCGAGCTGCTCCCGGATGATGAACGCCAGTGCATCAAGTGCAAGACCACGTGCTTTCTGTCAGCCCTGGCCTGCTATGACTGCCCTGATGGCCTTGTCTGCCTTTCCCACATCAATGATCTCTGCAAGTGCTCCAGTAGCCGGCAATACTTGAGGTGAGCAGGGGGCTTACCTGGGGGAAGTGGGCTGAGGAGGGGGATGTAGAACTGGGCCAGATGTGCTCTTCCCTGCCCTCTTCCCGTAGGTATCGGTACACCTTGGATGAGCTCCCTGCCATGCTCCATAAGCTGAAGGTCCGGGCTGAGTCCTTTGACACGTGGGCCAACAAAGTGCGAGTGGCCCTGGAGGTGGAGGATGGGCGGAAGCGCAGTGAGTGATGGGGGGACGGAGGGACTCCACAGGCAAGTTCTATTCCCTTTTCTTCTGTACCCTCCACCCCCTTCCTCTGCCTTTACTCAATACTGCCTACTCCTTGCTGCTCTTATTCTCTCTCCAGGCCTTGAAGAGCTGAGGGCACTAGAGTCAGAGGCCCGTGAGCGGAGGTTTCCTAACAGTGAGCTGCTGCAGCGACTAAAGAACTGCCTGAGTGAGGCAGAGGCTTGCGTGTCCCGGGCTCTGGGGCTGGTCAGCGGCCAGGAAGCTGGGTATGGCAGCGTGAGGCATTGGGCACAGATAGCCTGCTGAGGAATGAGTACCTTAGGAAAAGGACTTTTGGTGGGGGGTGGTGGTGAACTCTGAGTACCATTAGCAGGTGACATCAACAGGAAGCTGACAAGCACTGCCATTGGAGGAACTGGGGAGGCAAGGAGGCCAGGCAGCTAGAACGGAGGGGCGTACCTCAGTTCGAAGAAAGCTAGGATTGTCTTTTTATCAGTATCTGAAGGTACTGATTTCAGACAGGCTGAGGTCAGGAGTTGTTGGAGGTTTAGGAATAAGAAAAGGACACAGAAGCATACACTTAATCTGACTTCACAGTAGAATATGGATTATAATTGTCCAGCTTCTGTTGCCATCAATTTCTAAGCTTTCCCCATCAAATAAATCCTATATTCCTCTCTTCTAATTCTTTCCCCTCATCATATGAACATGCATGTATCTTAAAACTCTCTCTCTAACCTGGGCATTTGCAGGGAACTGTGACGTATGAGAGGTCAAGGTGGGCATGTGTGAGGAAAGGTGTTGGGCCTTAGTACAGAGATGGAGGGAGGGGACTGGGTTGGACTTGAAACCCTACATGTGAAACTCTATAGCCCCCACAGGATGACTGGTCTGCAGATGACCCTTGCTGAGCTCCGGGCCTTTCTGGACCAGATGAACAACTTGCCTTGTGCCATGCACCAGATTGGGGATGTCAAGGTGAGGAGGGGTGAACTTGGGGTGCTGCTTAGGGTTTGGGGGAGAGGGAGGGGGACCTGAGCAGCAGGCCAGGACAGGATGCACCTGTGAGTAATAGAGGTAGGAGGCAAAGGGTTTAGCAAACTGCCTGTTAGAAATGGGATTTGAGGCGCAAGTGGCAAGGGTACAGATACAGGATGTGTAGTCAAGGAAAGGTTTCCTCTTCAAGGTAGAAGAGGTGAAAGGAAGTAATAAGGGTGTTTGTGGGCCTGGAAAGCTGAGTAAAGTTCAACAAGGTACAGAAATAGGATGGAAAGAGCAGTGGACACCAGTGTGAGTGTAGAGATTGTGAGAAGGCCAAGCAACCTGTGCAGCCCTATGGACTGTAGCCCGCCAGGCTCCTCTATCCATAGAATTCTCCAGTCAAAAGTACTGGACTGGGTTGCGGTTGCCATGCCCTCCTCCAGGGGATCTTCCCAACCCAGGGATCAAACCCAGGTCTCCTGCATTGCAGGCAGATTCTTTACCTTTAGGGAAACCCTTTAGACTCCTGACCAATCCCTATTAAGAATCTCAAGGAGTGGACCCAGAGATCTGTGTTTTAACAAATGTCCTAGGGTATGTAGTGGGCAGTGAGTATTAGGAACCACTGCTTAGGGCCTGGCGAAGGGAGAGTGCCTAGACCATGCTAGGTTCTCTTCCCAAATACTGAAGGGTAAGAAGGTAAGTAGGGCAGAGGTATGTGGGACCTCTGTGTGGGCTCTGCTGAGGAGTTTGTTTTTTGTTTGTGTCCTGGTAGGGTATTCTGGAACAGGTGGAAGCCTACCAAGCTGAGGCCTGTGAGGCTCTGGCCTCATTGCCGTCCAGTCCAGGGCTCCTGCAGTCCCTGCTGGAGAGAGGGCGGCAGCTCGGAGTGGAGGTACCTGAAGCCCAGCAGCTCCAGCGGCAGGTGGAACAGGCACAATGGCTGGATGAGGTTAAACGCACACTGGCCCCCTCAGCCCGAAGAGGCACCCTGGCTGTCATGCGGGGACTGTTGGTAGCAGGTGCCAGTGTAGCCCCTAGCCCTGCTGTGGACAAGGCCCAAGCCGAACTGCAGGAGCTACTGACCATTGCCGAACGGTGGGAGGAGAAGGCCCATCTCTGCCTGGAGGCCAGGTAGGTCCAGCTTCTTCCCCTCCCTGCTCTACTGCATCCTTCAGAGTTTAGCAGAGAAGCTGAAGATGATTCCCATGGGCGGCCTTGGGCACCAGACTCCTATACTGGTGGATTGACTAAGCCTACCCTCCCTCTTTTGTTTAACTCTGTATTACATGTAGAGGCAGAGATAGTCTTATGGAGAAACAGATGGACAAATGCAGAGCTATATAGAGTACTAGCTACACAGGCTGACGTGTGCACACACTCATGAGAAGTACCAACAAGCAGATGAACACCTGTCAGTAGAAAGACCCCACACATGGGACAGTCTGACAAACTGCAATTCCCAGATTAATACTGTGTGTGTGGGCACTGCCAGCAGGCGGACAGACTGGTGGACAAACAGCATGGGGATACGGCAGAAGTTTTGGTGCGTACAATCTGGAACAAGCAGAGACTGACAGCCGCTTGTAGGCAGAATACAAGCAAGTAGGCCCAAGTGGCAGCCACAGGGGCTCATACTGCTATACCCAAAAGTCAGGCTGGGCTTCTGGTCACGGAGACCATCCCAAACTGAGGCCTCTTTTTTCCCTACCTTTAGGCAGAAGCATCCACCAGCCACGCTTGAGGCCATAATTCATGAGGCAGAAAACATCCCTGTTCACCTGCCCAACATCCAGGCTCTCAAGGAGGCTCTTGCTAAGGCCCGGGCTTGGATTGCTGATGTGGACGAGATCCAAGTGAGGACCCTGTTGCCCCACCCACCCTTCACCTCAGATCTTCAGTCCAGATGCGAGAGATGTCATACACTGTGTTGTTCTGGGTTGAGTTGGGCTGGCTAGAGCAAGGAAGGGGGCATAGCACATTGTGAGGAGGCAAAACGTGCTTGGTGAGCAGTGTGAAGAAGGGTTGCGAGGCTGGCCTGAGGGAAGATAGGATGCTGGTTAAGATGAGAATGGTAGGGGCAGGGAGGCTAAAAGAGGCCAACCACAACCATGTAACTGGGCTGGTGGTCCTGGGGACTGCCTGGCTATCTGGAGGCTGAGCCAGTGGATGTACCAGTTGGAGGAGAGAGCCAGGTTGGCGTACCTTCCTTAGGATGAGTCTGTTTTCTTCTGGCTTAAGACTGTGAGTCCAGTCCATCTTCCCAATTCAGGACCAGGGTCAGAGTAGCATCAGTAGATGTTGGCGAGTGGAATTGAGCTTTCTCTTGCCCTGTCCCAGAATGGTGATCACTACCCCTGCCTGGATGACTTGGAGGGTCTGGTGGCTGTGGGCCGGGACCTACCTGTGGGGTTGGAGGAACTGAGACAGCTAGAGCTGCAGGTACTGACAGCGCACTCCTGGAGGGAGAAGGCCTCCAAGACCTTCCTCAAGAAGAATTCTTGCTACACTCTGCTGGAGGTGAGGCCTGGGACCTGACCCACAGCCTCTCCTGCCTCTGACCCAGATGTGAGACAGCTCATGTGAGAACGTGGGTTTGGGGGCTTTGGGTATGGGAAGGATGGGAACCCCAGACATTCCCTCTCTGCCTGCCTGCCTCAGGTGCTCTGCCCGTGTGCAGACGCCGGCTCAGACAGCACCAAGCGCAGCCGTTGGATGGAGAAGGAGCTGGGGTTGTACAAATCTGACACAGAGCTGCTGGGGCTATCTGCGCAGGACCTCAGGGACCCAGGCTCTGTGGTAAGGAGCTTAGGCCCAGATGGGGAGAAGAGTCTGGCAATGATAGTGTCTGAGCCTGGTGACCATGGGCAGACCGCTTGCTCCCTGTATGTCAGTTCTCTTGGTTTGGGAGTGGGGTGTTCATGGTGCCAGAGAAGGAGGGTTGGGGTGCTGACCTCTCCTCCCCTGTCCTGGGCACGGCAGATCGTGGCCTTCAAGGAGGGGGAACAGAAAGAGAAGGAGGGAATCCTGCAGCTACGTCGCACCAACTCCACCAAACCCAGTCCACTGGCATCATCGACCACAGCTTCCTCTGCAACCTCCATCTGTGTGTGTGGGCAGGTGCCAGCCGGGGTGGGAGCTCTGCAGTGTGACCTGTGTCAGGACTGGTTCCATGGGCGATGTGTGTCGGTACCCCGCCTCCTCAGTTCCCCAAGGCCCAGTCCCACCCCATCCCCACTGCTGGCCTGGTGGGAGTGGGACACCAAATTCTTGTGTCCGCTGTGCATGCGCTCACGGCGCCCACGCCTGGAGACCATCTTGGCACTGCTGGTAGCGCTGCAGAGACTGCCTGTGCGGCTGCCTGAGGGTGAGGCCCTGCAGTGCCTCACAGAGAGGGCCATCAGCTGGCAAGGCCGTGCAAGGCAGGCTCTGGCCTCTGAGGATGTGACTGCTCTGTTGGGACGGCTGGCTGAGCTTCGCCAGCGGCTGCAGGCTGAACCCAGGCCCGAGGAGCCCCCTACCTACCCTTCAGCCCCCGCCTCTGACCCTCTCAGAGAAGGCAGTGGCAAGGATATGCCTAAGGTGAGCTGTGCAGCCCAGCTCTTTCACCCTTAAATTCCTGTTTCCTAGCCCTTGCCCTTAGGCTCCAGCCCTACTACCCCTGCTCTCTGACTTTTGGTCTCCTTTGGCCTGGCCTTCTTGCCCCATTCTGCCTCCTCTCCAGATCCCTGTAATGCTCAATGCTGGCAGCCTGTGTCTGCCCTTCTCCAGGAGGTGGAGGGTCCCAAGTCTGAAGTTGGGGGGCAGCAGTAGGATCTGGTTCTTCAGTTACCACTACCTTTTCTTGATCTCTCTGGCAGGTGCAGGGGTTGCTAGAGAATGGAGACAGCATGACCAGTCCTGAGAAGGTAGCCCCGGGGGAGGGCTCAGGTAAGAGAGGTAGGTCCAAGTGTGGGTAGGCTGTTAGTGGATTTCACCAGAGTGATCCCTGTGGTCCTTAGCTCTGTTGGGGTAGGGGGCAGAGGTATAACCAGGAGTAGCCTCTAACACAACCTGTCCCTGCAACCCCCCAGACCTGGAGCTGCTGTCCTCGCTGTTGCCACGGTTGACTGGCCCTGTGTTGGAGCTGCCTGAGGCAACCCGGGCCCCCCTAGAGGAGCTCATGTTGGAGGGGGACTTGCTTGAGGTGACCCTGGATGAGAACCAGAGCATCTGGCAGCTGCTGCAGGCTGGGCAGCCTCCAGATGTGGAGCGGATCCGCACACTTCTGGAGGTGAGGAGAGGACAGGTCCTGTGCAGAGCTAGGAGGTCAGGTGGAGCAGGCAGGGAGCCCAGGCCTGACCACTTGCGCTGCACCTCTTTTTGCCTGTTGTGATCACAGCTGGAGAAGGCAGAGCGCCATGGGAGCCGAGCACGGGGCCGGGCACTGGAGAGGCGGCGGCGGCGGAAAGCAGATCGGGGTGGGGAGGGTGATGACCCAGCCCGAGAGGAGCTAGAGCCAAAGAGGGTATGCAGCTCAGGGCCAGAGGCCGAGGAGGCCCAGGAGGAGGAGGAGCTGGAGGAGGAGACTGGGGGTGAGGGCCCACCCCCACCCCTGCCCACCACTGACAGCCCCAGCACCCAGGAGAATGGCTTGGAGCCTGCACTAGGGGCCAGTTCAGGCTCCTCGGGCCCTTTCCCCACTTTGACTCCCCGGCTGCATGTGCCCTGCCCACAGCAGCCGCCTCAGCAACAGTTGTGACAGTGGCTGAGCCTAGCACAGACCCCAACAGAGACCCCTTGGCCTCAAGGATCCTCTTTCTGACCATCAAGCCTGCTTCTTGGGAGGTGGGCGAGTAGGGGGGATGACCACCCCAGCCCACCCCTGAGTCCCTTGACTTTTATATTCTGACTCCAAGGTATTGTTCAGACCTCAGCTCCTGGGGGCTGGCCCCTGGAGTCCCCCTCCCTGGTAGCCTCTAACCAGCATTCCTAGACACCTGAGGCAGATAGATGGATGGGCAGGTGGCAGGGGGTGGCTGGGGCTGGGCCAGCACCATTCCAGAGAGACAGCCAGTGCATATGCAGACTGGGGGAATCTCCTCTCCCTTCTCTCCCCAGTTGTGGCCCTGGCCAGGCCATGCTACACTAACCTCACCTCCCCCCTCACTCTTCCTCCTCCTTCCCCCCTTCTCCTGCCTCCGTCCCTCCCCTCACCTCCTTCTCCCTTCCCCTGACTTCCACCCAGGAGGAGGAAACTTCACATAGCTGTGCTCACAGTTTATTATTTTAAATAAATTTGGTTGGGGAGCTGAGGAGGGCTCCCTGAGATCTGAAGAAAGCTTTTGGTGCTTGTCCTCATTACCACCTTGACCTTCCCTCCATGTCCTGCCCTGTCTCCTTTCCTCCTCCTGGGTTCATGTTGTAATAAAAGAAGATTGTTGGTGTGTAATTAATTTGTTCAAAAGAAAAAAAAGGCAAAACAAGAAACTTGGTTCCAACTGAAGCCTATTTTAATTTTATTTTATTATTTTCCTCTTGTTAGAAATAAAACCCTTAGCAACATTTTTTTGAAACATGTTTCTGAAGTGCGTTTCTCTTCGGAAGGTCTCCATCACCTGTCAGTGAAGAGCTGCAGTGCTGGTGGAACACAAGGGCTGAAGCCAGGGAACTCTGAGTTCTGAAACGAGTTCTACCAGGTTCTCCTTAACCATGGGCAAGACATCCCAATTCTCCCCCGACTCCACCCCCAAGCCGGTTTTAGCCATCTCCCAAGAGATAGGCCCTGGCACGTAACTCCTGCCACAGCCTCCTCCAACTTTATGCCCTCCTATATACCCTCTTCGAGCCCCTAGAGGTATGGTTTGGGGGCAGGGCTTTACTGAGGTATAATTTACACACAAAATTCACCTGTTTTAAATGTACAGTTCAGTGATTCAAAGGGATGTTTCTATCCTCCTTAAAACCATTCATGATGCATCATTGCCCTTAAGATACACACGGACACATGGTTGAGCCTTAAACAGTGGGTTTGAACTATGAGGGCCCACTTAAACTCAGATTCTTTCCAATAAGTATGTATTGACACTACTGTACTGTACACCATGTGTCAAATCCACAGATGGTATGGAAGACTGGCTTTAAAGTGACATGCAGATTTTCGACTGCACAGGGGTCGGTGCTCCCTAACACACACATGTACACACACACCCATGTAATCTCATTTTGGAATGCTTTCCTGTCAGACCCATATGCTGGGTCTTTCAGGGGCCCTTCCCTGGTTTTTCTCTACCCTAAAGGGTTTTTCCTACCTCTGTGAATGAGGACTAAAGTTAGGTCATTTACAATCAGCAAGTTCACTTTTTAAAAAACAGCATTACTATAATAGATTTTACATACTACACAGGTTTCACTCACAAAAGTATACAATTCAATGGCTTTCAGTATATTCTAGCTGCATAGTCATAACTGCAAAAGGTTTTAGAACATTTTTGTCATTCCAGAAAGAAACTACACTCGTTATGCATCATCCCTCACCCCTGGTCCCCCACTCCTAGGCTGCCACTTACTCTATAAGGGTTTGTCTATTGTGGACATATATAAGTGGGATCATACAATATGTGATTCCTTGTGACTGTTCTTTGACAGCATAATGATTTCAAGGTGAGTTCACTTTTAAATATAGATTATTAATGGTGACTTTATATTGGATAGATTTTTTTTCCCCTCCTGGGCCCCAAAGTCTTTAAAATGAGTGTGACTAAGGCTCTAAAATCAGAGATCATCACTGGAGTTAACATGTTTTTAATGGGGGTTTGCATGCATCTATTATACTGGCAAGAAGACAAACCACGTTGTGTCAGATTCATAAAGGGATCCTAGTCCCTCCAAAGGCTAAGAACCACTCTTTGTAGTCCTTAATACTGTGTTCAGAGTCCGCCCATGATGGGAGGATATGGAGGAGGAAGCAAGAGCACTATCCCAACTAAGCCAGCCCACCAGCATCCTATCATGCCTGGCTCTGGAAGGGCTTTTCTTTCGGTGTGCTTGCACAGAGGGCTTAAAGGCTAATGGGCAGGCTTTGGTGCCTACCCCAGGAACCCAGAACACTGCCACTCTTGCCTTTTCTCATCTGAATGCTCAGTGGGTTCATTTTGCTTCTCTTCTTCCCCTTCAAAGATTTCCAGTTGATAGTAACCTAGTGATGAGTTGAGAAAGCCTACCCCCTTCTAGCAGCTTTGATTGGTTGGGGCTTTGATTTGACATCTGCCTCAGCCCTGCCTCCAGTTTTCCAGCCAGGAGATGGTGGGCTGTGCAAGTTACAGGAGGTATGGGCCAGTGGACACCTCTAACTTGGGCTCATTTTGATCCCAGTCCATGGGGAAAGCTTGGTCTTTTGTTTGCCCACTTATATGGAATTGAGCATGAAAAGTGGTTAGAGGAGACCACCTGAGAGGAGACTGGGATGTGAAAGCTGGGACAGGGACAGGAAAGGGCTCAGTCTCTCAGCACTTCACTACCACTCCCACCTGGAGGTAGACCCCATAACAGGACCCTGGTCTAACAGGAGAGGAACAGTGCCTACAACCTGTACCAGTTCCCCTGCTTGAGAACTCGACCCAGGCTCAGGGCCTCCAAAGGAAGGGGCTTACCAGTTTCCAGACAGCCTTTCCCATCTTGGCACTGCCCTGCCCCATCCCTCAGTGATGTGCATTCCGTGAGCTCTGCAGGAGAGGTGCTAGCCCCCATCATGTGAAACACAGATCAAATATGACCTCTTCCAGAGAGCTTGCTCTGGGTGCAGATGTGGCCCCCTTTTCCAGACTCACCTAGAAAGGAGTGACTGCCCTGGGGGATTCCAGATGAGTGGCAGATGGGGAGAAAGAGCACTGGGGAAGCACAGTATCTTCATCTCGAAGTCATTTTCTTCTGAAGAGACATCATTTTGCAGACAGATGCAGTTTCACAGCGGCTGCCAAATCCCTCAGAATGGCTCCTGAGTCTGCAGTGACAGGGATGGGAAGAGACATCACTTCTACTAAGGACTTTCCAACCCCTTCCCCCTCCGTAGTGCCCCCACTGTGCTTTAGGTGGTACCTGAAACACTATTCCCACCCCCAAGTCCCCTGTACTGGGAGTTCCTAGAGGGAAGGCAAGGCCCAAGCCTGAGGCCTCTGCTCCCACTTTCAGTCAGGGTTCAGAAGAGAGGAGACAGGAGACAGGAACAGCAGTTGGAGTCTCATTCTGTTCTCTGCAGTGCATAAAGCTCCTTGGTAAGGGTGCTATCCCACAGGAGTGGGGCCTGGGGTCTGAGGTCCATGATCACTGAGACCCTGAAGGGATAGACACTGACCATGCTTCCCAGAAGCTCTGAAATTGTGATGATGGGAAAAGAGGGATTTGGAGACAGAAATGCATTCCCTGCCTCTGGGGCACTCACCTTCCAGGAAAGGGAAGGGAACTCCTTCATTGTGAACTCCTTTCTGGGTGCCAAGCTACATGTGAGATATTCACAAAGTCTTTGTCGTATACACAGGAAACAGACCCCACAAAGAATGTGTCTAGCTCAGGTAGTATCAGCTGGGATTCCCACTAAATCTTTGAACCTACAGCTTGGATCCAAAATAATCAGCCTGCCCCTGGGAAACAGTTCATAGCTGGGGTTCAGTGTTGCTGTCTACTACTGTTGGCAGGTGGGACCTCAGCAGTGCTATAGCCAGATTGTCTTTGGTAGGTAGAAGTCCACATGCTGAACTTGTACATAACCTCCATGCCTTCCTGTATTGATTATGTATTACTGCATATGTGTGCTAAGTCACTTCAGTTGTGTCTCTTTGTGACCCCATGGACTGTAAGCCCTCCAGGCTCCTCTGTCCATGGGATTCTTCAGGCAAGAATACTGGCATGGGTTGCCATGCCCTTCTCCAGGGGATCTTCCCAAGCCAGGGATTGAACCCGTGTCTTTTATGTCTCCTGCATTGGCAGGTGGGTTCTTTACCACTGAGCCACCAGGGAAACCCCTATTCAGTTCAGTTCAGTTCAGTCGCTCAGTCGTGTCTGACTCTTTGCAACCCCATGAATTGCAGCACGCCAGGCCTCCCTGTCCATCACCAACTCTCGGAGTTCACTCAGACTCATGTCCATCGAGTCAGTGATGCCATCCAGCCATCTCATCCTCTGTTGTCCCCTTCTCCTCCTGCCCCCAATCCCTCCCAGCATCAGTCTTTTCCAATGAGTCAACTCTTCACATGAGATGGCCAAGCATATGGACTTCGACCTACCAAAGACAATCTGGCTACAGCACTGCTGAGGTCCCACCTGCCAACAGTAGTAGACAGCAACACTGAACCCCAGCTATGCACTGTTTCCCAAGGGGCAGGCTGATTATTTTGGATCCCTGCTCTCATGTAACACAAGCTGTAGGTTCAAAGGTTCAAACTGGAGTTTCAGCTTTAGCATCATTCCTTCCAAAGAAATCCCAGGGCTGATCTCCTTCAGAATGGACTGGTTGGATCTCCTTGCAGTCCAAGGGACTCTCAAGAGTCTTCTCCAACACCACAGTTCAAAAGCATCAATTCTTTGGCACTCAGCCTTCTTCACAGTCCAACTCTCACATCCATACATGACCACAGGAGAAACCATAGCCTTGACTAGACAGACCTTAGTCGGCAAAGTTACTGCATATGTATTACTGCAAATTACTTCAAAAACAGTGGCTTAAAACAACATGTTAGTATCAACATATGTACATTACCATGTGTAAAATAGCTGGTGAGAAGTTGCTATATAACATGGGGAACCCAGCCTGGAGCTCTGTGATGAACTAGAGGTGTGGGACAGGGGGAGGGAAGGGGAGGGAGGCTCAAGAGGGAGGGGATATATGTATAATTATGGCTGATTCGCATTGCTGTATGGCAGAAACCAACACAACATTGTAAAAAATAAATTTTAAAAAAATGCTGAAGAAAAAACCTAAATAAAACAACATTTATCTCAGTTCCTGTAGATCAGAAATCTGGACACAACTTAGCTGGGTTTTTATTTCAGAATCTCTCACAGGCTACAATCAAGGTGTCAGATGGGGCTGCAGTCATCCCAAGGCTTGACTGGGGAATGATCTGCTTCCAAGCTCAGTGTATGGCTGTTGGCAGGACTTAGTTCCTTGTGGGCTGTTAGACTAAGTGCTTCAGTTTCTTGCCAACTGGTGGTGGAAGCCATCCTCAAATTCCTTGCTGTATGGACTTTCCCACAGACCAACTCACAACATGGCTGCTTATTTCAACAGGGTGATCAACTGAGATGAGACAGGAGTGTGAAGGGACATGGGGAGAAAATTGCACACACAAGATGGAAGTCACAGTCTTTATAACCTAGTCTCAGAAATGACATCCTACCACTTTTACAATATTCCACTCACTAGAAGTAAGTCATTAGGTCTAGGCCACACTCTCAGGGAGGGGGTTATACAAGGATGTAAATACCAGGAGGTGGGGATCATTGGCAGCCACCTTGGAGACTACTACAGTTTGTCCTCAGGCCCCAATAATTTATGTCCCTTCCACATGCAAAATACATTTACCCCTTCCCAAGGTCTGCAAAAGTCTCAATTCATTAGAGCATTGTCTGAAAGTCCAGAATCTCATCTAAATCAGGTCTAGGTGTGAAGGGCTCCTTTGGTGTATTCCTTAAGTGTGACTCTTTAAGTACTATTCCCCCCTCCCCCACTACCGGTAGATCTGTGAAATTTAGAGACAAGTTATCTGTCCCCAACACACCCCAACATACAATGATGGAACAGACATAGGATATTGGCTACAGACATTCCATTTCAAAAAGGGGAAATGGGAGACACAAAGGAGTCACTGGTCTATAGCAATTGTGAAATCCCACTGGGCACATGGAAGTTCCTGGATTAGGTTTCGAGGCCTGGAAATAATTCTCTAGGGTTTCTGGGCTTTGCTTGGCTCTGCTTTCTGGACTCTTGGTCCCACCCTCTGTGCTTTCCTTCCTTTTTCATGAAAGGGCTTCCCTTGTAGCTCAGTCAGTAAAGAATCTGCCTGCAGTGCAGGAGATCCAGGTTCGATCCCTGAATTGGGAAGATCCCCTGGAGAAGGAAATGGCAACCCACTCCAGTATCCTTGCCTGAAAAATCTCTTGGACACAGGAACCTGGTAGGCTGCAGTCCAAGGGGTTGCAAAGAGTTGGGAATGACTGAGCAACTAACACTAAGCACATATTTGCAGATGAGTAGTTTCCCCAGTTTGCTTCTTGCCAGTATAATGTTGGGGGTCCAAATGGTTTTTTATCATTTTGTACTGTGCCTGTAATCAGTTGCCACTGTGAAATGATTCCAATAGTGGGGCTTGGTGTACCCTTCCTGTCAGTAGGTTGGGTACTCAACAGTTGCTATAGCCAGACTCACCTTGGTGAAAGTCTATACTGTAGAGCTTGTGTCTAAATTCCATGCATGCCACCATGGCCATTTTGTTCAGGAGTTCATTGGATAAGAAACTGAAGTTGGCTGGCATCCACAGGATAGAACATCTTATCCATCTGATTGAGTCTTCCTCAACAGTTGATTCTCTCTGCTGCTCATTTCAGAGAAGGCAATGGCACCCCACTCCAATACGCTTGCCTGGAAAATCCCATGGATGCAGGAGCCTGGTAGGCTGCAGTCCATGGGGTCGCTAAGAGTCCGACACAATGGAGCGACTTCACTTTCACTTTTCACTTTCATGCATTGGGGAAGGAAATGGCAAACCACTCCAGTGTTCTTGCCTGGAGAATCCCAGGGATGGGGGAGCCTGGTGGGCTGCCATCTATGGGGTCGCACAGAGTCGGACATGACTGAAGCAACTTAGCAGCAGCAGCAGCTGCCCATTTATGTGTGATATGAATACCTTCACACCCATTCCAAAAGGGACATCCATATGCCTCTTCCCCAGACCTCCCCCTTGAACAATATTTCGATCTTGTTCTAAGTCCTGGACCACCTAGCCAAGTCATTACTAACTACGCATGAATCAGTGGATATCTAAACCTCTGACCATTTGTGTGACCAGTCACTGAAAAGTTACCTTCCCATTGTCCTCAGGATCAACCCTAAGTGGAGCTATAACACTGCAGCTAGCCATGTCCAGCTGGTGCCAAAATACTATGCAAAACAATCTGTGAACCAAGCTTAACTATTGTGCCTCTGAATCACCTGGTGACAGGGAACACCCCATTAGATTCAAGTGTGAGAAAGGGATGGCAGTGCAGCCAGTGTATGAGACACCTGTTCAGACAGCTTACTTTTTTTTCTTTTAATTGGAAGCTAATTACTTTTTGCCATACATTCACATGAATCAGCCATGCACATATGATAATATACATGTTTCAATGCTATTCTCTCAAATCATCTCACCCTCGCCTTCTCCACAGAGTCCAAAAGTCTGTTCTTAACATCTGTGTCTCTTTTGCTGTCTCACATATAAGGTCATTATTACCATCTTTCTAAATTCCATATATATGTGTTAATATACTGTATTGGTGTATTTCTTTCTGGCTTACTTTGCTCTGTATAATAGGCTCCAGTTTCATCCACCTCATTAGAACTGATTCAAATGCATTCTTTTTAATAGCTGAGTAATATTCCACTGTGTATATGTACCACAGCTTTCTTATCCATTCATCTGCCGATGGACATCTAGGTTGCTTCCATGTCCTGGCTATTGTAAACAGTGCTGTGATGAACATTGGGGTGCACGTGTCTCTTTCAATTCTGGTTTCCTCGGTGTGTATGCCCAGCAGTGGGATTGCTGGGTCATATGAAAATCACTGCAGATGGTGATTGCAACCATGAAATTAAAAGACGCTTACTCCTTGGAAGGAAAGTCATGACCAACCTAGATAGCATATTCAAAAGCAGAGACATTACTTTGTCAACAAAGGTCCATCTAGTCAAGGCTATGGTTTTTCCAGTGGTCATGTATAGATGTGAGAGTTGGACTGTGAAGAAAGCTGAGTGCTGAAGAATTGATGCTTTTGAACTGTGGTGTTGGAGAAGACTCTTGAGAGTCCCTTGGACGGCAAGGAGATCCAACCAGTCCATTCTAAAGGAGATCAGTCCTGGGTGTTCTTTGGAAGGAGTGATGCTAAAGCTGAAACTCCAGTACTTTGGCCACCTCATGCGAAGAGCTGACTCATTGGAAAAGACTGATGCTGGGAGGGATTGAGGGCAGGAGGGGAAGGGGACGACAGAGGATGAGATGG
This sequence comes from Ovis canadensis, assembly GCF_042477335.2. Taxonomy (NCBI): domain Eukaryota; kingdom Metazoa; phylum Chordata; class Mammalia; order Artiodactyla; family Bovidae; genus Ovis; species Ovis canadensis. The sequence goes on from NC_091727.1 coordinate 53,729,835, forward strand.
CTGGATGGCATCACCAACTCGATGGACGTGAGTCTGAGTGAACTCTGGGAGTTGGTGATGGACAGGGAGGCCTGGTGTGCTGCAATTCATGGGGTCGCAAAGAGTCAGACACGACTGAGTGACTGAACTGAACTGAACTGATGGCAGTTCTATTTCCAGTTTTTTATGGAATCTCCACACTGTTCTCCATAGTGGCCATACTAGTTTGCATTCCCACCAACAGTGTAAGAGGGTTCCCTTTTCTTCTCACCCTCTCCAGCATTTATTGTTTGTAGATTTTTTGATAGCAGCCATTCTGACCAGCGTGAGATGGTACCTCATTATGGTTTTGATTTGCATTTCTCTGATAATGAGTGATGTTGAGCATCTTTTCATGTGTTTGTTAGCCATCTGTATGTCTTCTTTGGAGAAATGTCTGTTTAGTTCTTTGGCCCATTTTTTGATTGGGTGGCTTATTTTTCTGGAATTGAGCTGCAGGAGTTGCTTGTATATTTTTGAGATTAATTCTTTGTCAGTTGCTTCATTTGCTATTATTTTCTCGCATTCTGAAGGCTGTCTTTTCACCTTGCTCATTGTTTCCTTCATTGTGCAAAAGCTTTTAAGTTTAATTAGGTCCCATTTGTTTGTTTTTGGTTTTATTTCCATTACTCTGGGAAGTGGGTCATAGAGGATCCTGCTGTGATTTATGTTAGAGAGTGTTTTGCCTATGTTTTCCTCTAGGAGTTTTATAGTTTCTGTCTTACACTTAGATCTTTAATCCATTTTGAGTTTATTTTTGTGTATGGTGTTAGAAAGTGTTCTAGTTTCATTCCTTTGGAAGTGACTGACCAGTTTTCCCAGCACCACTTGTTAAAGAGATTGTCTTTTCTCCATTGTATATTCTTGCCTCCTTTGTCAAAGATAAGGTGTCCATAGGTGCATGGATTTATCTCTGGGCTTTCTGTTTTGTTCCATTGATCTATATTTCTGTCTTTGTGCCAGTACCATACTGTCTTGATGACTGTAGCTTTGTAGTATAGCCTGAACCCAGGCAGGTTGATTCCTCCAGTTCCATTCTTCTTTCTCAAGATTGCTTTGGCTATTTGAGGTTTTTTTGTATTTCCATACAAATTGTGAAATTATTTGCTCTAGTTCTCTGAAAAATTGGTAGCTTGATAGGGATTGCATTGAATCTATAGATTGCTTTGGGTAGTATACTCATTTTCACCATATTGATTTTTCTGATCCATGAACATGGTATATTTCTCCATCTATTTGTGTCATCTTTGATTTCTTTCATCAGTGTTCTATAGTTTTCTATATATAGGTCTTTTGTTTCTTTAGGTAGATTTATTCCTAAAAGTATTTTATTCTTTTTGTTGCAATGCTGAATGGAATTGTTTCCTTAATTTCTCTTTCTGTTTTCTCATTGTTATTGTATAGGAATGCAAGGGACTTCTGTGTGTTAATTTCATATCCTGCAACTTTACTATATTCATTGATTAGCTCTAGTAGTTTTCTGGTAGAGTATTTAGGGTTTTCTATGTAGAGGATCAGGTCATCTGCAAACAGTTTTTACTTCTTTTCTAATCTGAATTCCTTTTACTTCTTTTATTTCTCTGATTGCTGTGGCTAAAACTTCCAAAACTATGTTGAATAACAGTGGTGTGAGTGGGCATCCTTGTCAGACAGCTTAATCATATTTGGTGGCAAGTGCTGTTGCACACAGACAGCCTCATGCTTGATGGGACCATTAGCATGTCATTATGACAGCTCCAGGCATTCATTCACAAAACAGATTGGTTTTTCCACTTTTATCTTTCTCTGTGTCTGGGACTCCTATTATCATAGTATGGCCCCTTCTCATTTTACCCCCCACTTCTTTAGTTTTTTTAAAAAGAAATCTCTTTATTTATCTCTTTATCCTTTTTTGTTGATTTCCAGAGAGATCCTCAATCTGATCTTTCCACTCAAAACTTTGTTCTCCATATGTAGCTGTCCTACCCTTTATGCCATCTGCACCGTGTGTATTCCCATGGTGTGCCCAGGAACCAGCAAACCACAGGATGGGATTTGGGAACCCCTGGGCCCAAAATGAGGACTCAGGCTGAATCTTCATGTATGACCTTGTACGTCTCTGACTGGTGGGCCATCATGATAATCTAGGTCATGGGGGATTAATTCAGAACCAGTATCCATTATATTTCAAAAGGTCTGGGTATTTCCCTGTCCCCAAGGCACAATTATGTTGGCTACAGGTTCCTGTGGGAAAATCAAGAAGGGAGAGTTCACAATACACCCTTGTGAAAAGTGTAGCAAGTATTACTTCAAGTAGACCCTCCCCTTCATTCAAAGGGCTCCAGTCTATGAACTAGGGGGAGAGGCTGGGACTCTACCTTTTGGGGACTAGATCAAGTCTCCATGTGCTAGACTAGAGTTTTTTTTTTTTTTTGTTACATGAATCAAGTAGGACCTTATTAGGCTGTCCATCTCTTTGGCCCTAGGGTAACCACGTTTAACTAGCCACCATTACACATCCCCACAGGTCAATCACCATTCTGATTTCTGCTATGGTTCTGCTGTCCATTATGGGGATCAGAACAGACTTGTCTCTAAAGGTGATCCTATCAACCCCATTGAAATCAGGGGGCCCATCTCTTATGAACCCAAATTACAGGGGAAAAAAACACTACAATGTTTTTAAGGAGGCTGGTGCTTACTTGTATTAGTTAAAAGTAAAGTTAGCTTCTGAGACAGAAAAAAAAAATCTGTGAAATTTAAGACAATAACATTTACTTCTTGCTCCTGTAATCTTCCAATATAACCATTAATAGCTGGACTGCCTTTTTCTAAGTGGTGATTCAGGGTCCTAGGCATCTTCTGTGTAGATGATCTGCCACCTTCAAAATGTGGTCACCATTGTACTGTTGTCATCTCCATCCCAGCCAAATAAAAGAAGGTAAGACCATGTGGGAGGTTTTAATGAGCTAGGCCTAGACTGTAGCGTATAGCACTTCTGCTCACATTCCATTAGCTAGAACTCAGACAGCGGTCACATTCAACTGCAAGGGATGCTGAAAGATATAATCTGAATTAGTCCCCAAAAGGAAGAATAAAAACAGGCCTAGTGACCACCTAACTAGTCTCTGCCTATCTCATAATGCATGTCTTGAAGTCTTTGTGAAAGGAGTGTCCACATAGTTAGGGGGTGAGTTAGGTGGGTTATACAGAATGAATTGATTCCAGCACTCTGATTTTTTTTTTTTTGAAAAATTTTACTGCGTTTGGTTTCCATGTGGAAGCACTGGCAGAACTGAAAAGAGGCAGCATGTTCCACTTAGTTTTCTGAAAGATCACATAGCTAGATGAAATCTCTCCCCACCCAAGGCTGATTTAATAAACCTTACCTCAAACTCACCCCAAGCAAAAGATTAAAACAAATGTTTGTGGTGATCATTTAAAAACAATACCACGTGTGAGATGGTCAGCATCTGGATTTCTGTGACTTCTGCATTTGATGTGTGCTCTTCGCCCTCTCACCTGCATCCAACCCCCCCGCACCCCCCTCCCTGTCCTCAGGCCCTTCCTCCTTCAACTAAGACTCAACACACAAGTGTGCAAGTGGAAACGCTACTCAGTCTCAGTACTGCAGGCTTAGGTGTCTGCCAATTCCAGCAGATGGACGGTCATCTCTCAACTTTGTAATGTTGCCCTTGCATCATGGTCAGCTAATGCAGGTCCACTGTCTCTCAGGTTGAAATACAGACAAGATATGGGTACGTACACATTTATGGGTCTAAAATATCAGAAAGTAAACCCACTGTGAAAATTTACAAAATGAGGAAGAGGGGGGTCAACGGGTTGGGGGGGGGGGTCTGTGGCTGTTTCACTTAGGCAGTAACACTTAGGCTGAATGGACACTGCGCTAGGAGAGGGAGGGAGGTTGGGTACTCAGACAGTAAGCAGAAGAAACAAAGGAAACAGGGCTTGCCTGAAGCTACGTCATTTTCTTCTTGTGATTGTGTAAGGCATTTTAAGGACTTCCCTGGTGGCTCAGACGGTAAAGCATCTATCTACAATGCGGGAGACTCGGGTTCAATCCCTGGGTTGGGAAGATCCCCTGGAGAAGGAAATGGCAACCCACTCCAGTACTCTTGCCTGGAGAATCCCATGGACGGAGGAGCCTGGTGGGCTACAGTCCGCAGGGTTGCAAAGAGTCAGACAAGACTGAGCAACTCCACAAGGCATTTTAAACTGGAAAAACTTCTTTCCTTCACATTCTTCCAAATAATCATTTGGAATATAACTTGTGATTCAGACTACAAATAAGACCACTTTCATCTCCACCCCCCACCTCCAAAATCATTCTACACACCCAGGGCCCATAAAGTACAAGGCAGGCAATTGATTTCACAAATCAGGAGGCATTGTGCTCACATGGGGCATGAGGCCACTGTGTCAAGGACAGTTTTTAGGGCTTCAGCCCTGGTCCTGGCCCTCTCAGACCACAAGGGGTAAGAATCCATCTTCAGTGAAGATTTAAGTCCCAGATCCTTAGAAAAGTTCAATCTTCCAAGACTGAACCAGGAAGAAATAGAAATTATGAACAACCCAATTACAAGCACTGAAATAGAAACTATGATAAAAAAATCTCCCCCCAAAAAACAAAAGCCCAGGACCAGATGGCTTCACAGGTGAATTCTATCTAACATTTAGAGAAGAGCTAATGTCTATCCATCTAAAACTCTTTCAAAAAATTGCAGAGGAAGGAACACTTCCTAACTCATTCTATGAGGCCACCATCACCCTGATACCAAAGCCAAACAAAGACAACACACAAAAAGAAAACTACAGGCCAACATCACTGATGAACATAGATGCAAAAATCCTCAACAAAATTCTAGCAAACAGAATTCAATAATGCATTAAAAAGCTCATACACCATGATCAAGTTGGGTTTATTCCAGGAATGCAAGGATTCTTCAATATACACAAATCAATCAATGTGATACACCATATTAACAAATTGAAAGATAAAAACCATATGATCATCTCAATAGATGTAGAAAAAGCCTTTGACAAAAATTCAGCACCCATTTATGATTAAAACTCTTCAAAAAATGGGCACAGAAGGAACCTACCTCAACATAGTAAAGGCCATATATGATAAGCCCACAGCAAACATTATTCTCAGTGATGAAAAACTGCAAGCATTCCCTCTAAGATCAGGAACAAGACAAGGGTGTCCACTCTCACGACTATCATTCAACATAGTTTTGGAAATCCTAGCTACAGCAATCAGAGAAGAAAAATAAAAGTAATTCAGATAGGAAAAGAAGAAGTCAAGCTCTCACTTTTTGCAGATGACATGATACTATACATAGAAAACCCTAAAGGTACTATCAGAAAATTACTATAACTAATCAGTGAATTTAGCAAAGTTGCAGGTTACAAAATCAATACACAGAAATCACTTGCATTCCTATATACTAACAATGAAAAATCAGAAAAAGAAATTAAGAAATAAATCCCATTCACCATTGCAACAAAAAGAATGAAATATCTAGGAATAAACCTACCTAAGGAGATAAAAGACCTGTATACAGAAAATTATAAGACACTGATGAAAGATATCAAAGATGACATAACAGATGGAGAGATATTCCATGTTCCTGGTTAGGAAGAATCAATATTGTGAAAATGACTATACTACCAAATCGATCTACAGATTCAATGAGATTCCTATCAGATTACCAATGGCATTTTTTACAGAACTAGAACAGAAAAATTCACAATTCATATGGAAACAAAAAAGACCTAGAATGCCCAAAGCAGTCCTGAGAAAGAAGAATGGAGCTGAAGGAATCAAACTTCCTGACTTCAGATTATACTACAAAGCTACGGTCATCAAGACACTAAGCTACTGGCACAGAAACAGAAATATAGACCAATGGAACAAGATAGAAAGCCCATAAATAAACTCATGGATCTATGGGTACCTTATTTTTGACAAAGGAGGCAAGAATATACAATGGGGCGAAGACAGCCTCTTCAATAAATGGTGCTGGAAAAACTAGACAGCTACATGTAAAAGAATGAAATTAGAACACTTCTTAATACCATATACAAAAATAAACTCAAAATGGATTAAAGACCTAAATATAAGATCAAAAACTATAAAACTCTTAGAGGAAAACATAGGCAGAACACTTGATGACATGAATCAAAGCAAGATCCTGTATGACCCACCTTCTAAAGTAATGGAAATAAAAACAAAAGTAAGCAAGTGGGACCTAATCAAACTTAAAAGCTTTTGCACAGCAAAGGAAACCATAAACAAGGTGAAAAGACAACCCTCAGAATGGGAGAAAATAATAGCAAATGAAACAACTGACAAAGGATTAATTTCCAAAATATACAAGCAACTCATACAAAATACGAGAAAAACAACCCAATCAAAAAGTGGGCAGAAGATCTAAACAGACATTTCTCCAAAGAAGACATACAGATGGCTACCAATCACATGAAAAGATGCTCAACATCATTCATGATTAGAGAAATGCAAATCAAAACTACAATGAGATATCACCTCACACCGGTCAGAAGAGCCATCATCAAAAACTCTACAAACAATAAATGCTGGACAGGGTGTGGAGAAAAGGGAATGCTCTTACACTGTTGGTGGGAATGTAAATTGATACAGCCACTACGGATGATGGTACTTAGATTTCTTAAAAAAGCAGGAATAAAACCACCATATGACCCAGCACTGTATGACTCCTAGGCATATACCCTGAGGAAACCAAAATTGAAAAAGACACTTGTACCCCAGTGTTCACTGCAGCACTATTTACAATAGCTAGAACATGGAAGCAACCTAGATGTCCATCGACAGATGAATGGATAAAGAAGTCGTGGTACGTATACACAATGGAATATTACTCAGCCATAAAAAGGAACACATTTGAGTCAGTTCTAATGAGGCAGATGAACCTAGAGCCTATTATACAGAGTGAAGTAAGTCAGAAACAGAAAGATAAATATCATATACTAATGCATATATATGGAATCTAGAAAGATGGTATGGGAGAATTTATTTTCAGGGCAGCAGTGGAGAAACAGACATAGAGAACAGACTTATGGACATGGGGAGAGGGGAGAGAGTGAGATGTATGGAGAGGGTAAAATGGAAACTTACATTACCAAATGTAAAATAGATAGCCAATGTGAATTTGCTGTATGTCTCTGGGAACTCAAACAGGGGCTCCGTATCAACCTAGAGGGGTGGGATGGAGAGGGAGCTCAGAGGGAGGTTCAAGAGGGAGGGGACATACCTATGGCTGATTCATGTTGAGATTTGACAGAAAACAACAAAATTCTGTAAAGCAATTATCCTTCCCTTAATAATTAAATTTTAAAAATCTCCTATTAAAAATTATTTATTTAAATTGGAAGATAACTTCTTTACAATATTGTGATGGTTTTTGCCATACATCAGTATGAATCAGCCATAGGCATACCTGTGTCCACTCCCTCTGAAGCCCCCTCCCACCTCCTTCTCCAGTCTCTCTCTCCAGGCTGTCACAGAGCACCGGCTTTGGGTGGCCTGCATCATACATCAAACGCTCACTGGCCATCTATTCTACATATGGTAATGTATATGTTTCAATGCTATTCTCTCAAATCATCCCACCCTCTCCTTCTCTGACTGATCCCCAAAGTCTGTTCTTTATGTCTGTGTCTCCTTTGCTGTCCCGCAGGTAAGATTGTCAGTCCCATCTTTCTAGATTCCACAAATATGTGTTAATATATGGTATCTATTTCTTTCTGCCTTACTCTCTACAATATTACACTGTATAATAGGCTACAATAGGTTCATCTACCTCATTAGAACTGACTCAAATGGGTTCCTTTTTATAGCTGAGTAATATTCCATTGTGTGTATGTAAGGAAACTATAAGCAAGGTGAAGAAATGACCTTCACAATGGGGGAAAATAATAGCAAATGAAACAATTGATAAAGAATTCATTTCCAAAATATACAAGCAGCTCAAGTAGTTCAATACCAGAAAAACAAACAACCCAATCAAAAAGTGGGCAGAAGATCTAAACAAACATTTCTCCAAAGAAGACATACAGATGGCTAATAAACAAATGAAAAGATGCTCACTATAGCTCATTACTGCTACGTGGCCGACTTGTAGTGACCCATGGACCGCAGCCCACCAGGCTCCTCCGTCCATGGGATTATCCAGGCAAGAGTACTGGAGTGGGGTGCCATTGCCTTCTCCGAGCTCATTACTACAGAAATGCAAATCAAAATCACAATGAGGTACCATCTCACACCAGTCAGAATGGCCATCATCAAAAAGTATACAAACAATAAATGCTGGAGAGGGTATGGAAAATAGGGACCCTCTTATGCTATTGGTGGGAATGCAAATGGATGCAACCACTATGGAGAAGAGTATGGAGATTTCTTTAAAACTAGGAATAAAACTACCATATGACCCAGCAATCCCACTACTGGGCATATACCCCGAGGAAACCAGAACTGAAAAAGACACCTGTACCCCAATGTTCACTGCAGCAATATTTACAATAGCTAGGACACAGAAGCAACCTGGATATCCATCAGCAGATGAATGGGTAACAAATGATTTTAAAAAGTAAAAAAGAGGGCTCCCCTGGTGGCTCAGTGGTAAAGACTCCACCTGCCAATGCAGGAGACAAGGGTCCGATCCCTAGTATGGGAAGATCCCACATGCCATGGAGCAACTAAGCCCATATGCCACAACTGTTGAGCCTCTGCTCTGGAGCCAGTGAGCCAAAACTAAGCCGGCATGCCCTAGAGCCCGTGGTCTGCAACAACAGAAGCCAATGCAATGAGAAGCTGCAGTACAACTACAGAGTAGCCCTGCTCACAGCAACTAGAGAAAAGCCTGCATGCAGCAATGAAAGCCCAGCCCAGCAAAAAATAAATAAAATTATTATATTTTTTAAAAGGAAAAAAGAAAAGCAGAAAGGATGATCTTTTAAAAACAAAACAGAGACTTTTTTTTCTGCAATGTTCTGCCATTTTACTTGAGACATTAAACAAAAAATGTTTTATTTAGAGTTGTGTTGGTTTTTCGGTTTGGACATTCATAAGACCCAATCCAAGGGTAGTGCTAGGATGTGGTTTGTGTCTGAGTGGCAATGCTGGTCAGAGTCTTTCAGATCATATGCTGGTACGGGTCTGCCTTCCCTTGGTCTGGCATGACAAAGGGGCTGGCCCAGCCTAGAGAGAAGGGGTGGCCAAAAACGGCTTTCAGGTTCACCCATGTTGTTTTCTTGGCCCATCTTCTGTCTTCCTTTTTCAGTTGTTCTATTTCCGTCTCATCTGTGCAGATGGAGAGCATCTGGGTCCCAAACATGGCCGATGTGAAAATGAGGAAGACAAGCGCCTCCAAGCCGAGGAAAATGAGGAGGGTCATCGTGGTGGCCGAGGAGGAGCTGCAGTCTTCTTCAAAGCAATGCATGAAGTGGAATACCACCAAGATGAGGGAGTGCAAGGAAATGAGAGCTACGTACATTGTAAACAGGACGAAGTACTTCTGGTTCTTCTCGCCGACACAGTTGTTGATCCAGGGACAATGGTGGTCCATCTTCCGAATGCACCGCTTACAAACCCTGCAGTGGTGGGCTCGGTCGGGCTTGATGCTGCAACATTTGGGACAGTTGTACAGCACCTGCCCAGACGTCAGCTGTAAAATCTCGATGAATTCTTTAGTGGCATTTCCTTTGGGCACAGCCCCAGGGTCGGTCAACATGGCCCGGCAGTGGGAAGCCAGGGCCAAGAAGGCCAGCAGGCTGAACACGATTCCGTTGATGGCGCTGTACATGTAGTCCCCGGATGGAATCAGCATGACGAAGAGGACCACGAACTCCGCATATAAGACCAGAAACCAGGTGACAACGGCAAAGACAATGCCACAGCCATCGCGGATGAACCACATGGTGCCCGTCGGATAGGGGTGGGAAGGTGGCACGCACTTCTCTGACTGGAAGCACTCTGGTTTCCACTCAAGGTCTCAGAAGCAGTGGGCGGGGATAAACATCCTAAGTTATTCTGTCCATACTGGCCTTGTGAAGCCGCAGGCAGTTCCTCAGTCCCAGACTCCTGGTGGGGCTCCCGTTGCCGCCACCGTCGTCGCTCCTCAGGCAGCCTCCGACCCGGGACCCGACCTCAGGCTGCAGCGATGGCTCCCCGGCAGGAGGCGCCGCAGCTTCCGGGATTCAGCGGGACGCGAGGCGGCGCGCCCATCAAGCGCCCCTCAGTGGGGTGGCGGCAGCTGCAAGAGCCGGCGGAGCCCAGCACTCTTATTGCCCTAAACCTTTGGAAGTCAGTTATGCTCACCAGAATACCACCGATGTCACTAACATTTGGATTCCTCCCTCTACACTGTACATAGGCTACTGTTGAGTACAGGCTTCCCCAGTGTGATGGCTCTGACGGTAAAGAAGCTGCAGGCAATGCAGGAGACCCAGGTTCGATCCCTGGGTCAGGAAGATTCTTTGGCAAAGGGAATGACAACCCACTCCAGTATCCTTGCCTGGAGAATTTCATAGGCAGAGGAGCCTGGCGGGCCCCAGTCCACAGGGTCAAAAAGAGTCAGACATGACTGAGCGACTAACACTGTTAAGTCCAGGTTTCAATCAGTAGGACTAATCTTAGAAATACTGCTAGCTGCTTTAGCTAACACAGTACATACATCCAGGAATGCTAAGTGCACCCATACTGAAAAGTCTGGCCCTACCAAAACCAAAGATATCACAAGAAAATTACAGACCAATATCCCCTATGAATACAGATGCAAAAATCCTCAACAAAATACTAGCAAACAGAATCCAACAGCATACTGAAAGGATTATACATCATGATCTAGTGGGATTTGTTCCAGGAATGCAAGACTGGTTCAACATCAGAAAATCAATCAGGGTTATAGATACATCACATTAATAGAACAAGGGAAAAAATAACCTACATGATCATCTCAACTGATGCAGAAAGGGCATTTCAGATGCAGAAAAGGCCTAGATCTAATAAATTCAGCAAAGCTGCAAGGAACAAGATCAACACATAAAAATCAGTTGTGTTTTAAAATGAAATTAAGAGCAATTTCATTTACAATACCATCTAAAAGATATCTGTAGGGGACTTTCTTGGTGGTCCAGTGGCTAAGACTCTGCACTCTCAATGCTGGAGGCCTGGGTTCGATGTCTGGTCAGGGAACTAGATCCCACATGCCACAACTAAAGATGCCACATGCCACAATGAAGGTAGATTTTTTTTTTTCGCTGTGTAGAATGTGGGATCTTAGTTCCCTGGCCAGGGATTGAACTCACACCCCGTGCATTAGAAGCTTGGAGTCTTAACCACTTGACTGTCAGGGAAGTCCCCAGATTGGAAGATTTTATATTAAGATGTTACTAATACACAAAGCAACCTACAGATTCAACAAAATCCCTATCAAAATTCCAACAGCCTTTTTGCAGAAATGTGGAGATGCCAATCCTCAAATTCATATGGAATTTCAAGGGGCCTTGAATAGTCAAAACAATCTTGAAAAAGACAAATCAAATGGCCAAGTGGTTTTTGACGAGAGTGCCAAGTCCATTCAGTGGGGTAAGGATAGTCTATTCAACAGAGGGTGCTGGTGCAACTGGATTTTTATATGCAAAAGAATGATGTTGGACCCCTACTTCATACCTATACTATTAATTCAAAATGGATCAACAGCCTAAATACAAGAGCTAAAACCACAAAACTCTTAGAAGAAAACACAGGGGTAAATCTTTATGACTTTGGATTTGGCAATAGGTTCTTTTTTTAAATTTATTTTTAGTTGGAGGAAAATTGCTTTACAATGTTGTGTCGGTTTCTGCTGTACAACATGAATCAGTCATAAGTATACATATATCCCCTCCCTCTTGAACCTCCCCGCCCCCAGTCCCACCTCTCTAGATCATCACAGAGCATAAGCCCTGAAAATATTATTCGAAGAGAAATAATCCAAACATAAAAGGACAAATATTGTTAAGATTCCACTTACATGAAATATCTAGAACTGGCAAATGTATAGGGACAGAACGTAGGTTAAAGGTTACCAGGAATTAGGGGCAGAGTGGAATGGGCGTTATTGCTTAATGGGTGCAGAACTTCTATTTGGGATGGTAAAAAAAAAAAAAAAAAGTTTTGGAATTAGATAATGGTGATGGTCACACAACATTTTGAATGTAATTAACACCACCTAACTGTATACTTGGAGAAGGCAATGGCAACCCACTCCAGTACTCTTGCCTGGAGAATCCCATGGACAGAGGAGCCTGGTAGGCTACAGTCCATGGGGTCACTAAGAGTCGGACACGACTGACGACTTCACTTTCACTTTTCACTTTCATGCATTGGAGAAGGAAATGGCAACCCACTCGTGTTCTTGCCTGGAGAATCCCAGGCACGGGGGAGCCTGGTGGGCTGCCGTCTATGGGGTTGCACAGAGTTGGACACGACTGACGTGACTTAGCAGAAGCAGAACTGATACTAGAAAGTGGTTAAAATGGCAAATTAAAAAAAATTTTATTTTAATGAGGCTAATTACTTTACAATATTGTGGTGGTTTTTGCCATACATTCACATGAATCAGCCATGGGTGTACAGGTGTTCCCCATCCAGACTCTCCCTCCCACCTCCCTCCCCATCCCATCTCTCAGGGTCATCCCAGTGCACCAGCCCTGAGCACCCTGCCTCATGCATCGAACCTGGACTGGCGATCTATTTCACATATGATAATACACGTTTCAATGCTATTCTCTCAAATCATCTCACCCTCGCCTTCTCCCACAGAGTTCAACAGTCTGTTCTTTACATCTGTGTCTCTTTTGCTGTCTTGCATATAGAGTTATCGTTACCATCTTTCTAAATTCCATATATATGCATTAATATACTATATTGGTATTTTTCTTTCTGACTTACTTCACTCTGTATAATAGGCTCCAGTTTCATCCACTTCATTAGAACTGATTCAAATGCATTCTTTTTAATAGCTGAGTAATACTCCATTGTGTATATGTACCACAGCTTTCTTATCCATTCATCTGCTGATGGACATCTAGGTTGCTTCCATGTCCTGGCTATTGTAAACAGTGCTGCGATGAACATTGGGGTACACATGTCTCTTTCAATTCTGCTTTCCTCAGTGTGTATGCCCAGCAGTGGGATTTCTGGGTCGTATGGCAGTTCTATTTCCAGCTTTTTAAGGAATCTCCACACTGTTCTCCATAGTGGCCATACTAGTTTGCATTCCCAACAGTGCAAGAGGCCTCCTTTTTCTCCACACCCTCTCCAGCATTTATTGTTTGTAGACTTTTTGATAGCAGCCATTCTTACTGGCATGAAATGGTACCTCACTGTGGTTTTGATTTGCATTTCTCTGATAATGAATGATGTTGAGCACCTTTTCATGTGTTTGTTAGCCATTTGTATATTTCTTTGGAAAAATGTCTGTTTGGTTCTTTGGCCTATAAAATGGCAAATTTTATGTTATATATATTTTACCACAATTAAAAATGTTTGGCCCAATCTAAAATTGTATTTATTTCCCTCTGATCTATCATGTATATAATCAATTCTCACATATATTATTGGTGCTTCTGCCAACATAAATTAGACTTTCTTCTTACAGGTCTGACATACAGGAGTCTGAATCCAGTAATGGGGATGGAGGCACCAAAAGGTGATATGAATGAATGGATCTTGAGAAAGATCAGCCAATCGTTGGAGGATCCCCAAGTCACTCAGGTCCAGTCCCATTAGACTGGGGAGGAAGGGCTGCTTCTGCCACCAAGGGAGATTCAGTGGAAGCTGGTGCTTAGGGATCGCTCAGGTTAATGCAAATCAACTTGGATGCTCCAATTTCAATTCCCAAGGTCCCATTCTTCTGACAACCAGCAGACTTTAGGTTTCACATAAGAGACCTGGAGATCTGGTGAATTCAGCCTGCGGTGTAATTCAACAACCTGCAGTATTTGGCTTTACGACTGATTTCAGGCTACATCAGTCTGGTGACTAGAAGAGATACAGAGGTTTCTTGTTTGTTTTTTAATATAGGCTCTATGTTTTCAGAGAAACTTTTAGGTTCAGGCCCTGTTGTCTGTCCCATGTCAGTACCACCAGTACTGTCAGTTTTTAATTTTTGCCAATCTGAGAAGCATAGTATCTCATATGGTTTAAATTGGCATTTCCCTGAAAACTAATGAAATTGAGCACCTTTTTGTGGCCACTTACTGGCTATTGGATATTCTCCTGTGAAATGTTCATTCAAATCTTTCAAATATTTTTTAATTAAAAAAATTTATTGGCCACGGCTTGTGGGATGTTAAGTTTCCCGACCAGGGATAGGATCTGGGCCCTTGGCAGTGAAAGTATGGAGTCCTGTCAACTGGACTGCCAGGGAATTCCCTGTCGAATATTTTTCTATTGATTATAGATCTTTTGTTGAACTGTAAGATTTCATTTTGTAATCTGGATATGAAATCTTTGATGGTTTTAAATGGTGAAAATATGTCTTTTCCCATTCTGTAATTTACCTTTGCACAGTTTATGGTATTTCTAGGTGAAAATAAGTGAAAATCGTTCAGTTGTATCTGATTCTTTGCAACCCCATGGACTATACAGTCCATGGAATCCTCCAGGTCAGAATATTGGATTGGGTAGCCATTCCCTTCTCCAGGGGATCTCCCCAACTCAGGCATCGAACACAGGTCTCCAGCATTGCAGGCAGATTCTTTACCAGCTGAGCCACAAGGGAAGCCTAGGTGAAAATAAGTTATTATTTTTAACATAGTCCATTTTATCAATCCCTTTATCATTAGTAATTTTGGTGTCTTGTTTAAGAAATGTTTTACTATCCCAAAGTCAAAAATAAATTCTCCTATGTTATCTTCTTTGCTTTTCACATTTAGGTTTATAACTAATTGTGAATTATTGATTTTTTAGATATGTGAGGTAAACATCCAATTTAGATGTTTTTGTTTGTTTGCTTATTTTCCTATTTGGACACCCAATTGTCTCAACATAAAATTGCCCTGGTACTTCTGTTTTCCAGTGCTACATTTTGTTAAATCACACACATGGGTCTTTTTCTGAGCAGTTTGTTCCACTAGGCTAGTTTTCTATCCTTGTGCAATACTATGGGGCTTTCCCAGTGGTCAGTGGTAAAGAATCCACCTGCCAATGCAGGAGATGCAGGAAATGCAGTTTCGATCCCTGGATCAAGAAAATCTCCTGGAAGAGGAAATGGCAACCCACTTCAGTATTCTTGCTGGGAAATACCATGGACAGAGGAGTTCGGTGGGTTACCATCCATGGGGTCACAAGAGTTGGACACAACTGAAGCTACTTAGCATGCATGCATGGCAATACTATGGTCGGAATTATTGTAACTTTATCTTAAAAATCTGATCATCTGATAGAACAAAACTTCTCTGTTGTTCTTCAGGAGTAATATATATTTTTGGCCTTTTTCATTTCTATATAAATTTTGGAAGTAGTCAAGTTCTACAAAACAATGACTACCCATTAAGGCTTTATTTGGATTTATATTGAATCTGTAAATCAATTTGAAGAGAACCGACATCCTTGTAATACTGAGTTCATCAGCCTGTGAATACGGTATATCACTTCATTTGTTTACATCTTCTTTAATCTCTCTTTAAAAAGTTGCAGTTTTCTCCACAAAGCACTTACATGTCCTTTTAAGATATATTTCTAAATAATTGATTTTTAAATGCCATTTAAGTGTTAATTAAAACATTTTATTTTCTAACTGCTTCTGGCCAATAAATTTATATGCAGTACAATTGATGTTTGTAAAGTGATTTGATATTCAGTAAACTTTAATCCTGGGATATTTATCTCCATTCTTTCAGTATTTTCTCCTCTCGTTTTTTTATTTTTACTCTTTTTCTGAGACCACTATTGAGGCTTTTCTATTTTCCATTTCTCTTAGTTTTTTAACTTAATATTTTCTACATATTTATTCTTCTGCTTTCTGAAAGAATTCTTCAATCTAATCTTCCAATTCCCTTATTCATTCTTTATCTGTATTCAACCTATTTTACTCCTCTATTGTGTTCTCTATTTCAACTTTATATATTCTTCATAGCTTAATATTTCCACTTTTCTGTAGCCTGAGGGAAAGGGTAAGGGAAGATCCCAGAGAAGGTGGTGATTAGCTGTCTGGAGTGATGAGTTAGGGGGTGTCTGATTATAAAGAGAGAGAGGAGAATCACCCTGAGGGTGCAGCAGTAGCTAAGGCCTAGAGACCAGACAGCAGGGCCCTGCTCTCCTGCTGAGAATGGCTGGAGCAATGAGTTGAGAGTGGGGTGGGAGGGAGATGCTGTGGGAAACTGCAGGGCTTTAAACTTCACATGGCCTTGGTCACTGAGAGCCTTCACTTGTAGCCCTGCAGACTATGGTGACCTCCAGAAAGATGGCAGCTTCAAGACAGTGTTGGAGGACACCCAACCCTTTGAGGTGAAGAGAGTCCTCTCCACTTCATGCTCTGGTTCCAGCACCTGCCAGCTCTGGTTCCCTTGGGCACCTGCCATAAGGTCCCTCGTTTCTTTCCTGGGGAGGAAGGTAAGTGGAGACAAGAAGGAGACTTGGACCCAGAAAAGGCACCTAGAGAACCTATGATTATATCTGGATTTTGTGGGATGCTGGGGATGGAGGTAGAGAGAGGGAAGTGGTCCAGATAAGGATAGGAGTAGAGGGAGGCAGCCACAATAAAGGCGGGAATCTGTGGGTGAGAAAAAGATGGTGGGGGAGGTGCCAAGAGTCTACTTTGGAACAGGGCATAATCTGGAAGGATTTACGAGCTAAGGCTGGTGAGGGAGGGGCCTGGGCTTGGAGGTGCCTGAAGGCCATGGCCATCATTTCTCAAAAGTCACTGAAGGTCATATGTATCTCTCTCCCTGTCCTGGTTGCCCCAGGGTCTCCTTCCTAGTGGTTTCCTGGCAGTCAGGTCTCAGGCTCTTCTAAAGTTCTTCCATCTTCCATGCACCCTTGCCTCTTTGAGGAAAGGGTACCCCATGTTTTATCCTCATGATCTGCTCCAGATAGGTAGTGCAGGGCCTTGACAAGAGTGAAACCTCCTGGATGATAGCTTCTACAGCGCCTCCTTCCCCTGAGAGGACCCCACACAGAATCCTTTCAGGAGATTTTGGACAGTGGAGTGTCCCTGGAGTTTTCTGATAAAAGGTTATATAGCTTTGGGGAGGAAAGATAGCTTGTGGACACATACAGGGATGAGTGGAAGTGTGTGGAAAGCACAGGAGTTGCATCCTAAGGGTCAGTAGGGAGGCATGAATGTGACTCCATCATCATGGCCTTGATCCACAGGGAGACTTTGAAAAGAAGAGGGTGCTGAGGACCAGAGTTAGGGAAGTTTGTTCAGACAGGTCAAGAAATCAGAGAGAGGCATCTGTGAGTGCCCCATGGTACAGAGTATAGAATCCCTGGTTGACATCCAGGTTTCCTGCAGGATTGGGATCACTGGTGTAGACCACACAGAAGGGAAACCTTTGGAGAGGGCTTCAGATGCAAACAGGTCTACAAAGAATATGAAAAGGAAAGCAAGCCATAAGGCTAACAGGCTCATGAACAAATGCTCAAACTAAGCAGCCATCAGACAAATAGAAATTAAAACAAAATTAAAGGGGCTTCCCTGGAGGTCCAGTGGAGCTCTATGATTCCACTTCAGGGGGTGCAGGTTTGATCCCTGGTTGGGGAACTAAGATCCTACACGCTGCATGGCCCAAAACAACAACAAAGACTAACGCAGATATATTGTTACACTGGTAACAATATATATTAGACTGGTGAAAAAAATTTTAAAGCTGAATAAGACCAAGTGTTGGGGGGTGTGTGTGAAGCTGTAAGTTCAGTTCAGTTCAGTCGCTCAGTTGTGCCTGACTCTTTGCAACCCCATGAACCACAGCACGCCAGGCCTCCCTGTTCATCACCAACACAAACCCATGTCCATTGAGTTGGTGATGCCATCCAACCATCTTATCCTCTGTCATCCCCTTCTCCTCCTGCCCTCAATCTTTCCCAGCATCAGGGTCTTTTCCAATGAGTCTGCTCTTTGCATCAGGTGGCTAAAGTATTGGAGTTTCAGCTTCAACATCAGTTATTCCAATGAACACCCAGGACTGATCTCCTTTAGGTTGGATCTCCTTGCAGTCCAAGGGACTCTCAAGAGTCTTCTCCAACACCACAGTTCAAAAGCATCAATTCTTTGGCACTCAGCTTTCTTCACAGTCCAACTCTCCATGACCACTGGAAAAACCACAGCCTTGACTAGATAGCCTTGACTAGACAGACCTTTGTTGACAAAGTAATGTCTCTGCTTTTTAATATGCTGTCTAGGTTGGTCATAACTTTCCTTCCAAGCAGTAAGCGTCTTTTAATTTCATGGCTGCAGTCACCATCTGCAGTGATTTTAGAGCCCCGAAAAATAAAGTCAGCCACTGTTTCCCCATCTATTTGCCATGAAGTGATAGGACCAGATGCCATGATCTTAGTTTTCTGAATGTTGAGCTATAAGCCAACGTTTTCACTCTCCTCTTTCACTTTCATCAAGAGGCTCTTTAATTCTTCTTCACTTTCTGCCATAAGGCTGGTGTCATCTGCATATCTGAGGTTATTGATATTTCTCCTGGCAATCTTGATTCCAGCTTGTGCTTCTTCCAGCCCAGCGTTTCTCATGTACTCTGCATCTAAGTTAAATAAGCAGGGTGACAATATACAGCCTTGAGTTACCCCTTTTCCTATTTGGAACCAGTCTGTTGTTCCATGTCCAGTTCTAACTGTTGCTTCCTGACCTGCATACAGGTTTCTCAAGAGGCAGGTCAGGTGGTCTGGTATTCCCATCTCTCTCAGAATTTTCCACAGTTTATTGTGATCCACACAGTCAAAGACTTTGGCATAGTCAATAAGGCAGAAATAGATGTTTTTCTCAACTCTCTTGCTTTTTCGATAATCCTTGTAAATGGCTGATAGGAGTGAAGATGGAGCAGCCCTTTTGGAGGACTCCAGTTAAGAACATACACTATGCAAGTCCATGCCTTGACATATATCTCAAAGAAATTCTCTCAAATGTGCATGAGGAAACATACTGGAGGGTGCTCATCACCTCAAAATTTGTGATGGCACAAAGAATCAGAAGCAATCTGGGTGTCCACTCTTGCTGAGTAGACAGGAAAAATAAGGATTTTGTACACCATAGTGCTGTAAAGCGGCTGAGGTTGCTTTCTGTCTTACATGTAAGAATATGTCTTACAATATATTGCTGCCACTACTTACTATAGACCAAGAGTGGAACAAACCCAAATGTCTTTAACAGATGAATGGATAAATAAAATGTGGTATATCCATACAATAGAATATTGTTTGCAATAAAAATAGGTGATGTACAGACCCATGCTAAAACATGGACAAACCTTGAAAACATTATGCTAAATGAGAGGAACCAGAAACAAAAGATACATGTTGTATGATTCCATTTATATGAAATGTCCAGACTAGGAAGTCTATAGAAACAGAAAGTAGATTAGTGGTTGCCTACATGCTAAGTTGCTTCAATCGTGTCTGACTTTTTATGACCCTGTGAACTGTAGCCCTCCAGGCTCCTCTGTCCATGGGATTCTCCAGGCAAGAATACTGAAGTGGGTTGCCATTTCCTCCTCTAGGGGGTCTTCCTGACCCAGGGATCGAACCCGCCTCTCTTATGCCTCCTGAATTGGCAGGTGGATTCTTTACCACTAGGGCCACCTGGAAAGCCCTAGGTGTTGCCTAGGGAGGTGGCAGATGGAGATTGAAGGGAAATGGGAAATGACAGCTAACAGGTACAAATTTTCCTTTTGTGAGTGGTGAAAATATCATAAGCTTAAATGGTGATGATGGTCTAACAACTCTGAATATGCTAAAAGACACTGAATTGTACATTTAAATGGGTGAATTGTGTGATATGTGAATTGTATCTCAATAATAGTGTTATACTTAGTATGTATATTTTAGACAATTATATCTCAATAAAGCTGACATATAGATATATTGCTGATATATAAAGCATCTATCTATTTGGACTTCCCCGGTGGCTCAGTGGTAAAGAATTGGCCTGCAATGCAGGAGACGTGGGTTCAATCCTGGGTCGGGAAGATCCCCTGAAGAAGGAAATGGCAACCTACTCTAGTAACCTGCCAGGAAAATCCCATGGACAGAGGAGCCCTGGGGCTACAGTCCATAGGGTCACAAAGAATTGGATATGACTGAGCAACTGAACATGCACACATCTATATACTTATCTATCTATAATCTATCTAAACATATTAGAGACATGGATGATTTTAGGGCTGGGACCAGAGGGTTAAGACGGGCTTAAAACGAAAGGAACGTGTCAAAAGCACACAAAAGCCAACTTAAAGGATCTCCCAATGTCCAAATCTGGGGAAATTTGAGCAACAAAATAAATAAAGAGTGTAATGAATCATAATCCACAAACTAAAATAAGAACTCATGAGTCCCTACAGATGTAAACAAATGAATGAACTAGCCTCTGTCCATGGGTTTCTCCAGGCAAGAATACTAGAGTGGGTTGCCATTTCCTCCTCCAGGGGATCTTCCCAACCCAGGGATCAAACCTGCGTCTCCCATTTCTCCTGCATTGCAGGTGAATTCTTTACCACTAGAGCCACCTGGGAAGCCCAATAAATAGGGGAGAAAGCAAAGTCTTTAATACAAGAGAAGTCTAACTAATAACATTAAAAAAGTGTAGAAGGAACAGTTGAAATAGAAAAATCACTATCTGGAAACACTACAGTAACAACTGTATCAGGCATGAATCATTCAGTTCAGTTCAGTTCAGTCCCTCAGTCGTGTCCAACTCTTTGCGACCCCATGAATTGCAGCACGCCAGGCCTCCCTGTCCATCACCAACTCCTGGAGTTCACTCAGACTCATGTCCATCGAGTCCGTGATGCCATCCAGCCATCTCATCCTCTGTCGTCCCCTTCTCCTCCTGCCCCCAATCCCTCCCAGCATCAGAGTCTTTTCCAATGAGTCAACTCCAAAGTACTGGAGTTTCAGCTTTAGCATCATTCCTTCCAAAGAACATCCAGGGCTGATCTCCTTTAGGATGGACCGGTTGGATCTCCTTGCAGTCCAAGGGACTCTCAAGAGTCTTCTCCAACACCACAGTTCAAAAGCATCAATTCTTCAGCGCTCAGCTTTCTTCACAGTCCAACTCTCGCATCCATGCATGACCACTGGAAAAACCATAGCCTTGACTAAACGGACCTTTGTTGGCAAAGTAATGTCTCTGCTCTTCAATATGCTATCTAGGTTGGTCATAACTTTCCTTCCAAGGAGTAAGCATCTTTTAATTTCATGGCTGCAGTCACCATCTGCAGTGATTTTGGAGCCCAAAAAGATAAAGTCTGACACTGTTTCCACTGTTTCCCCATCTATTTGCCATGAAGTGATGGGACCAGATTTAGTGGATGCTAAAATTAGTGGGTGAAACCTTGGTGAAACACAGAATATTTGTGAAGATATTTTGAGTGTCTCGTCACAAGTTAGTTATTAATTACAAAGGTGAAAATAGCAATCTTACAGTGGAAGACACCACCTTAATCAAGTGATAAAAGTTAATATCATCAATAATATGATATATGAACATCCCATACCCCGTCATGATGGACTGGGAAGGCTGCATCACTTCTGAGGTCCTTACCAAAAATGCATACATTTAATCTAATCTAATCCTAAATCTAATCATGCAAGAACATCAGGAAAACCCAGTTGAGGGACATGCTATAAACTGACCAGTACTCTTCAAAAGTGTCAACGTCATGAAAAACTGGGACAGCCCGTGGAACTATGGTAGTTTAGAGGAGACCAGAGAGACATAATAATGATAACTAACTGTATTGAGGGATCCGAGAACAGAAAAAGGATATTAGGTAAAAAACTGGTAAAATCTGAATAAAGTTCAAGGTGAAATTTGAATAGATTAATAGTATTGTATCAGTGTTGATTCCCAGGTTTTGATAGTTGTACTATGATCATGTAAAATGGTAACATTGGGGAAGGTGGGTGAAGAGTATACGAGAATTATTTGTATTGGGTTTGTAACATTTATAAGTCTGAAATTATAAAACAAAAAGTTTAAAAAATTAAAGGACATATTGCTGTGTAAACAGGAAACAGAATGAAATATACAACATAACACCCTTAGATATATTACAAATACATGCACACACAACAATATATTTTACCAGGACAAACAAAAGGCTATATAACATTAAATATTAGCTTGATTCCCTGAGAATGGTGACTAGGAAAAGAAAAAGAAATCAACCAATTCATCAGGAAAGGGAACTTAACTTGGACCCTAGAAGTTTTTCTGGAGGGGGCGGGATTGGATTTAGACCTTGCAGGATGGATGGAGAGACTTGGGAGACGTAAGGGGTGGTCTGAAACCATGATAGTGGCAAAATGTGGAAGACAGAGCTAGATGGGCTTTGGAGGCCTGCTTTGAGTGAAAGGGCATAGTCCAAAGGGGCTGGGAGTTGCAGCTGGCTAGAGGGACTCAAGCTCTGGAGATGCCTTGAGGGCCAGCCTCCTCTCTGGCCATTTCATTCCCTCAACTACTGCCAGGACGTGCCACAGGGATTTAGCCCTTTCCTGCCCTTTACCTGGTAGTCAGGCCTCATTCTCTTCTAAAGACCTCCTTGCTGGCATATCTCTGTCCTCTGCATGTTGGCATACACTGTGTTGCCTCACGATCAGGTAGACTGGAGTGTAGGTGAAAGTCCAGGCCTTTTCCCCAGACTGGGGCTGAGAGACAGGCTTGATCAGGGGCTGGTGCCTCCATTACTTCCTGATTCCCCCTAACTGTAGACCTCAGTGGCCCCAGCTGGGCCTGTCCTACTGTGTGGTCACCTGTTCAGCCTGTAGCTTGACCTGGGATAGCCCTGACATCGACCCCTCTATACAACCAACCACTGCAGATGAACAGCTGAGGCCCAGCAGTGAAGGAGAATTACACAGCTCAAAATAACCTGGAGTTAAAACTCCCCTCCAGGTCCTCCCTACCATTCTATGCAAAAAAAAAAAAAAAAAAAACAAACCTCTCTCACCCCAAGAAAATGGACGTTAAGGTTGATTATGCCCAGCTCCCAGACGGTCCCAGTCTCTGGTCGATCTCTAGAATTCCTTGCCCCAACCGTTTGCTGCTGCTAAGTCGCTTCAGTCGTGTCCGACTCTGTGCAATCCCATAGACGGCAGCCCACCAGGCTCCCCTGTCCCTGGGATTCTCCAAGCAAGAACACTGGAATGGGTTGCCATTTCCTTCGCCAATGCATGAAAGTGAAAAGTGAAAGTGAAGTCGCTCAGTCGTGTCTGACTCTTCATGACCCCATGGACTGCAGCCTACCAGGCTCCTCCACCCATGGGATTTTCCAGGCAAGAGTACTGGAGTGGGGTGCCATTGCCTTCTCTGGCCCCAGCCATTTAAGAGATAACTAATCCGAACAACCTTGGAGAAGAACAGGCCCCCTTAAGACAGTAGATTTCCACATATAAGCCTATATATACTTACTCTTTTCTTGGGTTAGGGCAGCAGCTTACTAATCTGACTGCTGCCCCTTCCTGCCTCATTAAAGGTGATCTGTTCTGTAAAGTGCCAGTCTCGTTCTTTTTCCAAACATGGCGTTCTCTAACTCCCTATACACGGAGCAGAAAGGGGCCCAGAAGGAGCAGGTACATTGGATACTCAGAGGGAAGGAACCACCCACCCAGAGGCTACTGAACTGCTTGGGTGCAAATGCTCCTGCCTCCAAGGATTACTGGCTGTGTAAATTTTGGCAAATAACTTAGTCTCTTATAGTCTAGATCCCATATCTTTCTAATGACGGAGAACAGTAGAATAATAATACCTACCACAGAGGGTTATTGTGAGAACTAAAAAGATTATGCATTTAGTAGTTGAGTAAGATAATTAAATACGATTATGTATTTAGTATGGCTTCCCTGGTGGCTCAGGAAAGAACCTGCCTGCAAGGCAGGAGACTGGTGTTCCATCTCTGGGTCAGGAAGATCCCCTGGAGAAGGCAATGGCTACCCATTCCAGCATTCTTGCCTGGAGAATTCCATGGGCAGAGGAAGCTGGCGGGCCACAAAGAGTAAGACACAACTGAATGACTTTCACTTTCACTTCTTTTCCTGTATTTAGTGTTCGGCATAAATCAAGTCCTCAGTAACTGTTAGCTGCCATTATTATCATTAGATGTTCTCAGTCCTGGTGCTTGGGCTCCCAGAGCTGGAGCAAGACTATAGCTCAGAGGAAACATCACCTTGGCTGTGGCTCCAATTCAGAGGAGGTATGGGGGTGCAGAGAAAGGAGTGGGAAGAGGGCTTGGTGAAAACATGTGCTACTTTGGTTTTTTATTTTTTTTATTTTTTTTTTTGTTGTGCTGCACATCATGTGTGGTCTTAGTTCCCCGACCAGAGATAGAAGGGATCAAATCAGTTCTTCCCCCACCTCTGTGCAGCGGAAACCCTGGGTCTTAATTTCTGGACCACCAGGGAAGTCCCTCTATTTATTCTATATAGTTGTGACAAAAATAAACTATACAGTATTAGAGGAGACAGTAAATCTTTCATTTGTATAAATATGGAAATAAACTATTTTCACATTTTAATGACACATTCGATCATCTTTTTTGGAATATACATTTTACATAAGGTTTTATGCTGGAAATGGCTACACACAATTCCTGATCAGGACTTCTCATAATCTCTTCAAAATCTTGACTGTGGCTATTAATGAGATTTTTTTTTTCTCAAGTAGGCGGTGGTAAATGGAAAGGAAAAATTTATGAGTTTTTCTCACCACTAGCCAGAATTTCTACTTCATTCTTGAAATCATTTAAATCCAGTTGAACATCTTAATGGTTTTTAAATGATGATTCGTTCCTTGAAGTTATTCACATTATTCTACTCCATTAAAATTTTTGTCTTTGTGATTCAAATTATAACAGCAACATTACCAAGGGAATAACTTTTAACCTCACTTTTCCAAAGCTCCAAAAACTTTCCAGAGTTTTTGCTTTTAACTCCCCAAACTGTCAGTTCACATTAACTTCTTTTCACAAAATCCTTACAAATTTCTATAAACTATATTCAGGGACCAAAAAATTCAGCTCATCTCTCCACAAATCTGTCAGGTACCAATTGACCATGGAAAAAAACTTTCAATTTTTATTGTGGCTCACAAACTTTTGAAAATATTCTTCCTCTGACTCAGCTCACACACTTGTGAAACAACAGAGAATGTTCTGAGCCCTTGTCTTTATACAAAGTTGAAAACAGGAGAGAGGTTAGTACCTTGTATTTCATTTCACCATACTGATACTACCATTTCCCATGGAAATCAGATCAAAAGGCAAACTCTTACAGATGAAGGCTCCTCTGTATAAAACAATAAATAAAACAATGTATTACTTAAACCTCAGGTTTTCAGGACATCTTCCTGTCACCATGGCCTCACTCACCACACAGACTTGTTTCAAAATGTTCATAAAAATGCAATGCATGATCCTGGATTGAGTCCTTTTGCTATAAATTTTAGGCTATTATTAAGATAACTGGTGAAATCTGGATGGGATCTGAGAATTAGGTGATAGTGATGGATTGACATTAATTTCATGACATTGATGGGTGAATTGTGGTTATGTAGGAAAATATCCTTGTTTGTAGAAAAGCACATTGAAATATTCAGAAGTGATGGGCACTAGGTCTGCAACTTGCTCTCAAATGGTTCGGGAAAAAAATTCTCTGTACTGTTCTTGCAACTTGTCTTTGTGATTGCTCCAAAATAAAAAGTAATTCATGAAATATTTATTGGAATAGTTTAACATAGAATCGTCTGTTTGGTATTGTTGCTTCTCTCAAACATTTTGTATACAAATCAGACATTTAAGCTGAGGAATGAGGGCTTGTTGGGCATTCAAATCCAAATTTGAGATGATCCTTAGAGAAGGAAATGGCAACCTACTCAGTATTCTTGCCTGGAAAATCCCATGGACAGAGGAGCCTGGTGGGCTATACTCCACGGGGTAGCAAAGAGTCAAGCACGACTGAGCGACTTCACTTCATGATGTAAGGCTTCCCTGCTGGCTCAGTGGTTAAGAATCCACCTACAATGCAGAAGACCTGGGTTCGATCCCTGGGTCAGGAAGATCCCTTGGAGAAGGAAATGGCAAACCACTCCAGTATTCTTGCCTGGAAAATTCCAAGGAGAGAGGAGGCTGGTGGGCTACAATCCAACAGGTCATGACCGAACGACTAACACTCATGATATAAACACCATTCACGGACGTGGAGCTGGTTTTGGAGATATGATGACATCGCATCTTTACCCCAAAAGTCCATTATGATATTGTGATGGTTAATTTTATTTGTCTATTTATTTCTGGCTGTGCTGCATGGCTTGCAGGATCTTAATTCCCCTCAGCAGTGAAAGTGCCCAGTTCTAATCACTGGACCTCCAGAGTATTACCTTGTAATGGTTAATTTTATGTGTAAATCTTACTGGGCCATAGGGTGCCTAGATATTTGTACATTGTTCCAGGTGTGTATGTGAGAGTGTTTTTGGATGAGATTAACATTTAAATTAGCAGACTGAAGAAAGCAGATTGCACTCTCTGATTGAGTGGGCCTCATCCAATCTGTAGAAGGCCTGAATAGAACAAAAAGGCTGACCCTCCCCCCCAGGTAAAAAAGAATCCTTCCTCCCTAACTGCCTTCTAACTGGGACAGCAGCTTTTTCCTGACTTTAGACTCAAAGGAAACAATGGCTCTTCCTGGGTCAGTTGGCATTTGGGCTGGAGCTACACCACTGATTCTCTTGAGTCTCCCACTTGCCAACTCACTCTGTAGATCTTGGGGCTTGTTAGCCTCCATAGTTTTATGAGCCAATTCTTTCTAAAAAAATCTCTATCTATATATACACATCCTATTGCTTCTGTTTCTCTGCAGAGCCCTAATCTTGATTTTGATAATGAAAACAGTCTAAAGGAACAGAATTTTAAGAATGAGTTTCTGAATTGGTTCTGGGGTTTCTTGAATTGGCTTTGTAATCTGATTAGCGTTTTGAGACTGGTGGCTACTTCCCTGGTGTCTCAGATGGTAAAGAATCTGCCTGCAATGCAGGAGACTGGGGTTCAATCCTTTGATCAGGAAGATCCCCTGGAGAAGGAAATGGCAACACACTCCAGTATTCTTGCCTGGAGAATCCCATGGACAGAGGAGCCTGATGGGCTACAGTCCATGGGGCTGCAAAGAGTTGGACACGACTGAGCGACTAACACACACAATGACTATCCCAGTGGAAAAGAGAGCACTGATATTCCATGAACTGCTCATAGAGATACACAAATTATTACCAGTGGATACTCCTAATCAACTACTCATAAGGAGCAAGGATCTATATATTTTTGAACATTTTTCTTAAATTAATGAATATAATGAGATTGTCTGGTTGCTTCTAAGGTTGATCTACAAAGTGGAGAAAGTAAAGAATGAGCTCAAGAATTTGAAATTCCAGCACAAGACCTGACAGCTTCTAGGTGTACCCTGGAGGTCATTATCTCCTGTAGTTCCAGGACTGAGATTGCTGA
This sequence comes from Ovis canadensis, assembly GCF_042477335.2. Lineage (NCBI taxonomy): Eukaryota > Metazoa > Chordata > Mammalia > Artiodactyla > Bovidae > Ovis > Ovis canadensis. The sequence goes on from NC_091727.1 coordinate 53,757,600, forward strand.
AAATCAAACCCAGATTCTCATCCTGCAGCTGGCTGAATTTCAACACAAGTTGAACTCCTGGTCTTACAAGGTGTCCCCTGTTAAAGCGAGAGAGCTGATTGGTAAGGAATAGGATCCTGAAAGTTGGAATGATGAGGCCAGGTCTCCTACAGGAACACTGCCAAAAGTTCATACTGTTAATCTTTCTCTCAGCCTCCACAAAAGGACCTAGAGCTTTTACTAGGGTAACTGTGCATTGAGTAATGGAATAAGCAGATCTCTGGGGGGACTACCGGACACTGACTCTGAACGGACATTACTTCTAGGAGACCACCAGTCAGAGTATGGACTTATGGAGGTCAGGGGATCAATGTAGGTTTAGCTCAGATCTGTCTTGCAGTGGGCCACCTGGGTTCCCAAATCCATCTTATGGTTCTTTCCCCAGTCACAGAATGCATACTTGCAGTAGATCTACTCAGCAGCTGGCAGAATCTCTACCCTGTTTCCCTGACCTGTGAAGTGAGGGCGACACTAGAACTGCCTCTACCTGGGAAAATAATAAACTAAATGCAGTACTGCATTCCTGAGGGATTGAAGAGATTAGTGTCACCAGCAAGGTTTTAAAAGATGCAGGGGTAGTGATTCCCATCGCATCCACATTCAGCTTTCCGATTCGGCCTGTGCAGAAGACAGATGGATCTTGGAGAATGACAGCAGATTGTTGCAAGCTTGAGTGAGTGGTAGTTGCTCCGCTGTGTCTGACTCTTTGTGACCCTATGGACTGTAGCCTGCCAGGCTCCTCCGTCCATGGAATTCTCCAGGCAAGAATACTGGAGTGGGCTGCCATTTCCTTGCAAGCTTAACCAGGTGGTAACTTGGGTTGTAGCTGCTGTACCAATGTGGTTTCATTGTTTGAGCAAATTAACATATCCCCTGGTTCCTGGTATGTGGTTATTCATGCAGCAAATCATAATATTTAAGTCATGGGATAAGAGAAGAGGAGACATCATACAAGGACTTTACCTCCTCTTCTGGGGAAGGGGTTCATTCATTTTTGCTGTACACAGGACAGCTGTATCATGTTAAGTAGAAGGATAACCTTTGTATTATCTTTATTTGGAAATTAAGTATAATTTAAGGAGATGCCTATGAGTGTCAAGTTGAAGGAGGTAAACTTGTGATGGTTAATTCTATGTGTCAACTTGACGGGGTCACAGACTGCTAGCTATTTGGCCAAACATTATCTTGGGTGTTCCTGTGAGGGTCCTTTGGGATGAGATTAACATGTGAATTGGTAAACTGAGTAAAGCAGATTGCCCTCCCCAATGTGTGTGGGCCCCATCCAATCTGTTGAAGGCCTGAATAGAACAAAAAGTCAGACTTTCCCCAGAATAAGGGAGAATTCTTTATGCCTGACTGTCTTCGAACTGGAACATCAAGCTTTTTTTCTGCTTTTCGATTTAAAATGAAACACTGGCTCTTCCTGCTTGCCCACTCACCCTACAGATCTTGGGGCTTGTCAGCTTCCATAACTGTGTGACCTAATTCCTTAGGTCTATTGCTTTTGTTTCTCTAGAGAACCCTAATACAGATTTGGAAACAAATATTTTTTTATAAATTAAATCTATTTATATGTAAAGTTCTCAAAATTGGTATTTAATATTAGGATGCATTAAGAATACTTAAAATGAACTTCATGAACACTTAAAAATCTATATATGGTAAATGAAATATTAATTTCTGGTTAATTTGATAATGAAAATTCAAAAAATTCTAAATATTCAAAATAAACATTATACTTACATAATGAACATATTTTGAATAACAGTGTTTTTAAAGTGGTGTGCATGCTAAGTTGCTTCAGTTGTGTCCAACTATTGGTGACCCCATGGACTGTAGCCCGTCAGGCTCCTCTGTCCATGGGATTCTCCAGGCAAGAATACTGGAGTGGGTTGCCATTTCCTCCTCAAGGGGATCTTCCCAAACCAGGGATCTAACCCACATCTCTTCTGTCTCTTGGCAGGTGGGTTCTTTACCACTAGCACCACCTGGGAAGCCCTTTAAAGTAGCAAAGGCCTATAATCAGCCCACTCTGACTTAATTATATGATACCATTATTATGTTTTCATATTTTTCTAAAAGTAGAAGATAACTCAGTATAAAATTCCATCAAAAATCAGCATATGGTTCACTGTTAAATGCGTATTTCATTTGGCAGGGTACTGCCAGATAGCCCTGCCCAAGTCTACACTCCCAGCAGTCATGCAGGTGGGTTTGTAGGTCCTTACAGCTTCATCAGCACTGGGCATTATCCTGTTTTCTAATTTTGTCAGTCTCATAAATGTAAAGTCAGATCTCACTGTTATGTTAACTTCTCAGATTTCCAATTATCTTGAATACCTCATCATATATGCTCTTGGCTTTTCAAATTTCTTCTTCGGTAAACTGTCTATTCTGTGCTTTGCCCAATTAGTAGTGGGTATTTTTTGTTGATTCACAGGAAGTCCTTGGATGCTCTAGATGTTAAATCCTTTGTTGATTTAAACACTGCAAATATCTTCTCCCAATCTGTAGATTATCTTTTACCTTTTTCCAGTGTCTTTCACCAAGCACAAATCCTTTAATTTGATGTAATCAAATCAATCAACTCTTTACCATATGAATTACAGTCTTGCACTTTTATCTAATAAGTCATTCCAAGCCCCTAGGTCACAAAGATATCCTCCTATAATTCCTCTTATTAACATTAGAGTTTTATCTTTCACATTTAGGTCCTCTATCTAGAGTCCATTTTTTGTATGTGGTATGAGGTAGGGGTCTGTTTTTATTTTTCTCCAAGTCATGAGTCAGGTTTTTAAACATCTTCAACAAAGCAACTGTCCTTTCTCCATTTATCTGTTACACGCTAGGTTCCTTTATATCCACAGGTCTGCATTTATGCTGTTCTATTGGTCTACTTTTCCATTTTTGTGCTAATGCCACAGTTTATATTACTGAATTCAAAGAAATAAGAAAGAAACAATGGTAAGGCAGAAATAAATGCCATAGAGAATAACAGACAATGTCTTTGAAAAGACTCATAAGGGAGACAAATCTCTGACAAAGAGTAATAAAAAAAGTGAGTGGGGGAAGAAAATTACAAAAACAAGATGTAGAATGAAATTCTTTTAAAAGAAGAATGATGAATAATATGCCAATGAGTTTGAAAACCTGGATGAAAAGGATACATTCCAAGAAAAATATAACATGTCCAAATAGACACAAAAGTGAGGTCTTGAATAGGCCAGTGAGTATTAAGGAAACCAAAGTGGTAGTCAATGAACTCTCCTCCTTCAAAACACTACTTGATTTTGTAGGTGAATTGTAGCAAACTTTCAAGTTTCTGATCTTATGCATAATAACAAAAGAGTGAACTTATCCATTTAATTTTTTGAGCTTAGTACAACCTAGATTGAAAAACCAGATAAGAATCCATGAAAAGAAAATTCTAGGGCTGTTTCATTTATGAAATGAAAATCCCCAATAAAATGTTAGCTAATAGACATTAACAGTGTATTCAAAAATATAGATTATTACCAGGCAGAGTTTACCCCAGCAACATCAAACATTACCATATAAATGGTCTAAAGGACAAAAGCTTTAGATTTTTCTGCATCAATTGAATTAACCATAAGATTAGTTCAACTGATGCAGAAAATCATTTGATATATTCCTTTTACGTTGAAGTTAGTGCATTATCTTGATTTTTAAGAACTGTGTAGGTGGGTTCCATTAGTAGCAAATTTCATTTCAAGAAAGTAGAAGGTACATTGGGTCTGATGAGTTGAGACTTCCTGCTCTCAGATGACACTGAGGCATATTGAGGACTAACAGAACAGTCTAGTTTCCTTACAGATGCTGGGGCTTGGGAAGGGACACTCTAAGTTATTAGTTGTTGATGGTAGGTGAAGGCAGTTTTGGGGAACTGGAGTGTCCTGAAACGAGAGAAACAAAGAGATGCTCAGATCAATCTCAAATGAGTCTGAGATAGATTCATGGAGAAAATGAGGTGGGTTCAGAATTCTGAGACGAAAGGGGTGACATATTCATTAAAGTGCTGTGGGTTCGGAATGTGGTGGCAGACCTGTTGGCTCTCAGGAATAAATTGCCTTTCTTACCGGGAGGACAAGGCTATTGCATCCATTCTGAGTTGGTATTAAGATGCCATGTTTGAGTGGATAATAAAATGGTGGCTCAGACAGTAAAGCATCTGCCTGCAGTGCAGGAGACCTGGGTTTGATCCCTGGGTTGGGAAGATCCCCTGGAGAAGGAAATGGTAACCCACTCCAGTACTCTTGTGTGGAAAATTCTGTGGACTGAGGAGCCTGGTAGGCTACAGTCCATGGGGTCACAAAGAGTCGGACATGACTGAGCGACTTCACTCTCTCATTCACTGTACAGCACAGGGAACTATACTCATTATCCTATGATAAACAATAATGGAAAAGAATATTTTTAAAAGAATGTCTATATATATATATGGATGAGATGGTTGGATAGCATCACTGATTCAATGGACATGAACTTGGGCAAACTCCAGGAGATGGTGAGGGTGAGGGACAGGGAAGCCTGGTGTGCTGCAGTCCATGGGGTCTTGAGGAGCTGGACACACCTGGTGACTGAACAACAACATACATATATGTATCTGAATCACACTGCTATACAGCAGAAATTAACACAACACTGTAAATCAACTATAATTTTTAAAAAGATGCCATGAGCCTGGATTGGTGGGGGTGGGCTTGGGGAGAATGGATACATGTATATCTATGGCTGAGTCCCTTCGCTGTTCACCTGAAACTACCACAACGTTGTTAACTGGCTATATCCCAATACAAAATAAAAAGTTCAAAAGAAAAATAAGATGCCATGTTTCAGAACATTGATGACAGGCTCTTTGGGACAGAAAGGTAATCATATGCTGTGTAATTTTTACAAAAAAACATTTGACCGCATCGAGTCTTAGCTGCAGCATGCAAGACCTTTTGTTGCGGTGCACGCACTCTCTAGTTGCGGTTGGCAGGCCCAGTAGTTCCAGTTCGCGGGCTTAGTTGCTCCCTGGCATGTGGAATTTTCCCAGACCAAGGATTAAACTCGTGTCCCCTGCATTGACAGGTGGATTCTTATCCACTGTACCACTAAAGAAGTCTGCAAGGAATATTTCTGGTTGATATGTTAGTAGACACACGGGTTAAGGCAGGAAGGCACACAACACAGTAACAGGAAGCCATTTCATAAGATTCAGGACAATTGGCTTTCTCTCAATTTCAGTTTCAGTAAACAACAAGTTTAACGAGTAAACTGAGCGTGGGGAGATTAGGTGGAACAGGTGGCCTTAATATTGAGGGGGAAATGCGTATTTGCCCATCAATGGAGATGGGGATGCTAGGATTGGGAGCCAACATGAGATATTGTGGCCAGAAGTGAGCTGAGTAGACTCGGTGTTACCCTCATGATTCTTCTCCAGGCTGAGGATGGCTGAGGTTTACACAAGCACTCATTTTCCCAGCTGCCGGGTTTTGTTTCTTGTTTTTAAAACTATAGAGGCAATTTTTTTTCCCTCTTTTGCTCTTATAAGAACATGACTTTAATCTCTTGCTTTCTCCACTGGTTTTTTGAGTTTTAGTGTGAGATGGGCTGATGCACCAAGCGTTGCATTGGAATCCTTCAGGAACACTGGGCAGGAGTCCACAAATCAAACCTTGGAGAGATGACCACTCAGAGGGGCCTTCAAAATCTTCCACCTTGGGAAACCTTCTGTAGCAACCCTTTATCATAATAATCTTCATGTGATTTGACTTTGCACCTGTTGATTTTGAAAAGATTTGTAAGCCCCATCTGCTTTATCATGTTCAATATTCAGGGGCAGAAGGTAAAGGGAACTCATTATCTTTGACCACTAGACTGGATGTCTTTTTATTTATTTATTCATGCATCCCATTTTCTCTGCATTCTCCATTTACATTTCCAACCCTCTGCCTCCATAGGCAGATATTCTAATTTGTTTATTGTGATTCTCTTTGATTCTATGTGTTCTGTCAGGTGTAAATGTTATTGGGGTTTAAAACTGTGCTTCTTCAAAAATTTTAACTGCAGTCAACATATAGAAAAGTTTCTAAAACTTATTTGTACTGTTTGTTGTGTTGTTTAGTTGCTAAGTCGTGTCCGACTCTTTGCGACGCCATGGACTGTAGTCTGCCAGGCTCCTCTGCCCATAAGATTTTCCAGGCAAGACTACTGCAGTGGGTTGCCATTTTCCCTTCCAGGGGATCTTCTTGACTCAGGGATCAAACCTGCATCTCCTGCACCGGCAGGTGTATCCTTTACCACTGAGCCACCAGGGAAGCCACTGTACAGTTTAAGGAAGAGTAATAAAATATCCAAGATTCAGAACTGGAACTTTACAGTATTTTAGAAGCTGCTTTGTATCTTCCTTCCCCCAAGGAAACCATTATCTTGACCTTTATGTTCTCATTCTCTTGCTTTCCTTGAAAGTTTTGCCCTAGACAATATATTGTTTTGTTTTGAAAATGGTTGTGGCCAGCACACACCTAGCTGGTTACTGAAGTTGCTGTTGGGTGAAGATGCCCAAAAGTGGGTAAGCTGAACAGAGTCTCTTGGTCATAATCTGGCTTCAGCTTCCCTAAGAGTTTATGAGAACTAAGCCTGGGAAGGTCAGAGGGTAAGGTCACATGTGAGTTCAGGGAAACACACATGGCTCACCACAGTCAGAGCACCAGCAGGCTGCTGTGCAGACCAGAAAAATTAGTTGTCTGATTAACAATATATTTTGACAGGAAGTAGGCCCCTCTAACTTTTCTACTTCTCATTTCCCCGTGACCTGCCCCCACTTCCCAGCATGGGCAAGAGTAGAAGACAGCAGATAATTTCTGTTTGGTGGAATGTATGTCCACATCTGATTTAGACTGTGCAGTGCTTGGAGGGAGGATGTGCAGGAGCTTCAGCAGCATGTGGTCAAATTAGCACAGATAAACTACAGATACTCTGAGTCAGGTTCCCCTAGGCATTCTGTCCCCAGGTTAACAGAGGACAGGTGGGGCTGTTTCCTCCTTAGTGAAGAGCAGATGCTAAAGGATGAACACCACAGAGAGTAGGTAAACTAAGACAAAGGAATACGTGCTTTCTGTTTATTTTTTCCTTTCTCCCTTGTTTTGTTTATTCCCTGTTATCCACACTCCCAAATTTCTATGTCCAATTGTTCATTGCTATATACAGTTGGCATATATAATTGTTTTGTGTATATTGATCTTGTATCTTACAACTTGGGGAGTTATTAGTTCTAGTAGTTTGTTGTTTGGTAGATTCAACTGGATTTGTTCCATGCCAAATCTTGCCTCACAGGCATCTCTTTGAATGTGTTTAACTTATATCCTTTTAAGGGGCTTCCCTGGTGGCTCAGATGCTAAGAATCTGCTTGCAATGCAGGAGACTCAGGTTCAATCCTGGGGTTGGGAAGATCCCCTGGAGAAGGGAATGGCAACTCACTCCAGTATTCTTGCCTGGAGAATTCTAAGGATAGAGGAGCCTAGCAGGGCACAGTCCATGAGGTCGCAAAGAATTGGACACGACTGAGAGACTAACACATACCACATACATATACCCTTTTGAGTTCTTTTAAGATGTATATTTGGTATATATTTGCATGCATTTGTAACTTATGAGAATAGTGTTTTGTTTTATGGCTTATTATTTTTCATCCAGTGCTATGTGTAGAAGATCACCAGTATTGCTCTGTGTATGTCTAACTCACTGATCTAACTGCTGAAAGGCCAACTATGGAGTGTATCCCCTGGTGACAGCCAGAACGACCCCAACTCCCCACTGTTGCAAATCACACTATAACAAACATTCTCCTACCTGACCTGTTATGGATCTGTGTGAGAATTTCTTCCGGTGGCACATGAGGATATTGACTGGATTATGTATTGCCACATTCATCTCTGGGATGGCTGCCCATGTCCCTTTTATCACTAGAAGTGCACGAGAGTCCTTAACCTCACATCCTTATTACAGGACATGCCATGATTGTTGTTCAGTTGCCAAGTTGTATCTGACTATGCGGCCCCATGGACTGCAGCGTGCCAGGCTTCCTTGTCCTTCACTATCTCCCTGAGTTTGCTCAAACTCATGTCCATTGAGTCAGTGATGCCATCCAACCACCTTATCCTCTGTTGCCCCCTTCTCCTTTTGCCCTCAATCTTTCCCAGCATCAGGGTCTTTTCCAGTGAATCGACTCTTCACATCAGGTGGCCAAAATATTGGAGCTTCAGCTTCACCATCAGTCCTCCCAATGAATATTTAGGGTTGATTTCCTTCAGGGTTGACTGGTTTGATCCTCTTGCTGTCCAAGGGACTCTCAAGAGTCTTCTCTAGCACCACAGTTGGCATGGTTGAGCTTTCTAAAATTTGGCCATCTATGAGATCTAAAGTGAAATCTCATAATTTCATTTTGTACTCTTTTTATGATAACCAAAGCATTTGCACATCTTTTCTTATCAAGTTTTCTACTTCAGCAAATCACTTGTTTGTATCTTATGGAGGCCCCTCTACTGTTTTTCCTATGGTGGCTCTACCGACAGCACTGATCCTGTAGGAAGGCTGGACCCTAACCAAAGCTTCTGTACTCTGTTTCAGGTTCTGCAGTGCCTTTATATTTCTATATGAATTTAATTAAAAAATTTTTTTAAATTTTATTGGCTGCATGGTATGCAAGATCTTAGTTCCCTGACCAGGGATCAAATCTGTGCCCCCTGCAGTGGAAAGTCTTAATCATGGACCACCAGGGAAGTCCCTCCATATGAATTTTAAGATCACCTTGTCCAATTCTGCAAAAAAAAAAAAAAAGCCTGCTTAGACTTTTTAAGGGATTATGTTGAATGTACACATTGGTTTGGGAAGAATGGACATCTTAATAATTCTTAGTTTTCTGACCCATGAACAAGATGTATCTTTCCATTTAATTTGGTCTTCTTTCAGCAATATAGGTGTACAGGTCTTTCTGTCAGATATATTCCTAACTCATATTTTTAGATATTATGCTGAAATTTTGAAAATTTCTATGTCCAATTGTTCATTGCTGTATAGAGTTGGTATATATAATTGTTTTGTGTATATTGATCTTGTATCTTGCAACTTGGGGAATTATTAGTTCTAGTGGTTTGTTGTTTGGTAGATTCAATTGGACTTTCTACAAAGATAGTCACACCTTCTATAAAATATATAGTTTTATATAACTATAAAAATATAGTTTAACTTCCTCCTTTCCCATCTGAACATCTTGCCTTTTCTTCTCGCTCTTCTTTTCTTATCTGATTGCACTGGCAAGAACCTCCAGTACAATGCTGAACAGAAGCGATGAAACCAGACATCCTTCTGTTGTCTCTGATGTTGGAGGGTAAAACTTTCAGTCTGTCACCACTAAACGTAGTGTCAGCTGTGGATTTTTTGTAAATGCTCCATGCCAGGTTGAAAGGTTCCCTTACATTCCTAGTTTGCCAGTGGTTTTCTTTTTAAATCAGGAATGGATGTTGGATTTTGTCAAATGTTTTTCTGCATTTATTGCAATAATCATACGGGGTTTGGAGGGGAGTTGTTAAGATGGTAAATTGCAATGACTGATTTGCTAATGTTAAGTCAGCCCTGCATTCCTGAGATAAAACTCTGCTTGGTTATCTTTCCAAATACATTGTTGGATTTGATTGGATAAAATCTTGTTCACAATTTTTGCATTTCTTGAACTTTCACTTTTGACACTTTCCTCAAATATGCCTCCCCACCAAGCACTTACTTTCAGTATGATTCACTCCTGTTCATATCCTCTAAATTCTGTCTGAGATAGTTACTAAGGCTGGGAATTTCCCTAAACTCAGAGGGGGACCAGAAGAATTTAGAACAAAGATTGAAAGCATTTCTGATGTGGTCAGTTCTACCTCTGAGAGTGTGATTTAACTCTTGACAGTAAACTTGCTTTCAAACAGACTCATGTCCTCAACCTGAAGAGCCATCACACCCTTTAAAAAGCCTCTCAGTACCTGACGGCTTAGTTCCTAAAGAGAATTATTAAATGCTTAGGAAATCCCTTACCCTAGATTGCCTCCCCTGGTGGCTCAAACAGTAAGGAAGCTGCCTGCAATGCAGGAGACCCAGGCTAGATACTTAGGTCAGGAAGATCCCCTGGAGAACAGAATGGCAACCTACTCCAATATTCTTGCCTGGAGAATTCCATGGACAGAGGAATCTGGTGGGCTATAGACTATGGGGTCGCAAAGAGTCAGACACGACTGAGCGACTAACACTTACTTACTTACCCTAGATTAAGCCTCACTATCAGTGATCCCCCATTTGGTATTGTTCTGGTCCAATGAGGAAATAGCCAATGTGGGTCATCTCTCAAGAGGGGTTTACCCTTAAACCCAGCTTCCTGTTTTCCCATTGAAGAATCTTAAACCATTCTGACTGCCTAATGAACTTGGTATCTCATAGCCTGAAGTACCCAAATAACTCCTCTAAATTCCCAAATTTGTGTGTTTTGAGAATGGTTTTCATTTCTAAGAGCGCTTACTACCTGCCAGTCTCTAAACACATTAGATATATTTACTCATTTAATACCCTCAATAACTCTGTGAAGTAAGTACTATTAGTATCTACATTTTTATAGAAGATAAAACTAAGAGTATAGATGTTAAATGACTTGTCCAGCTATGAAATGGCAGATCTAGGATATGAAGCCAGGCAATCTGGCTTCAGAGTACACTGCACTACCATGCTATCAAGTGACAACTGTGGCGCTGACGCATGCTTGCACAGTAATGGAGTCCCTCCCTCAATATCATATAAACTCTAAGTCTTCAGAATATGTTATGTCTTTGGTATCTGTGATGCCTCTGGCCACATCTGGTAGCCAGTGAGTTTCTCACTGATGCCCAAATACACATACTTAGAAACAAAACTATGCAAGGAAAAGAACACTTTTTTTGAAAGACACTATTATTTAATGTCCTCAGAGTGACAAGAAAAAAATACTGCATTCATGAAGCAAGATCAAGAAGCTATACAAAAAAACATTTAAAGAACAACAACGATGAAAAGCCCTTAGAGTTAAGCAACAATCAAAGAAGGATCTTCAAAACAGCCAGAGAAAAAGAACACCTGAAAAAAAGGGCAAACTGACAACAGACTTCTCAACAGCAACAGTGGAAACCAGAAGACAGTGTCATAATATTTTATGTGTTGAGAGAAAAAGAGGTAATTCAGAATTGGGGGCCCAGCAAAACCTATCTTTCAAGAAGAATAAAATATAATAAAGGCATTTACAGATAAATACAGATTCAGACAGCTTCCTGTTAAGAGATCTGCACTAAAGGATCTAAAATATGTATTTCAAGAAGGAAACTTATCCCCAAAAAGGAGGTCTGAGGTTTAAGAAGGAGGGTGAGCAAATAAAATAGTAAAATAATTATTTAAACACTGACTGCACAAAATAATATTGTTAATGTCCATCTAGTATACATGTTAGTATCTTCCTTAGAAAAGAAAGAACTAAAACAGTAGACAAACATGTAAATTGGGAGACATTAGTATTTGATAAAATCCTTGTATTGTTTGGGGTGGGGGATTATGATACTGTTTAGACTTTACACTGAATATTTATGGTAAATTTTCTAGACTAACCACTAGAAAATCTCTGGAGGGACTAATTAAGAAAGAGGGAAAAGACACAAATAAATAATATGAACAACATAAAAGATAAAGCAGAAATTACACAACAAGAGGATACAATTAATTTGAGAACTTAGATGAACTGGACCAACCAGTTTATTTACTGGATGAGCCCTCTAATAACTTTGACCAGACAAATATGGTAGATGACCAAAGGCGCAAAAATCCTAAAGAATTTATCAGCAAGACAAATCTAGGATGCGTAAAAAAAGATTTAACATAAGATGAAAATGTCGGGTTCATTCCAGAAATCCAAGAGCCAATTAACATTAGGAAGCTCCTATAACAAGGTAGCCCTGCGGCTCTGAGGGGCCAGCTCAGTCCTCTTTGTTAGCCTTAGAGAGGGGGGAAGCTAAAGGTAGGTCCCCTGGGGAGGGGAGGAGTCTCTTGAGAGGGCAGGCTGGGGAGGGGTCCGAGGCTTGTGAAGGCTCCCACCTCGCATATATACCGTTACAAGAACATACTCTGAGGTAGGTGCAGTAACTTCATTTTACTAAGGCTTTTTAAAAGGTTAGGAAACTTGACCAAGGTCCCAGTGTTTGTAAGTAGTTGAGCTATAATCCAAATCCAGGTTGGTCTGGATCTTCAGCTCATGTTCTTAACCACTAGGCCATTCTCCCTTTAATACTGGTGTTCAGTAAATGGTGGTCAGGTGCCAAGTACTTCACATATGCTTTAACACCCACAACTATTCAAGGTGGGTATTCAAGTCATTCTACTGATGAGGAAACTGACACTTAAAGAGGACAGGTGACATGGCTAAGGTCACACAACCAAGATATGGGGGCTCTATACTTTGAAACTGGGCTTGCCAGACTCTACAACTAACTTGTCCTAGATTATTAGAGGTATGAGTTAATCCTAGAGGAGGTTAACCCTAATGTCCGAGAATAAGACAGGCAGGCAGGCCCTGTCTATTTCCTGAAAGATGAATAGTCTTTGTGCCATGGTTGGTATCAAGGAGTCAGAAGAACTCCTCTCCACGAGATCTCTATACAAGTTGTTGAGGGAGACTCCATAACCTCCAGGACAGTGGGAATGACCCCAACCCCAGGGGAGGCACAAAGGAAGCAGGTAATATAAACACTATCATCTATTTCAGGAATACAGGAACGTTGGAAGCTGGTATGGACAAGTTTGAGGACAGTCATGTCCAACCAACTTTTCATTACTTTTCTGGAGTTAACAGATTAGCATGTCAGAGGAGGTCATAAACTCCTCAGGTCAGAATTTTGGTCTCCTAGAATGATCTCATAGAAAAAAAGGTGAACAGTGAATGCAATTAGGTTGGTGTACAGCACACTGCTTCCCATCTTTGGGCCTTTGCCCATGCTGTACCTTTTGCCTGGACTGCCTTCCTCTCCTCTTGCTAGTCATCTAGAAGATTCCTACTCATCTTTTTTAGAGTCAGTTCACATACCACCTCTTCCAAAAACCTTCCTTGGTACCCTGAGCTGGGTTGTGTGTTCGATAGGGGCTCTCACAGTCTCTTTTATCGTCACTATTACTGCATTGACCACTGCCCTAAGTTGATGGTTCTGTATCTGAGAACACATCTGTTCATCTCTGTGTCCTCAGTGAGGGACAGGAGGCCTGATACATACTAGGTGTCCTGTCAACTTTGCTGCAGTGAACTTATAACTAGTTGGCTGGTTAAAACCAGTGTGACAATGATTAGTGAACTGATGTTGGCCCAGAGAGGGTGTCTCTAGCGGCATGCCACAGGGACCTGTGTGTATTGACAGCATTCTGATGAAATCAGTGGGTTACAAAAAGCCAGGGGAGTAGGCCACACATTAAACAGAATTAGTATCTAAACAGTCATGGGTAGACAGAAACACTGGAGCCATGCTGGTCCACAAGGGGGTTAGGGGAAAAGCCAGGATTAAAACCTCACAACCTGTTGTAGCCTTTACAATGGAAAAAAATTTTCTGAACTGAAACTTACCTCCCTGAAGTGTCCACCATTATGACAGCACTTACTATGTTCCAGGCTTTATACCATCTGCTGTACCACCACCCCCAACCTAAGTACTACAGAAAAAGTCTAATGGGGGTGATCTGCTTGGCCTGGGGATCAATAAACAGCTTCTCACAGGCTGGAGAAAGGAGGATCCTAGCTGGGACCAAAAGGCCTAATGAGAGCAGCGGCTTTGGTTTTCACCAAGTAAACAGGTAGGCATGACAACACAGCAGTTTGAGGACTGTTTGAGAAAGAGGCTGGTTTACCTTCAAGAGCCCAGGGTATAGAGCCAGTCGTAAAGATGGAGTCTTGTTACTACCCTATCAACTCTGAACCTGCTTCTCAAAAGAATCTAGAAGCTATCCTCACTGCTTTTTTACAGCCCCTATCCTTCTGAACAATGACACTCAAACTCCTTTGCATGGCACAAAAAGCCTTCATGCCTAGTTGAGTTCTCAATGCGTTTCTCCCTCTATCCTCCACATTAATTCATTCATTAATTCACTCAGTTTATTCTAAAAATATTTATTGAGTGTCTATTAAATATGACTATGCACTGTTCTTAGCACTAGAGAGACAACTATGGACAAAACAAGAGTCCTTGCTTTGTGAAGTTTACCGTCGATTGTGGAGAGACAAACACTGATCACAGTAAGTAAATATATCAGCTGGTCATCAGTGATTTGTAGAAAAATGTTACACAGAGAAGGATAAGAGTATAGAAAGTGCTGGTGAATGGGGCTATTTTAGATATGTCAGTCAGGGAATGCTTCTCTAGGGAGGTGACATTTGAGCATACTGGAAGTGACTGGGTAAGTCATCAGATTATCTGGGAAGAAGCATATTCTAGATGTGAGACTAGCAAGTATAAAGGCTCTGAAGTTGGGAGGGGCGGGGTACCTGACATACTTAAGGAACACAATGTGGTTGGAGAACAGTGAGTAATGGGGAGAGTGGAAGATCAGAGAGGTGATGGGGACCAGGTTGTGTAAAGACTTTTGGGCCATGGTGAGGGCTTTGGCTTTTATTCTAAGGGAGCTGGGAGCTATGGGAGAATTTGAGCAAAGGAGGGACATGATCTGATATGAACTTTAAAAAGAATTTCAGAGAAGAACTAGTAATGGTATTAGAACAGCAGGCAAAAGAAAAAAATGTTACTAAGAAAACAGGCATACAACAGAGAATATGTAATCCAACTGTACTATGTAGTTGGATGTGAACAATATTTATAATGCTATACTTAGACAAACAATGATTATTGGTTGAATAATAACTGTATAAAATGTTTAAAGAAATAATAAACGCAATCACAAAGATGAGCAAGCAACAAGAGACTATTAGGGATGACTGGGAAGATTAGAAAGTGAAATACATGAAGTTTATATAAGTGAAAAACATAATTCTTGAAATAAAAAAATCAGTGGACAGATTAAACAGCAGATCAGACACAGCTGAAGAGAGAATCAATAAGCTGAAAGACATAGCTGAACAAATTGCCTAGAATGAAGTTCAGGAAGACAAGACAACAGAAAACATCAATGAGACATTATGAGATATGGAAGATAGAATGAGGAGGTCCAAAATATGACCAACTGAATTCTGAGAAAGAAAATATAGAAAGAATAGAAGATAGGCAATATTTGAAGAGACAGTGGCTGAGAATTTCCCAGAAATTATGAAAAACATAAACCCAGAGGCATGAAGAACATCTCCAAAGTATAATAATAAAAAAGAAATACATATGTAAACACTGATAGAATGAAACTGCAGAATCCCCTGAATATCCACCCCCCAAGAAAAGAGAAAAAATAGCAATTAGACAGATAGTAGACTTCTAATATTACCTATAACAAACTATGTTTTAAGAATGAATAAATAAATTCACATGTAATAAAGACTAGAAGAATTAAACACCAACAGACATGTACTGTAAGAGCAGTTAAACACTGTAATCATAATGAAGGAAAATGATCCCAGAATGATGTCTGAGATGCAAGGATGTATGCATGTAAATCCGAACACATACGATCTATGTAAAATATACTAATGATGTTATATTAGTGAGGTTAGGGGAGAAAAAGGAACAAACAAACATACTCAAAAAAATAACACGTAGTTAAGATAGGAATAACTAGAGTTGAAGGCTTCAAAGGTTCCTGAATTCTTCAAGAGGGAGGTTAAAATACTGTCAACTTTAAACCTTGTAAGTTAAACATGTATGGTAAAATTTCAAGGATAACCACAGAAAGAGTGGGGAAAAAAACTGGCAAATTCCAAAGAGTAGGAAGGAAAAACTAGTCAAAAAAGCAAACAAATAAATTTCAAAACTAAAAAAGCCAGGCAAAAAAAAAAAAAAAGAGAGAGAGAAAAATGAAGCATCAAAAAGGTGGTAGTAGGAAATAGAGGTTAAAAAGTATGGTGGTAGTAACAAGTCAAAATATATCACAATAAATGTAAACAGACTAAAGTCATCATTAAAAAAGAGATCATTAGATTAGACTTTTTAAAAGGTCCAGCTATATGTTATTCCCAAGAGATATAATTACAGTATAAAGGCATGAAAATGTTGAAGAGTAAAAGGATGGAAAATTATATAACACACAAATCCTAACAAGAAGAAAAATTTGTGTTGCTATATTAATGTGAGATAAAACAGACAGGAAGAATGCATCATCAGGAATAGAGAGGGTCATTACATGCTTACCAGGAATATATAACAATTCTTAATTTGAATATTCCTAATAAAATACTCTCAAAAATAAAAAAAGAACTACAAGGAGAAATAAACAAATCACCATCATAACTGCATATTAATATACCTTACAATTATTGGTATATTATGACCAAAAATTCAGTTTATATATAGAAAATGTGAACAATACAATGAACAAATTTGATAACAGACTTATATAGAACTCTGTATTCAACAATTAGAGAACATACATTCTTATCAAGCACATAGGAAACATTCAAAAATATTGATCACTACTAAACCATAAAACAAGTCTCAATAAATATCAGTTTTTAATCACACAGATCACATCCTCTGACTATAATGCAATTAAGACAGACTTCAATAACACAGAGATAAATTTTTAAATCTCCAAATATTTAGAAACACACTTCTATATAACTCGCAAGTCAAAGAAGTAACCATGATGGAAATGCTGAAGTACTTGGAACCAAACAGTAACAAAATATGACATGTCTGAACTTGTAGAAAAGCAGTAGTTAGAGGAAAAGTTATATCCTTAAATGTGCAAATAAGAAAACAAGAAAGGCTGAAAATTAATGAGCTCAGTGTCAAATTTAAGAAATTAGAAAAATAACAACAAAATAAATCCAAAAAATGTGGAAGGAAGGAGATCAAAAAAGATAAGAGCAGAAATTAAAGAAATAGAAAACAAAGACAAAATAGAGAGAAGCAACAAAGCCAAAAGCTGGTTCTTTGAAAAGACTAATAAAATAGACAAACCTCTGGTGAGATTGATCAAGAAAAAAAGTGAGAAGGCACAAATTACCAATATTAGCAATGAAAAAGGAGACATAACTACAGATTGTATACAGCAGAAAATAAAAAAAAAAATAAGGAAACTTTATGCCAATATACTTGAGAAGGCAGACAAAATGGACCAATTCCCAGAAAACTGTAACTTAGCAGAATTGATTCAAGACGAAAAAGAAATCCTGACTAGTCCTCTATTAAAGGAAGCAATAGATAAAACTCTTCCTACTAAAAAACAAACACAAGAACAAAAAATAACAGGAGACAAAATTTCCCAGTTGATAAGTGGATGACAGGTAGGTGAAAAAATACTAATCCCCTTAGACCTGGAGTGTCCACATAGGACCTAAGGCAGTGGAGACCCTAGGCAGGCCACTTCTCTCTATGGGCAGCCTCCTGTTGAGATCCTTAGAGGGTGGCCCTTAGTGAAATGGGGGTCTGACAAATCCCTCTGCAGTCCCTAAAGGTGGTGAGCATGAATGACTAACATCCAGCACTTAGTTACAGCACTGTGCTAAGCAGGGCCAATGAGGAGCTCTAAGACTTGGACAGCCTCTTCAGTAGCCAGCTTCTGTAGTCTTCTGCTCACTGAGGACAAGGGGCCCGTGGAGCTGCTGGAGAAGTCTGTGTTCCAGTTGCCAAGAAATACCACACACGACACAAGTTGTGACTGGATGGGGTGGGGCTGGGTGCAGGGAGGCCAAGCAGAGGCTTCTGGAGAATGTAGCTCCAAGGAGAAGCCCTGAAACTGTCTTCACGATACCAGATACTTCTATCCGTTTGCAGCTGATGAGCCCTTTTAATGGTGTCCAAGCTAGCTGCAGGGTGATGGTTCTAACAATGATGCATGTTCTGCAAATAAGAGCTTCATCATTATTTTGAAACAGTTAATACAAAAGAGTTCAATTGGATCTGAAATCTAATCACATTATCACAAGAAATTTCAAAAAATATATTTGTCAGTGAAACAAAAGCTGTTAGATATCATTTCACTTGTTAAACATTTTTAAACAACTTAAAAGTTTATTTTAAATACTTTATCACCTAATTGTACAAAAAAAGATTTTTATTGATTGTGACTGTTAAGAATTTGAACAATACTTCATTAAAAAGTCTTGATCAGGATTTGTGTGTAGACATTTCAAGCATAAAACTTGATATAAAATAAACATGTTAAGGAAGCAAATTTCAAGTTTTTAATTTAAAAATTTGAAAATATTTAAAGTTTAATATTCACTTAATATTAAAAATGAAAACACCAGACCAAGGTGGTTTCACAGGAGAATTCTACCAAACAGATCATTCCAATAGCATCTTCCAGAACACTGTAAATGAGGGAACACTGACTCATTCTATGATGCAAGCAGAACTTGATGCCAAAAGCAAATAAAAACAGCCTGAGAAAGGAAAATCAAAGACTGGTTTAACTCATGAACACAGATATAGAAATCCTAAACAAGATATTAACAAACTGAACCTAGTATCATATAAAAAGGAAAAGATCATGACCAAGTTGTATTTACACCAGAAATGCAAGTGTAGTCTAACATGCGGAAAATCTATAAATGTCATTTATCACATCATCAGATTATTGGAGGGACAAAAATATAATCATCCTAAGAAACAGAAAATGTATTAGATAAAGAATACAATACCCTTTCATGATTTAAAAACAATAACAAAAACTTCTTATCATAGATGAACAGTATAGAACTTGTTTAATCTGATAAAACCTGTAGGAATCTACAGCAAATATCATTCTTACTATGGAAAAGTTAGTGGTGTTTCCTCTAAAATATCCAACAAGTCAAGGAAGCCCACGGCCATCTCTTCCATTTGCCACTGTACTGGCGGTCCGGGCATCTCAGTAACACACAAAAAATAAAAGCATGAAGATTGGGAAGGAAAAAACAAAACTGTCATTATTAATAGCTGATATGGCAGTCAACATAGAGAACACAAAAGAATATATAGACATCTCAAAAGGAAGCAGGGCTCTGAGAAATGGTCAATTCTGGGGTTGGGGCAGGAAGATAAAAGATAAGTAGAGAGTATTTTGTAGAGGTGGCAAATATGGAAGTACTTTAAAAAAAAAGGATGGGGGCCATGTCAAAGGGACACAGACGCCAAACTAAGAGCGTCCAGTGGCTAAAGCTGGAACAATTTGAGCCACAGGACAAATAACAGTATTGGATTTATAACTCAAATTATTAAACAAATATATATCAGTTCATACTGATATAAGCAAGCAACTGAATAAATAAGTAAGCAAACAAATAAAGGAGAAGAAATAAATCTTTTTTCTAGAATTCCAGATACTATATGTAATTGCACCTCCTTCCAGAGGTGGAACTTAGTTTATTCCCTTCTCCTTGATGGTGAGTTAAATTCTTTCAAAGAAAAGAGAGTGAAAAGGGAAAAAAATAGCAGCTTTACAATGGAGAAATCTGGCAAACATTACCTTAACTAAGTGGTGAAAGTCAACATCATCAGGGATGTCATAGGGATATCACATCCTCCTGATACAATGTGATGGAAATGACACTTCAACTCTGTGGTATTCTTTCCAAGACCAACCCCAGTCTAATTATGAGGAAACTTCAGACAAATCCAAATTGAGGGACATTCTATAGTACATTTCAAAACTGTTAAGGTTATAAAAAACAAGGAGACTAAGAAACTATCATAGACCAGAAGACACAAAAGAGACATGACAACTTAAATGCACTGTGGTATTTGGAATTGGATCCTAGAACAGAAAAAGGACAATAGTGAGAAGACTCAGATGTCTATATAAAGTCTGAAGTTTAGTTAATAGTCATATACCAACGTTGTTTTCTTAGTTTTCATGGTGAAGAGTATACAGGAACTCTCCATACTGTCTCTTTATTTACTTTTCTATAAATAAAATTCTTCTAAAATTAAAACTTTGCTAAAGGTAATGAAAGTTTAGCAAGATGAATGGCTATAACAACAATATAAAAATCAACTTCATTTCTATACACCTGCAAAAGAGATAAAACATATTAAATAACATGATCTCATTTACAGCAGCAGATTAGAAATGAGATTTAAAAACAGATCTCATCTATAAAAGTCATAAATAACAAGGAAAAAAACTAATACAAAATATGCAAAACCCTATATAGAAAATTATAAAGCTCTACAAAAAGACATTCAACAATTTATTTAAAATGAAAGGATATATCATGTGTAGAGCTAGGAAGAGTCACCATGATAAACACAGCAATTTTCTTCAAACTATCTATAGATTTACTCCAATTCCAATGTTTTTGTAGAACATGACAAGCTTATTCTGAAATGTGTTTGAAATAACAAAGGGCCAAGAATATATACTACTACTAAAGAAAAATAGGATGGGAAAATTTTGCTCCATTAAATACCAAGACTCTTTATGAAGTTAAATAATTAAAGGTAGTGTAGTACTGATTCAGGGGCAAAAAGTCGGCCAATATCAGAGATCCCAGAAACAGACCTACACAAATGTGAAACTTTGATGCATGACAGAAGTGGCACTTCAGATCAGAACACTATCCATGGGGACAATAACACAACTGGCTTTCTGCCCTATGACTCGTACCACACAAAAATCGATTCCAGTTAGATTGAGGACTTAAAAGTGAAAGGTAAACCTTTCACTTTTATTAGAAGAAAATAAAGAATATCTTTATGACCACAGGTTAGGGAAGACAATACACAAAAAGAACTGGCTACAGAGAAAAAAATTGAATTGTTTAACTCACTTAAAATTAGGAATTTCTGCTCATGCAAAGACACCATAAAGAAAAATAAAAGGCCACAAACTGAGAGAAGATATTCAAAACATGTAACTGACAAATGATGAGTAGTATCCATGGAATTCTCCAGGCCAGAATACTGCAGTGGGTAGCCTTTCCCTTCTCCAGGGGATCTTCCCAACCTAGGGATTGAACTCAGGTCTCCTGCATTGCAGGCAGATTCTTTACCACCTGAGCCACAAGGGAAGCCCAAGAATACTGGAGTGGGTTGCCTATCCCTTCTCCAGCGGATCTTCCCAACCCATGAATCGAACCGAGATCTCCTGCACTGCAGGCGGATTCTTTACCAGCTGACCTATGAGGGAAGCCAAATAACTAAAACTTTTCTGTAATTCAATAAAAATGATAAAAAATATCCATTTTTAAAATGGGCAAAAGATATTAACAGTCGTTGCACAGAAGAAGAAACATGTATGACCAATAAACATGAAAAGGTGCTCTACCACATTAGTAATGTAAAAAATGCTAATTATGTCCACAAAGACTCACTATAATGACAAAAATTTAAAAGTGGGACAATATCAAGTATTGATAGAGTGTGTGTGAATCAATGGGACCTCTTATAAATTGCTGAAAGGTGTGTAAGTTGGTAATAACAGTTTAAAATACATTTGGGCATAATCTTGTCAAGATGAATGTTTATATGTCTTATTAACCAGAAATTCCATACATAGGTATATAACTTGGAAAAGTGAGTGTGCAAGAGTACCAGGAGACATGTACAAGAATGTTCACACTAGCACTTTCTATAAGAGAAAAAGCTAGAAATGATCCAAATGTCCCTCAACATGTAAATGGATGAATAGTTTGTTTTGGGGTCACCCAATGAAATATTATACAGCATTGAGAATGAACAAGTTACAGCTACATGCAAAACAGGTGAATCTTAGAAATGCAATAGTGAGGGAAAAAAGTAAGTCACAGAAGACCACATATCGTATGATACTAGTTTTTTATGGATCTCACAACCAAGCCAAATAAACAACATATTGGTTACACATCTCCAAAAATATGAATAAAAAATAAAAAAGAGGGAGATGGCAGGGAGGTTCAAAAGGAAGGGGATATATGTATACCTATGGCTGATTCATGCTGAGGTTTGACAGAAAACAACAAAATTCTGTAAAACAATTATCCTTCAATAAAAAAATAAATTAAAAAAAGAGCAAGGGAATGTTAAATACAAGACTTAGGAGAATGGTAATTTCTGGCAGAGGGTGGGAAATGGGACAGAAAATGATACAGAGACAAATGCTATCATTAATGTTGTTCTTGGGTGGAGCTGGAGTTCCTGGGTTTTCATTATTATTATCTTTATAATTCATATATATAATGTATATATTCTTTTATTATATGTCTAAGATATTTTATAAGAACAAACATAGACTGGGAAAAGAGTAGGAAGAATGATTTCTCTTTTGAAGAGTTTTGTTGTTAGAGAAATAGAAAAATAAATTAAATTCATATTTACAAGGGGATGTGGGACAAAGAGAGTTTTAAATTTTTTAAAGATGGGAGCAATAGGAGATCGATGGACTGGCAGTGAGGACACTGATAAGCCAGCTATCCCTCTTAAACAATGAAAATATGGGCAAACCAATTTAAATCAATCAGTTCAAAACTCCGGCAATTAACAAGGGCATAAAATGGAGTGAAAATAATTGATCCAAGAGAAACAACTAAATCATGGCAAGATACCAGGTTCTGTGTAACATTTGTGTGTGTGTGACACTTTAACTTGTGACTATTCCTATACCCCCTCCCTCTCCAGCTAAGTGGTTCAGTACTCAAAGGTGAATAAATTTCAGAAAACATAGATGCCTTGGGCGGGAATTTAAAAGGAAATCAGGGAGAATGAGACAACTATAGAGAACTCTGAAAAGCTCTGACATATTCCAGGGAATCTAAAGAACTGTCCACAAGAAAGAGCCAGGAAATGAGAGGGCCGAAGTCATGACTTCTGGCTGACTGTGAGGCTCTGTGTAAACAGAAAGTGAGAACTCAGGCTACCTTGCAATCTGGCTGAAATTTGAAGGCATGCCTTCTCACACAGATCTCCTTGGCAGAGGGTGGAAGATATATAGACAAGACATTTAAGGAAATCTGACCAATCACTGGTTGACCACCAAATTATACTTACCAGGTATGACCCCTAGGAATCCAGGTTTAAAAATAAAAACAATAATAATAATAATAATAATAAAGCTAGCAGAGAACTCAGAGGCCACATAATACAGGGAATATACAATCCACAGAATTAGTCAAGGAAAGCTGCCAAATGAATGACAACAAGAAAAATAACAACCACACAACACATGTGCACACATACACACACACACACACAAACCAGAAAAATAAACCTTGAGGGTGGAAGAGTTTGATACTAGAATTTTTAGAGTAGAATATCTAAAATGTCCAATTTTTGACAAGAAATTAGGAGTCATACAAAGAAACAGTAAAGTATGTTACATATACAGGGAAAAATGCAGCCAAAAGAACATGTCCCCGAGGGGGCCAATGCTTGGGACTAAATAGACTTTAAATAAACTATTACAAATATTTTTTGAAGAACTAAAGGAAACCATATCTAAAGCAGGAAAGTGTGAGAAGACTGTCTCACCAAATAGAGAATATCAATAAAGAGATAGAAATCATTTAAAAAATCAAATAGAAAATCTGGAGTTGAGGAGCTTCCCTGGTGACTTCAGTGTAAAGAATCTTCCTGCCAATTCATGAGACACAGTTTGATCCCTGGTCCGGGAAGATGCCACATGCCACGTGGCAACTAGGCCCATTTGCCACAACTGCTGAGCCTGTGCTCTTGAGCCAGTACTCTGAAACAAGAAAAACCACTGCAATGAGAAGGCCGTGTACCGTGACTAGAGAAAGCAAAGAGTAGCCCCCCCTTGCTGCGAGAGAACACCCACACACAGCAATGAAGATCCAGCACAGCCAATAAATAAATAAATAAATAATTTTTTTTAAAGCAAAAAGAAAGTCTGGAGTTGAAAGGTATAGTAACTGAAATAAAAATTTCACTTAGAGGGGCTCAACAATACATTGAGCTGGCAGAAGAGGGAAAGGATAAATGACAGGTCAAATAGAGATTATCCATTTTTGAAAAGCAGAAAGAAAAAAGAATGGAAAAAAAAGAAACAACCTCACACACCTGTGGGATACCATCAAGTGTACCAACATACACAAAATGGGAGTCTTGGAAGGAAAAGAGGATGAGAAAGGGGCTAAAACATCACAAATTTGAAAGATATCAATCTATATGTTCAAGAAGCTCAAGTAGAATAAACTTGAAGAGATCCACACTTAGACACATACAGAAACTGATGAAAGTCAAAGACAAGAGAATCTTGAATGTAGCAAGAGAAAAATGTATATAAGGGATCCTCAATAAGATTAATAGCTGATTTATCATTAGTAACCATGGAGGCCAGAAGACGGTGTAATGACATCTTCAAAATGTTGAAAGAAACAGATGGAGAATTCTTTATCTAGCTAAACTGTCCATCAAACATGAACAAAGTTAAACAAAAACTGAAAGAATTTGTTACTAGTAGACTTATCCTACAAGAAATACTAATTTAAAGCTGAAATGAAAGGACACTAAATGTTAACTTGAAGGTATTATGACAGAAAGTATTTTTGTTCATAACACTTTTATTTTCCTATCTGTTTTAAAAGACAACTACAAAAGACAAAGACAACTACACAGACCAATAATAATAAAACTGTGTTGCAGGCTTACAGTGTATAAAGAGGTAATTTATATGATAATGATACTATGAAGGAGGGAAGAGGAAACAGAGGTATACTGGAGCAAAGTTTCTATATACTATTGAAATTAAGTTAGAATTAACCCAAAGTAGACTGTTTCAAGTTAAGATGTAATCCTCAGGGCAACAACTAAGAACTTAACTCAAAAATAAATAGTTAACAAAGAAATTAAACAATTTATAATAGAAAATATCTACTAGATACACAGGAAGAGAGGAACTGAAGAACAAGGGAATAGAAAAGCCATAAGACATACACAAAGCAAGTATCAATCCTTCACAAACTCTTCTAAAAATCAGGAGGAAACACTTCCCAATTCATTCTATACAACCTGTATTATCCTGATACCAAAATCAAACAAAAACAAGAAAATTACAGACCAATATCCCTTATGAATACAGATGTAAAAATCCTCAACCAAACACTAGCAAACCAAGTTCAGTTACATATAAAAAGTGTTACATAAAATGACCAATTAGGATTTATTTCAGGAATGCAAAGTGAAGTTTACTACCTTAAAATTAACCAATGTAATGTACCAATTAGTAGAACAAACATAAACTCCACAGGAACATCTCAGTAGATGCAGAAAAAGCATTTGACAAAATCCAACATCCATTTGGATCATTTACAGAATGATCTCTGTTCATTTCCAAGGCAAACCATTCAATATCACGGTAATCCAAGTCTATGCCCTGACCAGTAACACTGAAGAAGCTGAAGTTGAATGGTTGTATGAAGACCTATAAGACCTTTTAGAACTAACACCCAAAAAAGATATCCTTTTCATTATAGGGGACTGGAATGCAAAAGGAGGAAGTCAAGAAACACCTGGAGTAACAGGCAAATTTGGCCTTGGAATATGGAATGAAGCAGGGCAAAGGCTAATAGAGTTCTGCCAACAGAACGCACTGGTCATAGCAAACACCCTCTTCCAACAACACAAGAGAAGACTCTACACATGGACATCACCAGATGGTCACACTGAAATCAGACTGATTATATTCTTTGCAGCCAAAGATGGAGAAAATCTATATAGTCAGCAAAAACAAGACCAGAAGCCGACTGTGGCTCAGATCATGAACTCCTCATTGCCAAATTCAGACTTAAATTGAAGAAAGTAGGGAAAACCACCAGACCATTCAGGTATGACCTAAATCAAATCCCTTATAATTATACAGTAGAAGTGACAAATAGGTTCAAGGGATTAGATCTGATAGACAGAGTACCTGAAGAACTATGGACAGAGGATCGTGACATGGTACAGGAGAGAATGATCAAGACCATCCCCAGGAAAAAGGAATGCAAAAAGGCAAAATGGCTATCTGAGGAGGCCTTACAAATAGCTGTGAAAACAGAAGCAAAAAGCAAAGGAGAAAAGGAAAGATATAAGCATCTGAATGCAGAGTTCCAAAGAATAGCAAGAAGAGATAGGAAAGCCTTCCTCAGTGACCAGTGCAAAGAAATAGAGGAAAACAACAGAATGGGAAAGACTAGAGATCTCTTCAAGAAAATTAGAGATACCAAGGGAACATTTCATGCAAAGACAGGCTCAATAAACGACAGAAATGGTATGGACCTAACAGTAGCAGAAGATATTAAGAAGAGGAGGCAAGAATACACAGAACTGTACAAAAAAGATCTTCACGACCCAGATAATCACGATGGTGTGATCACTCACCTAGAGCCAGACATCCTGGAATGTGAAGCCAAGTGGGCCTTAGGAAGCATCACTACGAACAAAGCTAGTGGAGGTGATGGAATTCCAGTTGAGCTGTTTCAAATCCTGAAAGATGATGCTGTGGAAGTGCTGCACTCAATATGCCAGCAAATTTGGAAAACTCAGCAGTGGCCACAGGACTGGAAAAAGTCAGCTTTCATTCCAATCCCAAAGAAAGGCAATGCCAAAGAATGCTCAAAGTACCGCACAATTGCACTCATCTCACACGCTAGTGAAGTAATGCTCAAAATTCTCCAAGCCAGGCTTCAGCAATACATGAACCGTGAACTTTCAGATGTTTAAGCTGGTTTTAGAAAAGGCAGAGGAACCAGAGATCAAATTGGCAACATCCGAGGGATCCTCGAAAAAGCAAGAGAGTTCCAGAAAAACATCTATTTCTGCTTTACTGACTATGCCAAAGCCTTTCACTGTGTGGATCACAATCAACTGTGGAAAATTCTGAAAGAGATGGGAATACCAGACCATCTTCTTGAGAAACCTATATGCAGGTCAGGAAGCAACAGTTAGAACTGGACATGGAACAACAGACTGGTTCCAAAGAGGAAAAGGAGTATGTCAAGGCTGTATATTGTCACCCTGCTTATTTAAGTTAGATGCAGAGAACTTCATGAGAAATGCTGGACTCGAAGAAGCACAAGCTGGAATCAAGATTGCTGGGAGAAATATCAATAACCTCAGATATGCAGATGATACCACCCTTATGGCAGAAAGTGAAGAATTAAAGAGCCTCTTGAGGAAAGTGAAAAAGTTGGCTTAAAGCTCAACATTCAGAAAACTAGGATCATGGCATCTGGTCCCATGACTTCATGGCAAACAGATGGGGAAACAGTGGAAACAGTGTCAGACTTTATTTTTTGGGGTCCAAAATCACTGCAGATGGCACTTTCAGCCATGAAATTAAAAGACGCTTACTCCTTGGAAGGAAAGTTATGACCAACCAAGACAGCATATTAAAAAGCAAAGACATTACTTTGTCAACAAAGGTCGGTCTAGTCAAGGCTATGGTTTTTCCAGTGGTCATGTATGGATGTGAGAGTTGGACTATAAAGAAAGCTGAGCACCGAAGAATTGATGCTTTTGAACTGTGGTGTTGGAGAAGACTCTTGAGAGTCCCTTGGACTGCAAGGAGACCCAACCAGTCCATCCTCCAGGAGATCAGTCCTGGGTGTTCATTGGAATAACTGATGTTGAAGCTGAAACTCCAATACTTTGGTCACCTGATGCGAAGAGCTGACTCATTTGAAAAGACCCTGATGCTGGGAAAGATTGAGGGCAGGAGGAGAAGGGGATGACAGAGGATGAGATGGTTGGATGGCATCACCGACTCAATGGACATGAGTTCAGGTAGGCTCCAGGAGTTGGTGTTGGACAGGGAGGCCTGGCGTGCTGCAGTTCACAGGGTCACAGTCGGACACGACTAAGCGACTGAACTGAACTGAATATCCATTTGTGGCAAAAACACTCAGGGAACTAGGAGTAGAAGAGAATTTCCTCAACTGCTAACAACATGCTTATTGGAGAAATACTCAATACTTTCCCCCTAAGATCAGGAAGAAGATAAGGATGTCTGCTCTTGTTGTTTCTAGTCAATACTATAACTCTAGCCAGGGTAATTAGTCAAGAAAAAATAAATACAAGGCAACCAGATGGGAAAATAAAAGTAAAACAACCTCTATTTGTAGATGACATGATCTTATATACAGAAACTCCTAAGGAATCCAGTAAAAAAAAAAAAAAACAAAACTATTTGAACTAATAAACAAGTTCAGAAATGTGACCAGATAGAAATCAATAAACAAATCAACTGTATTTTACACACTAGCACTAAACAATCAGCAAGTGAAAGTAAGAAAACAACCCAATTTATAATAGTAGCAAAAAGAATAAAACATCTAGGATAAGTAACAAAATAAGTGTAAGACTTGTACACTGAAAATACAAAACACTTTTGAAAAAAAGAAGGCACGGATTGGATGACTTAATATTGTTAAATGGCAATACTTCCCCAATTAATATACAGATTCAACACTATCTCTATAAAAATTTTAGCTGATTCTCTGCAGGAACTGACAAGATGATTCTTAAATTCATATGGAAATGCAAAGGACTTAGCCAAAACAATCTTGAAAAAGAAGAACAAAGTTGGAGGACTCCCATTTCTTGATTTAAAAATTGACTACATAGCTAATTTAATCAAAACAGTGTGGTCTGGCATAGTAACAAACATGTAATTCAATGGAATAGAATTGAGAGTTCAAAAATTAACATTTACATTTATGATTTATGGTCAACTGATTTTTCCCAAAGTCAAGACAATTCAATGAGGGAAATAATAGTCTTTTCAACAACAGGTGCTGGGACAACTAGATATCCACAAGTAGAAGAATGAAATCTGGACTCCTACCTCACAGCAAGCACAAACATTAATTCAAAATGGATCACTGGCTTAAATTTAAGAGTTAAAACCATGCAATTCCTAGAAGAAAACAAAGGAATAAATCTTTGTGACCTTGGTTTATGGAATGATTTCTTGTATATGACACAAAAAGCTCAAGTAAGTAAAGAAAAAGCCAGATAAATTGAACTTCATCAAAATTAAAAGCTTTTGTGAATCAAAGGACACCCCCAAGAAAGTGAAAAAATAGCCCACAGAATGGGAGGAAAGATTTGCAATTCATATATCTGACAAGAGACATATTTAAAATATATAAAGAATTCTTACAATCCAACAATAAAAAGATAAATAATCTAATTTTAAAAGGGCTAATGATTTAAGCAGACATTTCTCCAAAAATGATGTACAAATAGCCAATAAACACACGAAAAGGTGTTCAACAGCATTAATTATTAGGGAAATGTAAATAAAAACCACAATGAGACACCACTTCACACTCATTAGGATGGCTATAATAAAAAAGACAGGCAATAAAATAAAAAGTGTTGAGGATATGAAGAAACTGAAACCTTAAACATTGCTGACTGAATGTAAAATGTGCAGTCTCCTCCTTTTCCTATTTTTTTGCCATGCCTCAAGGCATGTGGGATCTTTGTTTCCTGACCAGGGACAGGACGCATGCCCCTTTCAGTGGAATAACAGTGTTTTGACCGAAGTCTAGTGCAGCCACTTTTGTGAACAGTTTTGACAGTTCTTCAAAAAGTTAAACACAGAATTGCCATATGACCAAGCAGTCCCACTGCTAGGTATCTACCCAAGAGAAAAGAAAACATATTCTAAGTGAAAGAAGCCACTCACAAGGGCCAATATACTGTATGATCCCATTTATATGAGATGTCTAGATGAGACAAATCAATAGAAACAGAAAGCAGATTAGTGGCTGCCTAGGGTTGGGGGGAGGGGGAGTTGTGGGGAGTAACTGCTATCGAGTATGAAGCTTCTTTTTGGAGGGAATAAAAATGTTCTAAAATTGACTGTGGTGATGGCTGCACAATGCTGTGAATATACTAAAGACCACCGAATAGTACCCTTTAAAAGGGTGAGTTTTATGGTATGTGAAATATATCTCAACAAAGCTGCAACAAAGAGATGGAAGCAATAATAGGATGTCTGTGTGCTAGTGGGAATAATCTTGTAGAGAGGGGGAAATTGAGGCAGGAGAGAGGGAGAAATTGCTGAAGCAATATCCTCATGTAGGTAAGAGGATAGGATCTAGTGCCAAACTGGAAGAACAGGATTTTGATGACAGTATGGACAATTTTTCCATAGTAACAAAAAACAAGGCAGAGTATGTGAGTACAGATGCTGTTTGGTATTTGGCTGTAATAATGGGAATCTGTGGAGGTTTTCTTCTGATGGTTTAAAATTTTCAATCAAGTGGGCAGCCTGAGCCTAGGATGGAAGAGGAGGTGTTGGAGATTTGAGGAGAGAGAAGGCATGAAATAGTCATCTAGAAGGGCAGGCCAGTGAATGGTCTAGGGAAGCACAGTGGAGCTGGCAGAGTTGGATTTAAGCAGGGCTGGTGTTTTGCCTGATAAGTATGCTATAGCGACAGAGGGCAAGGGAAGTGAGGATGTATGCAAGGGGATGATTATTTTGATGGACCACAGAATCTAAGCTGATTAAAGGAAGGACATGGGAACCTGGAGAAAGTAAAGGGTAGTGAAAACGTTCAATCCCAGTGGCATTGAAGGGCTGTTGGAATTGGGGTGCTGGAAGGAGTGAGCTAGAACGATAGATACTGGTTGGAGAGCAGGATGCCTGAAACAGATTATGGAGGTGATGCAGTCACAGGTAACTGATACAATGGGGAAGACTATCAGGGTGCACGCCTGAGGTGGGGCTGAAGGCAAGAATACCATAGAAAAACAGACTACAGAACTGACAAGAACATTGGAAGGGTCATCTATGAGGATATTAAAATCACCAAGAAGTAGGACTGGAGTAGTGTTACACAGAGTAACAGTGAGCTGGTAGCTAAATTTTTCTAGGAATGGGGCATGAGGCATGAGGCAGGTACATGTGTATGTCTGTACCTGACTATAACAGACAGATAGGTGATGGTATAGTCTGATGACTTGAGATTTAAAACAAAGTGGTTGATACTCATATAATCTTAATGTAACTCTCCATAAATTAGTCATTAATTACAAAGGAAAAAAAAGAGTACAATGGAGAAACCTGCAGACATCAACTTAAACAAAGTCAATGTGAACAAAACCAGTATTGCTAAACTGACATCATGCGCCTCCTGATAAAAAGCACTGAAGGCACATCTCTTCTGTGGCATCCTTGCTTAACTATAATCACAAGAAATATCAGACAAACCCAACTTTTATAAAATCACTGCCTAGGACTCTTCAAAAGTATCAAAGGCATGAAAGACCAAGAAAGACTAAAGAACAGTACCAGATTAAAAATGTCTAAGGAGAGAGTACCATTCAAAATGGCGAAGTAGAAGGATGTGCGCTCATTTTCTCCTGAGAGCACCAAAATCACAACTAGTTGTTGAACAAACATTGATAGGAGGATGCTTGCTGTTGTTTAGTCAGTCACTAAGTCATATCCTACTCTTTGTGACTCCACAGACTGTAGCCTGCCAGGCTCCTCTATCCATGGGATTTCCCATGCAAGAATACTAGAGTTGGTTGCTATTTACTTCTCCAGGGGATCTTCTTGACCCAGGGACTGAACTTGGGTCTCCTGCATTGCAGGCAGATTCTTTACCACTGAGCCACCAGGGAAACCCAAGAAGGATTCTGGAACACACCAAAAAAGTTACCCCATTTCCAAAGACAAAGGAGAAGGTGCAAAAAGACAGTAGGAGGTTTGCAACCATGATAAAATCAAAGCCCACATCTATTTCTCCCACAAACTAGAGAAAAATAATACCAAAGATGTTCTCCCACTGTTGTGAAGGTTTTGAGCCCCAGGTCAGACTTCCCAGCCTGGGGAGCCAGCATAGGAACTAGGAATCTCCAGGGAATCTGACTTTGAAGGCCAGCAGGATTTGATTATAGGACTTCCACAGGACTAGGAGAAACAGAGACTCCACTCTTGGAGGGCACAAAAAAAATCTTGCATGTACCAGGATCCACAGGAAAAAAAGCAGTGACCCCACAGGAAACTGAACCAGACCTACCTGCTCATATGGGAGGGGCTCCTGCAGAGGCATGGGTCAGCAGTGGCTCATCACAGAGATGCGGGCACTGGCAGCAGTAGTCCTGTGCCTTGGCCTAGGCCCATGGAGCCTGTAGACTCCAGGGCTGGGTTACCTCAAGCCAAACAACTAACAGGGAGGAAGCGCAGCCCCACCCATCAGTAGACCACTGGATTAAAGTTTTACTGAGCATGGCCCTGCTCACTAGAGCCAGATTCAGGTTTTCCCACTGCCAGTCCCTCCCATCAGGAAGCTGATACAAGCCTCTTAGCCTTATCCACCAGAAGGCAGACAGAAGAAGCAAGAACTATAATCCCACAGCTGCTGGAACAAAAACCAACCACATCACAGAAAGTTAATCAGGATGAAAAAGCAGAAATTTATGTCCAAGGGATGAGATAAAACCCCAGAAAAACTAAATGAATTGGAGATAGGCACCTTCCAGATAAAGAATTCAGAATAATGATGGAAAAGATGCAAGAAATGTTTACCAAAGATCTACAGGAACTAAAGAACAAACAGAGATGAATAATACACTAGAAGGAATCAATAGCAGAATAACTGAGGCAGAAGAATGGATAAATGACCTGGACGACAAGATACTGGAAGTCATGGCCACAGAGCACAATCGAGAAAAAAGAATGAAAAGAAATGAAGACAGCCTGAAAGACCTCCGGGACAGCATTAAATCCACCAACATTCTCATCACAGGGGTCCAGAAGGAGAAGAAAGAATCTGGGAAAATATCTGAAGAGATAATAGCTGAAAATGTCCCTAACACGGGAAAGGAAATAGTCAACCAAGTCCAGGAAGCACAGAGTCCCAAGCAGGATAAACCTAAGGAGGAAAACACCGAGACACATAATAATCAAACTGACTAAAATTAAAGACAAAGATAAAATTTTAAAAGCAACAAGGGAAAAAGAATAAATAATATAAAAGGGAACTCCCATAAGGTTATCAGATGATTTCTCAACAGAAACTCTACCAGCCAGAATGGAATGGCATGATATATTTAAAGTGATAAAAGGGAAGAAACTACAACCAAGAACACTCTACCTGCAAGACTCTTTGTTCAGATTTAATGGAGAAATTAAACCCTTTCCAGACAAGTAAAAGTTAAGAGAATCCAGCACCACCAAACCAGCTTTATAACACATGCTAAAGGAACTTCGCTAGGCAGGAAACACAAGAGAAGGAAAAGACCTACAAAACACAAACTCAAAACAATTATGAAAATGGTAATAGGATCATACATATCAACAATTTCCTTAAGTGTAAATGGATTAAATGCACCAAACAAAAAAAAAAAAAAAAGAAGAAGAAAAGAATAAATGCACCAAACAAAAAACATAGGCTGGCTGGGGGGACGAAAACACACGTGCACATAAGCACTTCCACTTACCACATCCTTCTACGTAATCCCCCAAACTGTATGTGATTACTTTATATTGTTAGGTTAATCACGCTCCCATTATGGCTAGCAATTGTAATTATCTTTTATTTTTTGTCCATTGATTGTGAAAACTGATTAATATCTTTTACTATTGTGACTATATAACTATTATTCATTCAAAACCATTGTATCATGATTGGTCAACAGAAATAATAAAATTCTATATCATAAAACTACCATTTAATAGAAAAACCTGCAATCAATTTTTAAAATCCAAATACATATCAGAATTATCTTGTAATTGGATGAAAAACACAAATGCCGAGGTTTTGCTTTTTTCTCCAAAGCTTAACTCCAGGTGTGTTTCTAATAAGCAAACATGTTTAAAAACAGTTGGAAGATGTGATGATCTTTTACTTTTCTCTAGCTTGTTTCACTTTTTCTATTTCATATTCAGTGCTCGCATTTCATTTAGTTTATGTTCTTCCAGTTTCTCAGTCTCGTTTTTTGTTGTTCTTTCTCAAGCTTTTATCAAGTGTAGAAAAGCTTTTGTATACATATATAGTATGTATAATACAATATAGTATGTGTAATATATATATTTTAGAAAACTCACAACTTTTTGCATAGCCAAAGAAATCATGACATTTTGATTCCACTTGTTTGACTAAGCATGAATAGAATGCTAGATTTCTAATTTATATTCACTCAAAACTTTGATATCGTTCTATTTATTCTGGCCTCTAGTATTATTGCTAAAAGTCTAGAAAGCTTATTACCTTAGTGATTTAAAAAAAATGTTGAATGAGGCTTGAAATTTCTACTCCAATTCTGAGAATATAAAGAAATACTATGCTGTAAAAAAAAAATCCAGTAAATTAACGTGTGATACAGTATTATAAACTAAAGTGTAGATTTTATTCAAATTTCATAAAATTCTGTTAGTGTCCATTATCTGTTTTCATACCTTAGTCAAGATTCTATATAGCATTTAGTTGCATTGAGCAGCTTCAGCTGCATGCAACAAATTCTGATAAATTCTCTTTTCATTTTTATTCTGTTATATTTTCTAATTTTTCTTGTTATGGCTTATTAGATACATTCATAATTTAAAAGTAGACATTTAATTTCCAAATATATGTTTTTTTAAAGAATCTTTGATATTAATTTCTCATTTAAATGCTGCAATCACCCTCTGTTTTTTCAATGGCTAAGTCAAAGTAAATGTCTCTTGGTAAATGTCACATTGTGCTTGAAAATATGTGGGTTATTTTTGAATATCTTTTGATATTGATTTCTAACATAATTCCACAGTGATAAGAGAACAGACTCTGTATGATTTCAATACTTTCAGACCATGAAGTTTTTGCACCTTGTTTTCTGTCCCTGGATATGTTCCAGTGTTACTCAGCTGGTAAAGAATCTGCCTGCAATGCAGGAGACCCAGGTTCAATTCCCAGGTTGATATGTTCCAGTGTCTCCTGGTTTATAGTCTATGGGAACTTGAATAGTATTTGTATCCTGCTGTTGTGTGAAAATTGTATAAATCTTAATTATGTTGAATTGGTTCATAGTACTTTTCAGGTCTACTATATCCTTATACTTTTCTGTTTATTCATTCCATTAATTTTTGAGAGTTTGATATTGAAACTCCAACTAAAAATCTTAAATTTATCTACTTAAAAAAGTAACCGTACTTACTACATAGTGGAACTATATGTAAATTTGCTCTGTATTTTTCAAGTCTCCTGTAAATGTGTTATCATACTTTCATAATTTAAAAAAGAAAAAAGGTACACGGTGATGTATTATTGGAGATAAACTAAATAAGTACATGTTTGATTGAAGAAATAATTGCATTGACACATGCTAATTTCTCATTGTTGAATATAATAAAAATTTTCATGTATTCTCATGGACAAACTATATTCATAGAAATGTGTAATATATATGTTGGGCTTTTCTTCTCTACAGGTTTGTAAACTGAAATTTAAAAAAAATGTATAGTTGATTTACAATATTGTGTTAGTTTAAGGTGTATAACATAGGGATTAGGTTTTCTGTTTTTGTTTTATGTATTTTTCTTTTTGCAAATTATATTCCGCTATAGGTTATGACAAGATATTGGGTATAATCCCATGTTATACAAGAAATTTTTGTTGCTTATCTAAAAAAAAGTGCCTAAGGCGATATGACAGCTAAACACAATGTGGAATCCTGAATCTAATGGCAAAACCAATACAATATTGTAAAGTAATTAACCTCCAATTAAAATAAATAAATTTATATTAAAAAATGCAGCAAAGATTCCATGTGCCACAACTAAGACCCAATGAAGCCAAATAAATAAAGAAATATTAAAAAAAATTATAGTAGTGGAAAAAATGATGAAATTCAAATAGGTTCTATACTGTCATTAAGAGTATTGTACCATTGTTCATTTCCTAATTTTGATAATTGAAATGTAGTTGTGTAATTTCTTAACATTTGGGGAATCTAAGTGAAGGATATATGGGGATTCTTTGTATTGTTTCTATAACTTTTAAAAAGTCTGAAATTATTTAAAAATAAGAAGGTTTTAATTCTAAAAAAACAATGTTTAAGGAGGAGGGAGAGAAAATGTCTAGAAAGGACATATAGAGTGAGGACACCTACTCTCATGTCCTAATCTCCTGGCAGGAGGGGTATGAGAGGGCTGCTGGGGGAGCAGAGTGCTCAGGGAAAAGCCAGATTTCTATTCAAGTAGTTGTTCTCAGTGAGGGATTGAACAGACAGGCAAGGGGTGTTTTGGGAGCATTTTTGACTGTCAAAATAATTGGAGATTACTTGTGACATTCAGTGGGCACTGACCAGGGATGCTCAGCATTCTGCAGTGCACAAAACAGCTCCACACGGCTAACAATCATAATGCATCCCATGCAACTTTAGAATGTTCCATCAGATAATCACGTAGGTGAAAAACCTGTTCATTCATTCATTGATTCAATAAACATTTATTGAGAGACTACTATGTCCAAGCATTGTTTCAGGTAATAGGGATACATCAGGACACAAACAAACCATGTCTGCCCTTCTGGAGTTTACAATTGAGTGCGAGAGTCAGACAATAAACAACAAACATAATAAAGATGTAAATTATGTTACGTAAGAGGGTGAGAAGCACTATGGAAAAAACAGAGCAGGGTATGTGCTAGGAGAGTGCTACAATTTTAAATATGAAGGTCAGGGTAGGCCTCATTGAGAAAGTGACATCTGAGTAGAGGCCTGAAGGAGGTGAGGGCATGAGCTTTGTGGATATTGGAGAGGGGAGCATTCTAGGTACAACGGATGGCCCAGTTCAACCTCCTGAGGTGGATGTGTGCCTAATATGTTCAAGTAGCCTAGAGGAGGTCAGGATGGGTGAAAGAGAGGGAGTAAGTGGGGAGAGTCGTAGGAAATAAGATCAGAGAGCTTATGGGAGCCAGATTATGGATTTTAATATATAATGACTTTTCCAGTAATTCAACCATCATATAAATTGAGGGAAGATTGTACTGCGTTTTGTTTAGAACCTTATGAAGAACTGCTCATCATCGAGGAAAATCACATCACCCTATCCATGGTTTCTGAGTCACAGTGTAGCTGTCACACTCCCAGGTACAAGCATTATATGTACAGTCCCAGGTACAAGCATTATATATATATATATATATATATATATTCAAGACCACTCCATTATGTTCAAGACCACTCCATATGTCTTCCAGTGGAATTATATCCCAGCCTTTACATATTGAAATATATATTTTAAAAGAAAAAAAAGATAATCAAATATATTACTTTATTATAAATTATTTTTCCTTTACTTCTCCCTTATATCCAATTAGAACACTATATTGGTTTTGACGGGAATTATGTGTGTAGACGGATTCTATTATCTATGCACTTCAGTTCAGAACAGTGAAGGAGATATTTCAAAATGTACATTATAAAAATGGAGTGCTGTGTCCAAAAGGTATGCGAACCACTAAGGCAAGGCAAAAAAACCCAACAGGACTATTCAGAAACCAGGGTGAGAATGAAGGGGATTTTGCTGATGACTGAAGGTGAGTTCCAGACGCCTGGTCAACTCCAGGGCTGTAATGAGAAGACCCCTGGTCTCTGGTTTTCTTGTAGTAACTAACATGATACAGGATAGGAGCCTAATTCACTTTTTCATCTAAGCTGCTCCCCACCCTACGGGGGTAGGTCTCACATATTTAACACAATAGCTGGGGAACATTGTCTCCTCAATGAGGCCAGAAGCAGCCTAAGGCCAGGCTCCGTTTGTTTACCCACAGAACAGACAAGAGCCCCAGACTAAGCTGATAGGCACTCTTAGGTCAAGCTCATTGCTATAAACAATGTACCTCTAACCAGTTGGGAAAGAGGCAGAAAGAGGAAAAGCAATAACAGAGAAAGAAACATTCACAAAGAAGAACCAATTGGGGTGGGGGGGAGGGTCAGAGACAGGAAAAAATAAAGGCAAAAGCCAAGAGAGACTATATTCTTTTCAATCATAACAGTTATTATTTACTGACACTTTTCTAGGGGCCAGGCAGCAGGGCAAAGTGAGGCACATGTATTGTCTCAGGAGATTATTAGACTCCCATTTGACAGATGAGGAAACTGAGGCCCAGCTGGGTGAGGCTCGAGGTTTTACAGCTAGTTTTTATTGGTTGGATCAGGATTCAGCCTTGTAGGTCTGGGTGGTCTCCTATGTCTCAGAGAGGGAGCCAGACAGAAAGGTAAAGGCAGACAGAAAGGTGGGGACAGACACGGAGTGGAGTGGGCAGAGAGAGACGGAGACTTTGAGACAAGCAAGCAGACAATCACGTGAGCTGCAGACCTGCAAAGTACACCGTTTATCAAGAGACAGAAATGAGGGGAGTGCGGAGGGTAGGCATGGGGGTGGGCTCCGCAGGGTACTTACCTGGTCGCTGTCTGGGGCCGCAGTAGCACTCGCCCTCCTTTTGCTACCCGCACGATCCTCCGCAACCTGCTGACCTAGGGTTGAGAGGCCGCCGGGATAAAAGCTCGCCCAGGTCCAACCTCTCACGCGCTCTGGCTAGGCATCTTCCCCCCCGCGTCCCTTACCCCCAGTCTTTACAGAGTCTCACCGGGAACCTTGGGCCGTCGGTGCCGCCACTGCCTCGCGCAAGAAGATTCCAGGTACCGGCAACTGGATCTCGAGAATGCACCGGATGCGTCCCTCCCGCCTGGCAGACTGCTAGGGGTGGTCGCAGGCCGCCACTGCTACAGATGGCTCCAGGATCCTATTGGAGGAGTGCCCTCCTGTCTTCCCTGGGATTGGCTGGAGGTGGAAACACTTTATTTTTACACCTCCCCCCCCCCCCAACTAGGATCCAAGCCCAAGAAAACCCGCCCCTCTGGGGGTCTTTGATTGGTTTATGAGCCAAGCCCATCCTTTAATAGGATTGGCCAGGAGGAGGATCGTCATCGCTCTTTGCCAGTCGGTTCGACAAGTCTTCGGGCGGTTGGTTGGGAGCACGCAGGCGCGAAGCCCAAAGTGAGGCCTGGCGCGAGTCACTGGACAATCTGAGATGCGCAGCTTCTTGACGTTTTATTCTCCGTAAACCACCGCTCCGCTAAGAGACACGACTCTGCCGCCAGTTTCCCATAGGTTACCCCCCGCCCCACCTGCAGGCATTTCTGAGCCAGGTTTCTCTCGCTTAAAGTGAACGTAGTTCCCAGTTTTATCCCTGGAGGATGAGGTGGTTATAGGCGTCTGGCCAGTCACCCACCAGCCCCTGCTACTTGCTGATTAAGACATTGGTCAAGTGACAACCTCATTCAGAGCCTCAGCTTAACCATCTGTGAAATGGGAAGATAATTTTTACAATCTTACCTGGAAATGCCATCCATTCAATAGGGGATTCAATTAGAGAACATAAATTAGTTGCCTGGAGCATAAATAATTAAGGTCTCCCCTCCCAATTCTTGCCTTTGCCGTTGTTTCAGATTTAGGGATCTATGGCTCAGAGAAGCAAACTGATTGACTTAAGGTCACACAGCAGTACGACCCAGAATAAAACCCCGGCTTCTGTCCTCCAGACGAAAAGGGTTTAAGAAGGGAGGAGATACAGGAAGGCCTTTCCTATTATCAGGGTTTCTTAATTTGGGTTCACAAACCTCACTCCAGTCCAGCTGGGACAGGATTTAGAGGGGTTCCTAAATTTGGATGGGGAAAAATGTTTTGTTTTTTTTTCCACTCTCCTGTAATTGAAATTTAGCATCTTTTCAGCAAAGAATATAACTCGCCATAGTAGTAATAGTACCTGTGACTCCATCACTAATAGAAATCACAGAGATTTTCATGTCATATTATAGATGTTGCACATTTCTTGAAATATCATATAATCTCATCTCTATCTCAAAAGCATATTTGTCATTAGACTGTCCATTAGATCTTGTGATTGAATGGGTTAACAAGGAGCAAATATATTACTATAACACGTATTTGTTTTTCTATATTTTAATAACAATATTTAAATATACTCAATATTTTATGGCTTTAATTATTTTATTTTATGCATTCAAAAGATATTGTTTTCTGAGAAAAGATGCATAGGCTTCACCAGATCACCAAGCAGGTCCATAGCACCCAGAAAATGTTATGAACACGTGTTTCAACTCTGTGCTCCAGGGGGACAAAAACTTGGTCTGTTCATGTTCCCTTGCTGTGTTCTTATCACTGAGTTTCTATCAGGCACACAGCATGTGCTCAATAAATATTTATGGAATGAAAAATAGGATGCTTCCCTAACCATCCTCCACATCCCCAACCACGGGAGCCACTGATGGCCTTTTTGGTCACCAAAGAAGGAGGGAGCTAGTTTCCTGAATTTAGTTTTGTCCCTGCCAATCTACTTTTAGTCACAGAAGTGGGTGGCACTTTAAAGGTCTGGTCCTAGGAAGTCCTGGGAACCTTACCCTCAGGAGGTCGCTCCAGGCTTCAGGGGAGTGGGGTGAGTTGTGATGGATATAAAGACAAGTAGCTTCAGCATGGGAACAGGCCCTGGGGCACATTGGATCTACAATTCCTTACTCTCCTCCTGGTTTCTGTTTGGGGTCCCAGCAGATGGGCCTGTCTTCATTAATCTTCAGCAAAGAATATATTCTGGAGTTGGATGTGAACTTAAGGACTTCTAGAATAAGTCCTCCCTTTTGGAGAACCAGATTGGGCAGAACTGAAGCCACACCACGCACTGAGGAGTGAGGGCACAGGGAAAAGATGTCACTCTAGACAAAGAACATTTTCTTCTCCCATGCCTCAGTCCAGGACATGAGCATCCTGGCCAAGTATATTAGAATCCCATAATTGGGTCCTAACAGTGTCCCTGAAGTCAGAGGCCCTCTCTGACAGGGTGGATAAAGAGGAGCCAGGGTGAGAGGCTAGGGATTTAATTAGAGAGATAGAGAGGAATCAGGGAAGAGCATGATGAAGGCCAGACTTCAGAGGTTTGCTTTAAGACTAGACTCCATTTGGGATCTTAGGCTGGTTGCTTTTCCTGGGCTGATCCCCCAGCATGATTAGTCTGTCTGTAGATGGGAAAACTGAGACCCTCTAGAGAGGGTGAGAGAGTCACGTTGTGTTCCAGAGTAGACTCAGGCAAGGATACGCAGGTTATCTTTCTCCAGGTCCTTTGCCCCTGCTGCTTTCCCCTCCCCTCCACTGCATCACGTGCTCATTAGGACTGACTCCAGATACTGCTCATAGGTGTTTCTTTCCTTTGTCCAAGATGCCTTGACTCAGCATCCTGTACTCTCAGCTTTGGCCCTGGGGCAAGATGTTCCCCCTTCTGGGCCAGAGTCTCCTCTACCCACTTCTGATAGTGTGGTCCCAGGTTAGAACCAGAGGCATCAAAGCTTCCACGCTTTCCCCAAAACATTTATCAGGATCTGGAGTATATCCAAGATCTGGTATTCTAACCATTTCACAGGAGGTCCCACAGCAACCTGGCAGTCATCTCTGACTTCTCTCAATCCCTCTTTTTCTATACTTAGAGCCTGTTGATTCTAGCATCTTAAAAGCACTCATAGAATACACACATTTCTTGTGCAGGAGAATTCTAATTAGTTTATGTAAATACTTTCCCATCAAGGAGTTGGAGGATAACTCCCCACTCCCTAAGCACGGGCTATGCTTAGTGGCTTCCTTCCAGAGAGTACAGTATGGAAGGTGGGGGAATGGAGTGACTTTACAGTGGAAAAACCTGACATACACTACCTCAGCCAGGTGATCAAGTTAACATCAACAGTGATAACACATATTGATAGCATGTACCTTTGATATGATACAAAGAGAATGGTACTTTATTTCTGCGGTCCTCCTTTCCCAAACCCATAACTCCTGTCTAATCATGAGGGAAATACTAGACAAATCCCAACTGAAGGACATCCTGCAAAATACCTGACTAGTATTCCTCAAATGTTGATGACTCCAGGTCATCAAAAATGAGAAAAATCTGAGAAACTGTTACAGCCAAGAGGAGTCTATGGAGACATGATGATTAAATGTAATGTGTCCTAGATGGCATCCTGGAACAGAAAAAGAAAATTTAGTGTAAACTAAGGAAATATGGACTTTCATGGGGGCAGGAGAAGGGGACGACAGAGGATGAGATGGTTGAATGGCATCACTGACTCGATGGATGTGAGTCTGCGTGAACTCCAGGAGATGGTGATGAACAGGGAGGCCTGGCGTGCTGCGATTCATGGGGTCGCAAAGAGTCGGACACGACTGAGCGACTGAACTGATTAATAATGTTTTGATATTTGTTCATTAATTGTGAAAGACGTACAAATGTAAGACGTTAACAATAGGGGAAACTGATGAGGTATACTGGTAGGATATAGGGACACTCTTTGTATTATCTTTGCAATGATTTTGTAAATCTAAAACTTCCAAAAGATAATATACCTCCCATATCCTTCCCCATCACGCCATTCTCACTTTAGGTATAGCATCCACTTTCTCACTGCTCTCCCTCCCTCAAATCAATGCTCCTGGCAGCCAGCAGAGGGCATGATGTAAAACACAAATCAAACCATCTGAAGCCTTTCCCCAAAATAAGAGCATCGGGTGGAAAGTTCGGGAGGTATATTGCAGAAGACATACCCGGATGTCTGGGATCTCTGTGTAAGTTATGATTAATAAAGAAACTGGGAGGTTTCTGTGGTGTTTGTGGAAATAAAGTTCCTGTATCCAAAACGTAAAGCCACTGGGCCTTTCCTCAGATATCTCCCAGATAAAGCCTGTCTTTCAGACGTCCAACTCCTGACCGTTCCCACCCTGCCCCCACAGCTACATAGTAATTTTCCTTTTCTCTTCCTTTGAAAAGTAGTGAAAGTGTTAGTTGCTCAGTCCTGTCCGACCCTTTCCGACCCCATGGACTGTAGCCCGCCAGGCTCCTCTGTCCACGGAATTCTCCAAGTAAGAATATTGGAGTGGGTAGCCATTCCCTTCTCCAGGGGATCTTCCCCACCCAGGGATCCAACCTGGTCTCCCGCATAGCAGGCAGATTTTTTACCAACTGAGCCACCAGAAACCCCTGCTTTTATCTCTATGCAAACTCCCCAGCCAGGACTCTCTTTTTTTCTTGTCTTCTCTCCCAGGTCCAGCCCCAGAGATCATGCACCTTCTTCCTGAGAGAGCACTTATGCATTACTGGTTTAAGTCCTAACTGATATCATTTTTATTTCACTACATGCGAATGAAAAAAAATGGATTCCTCTAGCTCCCCCTCTCCCAGCTCATACTAGGCCCAAGGAAATGTTTGACGCACGATAAATAAAAAGATCACTGAATAAAATGTTCCAGGGCGCAGGGCGTTTCTATGCGCATGCGCGGAGGGGAAGGCGTGGGAAGCTGTTAGCTACCTGCCTGGGTCTACTGCGGACTCCGGGAGAGGGAGGGGCTTCCTCAGCCTCGCCCTGCCATTGGTCAGAATGGTCCGCATTGACCGGACGCAACATCTCTGCGGTAGGGAGGAGCTCGCCCCTAGCCAGGCACCCCCACCCCCAGCAACTACCATCTTCCTGGCCCCTGCATAGACGAGGCACCTACTTGCGGGCCTGTGGGAACGGAGACTGGCTGCTGGGGACCGTGCACCGAGTGGGACAAAAGACTCGAAACAGCACTTTGAATTTGCTCACACTTTTATTAGGATTACCAGGGTCCAGAGGGAACGAGGCGGGACTTCTGGGGGAGGGGGACAGGAATACCGCAATGGCGAAGCGGCCTTGCATAGACACCAAGGCGGGCTAGCGGAGCGGGCACAGCTGGGAAAGGTGAGGAATGGAGGAAAAGAGACTTGGGAGAACAGGGTGGCAGCAGAGCCCCCCAAGGCCACAGCAGCCCTCCCCGCTTCGGGATCAAGGGTGTCCACTCCACACAGCACGAGGAGGGGGATAGAGGGGCCCTGACCAAAGCATCACGATAATACGTTTAGCAGCACACAGAAGCCTGCGGGGGAGGAGGGCTAA
The DNA here is from genome assembly GCF_042477335.2 of Ovis canadensis. Classification (NCBI taxonomy): domain Eukaryota; kingdom Metazoa; phylum Chordata; class Mammalia; order Artiodactyla; family Bovidae; genus Ovis; species Ovis canadensis. The sequence goes on from NC_091727.1 coordinate 53,801,711, forward strand.
AAGGAAGGGGGAAGCCCCCATTCCCTCCCCCCAAAATAAGAATTTCTCAATTACTAAACCATAAAAATAAACTTTAAACCCGTGTACGAAGTCAGTCACCCCCCAGAAGTGCAATGCGGGGCCGCTCGGCCCTAGCTGATAGGGAGGGCAAAGGGGGCAGGGGGAGAAGGATATAGAGAAGCAGCCCCTGAAAGGGTAAGACGTTTATCCCATTTTGCCCCTCTTTCCCGGGATGGCCCAAGGGTTTTGGACCTGAAGCACCTTCTCCATGTCGGAGTCTTCTGAGTCTTCCTCTCCTGAGTCTTCTTCAATTCCTTCATCATTGCTGTTCTCACCTTGCTCACTGCCTGCACAGGAAAGAGAATCAAGGAGAGGAAAATGGAAGAGGGTGGTTAAATGGACAGGTAGATGTCACTCTTCATAGGGAACAGAGCCCACAGTCAGGTTTTGGGGGGCCTGGGACCACTCATCAAGCACCTCTGCTTGGAACAAGCAGCCAAGTATGTGTGTGAACTCAAGCTAAGAGAGTAAGGGGCAGTGGGAGGAAAGCAGGAAGGCAGGGTGGGCTGCCCGTCCTAATTGATACATCTCTGAAAGTAGCTTTTTCTCCCAGTGTATGCAATGTGTGTGTCTCTTCCTGAGCTCTGACTTCAGCTGAATAAACCTTCTATTCATCCAGAGGCTGCTCCCTCTTTTTCCCTGGTGTGATTCAAATAGGCCTAAGTCTGTCTTCTTTGGCCCAATTCCCCACCCCTGCTCCCACACTAGGGTTGTGCAGATAACTCTGCCTCCCCTTTTCTGAAAGGAGATGCCACTGAGTAGGAGGGGATGAGGCCAGCAATTCCCTCAGTTTCCCTACCTAAAAATATGTCTAGATTAAACCTACTCGCTCATTCAACTCCTTTCTTGGTGCCCTCAATGGAAGTTTGCCAGGGATACCATGGCCAAAACTCCCAGGAGTGGCTGGTCCTCCTGCTCCTTCCACCTCCCCTACAGGGCTGCCTCTCCTCTATTTTGCCTGAGCTTCAAACATCCCCCCTTGTCTGCCTTCTGCCATCTCCTTCTCAGCCAAGGTTTGACTCTATTACCTTAACCCCTGCTCATCCCTCCCCCTTCCTACTGTGGTCTGGCTCTACCCCCACCAAGCCACTGAAACTACTCTTCCCAAGGTCATAGATCATCTATTCAGCTGCTAATACAATGAACACATCCTGGCCCTCATTTTACTTGCCCTTTCAGGACCACTGGACACTGCTGACAATTCCTTCCTTCTCAGAATGTTCCATGACCTAGTTCTCCTAACTCTACCCTCTCAGAGTCTCAGTTTCCCCATCTATAAAAGGAGGATAATAGTACCTACTTCTTAAGAGTTGCTGTGAGAATTAAATTACTTAAAGCAAGAAAACCATTAGTACAGTGTCTGGCACATAGTAAACACTTCATTAATGTTAATTGGACCCAATTAACATTAACCGGCCCCAGAATCCAGATATAGGATTCTGCCCTGGCTTGTTACCTCCTTTCTTTACAATTTCTGACTTCCCAGACATACCACTAACCACCTGCCTCTCAGACACCTGTACCTGTGTCCAACAAGCCCTTCCAACTCCATGTTCCTCTCTGCATCCCACCAATCCCACTGCCATGCCCTTCCCCATCTCATGAAATGGTGCTTCCTTTGGCCAGTCATCTGGGCCAGAGCCAAACATGGCAATTACCTTAAATAATGCTTTCTCCCTCAACCCTCCATATGCAACCCTTCCTCAGCATTTCCCAAAGTGCTTTTTTTGGTGGGCAGTGAACAATGGCTTCTGTGATCAACGTTTGGGAAATGCTGACTTCCACAATGTTTAAATAGGTTTCTTAGAGCAGGATTTATCAGAGCCTTTCAGGTGCCAATGTACATGTGACTCTACATAAGGACATTATTGTATGCAGTATTTCCTCAACATATTTGACCACTGAACCTTTTTATGAGAACCTTTTGGTGAAGGGTCTTTAGAAGACAACTTGGTAAACCCTGACAAACAGACTATGCATTTTCACCCTTCTAGGTTCTTTTTCATGTGATCCCTTCCAGCAAGAATGCCCCATAATGTTCCTTAATGTGAAGGCAGCCTCCAATTCAAATGTTACTTTTTTCCTCTAGTTCTCCCCTTCCTGATTCTGGAGATACAATTAGCTCCTCCCTCCTCTGGGATCACTGAACACACTGTTCACTTCACCCCCAGCTCCCCAAGCAAGCCTGGGAGTTCTCAGAAGGCCAGGGCTGGGTACAGAGTGTGCTGAATTGCAATGTGTTTGCCACTTTTTCCCCTGTGTGTGTGAACCTGTCTTAATTTACCACTCACTGCCTCCTATCTCTTCTCTCTGCTTCATTTGTCTTGTGCTCTGTTACAACCTATCTGCCTATCACCAAGAACTGAAATTTGTTTCTTTGGTTTTGTTATGTTTGTAAATTAAATGTTCCTTGGCCTTGCTTAATTTAAAAACTTACTGAGAATGCTTTTTTCTTTTCTCCACAAGAGCAGATTGTGCTCATGCCTTGATACTCTGATCCTGGCCAGATTTTCTCTGACAGGAGAAAGGAGGTAAGACAAAAGGTGAGGGTCCAAAGAAAAAAACAAAACAAAAAAGGTGAGGGTCCAGCTCACCTTCCTCACTGCCCTCCTCCTCTTCCTCCACTGACGATTCTTCTTCAGAGATGTTCTCTACTTCGTCCTCATAGTCATCCTGGTTGGTATTGTTACGGTGATCCTTGTCAGAGTCTTCAAGGTAATTCTCATAGTCTTCAATGTCTCTGTCATCATCATCGCTGCCTTCATTGTCACCTTCGTTGCCATCATCATCACTACCTTCATTGTCACCTTCATTGCCATCATTATCTTCAATATCACTGCCATCATTGTCTCCTTCATTGTCACTGTCACTGCTGTCCTGGTTGTTGACACTGCTCCTTTGGTTCCCATCTTTGGGGTTCTCATCATCACCATTGGGGTTCTCATCAGCATTCTCATTGTTGTCATCAGGGTTCTCTTCGTTCTCATCAGTGTTGTCATCTTCAGGGTTCTCACTGTTGTCATCAGCACTCTCATTGTTATCAGTGGTTTCATTGTCATTGGGGCTTTCATTGTTGTCGGTGGTCTCATTGTGGCCAGGGCACTCGCTGTCACAGAGGCTCTCACTGATGTCAGTTATCTCGTTGTCAGTGGTCTCGAAGCAGTCAGTAGTCTCCATGAAGTCAGAGATCTTGACGTCATGAATGGTCTCATTGTCGGTGATACCATCACTGTCTGAGGTCTCTCCAATAATGTCTTCCATGATGTGATAGTCATCAGAGTCTTCCACGATCACCACTTCATATTCATCCTTGTTTTTACTGTGGGGAAGTCTGGGGTTGAGTATAGGGTTGGTGGGAGGTGATGTACCCAGAGCAGACAAACACTGAAAGGTGGTAAGTAACAGGGGAGGCAATAGGCTACAAGGGTTCCCTGGGATGAGGCTAGGTGGGGAGAGTCCCATTTCTAACCCCTGAGCATAACCTCAGCCAATCACACCCCATTTCTGGGCAATATGTTTTACCCACTTGTAAAACATATTGGATTAGATCATCTCAAAGGTCCCTTTTGGCTCTATGAATACTGTGTGACACTAGCCTAGTCTTTGCCCCACCCCTAACAAACCACCTCTCAGCCATCAACCCTCTGCCATCACCTTTCTTCTTTTTCTTGCTTCTTTCTGCTTGTTCTGTAGCCCCCTTCTCCCATCATGTAGTAACGCACAGGGTTAACCCACAGGTCATTCTTGATAATCTGTTGAAAGAGACAGGGGAAAGGAGCTATGAGCACAAGTCCCAGAGCCTACTCCCAATCCCCCAGGCACCTAAGGGTAAGCCTAGCAAGGTCTTCCCTGACAATGCCAGGAGGGGCCCCACCTCAGCAATCCTGTCAGCCTCTGGGAGGCTATGGTTTGAGAACCAGCTGAAGAAGCTGTGGCTGGCGTCCTGGTTCCCATGCCTGTGGGCCTGAGGTTCCTGGCCCCGGTGCCAGCGAATTGGGGTGGAGTGAGACACCAGCCGGCCTGGGGAAAAAGGAGGCTACAGAGAGGGCACTGGACAAGGTTAGATGGGGGGGGGGATGAATTTGCTCTGGGGCTACCTCTTACCTGAGCGGTTGCGCTGGAACTCCTTGACAATCACCATATTTGTGAAGTAGGGGTTTGTCTGGAAGTACAGCTTCATTTTGTAGCCCATGGAGATATGTCTGAGATCCTGTACCTGCTCAGGGTGGGGGTAATGGTGGAATTCCCACCACACTGTGGCCCCTCCCACCCAATCCCCCCTCACCTCCAAGGACCAGATTCCTTGCCCAGTCCTAGTAGAAAAGATCTCTCTTTGGCCTGACCTGCAGGTTGGTCAAGTAGCGGAAAATGTCTTCATCACGTTGGTTGATCAAGATTGAAATTTTGGGGTGGTTGAGGAACTGATGGAGGGAGCAGTTTAGGTCAAGGAGTGACTGTTCAATGAGAAGGAGGGAAGGCAGGCCAGGCGGGGCTACGCAGGGCAGAACAAAAGAGAGGCTGGAGCAGAATTCCTTCTGTGCTCATGTGATGTATGTGGAACAAGTAGGTCATGCAACAAGACCCATACTTTTATTCCCATGATACCATGTGGTGAGAGCCTGTGTTTAAAAATATCAAACCTCTATATTAGGTGGCCCTGCCATGGTTCATATCTGCTGTGTGTTTGGGTGCTGGGAGTCTATACCCAAGTGATGTTGTCTCTGAGTGTTCACAAGACATTGTGTGTCTGGGGGCTAAAGGCCCATGTCCAAATGATGTTATATCTGGTTGCCGATGGCCTGTTGTCACATGATGTTATATATTTGGGTGTTATGGGTATGTGTCCACATAATGTTGTGTGTCTGTGTCTGAGAGCCTGTGTCCAGGTGATGGTGTGGTCTGGGTACTGAGGACCTGTGGCCACATAATACTGTGCCTGGGTACTGGGGGCCTGTGATCATGTGATATGACAGTATCAAGTGTCTGTGTCCATGTAATTCTACTAGGATGTTAAACCCATGTGTTCCTAACATGTTACATGGTCCCCCAGAGATAAGCTTATCACCAACAGTGAATTATTGTTATTTCCTTCATTTAACTTCTTAATCTCTATTCCTAGATACCCCTTTTCCTGATTCTTCAGGCACTGGCCCCCTCTCTCCAGCCAGGATTGGGGTCTCCCTAGAATCTAAGTAGAGACCTAGGCATGCACAGCCATGTGTGACTTGGGTACCCTTTCTGGGCCAATTCTCTGCTGTATGCCCTTCCCCTCCTTCTTCACTGTCCTCCCCCTCTCCCCACTCCTCGTTTTACCATCTCTGGTCCAATTTTTCTGGTGTGTCTCTGTCCTCCCGCTTTCACTGTCTGTGATCCATTTTCTTTTAATGCTATGCTCCTTATCTTTCCCTTTCCCATATGTGGTCCAGTTTTAATGGGCTCTCCCTCCCCCTTCACCATCCCCAGTCCAGCTTCTCTGATGTTTTGCCACACTCCTTCCATCCCTTCTCCACCAGACTTCCTCATTCTTCCAACAGGGGCCCGCCCCCACACCCTTTCACCCAGTCTGTCCCTCCTCCCACCGCCCCCCACCCAATTCTGGTCATGGGCTCCTGGCCCATGAGTATAGATGACAAGGATACTGCTTTGACCCAGAAGCCTGGGATATGCTGGATGATAAGATCTCTGCGCTCCAGGAAGGGTCTCCGCATCTGGATGAACTTGCGCTTGAGACGGAGGAAGGCCTTTCCTGCCTTGATATTCACCGCCTCCAGGTCTAGTTGAATGTTTTCCAGAGCCTGCAGGATGCACTCTATCTTCTCAGCATTCTTCTCTGGGCTTTCCCTCTTCACCTTCCTGGGCTTTCTCTTCCTCCTCCTCCTCCTCTTCCTCACGCTCTCCTTTTCATCCTCGTCGTCGTCTTCCACGATGATGACGGTCTCTTCTCTCCCCCTTGGACCGGCTAACCTCTGGTACCCCCGCCCCCCTGCGCTACAGGTTTCTAGGGCCTTCTCTCCTGCGAAGCTGCTGGGCTCCGTCACCTGGAAGTCAATCTCCAGGCTTCCCCCAGAAACCTCTGAGGGAGAGAGCGTTTCTAGGCTCTCCGCGAGAGGGGGCGACCCCCCGTACCCTGACTCGACTGCGGGCTCCCAGTCGGGACCCCCAGCCCCCAGGGTGAAGTACGCGCGGATACCCCCCTCCTCGAGAATGACATAGGGCGGAGGCGGGGGCAGAGCGGGGCCCAGTCCCACCCCCATCATGTCAGCCAGCACCTGTGCCGCCTCGGTTTCCTCCTGGAGCCTCGGGCGCTGCTGAGGTGGAGGCAGGGGCAGGCGCAGGAGAGGAGGAGGAGGAGGCGGCGGCGGCGGCGGCAGCAGCTCGCTCTGAGGGGGCTCAGAGCCACTAAGGCGGCGGGCCTTGGCCGGAGGCCCTTCATCTGCGCGGTCCATGGTGACCGCGTTCGCACAGCTCGGCCCTTCGCGCTCGGCCGGGCCGCCGCTGCTCGTCACACCGCAAGCGAAAATGCCGAGCCTCACGCGACCAGCTCCGCTCTCAGCCTCGCTGTGGCGCTCCCTCCCACAGCTCCTGCCGTACTCCCTCCGCGCCAATCGTCAGGCCCCGCCCCCTCGTGACGCCAGGGGCCGTCCCGCCTCGCCATTGGCTTCCAGCCGTCGCGGCGGCCCTTGCGCCCCCTAGGCCCCCGCCTGCTCGCACGCAATCTGCTTGCCAACACCGCACCTCATCACTTTCCCATTGGCTTCCCTCAGGCCCGCCAATCACCCGGCTGACTCCCTCAGCGACCGCCTGGACTGTGCAGGGCGATTGGCCGCGGGGAGATCTGAGGGGAAGAAGCCCCTCTCCCTCACCCGCCAACGTTTTATCCAATGGGAAAAGTACCAGTGGTTCTGAAGACCCAAACGCAAAACAAAAAACAAGCGCAGGCAGTGAGCAGGATGTGCTCAGATAGACTCGAGAGCCTCGCTGTCATTCTCTCCCTCCTCCCCCTTCCCTGTCGGCAACTACGCACTTCTTAAATCTGCCCCTTCCCCTCGGCCCTGCTTTCGCCCCTGCAGCGGCGAACTCGGACGCGGCGAACTCAGGGCTCGATTGGCCCTGAAGGAGCCTGGGGTTTAGAAATCGAAGGTCTTTCGTTTGGAGCCAGGTTTTGACGTGGCGTTTCCCATTTCTGCAAAATGGCTCTAGCAATAATAATCACACCAAAAAACTAACTTCCTCTGCGTCATGAAAATTATTGTGATTCAGTTCATCTGCTAGATCTTTCTAGGACTATTTCTTCAACTCCATACTTCTTTCCACCCTTTCCTCTCAATTTCCTCAGTGTATGCTGCTTTTAATTGTATTTTAGATTTTTTTGGGAGGAGGGCAAATGGATGGTCTCTCATGAGGCACAGTGGTGGGGTTCTGGTTTCCGTCTGGGACTCGTGTCACAGGTCTGCTTCTCACTTTTAAACCCTGACAAAATCACTGCCTTTTTCTGAGCTTGTTCCTCTCCTCTAAATAAGGTGTCACTAAAAAGACATTTAGAAAACTGCCCATTACAGTCTTGTCGTGGTAGCAGAGAACTGGAGACACCTACGCGCCGAAGAATTGATGCGTTTGAACTGTGGTGTTGGAGAAGACTCTTGAGGGTCCCTTGGATTGCAAGGAGATCCAACCAGTCCACTCTGAAGGAGATCAACCCTGGGATTTCTTTGGAAGGAATGATGCTAAAGCTGAAACTCCAGTACTTTGGACACCTCATGCGAAGAGTTGACTCATTGGAAAAGACTCTGATGCTGGGAGAGATTGGGGGCAGGAGGAGAAGGGGACGACAGAGGATGAGATGGCTGGATGGCATCACGGACTCGATGGACGTGAGTCTGAGTGAACTCCAGGAGATGGTGATGGACAGGGAGGCCTGGCGTGCTGCGATTCATGGGGTCGCAAAGAGTCGGACACGACTGAGCGACTGAACTGAACTGAACTGAACAGACACATCATCCAGGAGAATGAATAAGAAAAATGTGACATATGTATAAGATGGACTACTAGAATGAATTAGGTGTAAACACGGCAACATGGTTGGATATCTCAAAAAACAGAATGTTGAGTGAAGAAAGAAACGGAACAAGATTTATAGTACAATACTGTTTATGTAAATTAAAACACATAACAATACCATACATTTTCCACATATACACATATATGTAAATAAAACATATGAATGGTGGATTGGAAAAACACAGGTTAAATACACAAGAGTGGGGTGCCTATGTGGGAGGGGGGATGGTATTAGGGATGGGTGATGAAGTGGACAAAACAAAACAAAAAAGAATATAAGGGCTTCATACGGACCAATGATGATACAGTGTGCCAAGAACTGAGGAGTATGGTCAACTCAATTCTGTGCATCTCATAGAGTAAAGTAATTGAGAGTCCAGGGAACAGGCTGGCTGGAGAGACTCCCAGGCTTGTTTGTTTTTTTCCCCTGTGACATCCATCCCTCTGAATTTAATCAAAGCTTACCAAAATCCCAGCTGTATACAGTGGATCCTTCTGAAGGGCTCCTATCCCAGAATGAGCAGTCCCTCCATAAGCCATTACTTTGTGTATGTGTGTGGGGCATTCCCTAACCCAACAGTTCCCCCAAGTTTGATCCCCAATGACCAGTCCCCATTCTCCATGGTGGTCCAGTTTCAGAAACACCTTATCTGGGTTTTTGAGAGGAGACTCATACAGGAGTTGGGAGTGGTACCTGGGAGCTCCAGACTTTTGGAAGAGATGGGATTCTCAAGTATCCTGTCCATGTTCAGAGCCTGGGCCAGGGGAGGAAGATCTTTTGAGATGGGAGTCTACCCTCTTGCTACATCCATACATATCATTTTCAAATTCCATCTCTCTGACCACTCTACTTCCTGCTGCAGGCACATACTGTTTTTTCTTCTCTCAATTAGGTGCATATGTGCACATGTGTGCTCACATGCACTGTATCTGTCTCCACATACAGGCATTTGCTCACATGTGTGCCCCAGGCCAGAGTGTGCCCCAACAAAGTCACACAGACACACTGTCTCACTTGACCATACCTCCCTACATGTGGTCATTGCAGATAGGGCACACACCCACCCACACACACAGACAGAAAGAGAAAACATCCAATATAGCATTGTTCATTTCAGTTTTCCATTTACAAAATCCAATGGTGAATCCAGGCAGTTAGAAAAAAGAAATAGAGGAAAATCCTCCTGAATGTACCCTATCTACCCCCACCCCACTCCCTGGGAAAGGCACCCCCATCACTATCACTGAGAGAACAGGTACCCCCCTGTATACCAGTCTTTCAGCCACTCTGGCCTGCCTTTCCAGGGCCACTGCATAACCAGGCTCATTAATGTCTCTCCTGCCTAGAGTGCCTTCTCCATTCCTCTTGCTTAAGTCAAGGCTTGCCCAGTTCTGGAGCTGTGTTAGGGTAGGGAGGGAGTGTAGGACAAGGGCTTCTATAGGGGAGAGAAAGGGGGTGGAAAAATACAGATCTCCCCCTCTCCCAGGAGATGAGAGGGGGACAGAGAACTTGGGAAAGACCAGGCAAAGAATGCCAGTTTGGCTCACCAGTCCATAAGACTTGATATGAACCCAGAGTGGGCTCTGCCCTGGGAAGGAGGCTTTGGATCTCCCACCTGGGGAATCTGGCTGCATTCTGCTCCACTTGGGGTGGAAGTAATGGTGGAGGAAAGAAGAGGGGAAGGGCTGTTCAGAGCAAGGAAGTCGGGGGCTAAGGGCCCAGAAGGCCAAGGGTTACCACAGAGGGGCTTGAGGCCCCTGAGGCTTTAAGGGACAAAAAGAGGTCAGAGAGGAATGGACTCAAGTCCACAGTGCCTTGGAACTTATACCACTATGACTTACCAAGGCCCTCAAAGAATTTTCATCTTCAGGAGAGTAGCATGAACTCAGGAGACAATTCTGGGGTTCAACACTGCTCTGACCCCAGACTTTGGGATTCAGCCATTCTGGGGAGTTTGACTTTCTCCCTACACTTCCCTGGAGGGGTGCTGCTCCTGCCTGTATGACACCCACATCGACTTCAGTGGGGTTGGAGTGGATTTCCATCCTCAGGAAGAGCTGTAGGATGGGGATCCTGGAGGCAGCTTGAGAGAATGCAGCCAAGCTGAGGTCTCTTCAGCTCGAGGCATATTGCTAGCATCCTGCTCTTCACCTAACCTGGGCCCATCCCAGAGGCCCGTCTCCCTCCCCTCCTTGTTTCTCAAACAGATGCTCAAGAAACACTTGGGAGGTCTGGACATGGTAGGGATGGATAAAAGATTGGCCTTGGGACCAGGTTTAGCCTAAAACAACATTGCACACAACATAGCAATTAAACCTTGCTCCCTGGGGACCGAGCACCCACTTTGGTCCCTCTCGTCAGCAGATCAATTTCATCCAGGCCTTGCTAAAGGACTTGGAAGGAGAGGGTGTGTAGGAGCAGAGGGGACAATAAGAGCTCTAGAAGTCTATTTTACAGGACAAATTTCCCCCTTCTGGACAATGTCAGAGGAGAGACATTAGAGCAAGAAAAGCCTGTCTCCTCAGCTATGAGTAGGAAAACCTGCATTTTCAGTTTTTTTTTTTCTGAATTGTCACTTCTGAGAGAGAGAGGAGAGAGAGACTGTAGAAGTGGAGAAGGAGGAGGTGGAGACAGGCCCCACAGGACTAGAAATGCATCTTTCCCAGTCCCCACCCAGTCCCTAACCCTGGGGAGGTGTTAGCAAAGGTGCCTAGATGCCAGGTTGTTCCAGGGTCTGGGGCTGGAGCTCAGAAAGAAAGGCTCATGTATGGAGCCCTACCTCTTCCCTTCTGCTGGCTCCATCGTGGTGGCCACGACCTTCTCCCTGCCTGTCTGCCTACCAGCCTGCTTCACATCACACAGTAGGGTTCTCTAGGAGCTGGGGCACCTGTGCCCCAGCAGGGGGCGTGAGTCCTCAGGCACTTCTTGAGGTCCTTGTTGAGCAGGAAGCAGACGATTGGGTTGACGGCAGCCTGGGCGAAGCTCATCCAAACAGCAGTGGCCAGGTAACGGTGGGGCACGGTGCAGGCTTTCACAAACACACGCCAGTAGCAGGCCACGATGTAGGGTGACCAGAGAAGCAGGAAGAGCAGTGTGATTGCGTAGAACATACGGCCCAGCTGCTTTTCACCCTTGACCTCGTCCATGCCCAGCAGCCGCCGGCTGGCTGCATGCCCATTCTGCCGGATACCCAGTAGGGTTGGTGGCATGGGCCCTCGGCCAAAGCCAGCGATCCAATTGGCAGCAGCCTGGCCAGTGGCCCCAGGGCCATGGAATGTCCAGTTCTGACTGATGGCTGGCACCATCTGCACAGGCTTCATCTTGCGGTGACGATACTCGAAGAGGAGCAGCTTGCCATAGACAGCATGTGTGGCTGCCATGAGCACGGCCAACATAAGCATGAAGCCCAGCGTGTCATTGGCCTTGAAATAGCGATGCTCAAAGATACACTGGTCCTCCTCACGGATGAACTTGTAGGTGCCCACGTCGAAGACAGGTGGGAAGGCCATGGCCACAGACAGGGTCCAGGCCATGCAGATGACAGCTGCGCATGTCCAGAGTGTCATGCGCTTGGCATAGAAGCGGTGGTGGGCGATGGCCATGTAGCGTGTGACGCTGATGCAGAACAGCATGAAGGCCGCATGGAAGCAAAAGAGCACAGCCATAAAGGCAACAATCTTGCAGCTGAGCGCACTGAAGGTCCATGAGGAGCCGTGGCGCACAGAAGCCAGCACAAAGGGGAAGCAGACGGCAGAGCGTATGCCGTCAGCCAGGCACAGGTCCAGCAGAAAGTAGTAAGGAGCCTTGTGCAGGGCACGGTCCTTGAGCACCAGCAGGGACAAGATGGCGTTGCCCGCCAGGCTCACGCACATGATCAGTCCCAGCAGCACCAGCTTCACGTAAGCCACTGCTGATGGTGGAGACAGTGCACCGCTCACCTCCTCGGGCTCTCCAGTGGTGTTGGCCATACTGAGGGGCAGGGGCTGCTCCCAACCCTATGGGGTCAGCCAGTCCAGTACGCGATGGGCCCCAGGGGACTCCATCAGTTGTTCTGCTGGGCTGCACCTGCAAATGAGGATCATGGGGGAGACACAGACACAGACAGAGGTATGAGGGCAGGAGAGGGTGTGAAAACACACACACAGGGGCAGAGAGAGTGAGAAAGAACAGAGAAAATGGACACCAATTGAGACAGAAATGGAGGGGATGAGAAAGAGAAAAGATAGGGAGACAGACAGAACCAGAGAGACAAGAAGAGGGGGAAAGAAGGAGAGAGCAGGGAAGGAGAGAGAGAAACACAAGAAAAACAGTGAGAAACAGATGAAAAGGAAAGGCGAGGAAGAAAGAGAAAGGGCAGTGTTAGTGTGTCTATGTGGCCTCCCCTTACTCCCAGGTGGTGTCAGGCCCTGCCCCTGGCCCACTGCTGCTCCCCCTCCCTCCTTGCTGGGTGACGGGTACTTCATCTCTCTGGATGTCCTCGGTTACCTCTTTCCTCCATTGGTGGGTCTGTGGGATGGGGATGTGGGTGTGGCTCTTCTCTCCCTTTGTAAAGCCCAAAGGTTGTGTTCTTCAAACTTTTAAAACTGCCACCCATAATAAGAAATACATTTTACATCACAATCTGATACACATACGCACATGTGCACATAGGGCTGAACCCAAAGTTTCACAAAACAGTACAGATCCTATATGTAATGTACCTCATTAGCTTTTATTCTATTTCACAGTGTTTTTTTTTCTCTTTTTGGTTAACATTAGTAGCCACTCATTAAATAGGTTTCTTTATTCATAATGAATGTGTTTAGCACACTCATGGAACAGTGGGAAGATCAGTGTGGTTGGAACAGGGCGGGCAAGAAAGACAGTGGAAAGTGAATTCACAGAGGGGTCTGGGGCCAGATCATGCAGGGCTGTGGGCCACAACAAAGACTTGGGTTTTTACTTTAAATGAAGTGGGAAGTATGTGTGAACATAAAGATATAGGTATGCTTGTATGTACTCATTTCTTGAAAAACTATTTATTGAGCATCTACTGTGTGCCAGGCACTGGTGACACAGATGTGAAATAAACAGACAAAGGTCTCTGCTCTTGGGAAGTTGACATTCTAGATAATAAAGAAGATACATAGGTGAAATACAGTAGGTCAGATGATGATAAATTCCTAAATTTAGGAGGGAAGGGGGATAGGAAGCGCCAGGGGTGGAGGAAGTACAGTTTTGTTTTATTTTTGGAAGTACAGTTTTAAATGAGGTGGACAGGGAAAGCTTCATGGAAGAGGTGTCATCTGAGCAAAAAAATGGAGGAGGTGAGTGAGCCATGTGGATATCTGGGAGAAGAGAAGTCTAGGCAGAGGGAATAGCCAGAACAAAGGCTCTGAGGTGAGACTGCATGTGGTACATTTGAGGAAGAATAAGGAGGTAGGTGGAATGGAATGAGCAAGGGGAAAGTGGTAGGAGGAGAGCTCAGCAAGGTGGTGAGGTCAGATCACATAGGTCACACTGAGGACTCTGACTTTTAATCTGAGTGAGATGGGCGCCATGGGAGAGTTTTGCACAGAGATAAGATGTGATATGACTCAGGATTGAATGGGATTCTGCTTGCTGTTGTGAGGAGCATAGACCATGTGAGGCGAAGGTAGAAGTAGGGATACTACTTAGGAGGCTCCTGTAGTAATCTAGGTAAGAAAACAGCACCCCTTTGTCCCCCTGCCCTGCTTTATTTCTCTTCCTGGAATTCCTCTCTTCTGATGCACTACATAATTTACCTTTTTTATAGTTGTTTTGATTTATTTATTTATATTATCATATAGTTGATGTAAGTATTATATGATTACTGACAGTGATTCACAGTTTTAAAGATTACACTTCATTTATGGTTATTACAAAATATTCACTTTAAAATTTTGATTTATTGCCTGCCCCTCCCTATTAGAAGGAAAGCTCCATGAGGGTAGGGATTTTCGACTCACACATTCTAGAAGAGCAGTGCAGAACCCACCGTAGGCTCTCAGTCAAAAGCTGTCAAATCAATTGGTTGAGGGACTAGTGGGGGGGGGCTAGTGGCTCAGGGAGGGCCACCTGGAGGCATCAGGTAGGATTTGCTGAGAAAGCAGTCTGGGCAGTGTGTGAATGGGAGGGCACAGGAAAGCCTGGGGGTGAATAGGAGAGCTCCTAGTGTATGAGGGCTGGGTCGGGGATGTAGGGTGTGATAGGATAGCAGGGCAGGTTTCCCAGGAAAGGCAGTAAAGCAGAGGCCAGAGAAGCTCAGAACTCCTGCTGGGGCTGGGATGGGATTGAGGTTGGAAGAGGTGGGGCTTGAATGGATGTCTTTCTACCCCCTCCCTCCCTGGAAAATGGCTCCCCTCTGCACTGTTTCTCAGTTCAATCCAACTGAGCCTGCCACAGCCACCTGGGGACAAACTTTTCTCATGGTACCCCAAAGTCTCAGAGCCAGTGCCAGTGGACCAAGAGAAGGTGCTAGGGCAGGGGCTTGAGAGAAGTGGAGTTGGTGGGCCCCTTCTGCCCCTCAAGGCCTCACAGCTCCCACAGATCTGTGGACCAGCTGATAGCTGGGTGTGTAGAAACATGCACACACACACACACACACACACACACTCCTTAGCCTTGAGGAGTGGCGGGGGAAGTGATAGAGACAGAGATTGAATGTAAGATAGAGTCAGAGAGACACACAAGTGACAAAGAAAGAGAGTGGAGCAGAAAGAGAGAGATGGAGATACAGGAATGTGGCGGGGAGGGGTGGGAGAAATAAACAGAGAAAGGATAGAGGTTTACATAGAGAAGAGGAGACAGAAAGAGGAAGAAGAGAGGAAGTCAAGAAAAGACAGAGACACACACACAGAGAAACAGAGACAGTGCAAGAGACCAACAAGGGAGAAATATAGAGACAGAAAGGGGAAAATAGAGAGATGAGAGTGGGAGAGAGAGACAGAGAGAAAAAATAGAGACAGAGAGAGAGAGGGAAGGAGGGAGGGAGACAAAGACAAAGAGATAGAAGGACAGGGATAATGCCAGGAAAGGGAGAAAGATGTAGAGCAATAAAGAGACAGGGATGGGGGGTGAGAGACAGATATAGAGAGGTGATGGACACAGAGAGAGGCAGAAATAAAGATGGATGCAGAGAGGGAGACACAGAGAGACAAACTAAGACCAAGGAAGTGGATAATGTGTAGCTCAGAGTCTCAGGGAAAACAAAAACAAACACTAAAACAGAACAAACAAAACAAAAAACCATAAAACAATACCAGCAAACAAACGAAACCCTGGTGTTGCCTGGAAAGCTGGGGTGAGAATAAAAAAAATGAGGAGAGGGTTCTGAGCACGGGCAGCCACAGCCTGGGACCATCCGACACTAAGGATGCATGTGCATATGCGTAACACGTACACATCCGCTTGTGCCCAGATGCCCTTAGACAGAGATACACAGACACCAACACACACCCAGAATCACATAGGCTACTTCTATAGAGACCAACGAACAGCAACCAGCTCACATATAGGGGCACCAGTGTGCATGCGAGGTGTGCATACACACACACACACACACACACACACACACACACGGTATATTGTGTATGCTGCCTCATTCACATGGCACAGTGTACCCCTGCTTAAACACCCGTGCTTTGTTTTCAATAAAGGTATTACTGCCCCCTAGGGGAAATTTTGGAAGTTTACAGGCACATTTTTTGGTTGCCACAGGGCTGGGTGTGTCCTTCCAACATTTTTGGAGTCCTTCGTGAGGATGTTGGCTGTCCAGAGACCTGTAGGGCAATTCCACAGTCAACATGTCTCATATCCCACAGAATTTTGGACTTGGCATGAACTGAACCTAGACTCTAAGTCTCTTTCACTGATAAACACAGTTGTTTCTTTGATTTAATATATCCTGAATTATCCAGGAATGTAGCTGTAACGTTAAGTCTAGAGACTATGCTTTGTTTTGTGGAGCACTTTCCTTGAGTAGTTCACTATTTCGGAAACTCTCATTCCTAGGTCTTTGCCTGTCATTTTCCTGCACTTTGTACAAAGGGCAGCTTCTGATTTTTCCCCTTCTCTAAATCCATGTTTACCTGTTACGTTACAAGCCTTTAATTCACTGAATCTCTTAGGGAGTGTCATGTCCAAGCATTTCTGTATTGAAATACAAATTATTTTCTTATAAATCACTTTTATTTCTTATTTATATATATTAGAGTTAATACAATGTGGATATGGTATAAAATACTATATGTCTTCTTTTGAAATTATATATGCAGAGAGGTTATATTATCTAAGAACTTAATGTCCAGATGGTAAAGGGGTGTTACAAAATATGTTACATAAAAGAGGGTGCTGTGTATGGGAGGGCTAAGAATTGCTCATATGCACGGACACACTCAGACATACACACACATACACATACATGTGCAGTGGCCCACAAACCCATTAATTACAACTCCCCTAACACACACACAAACTCTTAAATCCTGAGAGATACACACACGTAAACCTACTCATTGTCACTCACACTCAGGCTCATATATCCCCTTTGTCCCAGCGTACCTGATTATTCAAATCCTCTCATGTATTCACACTCTTGCAACACAGGTATGAAAACAGTGGCATATCTATATTATCACATATGCAATCATGGTTACACACGTTAACACTCAGTTACATACACCAGCATGCTCACATGCACTTGAATCCTGACACACACATATATATACACACAAACACATATATGTATGTGTATACAGACAGACTGCCCCTCAGATACCAACAGAAAAAATAGACTAGTTAAAAACTACTCACATATACACACATGTGCATACTCTAACACACAGAGACCAACTGATCCAAGATGTCTCACACAGATTAGTTACACTCACCAACACAGATGTGTATACCCTAGCACAGGTACACACAGTTGCCCATTCATGTACATTATGCAAGAAGTAGACCAGCTCCAATGAAAACACACACACACATACACCCCTTAGCAAAACGCAAGCACAAGCAAACACAAAGAGAAAAGCCAGATACAGTATATACAGATACACTCTCACATACAGATGTCTACACACACACAATCTTGCTCACAACTCAGATACACTTACTTGACATATAAATCCTGCAACAGGTATATATCAAGAGACAAACCCATGCAAGTGCACAGAGCAGCCAACTCTGGAACGTACAGGTGGAAACATTAGCAGAGCTGCCCCAGGCTGGAGCAAGATGGGGCTCAAGGGGACTCTGTGAGAAGGGAGGTTGTAAATGTCTGGACTGCTTCCTGTAGGAACATTCCAGATAGTTGGATTTTACTTTGATTGCCACTTTTTGTTCATAATCAGTAAGGTTTTTTGCTTTTGCCCATACGTGTACAATGTTTGTTTTTCTTTTAATTTTATCTCATTCTTATTTGGGGGCAATTTTTTTTCTAAATAAATAGGAGGGCTATATGATTGTAGCTGTTATTACTATTATATAGTATTGTGTGCTCAGTTGCTCAATTGTGTCCGACTCTTTGCAACCCCATGGACTGTAGCCTGCCAGGTTCCTCTGTCCATGTGATTTTCCAGGCCAGAATACTGGAGAAGGTTGCCATTTCCACTTTCAGGGAATCTTCCTGACCCAGGGATTGAACCTGCGTCTCTTGCATCTCCTGCATTGGCAGGTGGATTCTTTACCACTGTGCCACCTGGGAAGCCCTATATAGTATTAGTGAAGTGAAGTCACTCAGTTGCTCAGTCGTGTCTGACTCTTTGTGACCCCATGGGCAGTAGCCTGCACCAGGCTCCTCTGTCCATGGGATTTTCTAGGCAAGCGTACTGGAGTGGGTTGCCATTTCCTTCTCCATATTAGGTGTTCCTAAAGAGAATATACCTATTTTGTTAATTTCCTTGATTATTGCTTCTTTTGGGAAGCCCTATATAGTATTAGGTGTTCCTAAAGAGAATATACCTATTTCGTTAATTTCCTTGATTATTGTTTCTTTATTTAAAAAAAAATGTTCTCTTCTAGAACATTTCAAACATAAATGTAGAAGAATCCTGTAATGAACCTCTGTGCACCCACTGCCCAGCTTCACCAACAGTCAACTCATAGGGTCTTGTTTCACCTATAACCTCACCCATATTACCATATGTGAAACAGATGATCAGTACAAGTTTGATGCATGAAGCAGGGCACTCATGAAGCTGGTGCTCTGGGACAACCCAGAGGGATGGGGTGGGAGGAAGGTGGGAGGGGAGTTCAGGATGGGGGGACACATGTACACCTGTGGCTGATTTATGTCAATGTGTGGCAAAAACCACCACGATACTATAAAGTAATTAGCCTCCAATTAAAATAAATTAATTGAAATTAAAAAAGCCTCACCCAGTTCTCCCACTTTCATGGTATTCTGAAGCTTGTATATTATGCCATTTCATCCATAAGAATTTCAGTCATTATTTCTAAAAGATAAGAACTCTTTAAAAAGTATTAGAACATTTTTATTATTTCTTTGCTTATTTATTGATTTATTTGCTACGGGCTTTTAATATTTAAAATTTGGCAAATCTGATTCTTGGCAGGATTTCATAATTGATTTCACAATTAATTTTTATCTTTTATTAGGTAAAAAATTTGTCAATAAACAAGTGCAGCCTGACTACAGTTGAATTGATTCATTAAAGAGAACTCTAAGCCTTTCTGAGTGCTGCTTAAAAATATAGAAGAACTAGAACTTGATTTTGGGGGAAAAAAAAAATTTTCAGAAGTCACAAAGATCTGCTGACCCTTTCAATACTTCATATTCAAGTAGATTTAATTTCTAAGATATTTCTTTCTTCATCAAATTGGACTTTTTGATCAAAGCTGGAAAATCAGGAGACTCAAGACAAACGTAGTAGTCTCCCCTCCAAAATAATCCAGAATATTCCTAATTTAAACAATTTAATCAGGATTGTCTCAGACTTGAGTCCAGCTGCCCAATTAGCCCTCTTTTCCTCAGCCTAAACATTCAACTTGCACGGAAAAGTTATCAAAAGAAACTTTCCCAGTAGGCTATGTTGGTCAACAGACCACAAAACAATCTATCGCACAGAGAAAGATATGGACCTTTTGAAGCATCCAGAAGAGCAAATTAAGAAACTGGGCTCTTTTCTGAGATGAGTTAGAACATTCTTAGATGGAGCTCAACCAGCTAGTAATAAGGTTATGCAATTAACCAGTAAAGCTAAGATGCCTGCCCAGTAGAATCTTATATGTTAGCAGTCTGCTGGGAAATTGTCCACACATTTGAGTCCAAATAGAAAAGGAGACACTTTCAATGATTTCTGTTAGGAGACACACTGATGACAGGTCAAGGGATATCAAGATAACACTAACTCAGAAGATGACTGAATCAAAGGAGTTTTCATTTTATATTGATGTATCTCAGAATGTTGATTAACTGTGCTTGGTTTATAGTACTGGTCAGAAAGCCTTAAGAGAAATGCCAGAAGAACCAAAAAAACTAAGGCTGAAGTATTCAAAGTGATAGATAAATATTTTTAAATTTTGTGGAAACTCTGTACAAATCTGTGGACTGATGCTGCTGTTGTGATGGCAGGAAGTTTACAGCTGAAATTTGTTCTGAAAATGCTGAGAGTCATCCATGGAGGAGCTTTAACCTATAAAAGTTTGCTCAAAGGTCTAACTTCTACTGTAAATGATGCCAGGTGAATTTAATTAGATCCCAGGCATTACCCACCCACTTATCAGCTTTCTCTGAAACACTGGAATCAGTATACCTTTCTCTATTGTTTTAAACCTAAGTGTGTAGGATATTATAAAGGAGTTATTAGCTAAAAAGAAAAATTTCAGCATTCATTTGTGAATGATTCTCTCTTTGCAGATTTGATGCTTACTGGCTTCAACACATGGCTCTTTGAGCATGTGAATAAAATATATCAAAAATTTTCGACACTCAAAGATACATGAAAGTATACTGACAAGGTTTATGGATTTGAAGCCAAACTTCACCTTAGAAGAAGTTAAATGAAGTATGGTTACTTGGGTGATGCTTAGTTACCGTTATAGGGTAATACTAAAGAAAAGTGAAGTCGCTCAGTTGTGTCCGACTCTTTGCGACCCCATGGACTGTAGCCTACCAGGCTCCTTTGTCCATGGGATTTCCCAACCAATAGTACTGGAGTGGATTGCCATTTCCTTCTCCAGGGGATCTTCCCGACCCAGGGATCAAACCCAGGTCTCCCGCATTGTAGACAGACGCTTTACCATCTAAGCCACCAGGGAAGTATACAAAACAGAACTTATTATCAATAGAACAAGGTCTACTTGGGGGAAAACTTCATTATTTTTAAATACTCAAAATGAAAATTTTCTGTTGGATTCAAAATTCATGACTATTTGTTACAAGAAATTTCAACATCTTTGATTGAAAGAAAACAAAGAGGGGTTAGATTTCAAGAAGGATCTCACCTTTGAAGCACAGAATTCAAAGGCTAAGAATTATTGATTATTGATGAGAAAAGTTTTAATCAATTACAAAATACCCTCTGACTATTTGCTACCACTTACTTATGCAAATGGTTTCCTCTTGACAGTGATTACTGAGACAGAAGAGGTTATGTAGCTATTCCCAACATAAAACCTGGGTCTGCCTGGCCATGGCAAGAATGAGTGAGTTATAAAAGGGAGGTGAAAAAGGGAAGCGTGCCCAAGCAGTTGTTCCATTTCTTAAGAAAGGTTGGTGTGGTGTGAAAGCACCAGACATATTCAACATAAGAAACTGCGCCTGATGCTTCAGAGAAACCTAAATGATACCTGATGACCCCAAAACTCATGCTTTTAAGTGAGTTTTCCGCACCATGCTGCTACATTTTATACATTCAAGCTGATTACAAGGGCATTAGGGCAAACCATGCCTAAACAACCTCCATGGAATGGGTCTTACCTTTTGACATCAAGAAGAGACAGGCCACAATGGAAATTTATATCCGTGTCAAAAGTACCAATGGTTAGTTGCTTCATTTGTTTTGTTTGGGTTTTTATCAAGAAATACAATAATGATGTAAATTATCTATGCTCAGCACTAAGTGATTTACCAAATCATGATGAAAATGACCATAAAATAAATCAAGACAGTCATGACTGAAGATGCAGAAGTGGGCATGAATGTTGACCATTACAGATTTGCATGAGTGAATTAAAAAGTTATGTTTACAGAAGTGAGCTCAAGTGTGCCATGAAAAAAATTGGAAAAGATTTCATTGAAAAGTTGCATACAGGGACTTCCTCGGAGGTACAGTGGTTGAGAATTTGACTGCCAATGCAGAGGACACGGATTTGATCTCTTGTCTGGGAAGATTTCATGTGCCATGGGGCAACTAAGCCTGTGTGCCAAAACTACTGAGCCCATGCTCCACAACTGCTGAAGCCCACATACCCTAGAGCCTGCACTCCACAACAAGAGAAGACACCACAATGAGAAACCCACACATCACAATGAAGAGTAGCCCCACTTGATGCAACTAGAGAAAGCCCACGCACAGCAACAAAGACCCAGTGCAGACAAAATGAATAAATAAATAATTTTAAAAACTGCATACAAATCCAATACTAAATAACTTCTAAAACTTGGCATTTTAATTTCCTTATCACAATTTTTATAAAGTAAATAAAATGTAATTTCTTTTCCCCAAATCTCAGTACCCTGAAATCCTCTTAAAGTTTACTATAGTGTGCCATACAAATATTTCACCCTCTCTGTGTGCTTGACACATTCACAGCTAGTCATATTGCATAAACACCAGCATACTCAAACAGATACACAGCACACAGGCACAGGTGTACATGGAGATTCAAATATGCACTCACATCCAGACTTACTGCATCTGATAAGTGCAATCAGATGCTCACACACGTACCTCTCTTCCTACACAGAAAGAGTTAGGCATGTGTGTAGGTGCCCACCTACCAGCAAATCATGCGAAGATTTATATAACACACATATAATCACCCTACTATAGAAATACAGCCCTAGGCACTGATACATTTGCCATTCACATGGGCACGTGCAGACACACACACCTACAGACCAAATCGTATGGACTTACATGCTTTCATACCCAGTCATACATGCACGGATGTAAGATCTGACATTCAGACACAGGGTACATCCTGCTCACATCCTACAGATCCCAGCCCTTCCCCACCCCAGGCTCTTACACTAAGAGATTTAAACCTACTATCTTATATAAATCCTACCCTGGTAACCATACATATATACACAGTACAGACTTGCTCACA
Source organism: Ovis canadensis (assembly GCF_042477335.2). Classification (NCBI taxonomy): domain Eukaryota; kingdom Metazoa; phylum Chordata; class Mammalia; order Artiodactyla; family Bovidae; genus Ovis; species Ovis canadensis. The sequence continues at coordinate 53,824,131 of NC_091727.1, forward strand.
CATACAGACACACGCCTCAGGCTCACTGCTACATGCACAGAGGCAGGTAGGCATGTGGATCAGTGCACTTATGTATACACACACATACAGCCACTGCTACTTATAAACATAAACAGACACGCTGATTCACACCTACACGTGCATTCACATGGCACAGAACACATATCTTAGTTCATGACCATAAGGCATAAATCCTCTTCACACATTCACATTGACCCACATCATCACATATAAACCTGAATACCAACCTTCTTACATTTACAGACACTCACAACATGCATACATTTACACTCTGACCATTAAAAAACCCATTTGCAGATAAAAACACACTGTGTACTACCATAGATACAAGTATATGCACTCATACACTCAGATGTGTGTATGCTAGGAAACATAAACACAGGGCCAACCCCCCTCCATCAACCTCCCAGAACCATGCTTCCATTCTCATACACCCATGGTTTTATACACACACTGGGACACATATAAGTACAAACCCACTTTTATGTACAAACACACTCTCACATACAGCCAGGATGAGCAAATACATGTGGATACTGATAATGGGCAAATATGCACATAGAAACTACCCCATTCACACTTGCAGATAGGCACATGCGACAATTTTAGTACTGGGTAACACCATATGGATCATGGAAAAAGCAAGACAGTTCCAGAAAAACATCTATTTCTGCTTTATTGACTATGCCAAAGCCTTTGACTGTGTGGATCACAATAAACTGTGGAAAATTCTGAAAGAGATGGGAATACCAGACCACCTGACCTGCCTCTTGAGAAATCTGTATGCAGGTCAGGAAGCAACGGTTAGAACTGGACATGGAACAACAGACTGGTTCCAAATAGGAAAAGGAGTACATCAGGGCTGTATATTGTCACCCTGCATATTTAACTTATATGCAGAGTACATCATGAGAAACGCTGGACTGGAAGAAGCACAAGCTGGAATCCAGATTGCTGGGAGATATATCAATAACCTCAGATATGCAGATGACACCATCCTTATGGCAGAAAGTGAAGAGGAGCTAAAAAGCTTCTTGATGAAAGTGAAAGAGGAGAGTGAAAAAGCTGGCTTAAAGCTCAACATTCAGAAAACTAAGATCATGGCATCCGGTCCCATCACTTCATGGCAAATAGATGGAAAAACAGTAGAAACAGTGTCAGACTTTATTTTTCTGGGCTCCAAAATCACTGCAGATGGTGACTGCAGCCATGAAATTAAAAGACGCTTACTCCTTGGAAGAAAAGTTATGACCAACCTAGATAGTATATTGAAAAGGAGAGACATTACTTTACCAACAAAGGTCCGTCTAGTCAAGGCTATGATTTTACCAGTGGTCATGTATGGACGTGAGAGTTGGACTGTGAAGAAAGCTGAGCGCTGAAGAATTGATGCTTTTGAACTGTGGTGTTGGAGAAGACTCTTGAGAGTCCCTTGGACTGCAAGGAGATCCAACCAGTCCATTCTGAAGGAGCTCAGTCCCGGGTGTTCTTTGGAAGGAATGATGCTAAAGCTGAAACTCCAGTACTTTGGCCACCTCATGCGAAGAGTTGACTCATTGGAAAAGACTTTGATGCTGGGAGGGATTGGAGGCAGGAGAAGGGGACGACAGAGGATGAGTTGGCTGGATGGCATCACTGACTTGATGGACGTGAGTCTGAGTGAACTCTGGGAGTTGGTGATGGACAGGGAGGCCTGGCGTGCTGCGATTCATGGGGTCACAAAGAGTCAGACACGACTGAGCGACTGAACTGAACTGAACTGAACACCATATAAGGTGCAAACACAGACCAAAGCACTTTTTGAATATTAACTCATCCAATTTTCATCCTATGAAATAGGTAGTATTATTACCCTACTTTACAGATAAGAAATAAGGGCATAGTTGAGGTTAGGTGACTTTCCCAAAGCCACACATCTAATAAAGGCAGAACTAGGATGCAAACTCAGAGCCTGGCTTGAAATCTTACAGATTCAACTTACTCACATGTAGAAACACACTCACCTCATACACATATACAAATACACACTACTCTATCACAAGCACATATACACACAAGCCATGCACTCAGGCTCAGGAACAGTCATATACATACACATACATAAACACTCCATACATATACACATACATATATATGTCTGTATACACATATACAGACAACCCAGCAGAGGTGTATTTTGCCCCAGGAAAGATATACACATTCATACACATTCCCCAAATCATGTACCCCACCAAGACATGCCTACACTATCAAACACACACATATACCACCAACATACTATCTAGATAAATCCACATCACATACAGATAATAAACTGTGGAAAATTGTGAAAGAGATGGGAATACCAGACCACCTGACCTGCCTCCTGAGAAATCTGTATGCAGGTCAGGAAGCAATAGTTAGAACTGGACACGGAACAACAGGCTGCTTCCAAATAGGAAAAGGAGTACATCAAGGCTGTATATTGTCACCATGCTTATTTAACTTATATGCAGAGTACATCATGAGAAACACTGGGCTGGATGAAGCACAAGTTGGAATCAAGATTGCCAGGAGAAATATCAATAACCTCAGATATGCAGATGATACCACCCTTATGGCAGAAAGTGAAGAAGAACTAAAGAGCCTCTTGATGAAAGGAGAGAGTGAAAAAGTTGGCTTAAAACTCAATATTCAGAAAACAAAGATCATGGCATCCAGTCCCATCACTTCATGGCAAATAGATGGAAAAACAGTGGAAATACTGGCAGACTTTATTTTTTCTGGGCTCCAAAATCACTGCAGATGGTGATTGCAGCCATGAAATTAAAAGATGCTTACTGCTTGGAAGGAAAGTTATGACCAACCTAGACAGCAAATTAAAAAGCAGAGACATTACTTTGCCAATAAAGATCCGTCTAGTCAAGGCTACAGTTTTTCCAGTAGTCATGTATGGATGTGAGAGTTGGAGTATAAAGAAAGCTGAGTGCTGAAGAATTAATGCTTTCAAACTGTGGTGTTGGAGAAGACTCTTGAGAGTCCCTTGGACTGCAAGGAGACCCAACCAGTCCATTCTGAAGGAAATCAGTCCTGAATATTCATTGGAAGGACTGATGTTGAAGCTGAAACTCCAATACTTTGGCCACCTGATGGGAAGAGCTGACTTATTTGAAAAGACCCTGATGCTGGGAAAGATTGAAGGTGGGAGAAAAGGGGATGACAGAGGATGAGATGGTTGGATGGCATCACCAACTCAATGGGCATGAGTTTGAGTAAACTGGGAGTTAGTGATGGACAGGCCTGGCGTGCTGCAGTCTGTGGGGTCGCAAAGAGTTGGACACAACTGAGCGACTGAACTGAACTGAACCCAGATATACCCAAACACTCTCACACGCTATCCACATATATTCACATGCACATACATCACTCAGATATACTTTATCTCTCTCCCATACACCATCCAGAGAAAACCGCATACATCTTACTTAGATATACCCACTCCCATATGCCCCACCCCAAGTGGGCACACTATTCTTTTTCTCACACACTATTTAGATGTACCCACTCTCTCACACACACAATACTAACACACTCTCTCACACACACCATCTAGATACACCTCATACATATATATACCTCAAATACACCTACATTCAGAGGCACTCCACCCAGATACAGCCACACTTACACAAATTCCCAACTCAGTATACCCACACTCTCACATACAACATTCAGATACACCCAAACTCACATTCCCAATCTAGAGCCCTCATACCCAACCCAGGCACACTACAGTCTCTTTCACATGTGGTATTAAGACACACCCACAATGATACACACACCATTCAAAAATACTATACTTACACACACCTCACCTAGATACACTCACCGAACTCAAATACATCCAAATGCACATAATCCAGAGACACCCTACACATGATCCAGAGACACCTACACATAATCCAGAGACACCCACTCACACACAAATCCTATCCATATAGACCCACACTTCTCTGTCTCTATCTCTCTCACACATAAACACACAGAGCCCCACTCATACAGCCCCAGCTAGATACATCCTCTCATACATATACACAATATCCAGATTCATCCCCTGTGGACCACTAAGACACATTCACACCCACATGCATCATCTAGATATGCTCCACTACCGTCTAAAAACATCTGCAAATGCACACACACACATCCACACAAGTATATTCAACTTTCACACATACTGTCCAAGTGCACTTCCCTAGACACTCCACTGACCAGATACACCCAATGTTCTTATCCTCTCCACACCACCCAGATGCACCGACATTCCAAACTCATACTTCCTACCCAGCAGTGTCCCCCAAACACTCTCTTCCACACACCTCATCTGATTATACACATGCTAACATACATACTCAAGTATATATACACCCAGATACACAATCAAAGCTTCAACAACACACCATCCAGATATACCTTAATGCACCATCCAAATACACCCGTGCTCTCACCCACCCACCATCCAGATACATTCATATTCAAACACACTCCATCCATAGTTTCACAAACAGCCCATATGTACCACACTCTCTCACACATCATCCAGATATACCCACTGACAACCCAACACACATTCACTCCCTAACACACTCACATTCACTCTCTGATCCAATCACACCCAAACACTTCTACCCCATCCAGATATACCTACCCACTCCTTCTACTGGATACATTCATGCATACATACATCATACATACATACATTCATGGATGCACACATCCCATCACACTCAGAAACACCTACACGCTCTCTTACACACACGTATGCACATAATCTAGCTCCCCCTCTCTTAATCACCATCATCCAGAATACCTACCCGCCACACACACCATGAGAATAAACCCATGTTCTCTCACATACACCACACACACCTCACTCACATATACCCCTCACAGAATCCATGCTGCTACTGCTGCTGCTAAGTCGCTTCAGCCGTGTCTGACTCTGTGCGACCCCATAGATGGCAGCCCACCAGGCTCCCCTGTCCCTGGGATTCTCCAGGCAAGAACACTGGAGTGGCTTGCCATTTCCTTCTCCAATGCATGAAAGTGAAAAGTGAAAGTGAAGTCACTCAGTCATGTCTGACTCTTCGCGACCCCATGGACTGCAGCCTACCAGGCTCCTCCGTCCATGGGATTTTCCAGGCAAGAGTACTGGAGTGGGGTGCCATTGCCTTCTCTGCACAGCATCCATAGATACTCCCAATTATATACACACTCATACTTCACCCTCACCCAGATGTGCCCAAGTTCTCTCTTACACACACACACACACACACACACACACACACATTGATATACTCCATACACACTTCCAGTGCCTAGATACACTTGTGCTCTCACCCCCCTACACACCATCCAAATTTACCCACACTTGAATGCCCCAGTCCAATACACCCATACTCCCTCATACACTTACTCTACTCAGAAACACTCACACTCCCTCTTATACACATAACATAGATAGGTCCACAATGTAAAACATACATCTAGATAGCCCCTAACTCTCTCTTGCACCACCCAGATACACTCATACCCACATATCCCTAAAATAAATACATTCTCACATATCTTCCCACATAGCTACACCCAGAGTGTCACTCATATCATCCTCCACCCAATAGGCCAATGGTCTCATAGTGCCTCACAAATGCATCATTCACATACACCCACATCCACACTCATCACTCTCAAATACACCCAAATGTCTCACATACAAACCCTACCCAGAAACACCCAGGGTTTCTCTTACATACACACAAACTAGATCCCTCTCTCTCTCTCTCACCAAATATAGAACCTCTTCCACACACACCCCACTCTACCTGAATGTACCTTCCTTTTTCACTTATACATACACATTTAGATCTAGAATTCTGCCTGGATAGCACAATTTGGGTGCTGTGTGTAAAAACCATTTGCCAACCTTTGATAACACACAATGCCATTTTGTTCTGTGCCTTTGGTGGTGGCAGGAAGAATGGGCAAAGAGGTCTTTGTGTTTCAAGAAATCCTTTTCTAAAGGGGTCACAGGCCCCATTCCCTAGTAGGACATCAGTCATCATTGGTTTCACTTACTGAGTGTGAATGATAACAGGAATTATCCTGAGATCCATACAAAAGCCCGGCACATGGTCAAGGCCAGAGAAACCCCAGAAGGTGGTCATGGATTGCTGAAGTGTTATGGCTTATATTCTCTAGGATTTCTACACAATTAAAGCCAGACATGATCTAGCAGGGTACCACTGACCTTCAGACATGCACATAAATACATGTTGGGGTACACAGAGCATAATGCAGACTCACAAGTATCCTCCCTTATCTTTCCCTTCAATGATCAGACCTATCTGCACAAGCCCAAGGCCAAATCTCTTTCCCTGAGACATGCACGTGAACACATACCTACACTCATCCCTATGTACCTATCGTACATAGGTACGCCCATGACAGTGAACACTCATACCGCACTTGGTCCCGCATATGCACATCCACTTATCCTCAAACACAGACATATAGCCATAGCATATATTCGCATGACGTAATGCCCATGAAGGACATGCATTCACTCACAAACACAGGTGTATACACAGGCAAATTTATGCATATGTCCACAGACAGGCAGACTCTGTATCATACCCAATTAGACAATGAACAAACATGATACACAGAAGTGAGCTCCCAAATACATACATGTACAGTCCCAGACATTACCACATAAGCATAGTTACACATACTCACACAAAGATGTACTCATACACACAAACAGCCAGGTGTGCACATGCTTATAATTTAGATGGTGTACTCATACATGGCATTCTAACACACACAGACATACACACAAGTGGGCATGTACACCTATATGCATGTTCACATGAACTTAGGCCTGTACATCATTCCTCCATGCACGAAATCAGACATGAAGACACAAATTACTTACAAAACACGCTCACTCACAATTATGCACACCATGTTTGTACGTTGACACATGTTCATACACCCACATGAGACACTAAGCAAACAAAAAAAGATTCATGCACATGTGGAAGGATAGTCACATATTCTCACAAACTTGTACACCTGCACAAGAAGAATTGCTAACACTCATCACAAATACACTCATGGAAAGACATCCTCACACACACACACACTCAAATGCACTTACAGATCAAGAGGGGCATGTATATATACTCACTTAACACTGTTCTACAACATACACTTCAAAACAAACAATGGTAAACACAAATACACATTTACAAATAATTAGAACTGTACAAACTGGTACAGTTTGAACACCTGTACATTCAGACAGACACACACCTGGGCATATTTACACACACACACTTAGATGTGTGTGAATACACAGGCAAATATATAGACATGTTCACTTAAGTGCACACGCAGCTAATATTCACACATACTAGAATACACACATACATTCAGTCACTCACAGGCATTTCCACACTCACACATTCAAACTCACTCAGAAATTCAAACAAAATACATAATGAGACATGTACATCCAATAATTATGAGTAGTTGCTCATGCAAACCACACTCAGAAATGCACTTACACACAAGAGTGTACCCACAAACACAAGTAGACATATACATGAATGTAGCCATTTACCTATGCACACAGCCTTTTGTGCATATATTTAAAGGTGTACAGCCCTCAGCCATACCCATATATTTAAATGTGCACACATAGGCAAACCCAAAAGATATACTTTCATGTACAAAACATGTGCACTCACATACTCTATAAATTCTTCTTATACTAGTGTGATCATCTACACTAACATTTTCCTAATCAGATGTGGACCCAACAGTCTGTCTACAGACAATATGTTTTCAAACATGTACACACAGACATAGACATAATTCAAAATGTTGGAGAATCCACAAAGACATTCACATATAGGCCTACTCATACAAATACATGGCAGGCACACCTATGCAGAAGCGTGTTCACACACACATACCCTCCCATACATGCATGGACACACACACACACACAAGCCCACTCACTTAGAAATACACCATTTAGATGCACCTATATTCATATGCACACATGGGTACACACAAATATACACAATCAGATATACCCAGGCAATCACCTAATAGGATATGCACACCTAGGCATTCTGAAACCCTCACACTCATACACATACAATCAGACATGTACATTCAAAGACAAATGGATACCACACACATATAACACAGCCAGACATTCAACAGGCCTATTGGCTCAGAGAAACAACACCCTCATTCAGGCTTAGGATCAAATATGCCCATTTGCTCACCCAGACAGATATGCAAAGTCATACCCACTCCCTTGTACAAATATGATCCTACTCAGACACCTACACACTTGCACACCATCATGTGACCTGCTCATACACACAGACTCATACACATTCATAGTGTCCATGAACAGATGCACACACAGAGCCATATGTTTTCAGTTGCACATATATACCCATGCTCAGGCCTAGATGCCTCTGGACCACATGTGGGAGTCTCTCCCTTCTGTATCAAATGCTTCTTTAGAAAAGTATACCCTGTACCCCAGAATGCCACCCCTCCCTGCCCCCACAGAGGAGGTCTTCTGGGCCTCAGTGTTTCCCCTCCCTCTGCTCCTCCCCTGGCTTTGACAGCTGTCCTCCAGCCGTTGACCCCTCAAGCAGTGGTCCACCACATCTCCACATTCAGAAATCAGCCAGTGGACCCAACTGTCCCTCCAGCCCAAGCTCTATGTTGGGAACTCCCTGGGACCTGTCTCCCACAGCTCTGGCTGCTACATGGGCCACACCCGAAGCCCTGTGATCTCAGAAGCTTCAGCCTTGTCACCAAGCCCTGCCAGCCACCAAGCCAAACTCTTGCCAAGTTTCCCCTCAACAGGGAGATGCATACATCACCAGGGTCAGTAATGCTGCAGGCTACAAGCCAGACCTCTGCTAGCTCATGGGGGCTCAAGCCTCTATATGTGTGTGCACAAACAGGGGCAAGTGTAGGGAAGGATCCTGGAGGAGGGTGGGGGCAGGAGGCTCTGCCTACAGCCACCACGTATTCCTCCTTAGACCAACAGTCACAACACAGAATTGCTCCTGCCTCCCTCCCTTCCACGCCCCTCCCCCATTTACCTACCTGCTGCCCACCCCCTAGATCTCAGCAAAGACCCTGGAGGAGAGGGGCCAGTCCTTCCTCCAAATAAGTAATGACAATATTAACCATGAACAATACTGACCATGAGCTTTGCTGACATTGCTTCAGGGTCACTTCTACAAACATTTTTTACTTACATGCACCAACTCATTTTGTCACTACACACACCCATAAAGGAAGGGTTACCAGTCTCTTTGACAGATGAGAAAACTGAGGTTCAGTAAGTTTCACTTTCACTATAAGTTGCAGAGCCAGTAGTTGAGGGAGGTCTCCCTGGAGAATCCATGTTCTCCGTGTACCAGGCTTTCTTGCCTCTTCAGGCAGAGGGACGACTGGCCAACAGCATGCGAGGCCACAATATCTGGGGAGCCCCAGACACAATGTGGACGTCTGAAACAGACTGAGAGCCTTGGATTAAGGCTAGGGCTCACACTGTGGAGGCAACCATGTTGTGTCTGGCCCCTGCAGGGTGTTGCGTGGCATGGTCCTTGCCCCCCCGCCCCCCCACGGCATCAGGCAGTCTAGGGCCTGGAAGTGCTTCTCCCCCCCCACCTCACCTTCCTTTTAGCCCTACAGTGGCTTCCAACCCCTAGCTGGAAATCACAGCAGTATCCTCCGTAGTGAGTGGGCAAAAGTCTTTGCTACCTGTGGGGAGAGACAGGGGAAGGAAGGAAAGAAGGAAGCAAGGAGTGGGGGGTGGTCTGGGGTGGGAGCAGCTTCTCTACCCACCTGCCATCTCACACATGGGCAGACACACATACACAGACACACGCTGCATGCCGGCCAAGGAACCTGGCTGAGAGTGGAGAAGGGAGAGGAGGAAGCTGCAGGAGGCTGAGCCTGCCCAGGGTGCAGGCATTGTGAGGGGAGCAAGTCAGGCTCCAGACATGCCTTCCACGGATAGCACACAAGGAAATATTAACACAGCCTCGTGCTCAAACGCAACCATAATTATAAAAATAGACCCTGTACAGGGAAACAGGTGGTGGTTCCCTTCCTCATGGGACATTTGGGATGGAGGAAGATAGGGAGGGCTAGAGGACTCTCCAGGCTTGGGTGCCCAAGTAGTCCTTGTGATGGAGCAGAAAGAGAGACAGACAAACAGAGTCAGAGAAAGAGAGCATGGCAGTGATAGAGACTCTGGAATATGTGTGGGGGGACATAAGTCCCAGCCCCCCATCCTCGATGGAGGGATGCTGATTACTTACCTAGGCTCTCTCAGCAGGACTGTCTTGAAATCCAGGGAGGGGGCTCAAGCTGTCTCACTCAGGATAAAGCACAGCCCAGGCCACATTGTGGGACCCTCAGTGATCTGGCAGCCAGTGACACTCCTGCTTCTGTTGCCGTGGATACAGCCGGGCTGGTCTAAATCGAAGACATCAGGGGAAGCAGGCACTGGAGGAGTGCACTGGGCAGGGCTGGGGGTGATGGGGAACACCAGGTGGGCAGCACAGAGCTTTGCGGTGCCCAGCTAGCTGGCAGGTGGGGGTCCGAGCAGGTGCTTCCCCAACTACACACTCCCTCCCCCATCTTCATGCCTCCGCCAAGCTGCGAGGGGGGCCAACACTGGCCCCCGCTACCCGTCTGCCTGTCTGCCTGTCTGGCTGCTGGTCTCCCCCTTCCCCCTTCCTGTCTGCTTGCTGGCCGCGCCTTTTGTCCTCAGAAGACACGGTCCCTGCGGGGCCTCTGCCAAGCCTCTAGCAGATGCTCAGGGTCCCGGGCTCCTCCCTGGAAGCACCCAGGCCATGGCCTGGGAGAGCCCCAGGTTGGGGGAGCTCTCATCCAGGCTCAGCCCGCTCCCCAGGCCTTCGGGGATGGGGAAGAGGTGCAGGTCCACAGCCAGAGGCAGCAGCAGAGGTGGAGTTGAGAAGGGGATGGACGCCAGAAAGAGGGGGTGGGGTGGAGAGAGAGGCTGGCCTGATAGCTGCGTCCTGGGTTTTAGATCCGGGTTGAGGAGGGTGGCTCAGAGCATCCGAGGGGGGTCCTGATGCAAAACAGGGGCACTATGAGCCTGCCGGAGGGACCCTCCAGGCTTGGGAACCACCCCAGCTCACACAAATGTAGGTCCCAAGATGCTGGGGACTCCCAACCTGGATAGGGCATTGGCGGGGAGCCCAAGGCACTAAGCTGGACCCCATCCGGCCTGTCCGTCCCCCCTCTCCTCGATTTGCACGGTCCCTGCCTCAGGGGCGGGCGGAGGAGGGAGGGAGGCAGGGAGGGAGAGGGAGGGAAGGAGGGAGGCAGAACAGGCAGGGAGACTCCCAGCCGCCAGCCTGGTCCTCCCTGGGGTGGGGCAGGGAGGGAGGGCTGGCGAGTCCGGGGAGCAGCCGGCTGGCTGGCTGGCCGACTGGGTGGGGATGGCTGGCGAGGTGGCTGTGCTGCCAGGACAATAGCTGGCTGGGGAATTCAGACTCTAGTCTTTCTGAGATGCTGAAGAGAGGCACGCATGGAGGTGTGGAGAGGTACCTAAGAGGCCGCTCAGAGAGCAACTCACACGGGCTACAAAGTTCAGGGGAAGCAGGGATAGGAGGGGTCTGTGGTTGGGGTCAGGGCAGAAAGGTCTGTGGAAGTTTCTCAAAAGCTTTCATACGGGAGGGATGCTTAAAGCTCTGAGAGGTAGGACAGACAGTCTTATTTAGAATGGGTATTTTATGAATGGGTTCTATGGGCATTTTCCCAGGAAGGCCTGCAGGTGGGCAGGTGTGTGGCGGGATGGAGGGGGGGGGGCGGGGCTGGGACCGCTGCCCATCTCTGAACAACCCTTCTCAGGATGTCATCTCCTGTGCCACCCCTACTTTCTCTGGGTCAGTAGACAGACACGCACCCATGACAGCAGAATGGGATGGGTGAGGAGGAAGCCTTGTAGGCAGAGGTTCGAAGGCAAGGAAAAAAATATTTCTGTCCTGAATAGATTAAATTGAGACCAAATGATGCTATAGTGGTTCCCCTAATTTATAGCATTTAAGAATCCCAGTTCTCTTCATATACGCATTTTTCTTCTATTTCTCTTCTTCCGTCATTCACTGGTTCACTTGGTTATTAAACATGGCTGTATGCTAGGTTCAGGGTGCTTGTGTGTGCTCAGTTGTGTCCAACTCTTTGCAACCCCATGGACTGTAGTCTGCCAATCTCCTCTGTCCATGGCACTCTCCAGGCAAGAATCTCAGAGTGGGTTTAGGTGAATCAGATTTACTCTCTGCCATTAGGAAATCCTTGCTCCATTACCAAGTTGTGGTCCTGCAATCCACCTGCATCTAAAACCTCATAGAGTTTGTGAAATGTGGATCCCCAGGTATACCTCCCCAAAATACTAATTTAGGAGGTTTGAAATGAAGCTCCAACATCTGTATTTTGACATGGCCCTCAGGTGGTTATTGTTATGTTTGGGCATCATGTTTTGGGGAGGGAGGAAAACCCATGAGTCAAATATAAAGTCACAATGGAAATTAGAAAATATTTTGAACTGACTGATAATGAAAATATTATATCTGAAATTCTGTGGGATGCTGCTAAGGCTATGCTTAGAGAGAAATTGATAGCCTTAAACATATATATATTTTAAAAGGCTGAAAATCCATCTCATGGTATGTTTACCCCAAAGCATATACAATAATGTGCATTTCATAAAGGCACTATTTTTAATAGTTCAAAGTCGAAACAACCTAGACATCATTAAGGATGATAAATTGTCTTCACACGATTCAATACTACACATTGATGGGAAGAAATGCCCCACAACCACATACAACAATATGGATGGTGTGTGTATGTGTGAGTGCTCACGCTCAGTCGTGTCCAACTCTTGGATTGTAATCTGCCAGGCTCCTCTGTTCATGGAATTTTCCAGGCCAGAATACTGGAGTGAGTTGCCATTTCCTACTCCAGGGGATCTTCCTAACCCAGGGATTGAACCTGCATCTCTTGTGTCTCCTGCATTGGCAGGCAGATTCTTTACCACTAAGCCACCTGGGAAGCCCACAACGATATGGATAGATTCTGCAAATATTTTGCTGAGGAGAATAAACCAGACACAAAGAGCACATGCTCTTTTGGTTCTATTTATGTAAAGTTCTCAGAGAAGGCGATGGCACCCCACTCCAGTACTCTTGCCTGGAAAATCCCATGGATGGAGGAGGCTGGTGGGCTGCAGTCCATGGGGTCGCGAAGAGTCAGACACGACTGAGCGATTTCTCTTTCACTTTTCACTTTCACGCATTGGAGAAGGAAATGGCAACCCACTCCAGTGTTCTTGCCTGGAGAATCCCAGGGACGGGGGAACCTGGTGGGCTGCTGTCATGGGGTCACACAGAGTCGGACACGACTGAAGTGACTTAGCAGCAGCAGCATATAAAGTTCTAAAACAGGTGAAACTCATCTATGGTGATAGAAGTCAGAATCTTGATTGCCTTTGGGCTCTGAGTAGGAGGCCCAAGGAGACTTTTGTAGGTACTGAGAAGGTTCTATTTCTTGATTTCCCTGTTGATTGCATGGATGGTTACTTAGTAACAATTCATTGAGAGCTGCATATTTATGCCTCTAGTACTTTTCTTTATGTGTGTTATATATTTCAAGTTTTAAAAGTTTTTAAAATGGAAAACTAAAACTAGCAGTCAGGATGTTTCATCATAGTGGGAGGCAAAGGTGGGCATTGGAAGCTATGGGAGAGGGGCAGTATGGGGAGGAGTGGTTGTTACCCAGAATAAGTGTGGAAGAAGTAGAAGTGAATTGGAAGAAGTTTGAGAGCCAACACAGTGTGGTGGCTAAGAGCACTGACTCTTGTTCCAGGCTGCTGGGGTTTGAATCTGTGCCTCTTACCTTCCTTGTACCTCAAGTTCCTTATCTGTTAAATGAGGTAGTAATAGTGCTTACAAAATAGGGTTGTGAAGATAAGTGAGATACTATTTGTAGAGTGTTCATAATAAAGTCAAGACATAAAATCATTAATAGTACCATGCACATCTTGATTAAATTAAAATGGTGCCTAGGTGAGTGAAAAAGCCTGTACAAAGGCTTGAGGGTTCCAGAAGGCAATATGCATTTGAAGCATGGCAGAAGCAATTTGTTGTGGCCTAGGTGAAGGATGGTCCTCCGGCACAGGCCAGATCCTGAATGCCAGACTAAGGCTCTTTGACTTTCTCTTGAACACAGAGATACTGACCTGGGCTCTTGCTATGTTGATTTGCCATCGTTGGCCTCCAAGTCATACCTTCTAAGGCTCTCAGGAGAAAGGATTGTTCTATTGAGGTCATGGGAGATGGCAAGGAACCATGATGAGTAAAGAAGGGTTTGCAAAGGAGGGTGGGAGAGGTCAGCTGGACTTAAGCCCGATACCCTACACTCCACCCTGAAGTAACTTTCCTCCCTTAGTAAGGGGGAGAAAAAGTTCTCCAAAAAAGGCATGTCCCCTATGAGGTAAGCACACAACATCCAACAGGCAGAGCTGCAGTGGGAGAAGGCAGGGGAAACTATTTTAAATCAACTCCAACATTCGAGGAATGGGAGAACCCTGGCTGCCTTCTGCCTGTGCCCTTCTGTTTACACTGCCTGAGCAGGTGAGGAGATAAGCACATTTGTGAGGATTTTACAAGTTCCTGATTTCCTCCCATTCCTTTCTCTGGAATAACAGTACTCCACTTCCAGATGGGCAAAAGCACCTTAGTGGATTGCTGTGGCCTGCTTAACAAGTCCAGGTTACCTTGAATTGGGAGAAAGAGTGCTATGTTTCACCATTCAATCGTGATTTTAAAAATTTAACATTTTAAAGTGTGAAATGTAATATACATATAGAAATGTGCATTAGATGTATTAACAGTTATAAAGTGAACACTCATGTAACTTATCAATGCTCAGCTGAATAGAACATTAACAATATCTAGAAGCTCCTGTTGTTGTTGTTCAGGCACTAAGTTGTATATGACTCTTTGTGACCCCATGGACTGTAGCATGCCAGGCATTTTGTCCTTCATTATCTCCCAGAGTTTGTTCAAACTCATGTCCAATGAGTAGGTGATGCCATCCAACCATTTCATCCTCTGTTGCCCCCTTCTCCTCCTGCCCTCAATCTTTCCCAGCACCAGGGTCTTTTGCAATGAGTCAGCTCTTCGCATCAGGTGGCCCAAGTATTGGAGCTTCAGCTTCAGCATCAGTCCTTCGAATGAATATTCAGGGTTGATTTTTCTTAGGATTGACTCGATGGACATGAGTTTGAGCAAGCTCTGGGAGTTGGTCAAGGACAGGGAAGCCTGGCGTGCTGCAGTCCATGGGGTTGCAAAGAGTCAGACATGACTGAGTGACTGAACTGAACTGATCCCAGGGTTAATGGTGACCTCCAAGAGGGCTTATGCCAGGGGGGACCTTCCAGGACTGCTGCTGCCAGTGCCCCCTCCCTGTGGTGAGCCTCTGCCAACCCACGCCTCAACAGGAGACCCTCCAACACTAGCATGGAGTTTTGGTTCAGTCTCCTGTGTGGTCACTACTCCTTTTCTCTGGGTTTTGATACATGCAAGATTTTGTTTGTGCCCTGCAACAGTCTCTGGTTCCCCCAGTCCTGTGGAAGTCCTATAATCAAATCCTGCTGGCCTTCAAGGTCAGATTCCCTGAAGAGTCCCAGTCCCTTTGTCGAATCCCCAGGCTGGGAAGCCTGACGTGGCATTCAGAATCTTCACAGCAGTGGGAGAACTTCTTTGGTATTACTGTTCTCTAGTTTGTGGGTCACCCACCCCGTGGGTATGAGATTTGGTTTTATCACAATTGTGTCTCACTGCAGCTTCTTCTTTGTCTTTGGATTTGTGGTATCTTTTTTGGTGGATTCCACCATTCTCCTGATGGTTGTTCAGCAGCTAATTGTGATTTTGGTGCTCTCATAGGATGAGATGAACACAAGCCCTTCTACTCCACCATCTTAAATCAGCAGTCTACTCCCTTCCCAGTTTTGAACCAGTCTGTTGTTCCATGTCTGGTTCTAACTGTTGCTTCTATTTTTTTTTAACCTTTTATTTCTTTAAAAAATATAAATTTATTTATTTTAATTGGAAGTTAATTACTTTACAATATTGTACTGGTTTTGCCATATGTCAACATGAATCTGCCACAGGTATACACATGTTCCCCATCCTGAACCCTCCTCCCACCTCCCTCCCTGTACCATCCCTCTGGGTCATCCCAGTGCACCAGCCCCAAGCATCCAGTATCATGCATCGAACCTGGACTGTCAATTCATTTCATATATGATATTATACATGTTTCAATGCCATTCTCCCAAATTATCCATCCTCTCCCTCTCCCACAGAGTCCAAAAGACTGTTCTATACATCTGTGTCTCTTTTGCTGTCTCGCATACAGGGTTATCGTAACCATCTTTCTAAATTCCATATATATGCGTTAGTATACTGTATTGGTGTTTTTCTTTCTGGCTCACTTCACTCTGTATAATAGGCTTGTTTCATCCACCTCATTAGAACTGATTCAAAAGTATTCTTTTTAATGGCTGAGTAATACTCCATTGTGTATATGTACCACAGCTTTCTTATCCATTCATCTGCTGATGGACATCTAGGTTGCTTCCATGTCCTGGCGATTATAAACAGTGCTGTGATGAACATTGGGGTACACGTGTCTCTTTCAATTCTGGTTTCCTTGGTGTGTATGCCCAGGAGTGGGATTGCTGGGTCATAAGGCAGTTCTATTTCCAGTTTTTTAAGGAATCTCCACACTGTTCTCCATAGTGGCTGTACTAGTTTGCATTCCCACCAAGAGTGTAAGAGGGTTCTCTTTTCTCTTCCTGACCCAGTGATTGAACACACACCTCTTACGCCTTCTGCACTGGCAGGCAGGTTCTTTACCACTAGCGCCCCCTGGGACTTAGAGCTGTTTCTTATTGATGTGCGCCCCACTCAGTGCTACGAAGGATGAGGGGGCTTGTCCATGACTTCGACTGTTGGATGTTATTTCCTGTGTTTTCAGTTGTGAGCTCCTGACAGAAGGGAAACCCAGTTCTCAGCAAACACTGGACCCACAGGGCTTTCGTAAGTGACTTGAGAACACACTTCAAAGCAGCACATCTCTAATGTCTGCAATTTTCTGGAAGAGTTTGAGTAGGATAGGTGTTAGCTCTCCTCAAAAGTTTTGGTAGAATTCAGCTGTGAAGCCGTCTGGACCTGGGCTTTTTTTTGCTGGAAGATTTCTGATTACAGTTTCAATTTCTGTGCTTGTGATGGGTCTGTTAAGATTTTTTATTTCTTCTTGGTTCAGTTTTGGAAAGTTGTACTTTTCTTTTCTTTTTTTTTTTATAAAATACTGGAGTGGGTTGCCATTTCCTTCTCCAGGGGATCTTCCCGACCCAGGGATCGAACCCAGGTCTCCCGAATTGTGGCCAGACACTTTACCATCTGAGCCACCAGGGAAGTCCGGAAAGTTGTACTTTTCTAAGAATTTGTCCATTTCTTCCACATTGTCCATTTTATTGGCATATAGTTGCTGATAGTAGTCTCTTATGATCCTTTGTATTTCTGTGTTGTCTGTTGTGATCTCTCCATTTTCATTTCTAATTTTATTGATTTGATTTTTCTCCCTTTGTTTCTTGATGAGTCTGGCTAATGATTTGTCAATTTTATTTATTGTTTCAAAGAACCAGCTTTTGGCTTTGTTGATTTTTGCTATGGCTTCGTTTCCTTTGCATTTATTTCTGCCCTTATTTTTATGATTTCTTTCCTTCTACTAACCCTAGGGTTCTTCATTTCTTCCTTTTCTGTTGCTTTAGGTGTAGAGTTAGGTTATTTAGTTGACTTTTTTCTTGTTTCTTGAGGTATGCCTGTATTGCTATGAACTTTCCCCTTAGCACTGCTTTTACAGTGTCCCACAGGTTTTGGGTTGTTGTGTTTTCATTTTCATTCATTTCTATGCATATTTTGATTTCTTTTTTGATTTCTTGTTGTGTTGATTCTTCAGCATGTGTTGTTCAGCCTCCATATGTTGGAATTTTTAATAGTTTTTCTCCTGTAATTGAGATCTAATCTTATTGCATTGTGGTCAGAAAAGATGTTTGGAATGATTTCAATTTTTTTGAATTTACCAAGGCTAGATTTATGGCCCAGGATGTGATCTATCCTGGAGAAGGTTCCATGTGCACTTGAGAAAGAGGTGAAATTCATTGTTTTGGGGTGAAATGTCCTATAGACATCAATTAGGTCTAACTGGTCTATTGTATCATTTAAAGTTTGTGTTTCCTTGTTAATTTTCTGTTTAGTTGATCTATCCATAGGTGTGATTGGGGTATTAAAGTCTCCCACTATTATTGTGTTATTGTTAATTTCCCCTTTCATACTTGTTAGCATTTGTCTTACATATTGTGGTGCTCCTATGTTGGGTGCATACATATTTATAATTGTTATATATTCTTCTTGGATTGATCCTTTGATCATTATGTAGTGTCCTTCTTTGTCTCTTTTCACAGCCTTTGTTTTAAAGTCTATTTTATCTGAAATGAGTATTGCTACCCCTGCTTTCTTTTGGTCTCTATTTGCATGGAAAATCTTTTTCCAGCCCTTCACTTTCAGTCTGTATGTGTCCCCTGTTTTGAGGTGGGTCTCTTGTAGACAACATATATAGGGGTCTTGTTTTTGTATCCATTCAGCCAGTCTTTGTCTTTTGGTTGGGGCATTCAACCCATTTACGTTTAAGGTAATTATGGATAAGGATGATCCCGTTGCCATTTACTTTATTGTTTTGGGTTCGGGTTTATACACCCTTTTTGTGTTTCCTGTCTAGAGAATATCCTTTAGCATTTGTTGGAGAGCTGGTTTGGTGGTGCTGAATTCTCTCAGCTTTTGCTTGTCTGTAAAGCTTTTGATTTCTCCTTTATATTTGAAGGAGATCCTTGCTGGGTACAGTCATCTGGGCTGTAGGTTATTTTCTTTCATCACTTTAAGTATGTCTTGCCATTCCGTCCTGGCCTGAAGAGTTTCTATTGAAAGATCAGCTGTTATCCTCATGGGAATCCCCTTGTGTGTTATTTGTTGTTTTTGCCTTGCTGCTTTTAATATTTATTCTTTGTGTTTGATCTTTGTTAAATTGATTAATATGTGTCTTGGGGTGTTTCACCTTGGGTTTATCCTGTTTGGGACTCTCTGGGTTTCTTGGACTTTGGGTGATTATTTCCTTCCCCATTTTAGGGAAGTTTTCAACTATTATCTCCTCAAGGATTTTCTCGTGGTCTTTCTTTTTGTCTTCTTCTGGGACTCCTATGATTCGAATGTTGAGGCATTTAATACTGTCCTGGAGGTCTCTGAGATTGTCCTCATTTCTTTTAATTCGTTTTTCTTGTTTCCTCTCTGATTCATTTATTTCTCCCATTCTATCGTCTACCTCACTAAACCTATCTTCTGCATCCATTATTCTACTATTTGCTGCCTCCAGAGTGTTTTTGATCTCATTTGTGCATTATTCATTATATATTGACTCTTTTTTATTTCTTCTAGGTCCTTGTCAAACCTTTCTTGCATCTTCTCAATCCTTGTCTCCAGGCTATTTATCTGTGATTCCATTTTGATTTCAAGGTTTTGGATCATTTTCACTATCATTACTCGGAATTCTTTATCAGGTGGATTCCCTATCTCTTCCTCTTTTGTTTGGCTTGGTGGGCATTTATCCTGTTTCTTTACCTGCTGGGTATTCCTCTGTCTCTTCATCTTGTTTATATTGCTGAGTTTGGGGTATAATTTCTGTATTCTGGCAGTTTGTGGAGTTCTCTTTATTGTGGAGTTTCCTCGCTGTGGGTGGGGTTGTACAGGTGGCTTGTCAAGGTTTCTTGGTTAGGGAAGCTTGTGTCGGTGTTCTGGTGGGTGGAGCTGGATTTCCTCTCTGGAGTGCAATGAAGTGTCCAGTAATGAGTTATGAGATGTCAGTGGTTTTGGAGTAAATTTGGGCAGCCTGAATATTGGAGCTCAGGGCTGTGTTCCTGTGTTGCTGGAGAATTTGCATGGTATGTCTTGCTCTGGAGCTTGTTGGCCCTTGGGTGGTGCTTGGTTTCAGTGTAGGCATGGAGGCATTTGATGAGCTCCTGTTAATTAATGTTCCCTGGAGTCAGGAGTTCTCTGGTGTTCTCAGGGTTTGGACTTAAGCCTCCTGCTTCTTGTTTTCAGTCTCATTTTTACAGTAGTCTCAAGACTTCTCCTTCTATATAACACCGTTGATAAAAGATCTAGGTTAAAGATGAAAAGTTTCTCCACAGTAAGGGACACCCAGAGAGGTTCACAGAGTTACATGGAGAAGAGAAGAGGGAGGAAGGAGTTAGAGGTGACCCGAATGAGATGAGTTGGAATCAATAGAGGAGAGAGCAAGCTAGCCAGTTATCACTTCCTTATGTGCACTCCACAACTGGACTGCTCAGAGATGTTCACGGAGTTATACAAAGAAGAGAAGAGGGAGGAAGGAGACAGAGGTGACCAAGAGGATAAAAGGAGGGAATCAAAAGGAGAGACAGATCCAGCCAGTAATCAGTTTCCTAAATGTTCTCCACTGTCTGGAACACACAGAGATTCACAGAGTTGGGTAGAGAAGAGAGAGGGTAGGGAGGAGACAGAGGCGACCTGGTGGAGAAAAAGGAGAGTCCAAAGGGGGAGATAGCAGTCAAGCCAGTAATCTCACTCCCAAGTAAAAATGGGTACTGAAGATTGGGTTCTTAAAGGTACAAAATTGATAACAAATACCAAGGAGCAAAGATTAAAAATCTAGTGTAGAGTTTGGAATTTCAAAAATATACTATTAAAGAAAAGAAGAAAAAAAAAGAAAGAAAAAAAAAACAAAGTCAGGAAAATTATAATATATATATATATGAAGTTTGCTTTTAAAAAATGGTCTTTTTTTGCAAAGTAATAGTAGGTTATAAGAGTGAAAATTAAAGAAGTAATAGAGGACTTAAAAATTAAAAAAAAATTAAAAAAAGAATGATTGTAAAAATAGTAAAAATATATCTAGGACTTTCTCTGGTGGTGTTGTGGGTATTGTGGGGTCAGTTCATTTTCGGATAGTTCCTTGGTCCGGCTTATATTTCTCAAGATCTATAGGCCCCTTCCTATGTAGTTGGTATTAATGACAGGGTTTTAATCTATTCCACCTGTCGCTTCCAAGGCGGTTCCCTCTGTTTTAGCTTCTTCTGTTTGCTGGTCTCTTCAGTGTCTGATTTCCACCCTGACACGTAGGGGGCGGTGGTGGACACTTTTTTTAGGCTCATTTGTTCAGTCGCGCTGTGGGGAGGGAGGGACACTGCAAACAAATAACACTGGCGTGTGCTCGCAGTGTCTCAGCCACACTGGGCCTGCCCCCGCTCACGGAGTGTATACCCTCCCTGCCCACACTGCTCAGGCTCTAGGTTGCTCCGCCGGGAACCGTTCGAGGCCAGCCCTGGGCTGCATGCACTTCCCAGGTCTAAGCCGCTCAAGTTCACGCACTCGGGTAGTCTTGTGCCCTTCCTAGGTCTGAGCAGCTCAGGTGATGAGGTGTTTGGTGAGCGTGGTCGCTGCAACTTATCGCCTCCCCCGTCCCTGCCGCTCGGTTTTCTGGGTGTACAACCGGCGCACCTTCTCAGGTGGATGTTGACCGTCCAGAACCGAAAGAAGTCTTAGTTAGCAAAGAAGCCTGCTTACAGTTTTGTAGATAATGTCTCTCTGGGGCTGCAATTGCCCCCTTCCGGCTCTGGCTGCCTGTCATTGGAGGGGGATGGTCTGCAGCCGGCTAGTTCTGTTCAGTCCTTTGTTCTGTGCCCGGGCCTGGCGGTGTCTTAGGGCTTTTCGCGTTGTAGCTATCCCACAGTCTGGTTTGCTAGCCCAAGTTAGCTCGCTCAGATTGCCCTTGGGGCATTCAGGCCAGATCCTTACTCTAAGCAATGCAGCCCATGCCTCCCTGCCCAGCCCCCGGTTGCTAGTGGTGGGTGCAGGCGTCTGCGCTGCTTCTCCACTGGGGGAGTTACTATTGGGCTTGTAACCTGTGGGTTTTAATTAATTATTTATTTTTCCTCCCTGTTATGTTGTCCTCTGTGCTTCAAGGCTTGCCACAGACTCGGCAGTGAGAGTGTTTCCTGGTGTTTGGAAACTTCCCTCTTTTTAAGACTCCCTTCCTGGGACGGAGCTCCATCCCTACCTTTTTTGTCTCTTTTTTTGTCTTTTATATTTTTTCCTACCTCCTTTCGAAGACAATGGGCTGCTTTTCTGGGTGCCTGATGTCCTCTGCTGGCATTCAGAAGTTGTTTTGTGGAATTTACTTAGCATTTAAATGTTCTTTTGATGAATTTGTGGGGGAGAAAGTGGTCTCCCCGTCCTATTCCTTTGTCATCTTAGGACCGCCCCCGCCCCCAACTGTTGCTTCTTGACTGGCATACAGGTTTCTTAGAAAACAGGCAAGGTAGTCTGGTATTCCCATTTCTCTAAGAATTTTCCACAGCCTTTTAAAAAATAATAAATCACATACTTGTCATAAAGAATGTTCTACTTGGCGTCTAAACAATTGGGAATGATTTGGTACATTTTGCACCCATGCTTAACTGTCCTAGTCACTGAACCTAAATAAGTCTTTTTCCCCTGGCGTGAATAAAAATACTTCTTTCCAACTTATTCTAGAATTTTTCTTAGGGCCCACTTTCATCTTCTCGACAAACTTTACCTTTTTTGTTATGAACATTTCAAACACAAGGAGTAGTAGCATAAACACACATGCGATCATGACTGGATAATGAATAATATTCTACCATATATGTTTAATCTATTCCATTTTTTTCTTTTGTTGGAATATTTGAAAGCAAATCTCAGGCATTGAATTGTACCCATATATATGATGCTTTTGAACTGTGGTGTTGGAGAAGACTCTTGAGAGTCCCTTGGACTGCAAGGAGATCCAACCAGTCCATTCTGAAGGAGATCAGCCCTGGGTGTTCTTTGGAAGGAATGATGCTAAAGCTGAAACTCCAGTACTTTGGCCACCTCATGTGAAGAATTGACTCATTGGAAAAGACTCTGATGCTGGGAGGGATTGGGGGCAAGACGAGAAGGGGACGACAGAGGATGAGATGGCTGGATGGCATCACTGACTCGATGGACGTGAATCTGAGTGAATTCCGGGAGTTGGTGATGGACATCCGGGAGGCCTGGTGTGCTGCGATTCATGGGGTTGCAAAGAGTCGGACATGACTGAGCGACTGAACTGAACTGAATTGACTGATACTTCAGTATGCATTTCTAAAAAAGGAGATAATTTAATAAATCATTATTCCATTATTACACTTAAGCATAGCAATAATTCCTTGGAATGTCTAACAATAAGCAAGCCCGCAATTACCCAATTATCTTTATAATCAAATGTCTTTTTCAGTAGGCTTGTTCTATTCAGAGCACAGTGCACTGTTTGATATGGTTCTTTAGTGTCCCTTAATCTGGAGCACTTTGCCTCTTAATCTCTCTTTGCACTTTTTGTGTCATGCCCTTGACTTATTGCAGTTGTGCTGTAGCACAACAAAAGGATCCCCAGCCTTTTTGGCACCAGAGACCAGTTTTGTGGAAGACAATTTTTTCCTGGAATGTGAGGGGGTGGTGGTTTTAGGATGATTTATGCATTACATTTACTGTGCACTTTATTTCTAATCTAATGTTGCCGCTGATCTGACAGGAGGTACGAGCCACAGCCTGGAGGTTGGGAATCACTCCTGTAGAAGGACTCATCTTCTGAATTTGTCTTTTTGCTCCCTTGTGGAGTCATTTAACATGTTATCTACTTCCCATTATTCCTGGAGATGGTCTTAGCTCTGAGGACTCTGTTGCATTCAGGTTATTAAGAACACTTCATAGGTGGTGATGTGAGATTCCTATTTCATACCAGGAGGCATATAATATATGGTGGTTCTGCTTTTAATGATGTTAAGATTCATCAAGTGAGTTAAGGTGGTAATAGCCTGATACCTCCCTAGGAAATTTCCCCATCAACCTTTCATTTAATGATTTCATCTATTGCTCTTCCCAGGTGATGCAGTGGTTAAGAGTCCACCTGCCAATGCAGGAGATGCAAGAGATATGGGTTCATATCTTCCTGGGTCAGGAAGATACCCTGGAGTAGGAAATGGCAATTCACTCCAATATTCTTGTCTGGAGAATCCCATGGACAGAGGAGCCTAGAGGGCTACAGTCCATGGGGGAGAAAAGAGTCGGACATGACTGAGCACACACATTGATGATAGTTGCCTGGTTCAGTTATTTTATTAAGATTTTCAGAGTGGCCATTTTAAAAAAATTCTGTCACTTTTCTATATTTATTAACTGGCACTTTTATATAAGTGAAAAGTATCCTTCATTAACTCAGGCTATTGGATTGCACAAAATACAGTTAATAGAGGAAAGATAACATAAAGATGTAATTCTGTCATTAAGGAATACTAATTTTAGAGCAAAGAGTTGATGCCCTATTGGATCATACTGATATTTCCAATTCAAAGTGAATATTCCAAGGTGTTTATGCAATTTTAAAATTTTGCACTTCAAAATTGGCACTTTTAGGTGGAAGATCTTGGTTCTGAACAACATTTATATAATGGCTTCTTTGCAGTAAAGTAACAAAACCAGTATTTCTACCAGTATTTAGATTCCTGAAAGAAGTCTAAACTTTCTTAGCAGCTCTATATGTCCTTGGAATGTATTCTGTTAAGGGCATACATTCAAAACACGGTGTTCCAAAGTTGTTGGAAATAATATATTGTCTTTGGAAGCTATGTCATGAATGTTATATAGTGAGATTTTTTCAGTTCCATTTGTTTTCAATTTTTAGGGAGTAAATTTTAATCAAATTTCAATTTTTGAATATGTAAAACATTTTTATGTTTTCAATATATAGTCTAAACTATATAACTTCCATCCTGTCCCTGCACCCTGTTATGCCCTGCCCATCATAGGTCACTTTTAAAAAATGATTTTTTGGTTTATCCTTGCAGTGTTGCTCTTTGAAAATATAAGTATTAATATCTACCTATATGCTTATATATGTATATTTATATATACCTATATATCATACTTTGCATTCCCCACTTTCTTCTGCAAAGATAGCGATTGGATATGCTGTTTTACACCTTATGCAAGTTTCTACTGGGTGCTTGTTCTAATCTCAGCACAGTGCTGAGGTACTCAGGCAAGAGTGATACCACCATGTTCTAGTGTATTTTTTTCAGTATTACAGTTAATTAGACCTGCTGCTCTTATCTCTCTTTCAGGAGACAGTGCTCCTGGGTGCTGCCTCAGTGCTACTTATTTGTGTCCCAGTATCTTGCAGCAAGCACTGACAGTGACAAACACATGTCCCTCAGCATGTCAAAAGAATAAACATATTTTTAATTATACAAGTGATGCATGGGAACATGCACACTGTGAGACACACAACACAGAAGTATATGGAATAACAAGCCATGTTTTTCCCTCACACTCAGATCCCACTGTACTTGGCTGAAACAATTATTCCTACGGTGACTGCCAAATGGTGATTTTCTAATTCTATTATTATTCCTTCTACATTTGTTAGTTCATATTCTACAATAAGGAAGAGCTCTCTCTCTTTTCCTTCCTTTCTTCCTTCTTTGTTCATTCATTTAGTGTTGTCATATGGATTTGTGGATTCTTATTTTATTCAATGCATTATAAACTGCTACATTCATTATTTGTTTTGATGCCCAAATTGTTCCAGAATTTGACAAGGAGAATCCTTTCAAGCTTGCTTTTGCGTCCTTTTGATATATCCATTATCCTTTGAACATTCCAGGCTCATCTTATACTTGTTCTGCCCCAGCTCTGGAATCAGCCATTTCCTCAAGAAACTAGTCTTGGTTCCTTTTGGAAGAGATACCAAAATATGGGCATGAAGTGTGCCCATTGTTGCAACTAGGAGTCATTGCTTACAGTCCATCTCAGTGGACAGAGCTGGTGTGTATGTATATATTCCTAAACACACATACACACATTATCTATCATCTGTCTATCAACCATATGTCTATATCTATCTATCTATGTAATCTCTGATTCATCTTAAGATCATTAATTCATATTGGCACTCCAATTCTAATTTCAAACCACAAGATTCATTCTAGCTGTACCCCCTTTCCATATTTCTAACTCCTTTCTTATACAGTGAGAAATCTGGTTCTCAATATTCACAATATTTTTACTTATTTGTTCAATCCTAGGATATGCATATAGTTGTTTTAGAACTGCCAAGTCACTACTGTGAAAAATAAAGCTGCTAACTAGTGCTTAATATTTGTTTACAGGTTTTTTTTTTTGTTTCCCCCGTTTGGTGTAGTTTCATTATTCATTTGAAATAGACTTATTTGTTTCTGTTTGTATTTCATTTTGTTTCTCCCTTTTCTTTGTTGATTAAGTAGAACATCAATATAATTTTAAAAAATTGAAGTACAGTCAATTTATAATGTATTAGTTTCAGGTGTATGCAAAGTGATTCAGTTATACATATATACATATACCTATTATTTTTCAGATTCTTTTCTATTAAAGGGTCTCTTGATGAGAAAGAGGAGAGTGAAAAAGCTGGCTTAAAACTCAATATTCAAAAAAACTAAGATCATGACATCTGGTCTCATCACTTCATGGCAAATAAATGGGGAAATAGTGGAAACAGTGACAAATTTCATTTTCTTGGGCTCCAGAATCACTGTGGATGGTGACTACAGCCATGAGATTAAAAGACGCTTGCCCTTGGAAGGAAAGCTATGACAAACCTAGACAGCATGTTAAAAATCAGAGACATCACTTTGCTAACAAAGATCAGTCTAGTCAAAGCTATGTTTTTTCCAGTAGCCATGTACAGATGTAAGAGTTGGACCATAAACAAGGTTGAGTGCCAAAGAATCGATGCTTTTGAATTGCGGTGCTGGAGAAGACTCTTGAGAGTCCCTCGGACAGCAAGGCAATCAAACCACTCAATCTTTAAGGAAATCAACCCTGAATGTTCATTGGAAGGACTGATGCTGAAGCTGAAGCTCTAATACTTTGGCTACCTGATGTGAAGAGCTGACTCATTGGAAAAGACCCTGATGCTGGGAAAGATTGAGGGCAGGAGAAGGGCGCAAGAGAGGATGAGATGGTTGGATCTCACCAACTCAATGGCTATGAGTTTGAGCAAACCCCAGGAGATGGTGAAGGACAGGGAAGCCTGGTGTGCTGCAGTCCATGGGGTCGCTCTGAGTCGGACACAACTTAGTGGCTGAACAACAGCAACATATTGAATACAATTCCCTGTACTATATGGTAGGTCATTGTTGTTTCTCTATTTTCTATATAATAGTGTGTATCTATTTTTTGTAAATAAGTTCATTTGTGTCATTTAAAAAATTGTACATATTAGTGATATCACAAGATATTTGTCTTTCTGTGTCTGACTTACTTTGGGCTACCCAGGTGGCTCAGTGGTAAAGAATCTGCCTGCCAATGCAGGAGATGCGGGACACATGAGTTCGATTCTTGGTTCAGGAAGATCCTCTGGAGGAGGAAATGGCCACCCACTCCAGTATTCTTGCCTGGAGAACCCTGTGGACAGAGGAGGCTGGCAGGCTACAGTCCATGGGGTCGCAAAGAGTCAAACACAACTGAATGACTGAGCACACGTGCATGGCTGACTTACTGTACTTAGTATGATTACCTCTAGGTCCATCAGTGTTGCTGCAAATGGCACTTTTAATTCTTTTTTACTACTGAGTAGTATGCTGTTGAATATGTATACCACTTCTTCTTTGTCCATTCATCTGTCTATGGACATTTAGGTTGCTTCCATTTCTTAACTATTGCAAACTGTGCTGCTATGAACATTGGGGTGCATTTTTGAATTAGATTTTTCATTTCTTTTAGATATATGCCCAGGAATGGGATTGCAGAATCATATGGTATTATAGTTATATTTTTAGTTTTTTAAGGAGCCTCCATACTATTTTCCATAGTGGCTGCAACAGTTTACAGACTTATCAACAGTGTAGAAGGGTAACGTGATTTTTAAAGTCAAAGCCATAAATAACTTATGCCCAGAGGTGTCACTCTCCTATCTCATGTACCCCATTCCATCCTCCCATCCTTTTCATCCTATTCCTGTTCATCCCATGTAGGTAATAAATCCCACTAGCTTCTGATTTACACTTAACTATATTTCTTTTTTGCACAAATGCATAGTGTATTTCTTTCATTTCTGCTTCTTTCTTACATAAAACTAGTATTACTATAGATACTCCATTGCACTTTGTTTTTATTTTGTACTATTTGCTTTACAAAATATATCCTGAAAAATGTATGCACTTATAGAACTATTTTAATGATAAAGTATATTACCCACACAGAAAAGTTCAGAAAACATATGTCCACTTTTTAAGAATATTTATAATTCAAACACCTGTGTAAACACCACACAGGTTAAGAAACAGAACATTGTACACCCTAGAAGCTCGCTTGGTGACTTTTACCAATCATAGTTCTCTCACCCTGAATCTTATGCAATTTACTTCCTCGCTTTTTATTATGGTTAATCATCTTAGTTTAGTTTTGTTTTTATTCAAGTCTAACAATATACCAAAGTGCACAAACACTATGGACAACTTGATGAGTTTTCACAAACATGCTGAGTCAAGAAACAGATCATGACTAGCACCCCAGGAGGTGCATCTGTGCCCCCTCCTAGTCACTTCTACCTCAGGATAGTGACCATTTTGATTTCTAAGGGCATGGTTTGGTTTTTCTCTTTATATAAATTGAAAAATAATACAGTATATGCTTCTTTTATTTAATTATGCTTCATTCTTCATTCTGTTAACTAAACAAGAGTTCGTTTTCTATAGCTGAATGGCATCCCACTATATGAATATGTCAAATTTTCAGAAATATATTTCACTGGTATTGTTGGAAACTTGAGTTGTATACATATAGTTTATAAAAGAGGAGGGGAAATAACCTGAAGATCATAGCCCTGAGGGTGAGACATAAGCTTTCCGTGAGAGATATACATGTGGGGTTATGGATAGATGGACTTTGAGATGTTGAGGAAAGTTTCGAAGGATGAGAAGATATAATGAGCTTAAGAGGAAATGGGCGGAGGAGGAAGGGAGAGAGAGATTCCAGGCAGGAAGGATCTAGGAGCTGGTACCATTTGGGGAAGGCTGGGTCAGATGGCACTGGCGCCGCATTAAAGGTGGAGGGGAGAAATGAGGTTATAGGTAGGTTGGTGAGGCAAAGAACATGTCACAAAAATCCTAGGGTGCTGGATTAAGAAGATGAGACTTTATCTCTCAGGGGACTGGGATGCTGCCACTGAAAATGTTTTTCTCTCCTCCTTAGTTTCCTCCTTTATTTTTTAAGCAGGGGCATTATATGGCCAATTTTTGCACTTTAGAAGGATTCTGCCAGCCATGGGCAGGGAAGATGGATTGGAGGGTTAAGGGAAGGAAACAGGGAGACCTGTGAGAAAGTCACAGCAACATTCATGGAGTGATACATACTGGTGGTTATGCCTGAAAGCCCTGGGCTTCCAAATTTTCTCCAGCCCAGTTCTCTCTTATCTCCAGTCTCTCACATCCAACTTTCTACACAACATCCCCACTTAGATGTCTAATAGGCACTCTCAAACTCAACAAAACCATAACTGAATTCCTGACCTTACCCCTAAAACCAGCTCCTCCTGCAATCTTTCTCTTATCATGTTGGCAATTTCATCCTTCTGGTTCCTCAGACCTCATTCTTAGAGTTTTTCTTCACTGCTCCCTCTCTTTCACATTCCACATCCTAAAATATACTAATCTATTCATTTGTACTTCCTAGATTTCATATAAATGGAATCATACAATATGTATTCCTTTTTTTTTTTTTGGTCTGGCTTCTTTCACTCAGCATAATTAGTTTCAGATTCCTCCTTGCGGTTGTGTGTGTGTCGATAGATCATTCCTTTTAGTGCTGAGTAGTATTCTATTGTATTTATATACCACAATTTCTTTATCCATTCACCCAGTGATGGATATTTGGTTTGTTTCCAGTTTTTGTCTATTATAAATAAAGCTGCTATGCATATTTGTGTACATATCTTTGTCTGGAAATATGACTGTGTGGATCACAATAAACTGTGGAAAATTCTGAAAGAGATGGGAATACCAGACCACCTGACCTGCCTCTTGAGAAACCTATATGCAAGTCAGGAAGCAACAGTTAGAACTGGACATGGAACAACAGACTGGTTCCAAATAGGAAAAGGAGTATGTCAAGGCTGTGTATTGTCATCCTGCTTATTTAACTTATATGCAGAGTACATCATGAGAAACGCTGGACTGGAAGAAGTGCAAGCTGGAATCAAGATTGCCAGGAGAAATATCAATAACCTCAGATATGCAGATGACACCACCCTTATGGCAGAAAGTGAAGAGGAACTAAAAAGCCTCTTGATGAAAGTGAAAGAGGAGAGTGAAAAAGTTGGCTTAAAGCTCAACATTCAGAAAACTAAGATCATGGCATCCGGTCCCATCACTTCATGGCAAATAGATGGGGAAACAGTGTCAGACTTTATTTTTTGGGGCTCCAAAATCACTGCAGATGGTGACTGCAGCCATGAAATTAAAAGACACTTACTCCTTGGAGGGAAAGTTATGACCAACCTAGATAGCATATTGAAAAGCAGAGACATTACTTTGCCAACAAATGTCCATCTAGTCAAGGCTATGGTTTTTCCAGTAGTCATGTATGGATGTATGGATGTGAGAGTTGGACTGTGAAGAAAGCTGAGCGCTGAAGAATTGATGTTTTTGAACTGTGGTGTTGGAGAAGACTCTTGAGAGTCCCTTGGACTGCAAGGAGATCCAATCAATCTATCCTAAAGGAGATCAGTCCTGGGTGTTCATTGGAAGGACTGATGCTGAAGCTGAAACTCCAGTACTTTGGCCACCTCATGCGAAGAGTTGACTCATTGGAAAAGACTTTGATGCTGGCAGGGATTGGAGGCAGGAGGAGAAGGGGACGACAGAGGATGAGAAGGCTGGATGGCATCACCGACACGGTAGACATGAGTTTGGGTAAACTCCGGGAGTTGGTGATGGACAGGGAGGCCTGGCGAGCTGCGATTCGTGGGGTCACAAAGAGTCGGACACAACTGAGTGACTGAACTGAACTGAACTGACCTGAATGCTTTCTTTTATCTTGGGTAAATATATAGCAATCGGAAGTTTAGATTGTATAGAAGGTGTATGTTTAACTTCATAAGAAACTGCTAAACTGTTCCAAAGTAGCCATACCTTTCCATTTTTCTTTAATGAAGTATCTGCTCAGATCTTTTGCCCATTCAAAAAGCTGGTTTGTTTGAGTGATTATTATTGAGTTTACAGAGTTCTTTACATATTCTGGGTACAAGTCCTTTACTAGATACATACTTTGCAAAAATCTTCCTTTCAGTCTGTGGCTTGCCTTTTTATTTTTACAATAGTCTCTCTTTTGAAGAAAAATGTCTAGTTTTGATAAGGTCCAAGATATCAGTGTTTTTATATCCATGGTTTTTGAGTCCTAGTTAAGAAATATTGCCAACCTAAAGGTGACTAAGATTTCCTTTTAAGCTTTCTTTAATATATTTTTGTAGGTTTCAGTTTTACACTTAGGTCTATGATCCAACTTGCATTTGTTTTGTACATGTTGTGAGGTAATGGTCAAAGTTCAATTTTTTTGCATATGGCTATTCAGATATTGAAAATATTATTCTTTCTTTCACTGAATTGCATTTATACCTTTGTTGAAGGTATAAATTAGCCTTATATGTATGAGCTTAGTTCTTGACTCTCTTCTTTTTTACTGCTCTTTACTCCGATACCACACTGGTCTTGATTATTAAAGCTTGGAATCAGATAGTGTAAGTCCTCTAACTTTATTCTTTTTAAAAACATTTTGGCTATTCTATGTCCTTTGCACTTCCATATAAATTTTAGAATTGGCTTGTCAATTTATGCATCTTAGGAATATTGAATCATCTAGTCTGTGAACACAGGGTATCTTTCTGTTTATTTAGGTCTTTTATTGCTCTTAGTAATATTTTGTAATTTTCAGTGTGCAAGCCTTGTACTTCTTTTGTCAAATTTATCCCTAAGTATCTTATATATTGTGATGCTATTATAAATGGTATTTTAATTTCAAATATCAATTGTTAATTGTTAGCATATAGAAATGCACTTGATTTTGAATACTGACCTTTTATCCTGCAACTTGCTAAATTATTTTGTAGTCTTTTAGTATATTTCTTAGGATTTTCTATAGATGATAATGTTGTATGTGAAAGGATAGATTTATTTATTTACAATGTGAGTGTATTTTATCTTTTTCTTACCACATTGCCAGGGCTAGAAACTCTATTACAATGTTGAATAGAAGTGAGGTCAGATATTCTTGCCTTCTTGCTGATCTCAATGAGAAAGCATGAAGTCTTTCCTCTGCACAGTGTGATGTTAGCTGTAGGTTTCCTGAAGATGCACAACATCATTAATTATAAGGGGAATGCAAATCAAAACCACAAGAAGCTATCACCTCACACCTGTTAGGACATCTATTATTTAAAAAATACAAGAGGTACACGTGTCTCTTTTAATTCTGGTGGATTCATGTTGATGGATGGCAAAACCAATACAATATTGTAAAGTAAAAAATAATAATAATAAAAAAATACAAGTGGTAATGCATGCTGGTGAGGTTGTGGAAAAAGGGGAACATTTGTACACTGCTGATGGAAATGTAAACTGGTGCAGCCACTATGGAAGAGTATGGAGGTTCCTCAATAAATGAAAAATAGAACTACCATATGATCTAACAATCCTACTTTTGGGTATGTACCCAAAGGAAACAAAATCACTTTCTCAAAGAGTTCCTCTGTATGCCAATGTTCATTGCAGCATTGTTCACAATAGCCAAGGTATGGAAACAACCTAAGTGTCTATCAACAGATAGATGGACAAAGAAAGCGTGGTGTGTGCGTGTGTACACATACACAATGAACTATTATTCAGCCTTAAAAAAGAAGGAAATTCTGCTATTTTTTGACAACATAGGTGAACGTGGAAAGCATTATGCATGTATCACTTACATGTGGGATCTAAAAAAAAAGTTGAACTCAGAAAGAAAGTAGAATGGTGATTTCCTGGGGTTACAGGGTGGGAAAAATAGGGAGAGGCTGATAAAAGCGTACAAATGTTCAGTTATAAGATGAATGAGGTCTGAGGATCTAATGTATAGCATGGTGACTATAGTTGATAATACTGTATTATATACTTTAAATTTGCTAAGAGAGTGGAACTTAAATGTTCTCACCACAAAAAAAAAGAAAACAAACAAACAAAAAAAAACAAAAAACCACCACAACCCAAACGAAACAAGTTAATATGTGAAGCAATGGATGTAATGGTGGGAATACTTTCATAATGTACATGTATTAAATTATCATGTTCTACACTTTTAATATGTCACAATTTCATTTGTTAATTATATCTCCATAAAGCTGAAAAATTTTCTGTTGCCCCCTTTTGATTTCTTCTTTGACACAGTATTTATAAGTGTTATTTTGTTTCAAAATATTTGCATATTTTTCAAATACCTTTATAATTTTATCCTTAACTTAGTTCCATTGTGTTAAGAGAAAATGCTTTGTCCGATTTGAATCTTAAGTTTATGGAGATTTGTTTTACGGTGCAGAGAATATGGTTGTATTAGTTTCCTGAGGCTGCCATAATGAATCACCACAAACTTGATGGCTTAAAACAACAGAAATTAATTCTCTCACATTCTGGAAGGCAGAGGTCTGAAATCAAGGTGTAGGCAGGTTGGTTTCTTTTGCAGGCTTTGAGGGAGAACGTGTTCCATCCTTCCCTCTCCAGCGTCCGCCAGCTGCGGGCCATCCTTGGCAGGAAGATGCATCGCTAGTCTCTGCCTCTGTGTTCACGTTGTCTTCTCTGTGTTGCAAATCTCCCTCTGGTTTTCTTTTACAAGGATGCCTAAGGTTGGATTTAAGGTTTACCATGAATTTAGCATGATTTCATCTTGAGATCTTTAACTTAACTACATCTTCAAAATTTCTCTCTTCAAATAAGGTCACATTCACGCGTTTTGGAGGTTAGGACTTGCGCATATCTTTTGGGAGGCCATTATTAAACCTAGTGGGGCTTTCTTGGTGGCTCAGACAGTAAAGAATCTGCCTGTAATGCAGGAGACCCGGGTTCAATCCCTGGGTCAGGAAGATCCCCTTGAGAATGAAGTGGCTATCCACTTCAGTATTCTTGCCTGGAAAATTCCATGGACAGAAGAGCCTGGTGGGCTACAGTCCAGGGGTCCCAAAAGAGTTGGGCATGCTGAGTGAGTAACATTTTCAGTTTTTTCACTATTTTTTTTGCTTTTATTTTTTTTAATTTTTATTTTTACTTTATTTTGCTTTACAATACTGTATTGGTTTTGCCATACATTGACATGAGTCAGCAATGGGTGTACATGAGTTCCCAATCCTGAACCCGTCTCCCACCTCCCACCCCATGTCATCTCTCTGGATCATCCCCGTGCACCAGCCCCAAGCATCCTGTATCCAGTATCGAACATAGACTGGCGATTCGTTTCTTACATGATAGTATACATGTTTCAATGCCATTCTCCCAAATCATCCCACCCTCTCCCTATCCCACAGAGTCCAAAACACTGTTCTATACATCTGTGTCTCTTTTGCTGTCTCGCATACAGGGTTATCGTTACCATCTTTCTAAATTCCATATATATGCATTTGTATACTGTATTGGTGTTTTTCTTTCTGGCTTACTTCACTCTGTATAATAGGCTCCAGTTTCATCCATCTCATCAGAACTGATTCAGATGTATTCTTTTTAATGGCTGAGTAATACTCCATTGTGTGTATGTACCACAACTTCCTTACCCATTCATCTGCTGATGGACATCTAGGTTGCTTCCATGTCCTGGCTATTATAAACAGTGCTGCGATGAACATTGGGGTACACGTGTCTCTTTCAATTCTGGTTTCCTCGGTGTGTATGCCCAGGAGTGGGATTGCTGGGTCATAAGGCAGTTCTATTTGCAATTTTTTAAGGAATCCCCACACTGTTTTCCACATGGTTGTACTAGTTTGCATTCCCACCAAGAGCGTAAGAGGGTTCCCTTTTCTCCACACCCTCTCCAGCATTTATTGCTTGTAGACTTTTGGATCGCAGCCATTCTGACTGGTGTGAAATGGTACCTCACTGTGTTTAAAAATATGGAACACTTCATGAATTTGCGTGTCATCCTTGTGTAGAGGCCATGCTAATCTTCTCTGTATCATTCCAATTTTAGTATATGTGCTGCCGAAGCACGCACTCACTATTTTTTTAATTTAAATTTATTTATTTAATTGGAGGCTATTTACTTTATAATATTGTATTGGTTTTGCCATACATCAGCATGAATCCGCCACAGGGGTACACGTGTCCCTATCCTGAACCCCCTCCCACCTCCCTCCCCATACCATCCCTCTGGGTCATCCCAGTGCACCAGCCCCAAACATCCTATATCCTGCATCAAACCTGGACTGCCGATTCATTTCATATATGATATTATACATGTTTCAATGCCATTCTCTCAAATCATCCCACCCTCTCCCTCTCCCACAGAGTCCAAAAGACTGTTCCATACTTCTGTGTCTCTTTTGCTGTCTCGCATACAGGGTTATCATTACCATCTTTCTAAATTCCATATATGTGTGTTGGTATACTGTATTGGTGTTTTTCCTTCTGGATTACTTCACTCTGTATAATAGGCTCCAGTTTCATCCACCTCATTAGAACTGATTCAAATGTATTCTTTTTAATGGCTGAGTAATACTCCATTGTGTGTATGTACCATAGCTTTCTTATCCATTCATCTGCTGATACACATCTAGGTTGCTTCCATGTCCTGGCTATTATAAACAGTGCTGCGATGAACATTGGGGTACACGTGTCTCTTTCAATTCTGGATTCCTCGGTGTGTATGCCCAGAAGTGGGATTGCTGGGTCATAAGGCAGTTCTATTTCCAGTTTTTTAAGGAATCTCCACACTGTTCTCCATAGTGGCTCTACTAGCTTGCATGCCCACCAAGAGTGTAAGAGGGTTCCCTTTTCTCCACACCCTATCCAGCATTTACTGCTTGTAGACTTTTGGATCACAGCTGTTCTGACAAGTGCAGCGGCCTATCTTGATAACTGTCCTGTGTGCATTTGAAAAGAATATCTATTCTGTTGTTGGATGGTGAAAGTGAAAGTGAAAGTCACTCAGTCATGTCCGACTCTTTGCGACCCCATGGACTATACAGTCCATGGAATTCTCTAGGCCAGAATACTGGAGTGGGTAACCTATCTTTCCTTTCTCCAGGGGATCTTCCCAACCCAGGGATCAAACCCAGGCCTCCTGCACTGCAGGCAGATTCTTTACCAGCTGAACCGCAAGGGAAGCCCTGTTGGATGGTATGTCCTATAAATATCAGTTAGGTAAATTTGGTTGATAGTGTTTTTCAATCATATTCTAATTATTTTTTGTCTACTTGTTCTATACATTACAAGAGGGATGTTATGAATTCTTCAACTGTAATTATGAATTTTTCTATTTTGTGTTTTATTTCTATCAGTTTTTAGTACATGTATATTGAAACTCTGTTATTAGGTGCATAAATGTTCAGAATTGCTACATCCTGCTGATGATTTGAACCTTTTATCATTATAAAATGGCCCTTTTCATCCCTGGTAACACCCTTTACTCTGAAATGTTTTCCTGATATTAATATAGCCACTCAGCTTTCTTTATATCAGTTTTTACGTGGGATATCTTTTCTCATCTTTTTACTTTTCTCTTTAAAAAACCACTTCATTGAGGTACAATTTGCATTCCATAATATGTGCTCATTTTAGGTGTACATTTTGATGCATTTTGATCAGTATATATACTCATATAACAATCATCACAAGATACAAAACATTTCTGTCACTCCCAAAACTCTTCTCATATCCTTTGAAAAATAACAGCTTTATTGAGATTGAATTCACATGCCATACAATGTATCCTTTTAAAGATACAATTAAAATTTAAAACTGTATTCCTAGAATTAATGCAATAATCACCACACTTTTTGAACATTTTCATCACCCCTCCAAAGGGGAAAAAACTTTGTGCATATTAGCAATCACTCCCCTCTCCTCTCTATCCCACCCCTAAGCAATCACTAATCTACTTTCCATCTGTATCTATTGGCCTGTTCCAGGATTCATATAAATGAAACTGTACAATATGTGATCTTTTGTCACTGGCCTCTTTCAGTTAGGATAGTGTTTTCAGACTCATCCATGTTGTAGCACGTATCAATACCTCATCTCTTTTTATTGCTGAATAATATTCCACTGTATGGATATACCACACATTCTCATTCATCAGTTGATAGACATTACAGTTCTTTCCACTCTGGGATTATTATGAATAATGTGCCTTTGAATATTTGTTTACAAATCTTTAAGACTTTTTATTTTATATTGGAGTATAGACAGTTAACAATGTTGTGATAGCTTCCAGTGGACAGCAAAGGGACTGAGTCATACACACACATGTATCCATTCTCCCCCAAGCTCTCCTGCCAGGCTGCCACATAACATTGAACAGCATTCCCTGTGCTCTACAGTAGGTCCTTGTTGCTTATCCATTTTAAATACAGAAGTGTGATTGTAAAAATTTTTGTATAGACATTTGTTTTCAGTTCTCTTGGGTGTATACTTAGGAGCAGAATTGCAGCATCATACGGTAACTGCATATAAGATAATCTTTGAGGAATTGTCAGATTGTTCCCTAAAGCACCTTTTAAGCTCCCTTAAAGCACCCTAAAGCACATTTTCAGCAGTGTACCCACTCTCCACATCTTCAGCAACACATATTATTATCTGTCTTTTGCAGTTAGGCCATTTTACTGGGTGTGAAGGGATCAGGCATGTGATTTTGATCGTAGTTCCCTGATGACTAATGATGTTGAGCATCCTTTCATGGGCTTGTTGTTGTTGTCTAGTTGCTATCTTGTTCAGCTCTTTGGTGACTGTCCATGGGGCCATGTGCTTACTGGTCATTATATATTTTCTTTGGAGAAAGATCTATTCATATGTATGCCCATTTAAAAATTAGGTTATTTGCCTTTTAATTATTGAGCTGTAAGGATTCTGTCTACAATCTAGATATCAGGTATGTAATTTACAAGAAAAGGTCTCCCATTCTATGAGTTGTTTTTTGTTTTTTACTTTCTAATAGGGTCACTTGCAGCATAAAGGCTTTTCATTTTGGTGAAGTCCAGTTTATTCACTATGTTTCAAGTTCACTAGGCTTTCCTTCCAAAATGTCTAATCTGCTATTAATTTCATCCAGTGTATTATTTTTTGTCTCAGAGCATGTGTTATTCATCTCTAGAAGTTCAATTTGGGGCTTTTAAAGATAATTTCATGTCCCCTATTGGCATACTTGATTTCGCTCTATCGTCTTCAATATGTAGAATAATTTTATAATAGCTGTTTTAATCTCCTTATCAGGTAACTTTATCACCTGTGTTATTTCTGAGTCTGTATTTTACTGATTGATTTTTCTCTTCATTATCGATTACATATTCTGCTTCTGTGCATGCCTAATAACTTTATTGTAGCCAGATTGTGAATTTTATCATCTTGGGTTCTGATTTTTTAATAGTAGCAATAGTAATAATTCCTTGAAGCGATTTTGAGCTTCATCCTGGGACACATTTGAATTACTTGGAAATAGGTTTATCCTTTTGAGGCTTACTTTCAAGCATTATTAAGATGAGACCGGAACAGTTTTTAGTCTAGGGTGAATTTTGCTGACCACTGGAAAAATACCTAGCTGAGAAATCTACCCGATACTCTGAATATTGGAGGTTTTGTCACCTCTGGCAGGTGAGAGGACAGACTATTTCCATCCCTCTGAGAGCTCTGAAGTTCTCTACCCACTACTTTTTGGTGGTTATTTTTCCATCCAGAATAGAGCAGGAGACTCCAAACGGAACTCTCTGCAAATCTCCAGAGTGCTCTCTCTCTCTCTGCAGTCCTCCCCTCTCCATGCAGCTCCCCTTTCTCTGGTCCTGTATTCCAGGAATTCTGGCTGCTTTGGCCTCCCCGAATGCTGTACTCTGTTTCCTCAGATCTAGGAGAGTGCTGGCCTCTGTCTGGGTTCCCTATCGCTGCTCTGATGCCTGGAAAGCCTCTCGGCGAAGTAAGCTGGGAGAAATTGTAATTCTCACCTCATTTTCCCCCTTCTCTCAGGTATCAGAATCCTGAATGTTGTACTACACATGAAAACCGTCACACACAAACTTTTAGTTACTTAAAGGGGGAAGATAAATCCCACCTCGTCATTCCTCGTGGGCAGAACCACTTTCTAAGCCAGTCTTGTTTTTAAAATACTTGTTTATTTGTTTGACTGCATTGGGTCTTCGTTGCGGCACTAAGTTGTGGACCTTTCCTTGCGGTGCACGGACGCTCTAGTTGTGGTGCAGGCTCAGTAGTTGCAGCAAACACGCGTGCCCTGAGCTGCAAAGTGAATTATTAACCACAGGATGACCAGGGAAGTCCCCCCAAGTCAGTCTTAATTATTGAATGCTGAGTTCAGAGGATCGGTTCTCTTTCTCTTGTGACATGTGTGTGTCCTGGTATGAGGATGTTCAGGGAAACTCCCAAGGAGTTCAGAGCAGTGTAAAGATGTAACAACTGAAGCAGTCCTGACAATCACCACTATTTATGATGCTGAGGAGGTTGTCAAGAGGGTCTGGGGTCTGCACCAGCCCCATTTTCTCTTATACCTACACCAGAAGCAGATCAGCAGGGAACATTTACCGTGGCCATGTGCTGCTCTTCCCTACCCTCACATGAGCTGGGTTCCCTTATGCACATTAACCGCCTGGCCCTGGACCAGGTAACTTTGAGAACCCTGTTCCTGGACATCTTCCAGATGCCCTCACATACAAATGCTCTGTGGTACAGGTATTGTTTTCATCATATGACATTGCTTTGTATATTAATAGTTACTCAAATATTACCTGAGTACGGGGCTGGTGAAAGATTCCATTAGTATATCAGCACATGGACTACACAGGTAAGCACATACTTCCACATTCTCTGCTTCCAGGACCTACCACTGGGGTGAGATTTCAGTGCCTCCTTATTCCTTTCAAACACATTTCTCTATGTTTAAAGCACACACACATACATGGGGTTTCCCTGGTGGCTCAGGCGGTAAAGAATTTGTCTGCAATGTGGGAGACCAGAGTTCGACCCCGGGGTTGGGAAGATCCCCTGGAGGAGGGCATGGCAACCCACTCCAGTGTTCTTGCCTGGAGAATCTCCACGGACAGAGGTGCCTGGAGGGTTACAGTCCATGGGGTTACAAAGGGTCAGACACAACCGAGTGACTAAGCAGAGCACAGCATGGCACACGCACACAGAGCAGGTCCCACTATGAGCATCTCCTATTTGCTTCCCCTCTCCACAACTATTAACAGCATGTCCTGAAGCAGTTCCATCTGATCGATACACCCTGGTCCCCTCATTCTGTTCCATGGCCAGTGTGTGCTGCATGGTATAACATGAATGCCTCACCATTCGTCTACAATCCAAAGACCGTTGATTATTCGCGGACACAAAGAGGTTTTACACAATTGTTTGCTACCACCTTCCTTCTACACACAACTCTCCAAATGTGGGTGTGTTGATTATACATTTTAAAGTGGAGCTGCTGGGACAAAGCTCAGTCAGTCACCAATCACCCAATGAGCACCTACTACGTGTCATGCACTGGGGTGACTAGACAAAAATTGTCCTTCCCTCAAGGAGAGAACAAGGATTTTGTGAGGAGTTTTCACTTTAATAGATGCTGCCACAATGCTGTCCATCTGTGGTTCAGGAGAAGTCAAGCTTTTTTACTATCTCCTCACATCATTCTTGGGACAGACTGAGGGGCATCCCCTTTTACAGGTGTCCATGAGGCCGCTCCAACCCCATTTTGCCCATGCTCATCCCCTGCAGATTCGAATACACCAGCAACAGTGATTGGTTGTGGGGCTTGGGAGGCAAGGAATCCTAGACCACTCTGGGCAGCCCACGTGGAAAATGCAGGCTCGAGCTCTCGCGGGTTACAGGGACAGAGGCCACAGATTAGTCCTGGGCTCACACAGTCAGGCAACGAAGTTGATGGACAGGATCTTGCAGTAGGGGCCGCGGGCCTGAACACTGGAGGACCAGTGGAACCCAGTCTCCAGGAGTGTTTGCTGCCCAGTCAACAGGCTGGACACGCTTCCCCAGGCAGTGGCTGCTCTAGTGAGGTCACTCTAGGAGTCAGCTGGCATCCGTGGGCGCATTTCTGCGTTTTAGGTAATCAGTCTTCTGAGTTGCAGTGTCCTAAGCACTTCTATTCTTTGGAACTCTGCATTCAACTGGGTATATCTTTCCTTTTCTCCTTTGCTTTTCGCTTCGCTTCTTTTCACGGCTATTAAGGCCTCCTCAGACAGCCATTTTGCTTTTTTGCATTTCTTTTTCTTGGGAATGGTCTTGATTCCTGTCTCCTGTACAGTGTCACGAACCTCCGCCCATAGTTCATCAGGCACTCTGTCTATCAGATCTAGGCCCTTAAATCTATTTCTCACTTCCACTGTGTAGTCATAAGGGATTTGATTTAGGTCATATCTGAATGGACTAGTGGTTTTCTCCAGTTTCCTCAATTTCAGTCTGAAGGTGGCAATAAGGAGTTCATGATCTGAGCCACAGTCAGCTCCCGGTCTTGTTTTTGCTGACTGTATAGAGCTTCTCCATCTTTGGCTGCAAAGAATATGATCAATCTGATTTCGGTGTTGACCATCTGGTGATGTCCATGTGTAGAGTCTTCTCTTGTGTTGTTGGAAGAGGGTGTTTG
This sequence comes from Ovis canadensis, assembly GCF_042477335.2. Lineage (NCBI taxonomy): Eukaryota > Metazoa > Chordata > Mammalia > Artiodactyla > Bovidae > Ovis > Ovis canadensis. The sequence goes on from NC_091727.1 coordinate 53,866,331, forward strand.
CTATGACCAGTGCGTTCTCTTGGCAGAACTCTATTAGCCTTTGCCCTGCTTCATTCTGTATTCCAAGGCCAAATTTGCCTGTTACCCCAGGTGTTTCTTGACTTCCTCCTTTTGCATTCCAGTCCCCTAAAATGAAAAGGACATATTTTGGGGATGTTAGTTCTAGAAGGTCTTGTAGGTCTTCATAGAACTGTTCAACTTCAGCTTCTTCAGCGTTACTGGCCGGGGCATACATTTGGATTACCGTGATATTGAATGGTTTGCCTTGGAAACAAACAGAGATCATTCTGTTGTTTTTGAGATTGCATCCAAGTACTGCATTTCAGACTCTTTTGTTGATATGATGGCTACTCCATCTCTTCTATGGGATTCCTGCCCAGAGTAATAGATATGATGGTCATCTGAATTAAATTCACCCATTCCAGTCCATCTTATTTTGCTGATTCCTACAATGTCGATGTTCACACTTGCCATCTCCTGTTTGACCACTTCCAATTTGCCTTGATTCATGGACCTAACATTCCAGGTTGCTATGCAATATTGCCTTTACAGCATTGCACCTTGCTTCTATCACCAGTCCCATCCACAACTGGGTGTTGTTTTTGCTTTGGCTCCATCCCTTCATTCTTTCTGGAGTTATTTCTCCATTGATCTCCAGTAGCATGTTGGGCTCCTACTGACCTGGGGAGTTCCTCTTTCAGTGCCCTATCTTTTTGCCTTTTCATACTGCTCATGGGGTTCTCAAAGCAAGAATACTGAAGTGGTATGCCATTCCCTTCTCCAATGGGCCACATTCTGTCAGACCTCTCCACCATGACCCGTCTGCCTTGGGTGGCCCCACACGGCACGGCTTAGTTTCATTGAGTTAGACAAGGCTGTGGTCCATGTGATCAGATTGGCTAGTTGCAAAGGGGAAAAGGGAAGATATACCCATATGAATGCAGAGTTCCAAAGAATAGCAAGGAGAGATAAGAAAGCTTTCCTCAGGGATCAATGCAAAGAAATAGAGGAAAACAATAGAATGGGAAAGACTAGAGATTTCTTCAAGAAAATTAGAGATGCCAAGGGAATATTTTATGCAAAGATGGGCTCAATAAAGGACAGAAATGGTATGGACCTAACAGAAGCAGAAGATATTAAGAAGAGGTGGCAAGAATACACAGAAGAACTGTACAAAAAAGATCTTCATGACCCAGATAATCACGATGGTGTGATCACTCACCTAGAGCCAGACATCCTGGAATGTGAAGCCAAGTGGGGCTTAGGAAGCATCACTACGAACAAAGCTAGTGGAGGTGATGGAATTCCAGTTGAGCTGTTTCAAATCCTGAAAGATGATGCTGTGAAAGTGCTGCACTCAATATGCCAGCAAATTTGGAAACCTCAGCAGTGGCCACAGGACTGGAAAGGTCAGTTTTCATTCCAATCCTAAGGAAAGGCAGTGCCAAAGAATGCTCAAACTACTGCACAATTGCACTCATCTCACACGCTAGTAAAGTAATACTTGAAATACTCCAAGCCAGGCTTCTGAAATACGTGAACCATGAACATCCAGATGTTCAAGCTGGGTTTAGAAAAGGCAGAGGAACCAGAGATCAAATTGCCAACATCCACTGGATCATGGAAAAAGCAAGAGAGTTCCAGAAAAACATCTATTTCTGCTTTATTGACTATGCCAAAGCCTTTGACTGTGTGGATCACAATAAACCGTGGAAACTTCTGAAAGAGATGGGAATACCAGACCACCTGACCTGCCTCTTGAGAAGTCTGTATGCAGGTCAGGAAGCAACAGTTAGAACTGGACATGGAACCACAGACTGGTTCCAAATAGGAAAAGGAGTACGTCAAGGCTGTATATTGTCACCCTGCTTATTTAACTGATATGCAGAGTACATCATGAGAAATGCTGGGCTGGATGAAGCACAAGGTGGAATCAGGATTGCTGGGAGAAATATGAATAACCGCAGATATGCAGATGACACCATCCTTATGGCAGAAAGTGAAGAGGAACTAAAAAGCCTCTTGATGAAAGTGAAAGAGGGGAGTGAAAAAGTTGGCTTGAAGCTCAACATTCAAAAAACAAAGATCATGGCATCCGGTCCCATCACTTCATGGCAAATAGATGGAAAAACAGTGGAAAGAGTGTCAGACTTTATTTGGGGGGGGCTCCAAAATCACTGCAGATGGTGATTGCAGCCATGAAAGTAAAAGATGCTTACTCCTTGGAAGGAAAGTTATGACCAACCTAGACAGCATATTAAAAAGCAGAGATCTTACTTTGCCAACAGAGGTCCGTCTAGTCAAGGCTATGGCTTTTCCAGTGGTCGTGTATGGTTGTGAGAGTTGGACTATAAGGAAAGCTGAGCGCCGAAGAATTGATGCTTTTGAACTGTGGTGATGGAGCAGACTCTTGAGAGTCCCTTGGACGGCAAGGAGATCCAACCTGTCCATGCTGAAGGAGATCAGTCCTGGGTGTTCATTGGAAGGACTGATGCTGAAGCTGAAACTCCAATACTTTGGCCACCTCCTGCGAAGAGCTGTCTCATTGGAAAAGACCCTGATGCTGGGAAAGATTGAAGGCAGGAGGAGAAGGGACGACAGAGGATGAGATGGTTGGATGGAATCACCGACTCAATGGACATGGGTTTGGGTGGACTCTGGGAGTTGGTGATGGACAGCGAGGCCTGGCGTGCTGCAGTTCATAGGGTAGCAAAGAGTCGGACACGACTGAGTGACTGAACTGAAGCACTTCTAAGGTGCCATCTCACTTCTTCCTCACTAGGCCCCTTGAAGAAAACCCTGTCACCCCTGTGTGACCTTCAGTCGAGCTCTTTCTCTCACAGACCCTCTCCTTTTCCCCCCAGCCCTGAGGGAAGTGCCCTGGACTCCTGGTCTGGGTCTGGATTTTCTCTGGATCCTGGAGAGATTTTCAGTTTGGCTCTTTCAGGGACTTTATGACAGATCCCTGTGTGTGGGCAGGAAAGAGGTATCCTGCAGAATGTAGGGAGTAGGCAGGGTCCTGAGGGGATCCTCTGAGGCAGCACCGGATCCTCTGAGGCAGCACTGGTCCTGGGTGAGAGGCCACAAATGGGCTGAGGGTATAAATGAGGCCTGGGAGTAGGGCTAGGGGAGGGGCTAAAGAGGCCCCTGGGTGGGAGGGAGGGCCTGGTGGAAGATGAGGGGAGAGGTGGGGATTTGGGGAGAGGACTTGTGGCAGCTGTTACCAGGACAGGGACTTTGGAAAATGACAGATGATCAGAGGGATGTAAGGGAGATGTCATAGCCACAGTGAGGGGAAGACCTCTCCTATCTTCAGAATTCAGGATCCCACAGTGGGTGCTGAGAGATGACAGAGAGGACAAGTTCCCCAGGGCTTGTTCTGTGGATCCGGTATGCACTCTAAACCTCCGATTGGGCAGGATACAAAGTCACCACGATGAGAGGTGACTAGAGTGTGTAGGTCCATTCTCAGGACCCAGACATGGGAAATCAGTTTCAGAACCCCTCAGCTCTAAGGCAATCCCCACCCCTGGAATGAACTTGCATTCCTCAGGATGGCATGCTGGTGAATGCAGGTTGCAGGGACCTCAAGACTGGACGCGTCACTCTCTTGGGGTGACTGAACAGAAACCCACTGCCACTGCCCACACAGAAGCCCAGAGGCGAAGATTTGGGGCTCTGTGTCCCAGGGTGCAGCCTGTGGGTGGTGGGGGAGAAGTGTGAAGCCTCAGAGCTAATGGGGTGCTGTTAGCTAGAGTAGTGTCCACTTAAAGAAAAGCATACAACAGAAGCGTTGTGAGCTTGAGTTGAATTCAGGGTCTTCTGGGGACTATAGCCTGGGACACAGTTACTCTGTTAGCTCTGAGGAAACTGCTCTGAGGAGGCAGCAGAGAAGTCAGTATGATTTTTGGCTATGAAATACATGCAGTCAAGTGTGGATATTGGTAAAAGATTCCTGTGAAACACAGAGATCAGATATCACAAGTAAATCATTTTCATGCTTTTCTGTGTGTGGGAAGATGCAAGAATCTGGGGTCACTGAACCTTTTCCTGAGGTAGGCGTGTAACTAAATAAAGGTCAGCTTGTCCAAAGCACAGAGGGCCTCATCCTGTTTTTCATCCTGAATCCCTCAGGATGCACTGTCATTCAGCAACCACAGTGGTTACAATTTAACCCTGTAGGACTGGCTGTGAGCGATGCTGTTTGTCTTAGGGATCCTAATTTTTCTGAGTCTACAGTTGGAATTTCTGAGCTGGCTGGGGTCTGTGTCCTCAGGTGTGAACTATTAAAGCCGTTTTGCGTGGGAGTCTAGGATGAGCAGTCTCTGAGGTGATTCCAGATATCTGTCCCAGGGCATGAAGTCTCTGAACTATTTAGGGGGTCTTTGTCAAGAGGGTTGGGCCTCTGAGCTGTTCATGTATCTGCATATGACAATAGTCTTAAGAGGAAGGCTGGATGGACCCCACTCTCACGGGTCTTAGAAGTAGACCTGTGATTTCACATTTGCTATGATTTCTACCATGCCTCCCTACAGAGATAAAAGCTTGGGGTGCCATCCTCAGAAAGGGTAAGTCATGTGCAGTTTACAGGAGCCCATGGTAATAATCCTGTTAAGCACAATACTTGCTGAACATGAGTACCACCCATGATAGGGGTCCTGTGACAAAAACCGTGTACACACTCTCACTCAGTGAATCTGCCCAACCCACAACAAGGAGGGCAGCATTTGCAGAAGGGAGCTCAAGGCCCACTGCAGATAGGAGGTCTCAGCTCATGATGACGGGAGGAACCAGATGTAAGCTTGGGCTCCTTGGTGGAGCCAGGGAAGACTCAGCACGACCCTGGCCAGGTAGAATGTAGGGGGGCGTTTGCACAGGGCCACAAGGACCCTGTGACTGACTCACTGTCAGGATATGTCTCTGTGTCTCCCCATCACACACACAACTTCTTAACCTGGTGTATGGAATGTAATCTTAATATTCCCTGGAGAGGTGGTGCTAAAAGTCACAGAGGTGAGCCTCCAAGTAGCTGGGGAGAAACCTCACATTCGCCAATTTGCACAAGGCTCCACCACAAATGCAGAGATCCCTGCCTCTCTTCCCCCAATAAAGCAGTCATTGGCACTGAGATCAGCAGGAGGGAAAGCTGGGCTGGAGAAATTGTGAGGGACCTTATATACAGATGAGCCTCGCTATGACTGGTACATGTCCTTATCATGATAGGCAGAGGCCCCGGATGTGTGTTAAGGGAGCATGATTAAAGCCCAGGCCATGGGCAACTGAGTCATTCCCTAGAGACAGTCCCTGGGGAGAGGCTTTTATTCTCCTATAGAGAAAATGGACTGTACATCATCCAGTAGCAGGGCTGGGGGCCTGTAGGTGGGTGCTAACTAAGTGGGGACAGTTTGCTGCCAGAAATAGTCTCTCTGTCCCTGTCTAATGCTCTATATTTGTCTTTTTCTCTGCCATCTCTGAGCTTGTTATATCATCCCTCTGTGCCTTTGCAAGACTCAGTGTGACCTCACTCACACCAAGAGGTTCCTTGGCTTTGTCTCTCCTGAGGGTATCTTCGATTGACACGGATGTTCACTGGGAGCAGTAGGGGGGATTCTCCTTGAGTGTAGGGGATTCCAGGAAAGGCATGTTCAATTGCAGATGGCCTGTGGTTTTTCTGGTGTAAATCAAGAGCTCCTCAAAAATCACTGTGTGATCTGGCTCTCTGAGAGAAGCCTAGGGGTTCCTCTGGTAAGAAACCTCCTGTGGCTCAAGTCAAAGTACCCCCTCTGGCCAGAAAGCCCTATGGGACCTGACCCTCATTACCTCTCTCATCAGATCTCCTGGCTCTCCCACCATTATGCTGTGACAGTCACACAGGCCTCCTCACTCTTGTCATACACACTACACTGAGTTCCTGGAGAAGGAAATGGCAACCCACTCCAGTATTCTTGCCTGGAGAATCCCAGGGACAGAGGAGCCTGGTAGGCTGCCATCTATGGGGTCGCACAGAGTCGGACACGATTAAAGCGATTTAGCAGCAGCAGCACACTGAGCTCCAAGCCCCAGTTTTTCAACTGGCCCTAACTCTGTCTGGGATAATTTTCTCCCAGATAGGCCATCTCCTCTAGGCTTTTACTCAAATGTCACAATCTTAGAAAGAACTTCCCTGACCACTCTTTCTAGGTATCATTCCCCCCCTCCCCCCCCCCCACCCCCGTTTCACTATCCCGGTTTAATGTTAATCACAGCAGTTATGAACACCTGAAAATTACTTATCTTTTGGGGCTGTATGACCCCAACACAATATAAGTTTCATGAAGCCAAAGTTGATTTTCTCTTTCCTAACACACATAGTTGTGCTTGACACAAACTGTGGAGAGAATGAAAGAATGACGGAATGAATAAACAAATTTGAACTTGTTGAGAGAGGCATAGCTAGACAGGCTGAGGATTCTGCTAGGGAACATATTCAGGGATGACAAGATGGTGAGAAAGCTGTGGTCTTTATTTCATCTGCACGGTATCCTTGGGTCCCCTTGGAGCTCACCCCTTTCCTAACAGAATGGAATGTCCTGTTGTCTTTTCAGTATTACTCGCAGTCCACGACAGAGGCCTTCCCCATGCCAGGCCTTCAGATCCCAGTCGGAAGCTTTCTCCGGACCGTGGCTGGCTTTCCCGATGAAACCGATTCTGTAACTAAACAGGAAAACACAAACAAGTACAGAGAAAACGGTTTCAATGCTTCCTGTTACGATAGTGGCTCCTACAGAGAAGTAATCTTCAGTTTACGAAGACTTTTTTCTGGGTCCAAGACAGCAGCAATCGGCGGGGTTTTCATCCTAACTTTGCCTTTCCACCCGTGGAGGAGGATCATCCTCTAATGGGCCACCGGCATCTAGATCGGCTGTTCTTCAGTCTCACCACCAAGGGGCGCGCGAGATGAAACACTTTTGTCCTGGAATGTACCACTGAGGGGTAGCGGTAAGACCACCCACTCTGGAAGGTACCATTGGGAGAGGGCGTGTGACAACGCTGAGCCCCTTTACACCGCGTCGGGAGTCGACCACACTTCCCAGCGGAGGCACTCGTGGCGCCATGGGTCCATACCCATTCGCTCCATTCCGTCTTCCCGTGGCATTCGAGTCTGAGTGGACACCGGTATTAAGCTGCAACTTTCTTCGTCTCTTTTCCAACCTCACCCCTCGGTTTCTACACGGTTTCACCCAAGGGGGATGGCTACGGAGCGAGATAGGCTGCCAGTTGCGGGTATGGCGTCAGGAAGCGTTCTGGGCATTGATTGGTCACCGCGTGCTTGCCGGACTCAGCTCTTCCGGGACGCGAATAGGCTCGGAAATCCCGGGACTCCGGCTTTCCTTGGTCGGCCCCCTTCGATTTGGCTGGCTGGCTGGTACGGGCACTGGGATCGCAGAGCTGGAACTGAGGGCCACAGGCCTGTGTGTGTACGCGTGCGCCTGCGTTGCCGTGCGCGGCTTTTCAGCGCATACAATTTTTCTCTGAGTTTTACTGCTTTTCCCGAAGGGGTCGAATGGCTGCCCTAGTTAGTGGCGAGGTTTGGCGCTGTCGCTGGAGGAGCATGCTGACGGCGTTTCAGTCTTGTTTAGCTCTCGCTCAGTCTGTATCGTGTGGCCACGCACGGTCATTTGCACAAATGCATGCAATTCTTGTCCAGGGAGAGGTCTCTGAGTTTGGTGTCTCTCCCTGGAGAGTAAAGTGTATCTGGCAGCTTGGGGTTGTGTATTGCTACGTGTGACGACACAGGTGCTGTTTGGGTACATTTGATCTCCTTGAGCCTTTGGGCGGAGTTGTGAGTGATGGAATATTTGATCTGAGTGGATTTTGCGAGGCATAGTACAGAGCCCCTAGGATGCGTGTGCCTGTATTCCGGGGTGTGCATTTTTGGAGCTTTCTCTGGGTGTGAGATCTCTGTGTAGGCGTGTGCACCCCAGACTGTGAGAGCTCTGAGTTTTTGATTCAGGGTCCCATGTTGTGATGTCTCTGAGCTGCTTTAAGGATGGGTTCATGTAAAGGTGTTAACTATCAGCCGCTTGGGGATCTGTGCACAGGGTGCAGGTTTTCCATCTGTCTGGGGACTTTATCTAAAGGTTATAGGATGTTCTTGAGTTATTAAAAATTCTGTCTTTCTGTTTAGGGTTTTTGTATTAGATTGGGAAGTGTCGAGTGGTTTGGGAGTCAGTCTCCATGATGTGAAGTATCTGTGCAGCTCTCATTTGTTTCTGTCTGGAAGACTTTGGTCTGTTTGGAGGGTCTTTGTCACAGTGTGTATGGTTATGGTCTCAGTTGTGTTTGAGGGTCTGAGACGAGTTGTGTGCTCTCTGTGCAGAGATTCAGTGAGTTCTTTTTGGTGTCTCTGGGTATCTATCTGAGCTGTCTGGAGTCTCTGTGTCAGAAATAAAACCTCTTATGTTCTTGGCTGTGAGGTGTCTGTCCGGGAACTGAGGGTTTGGAAGCTGGCAGAATGATTCCGAGGCCTTGAACCTCACATGCTGACTGTGTGTTGTTGAGCGTATCAGTTGTCTCCTGGAATCTCAGTATGCATCCTAATTATTACAGTGGGTCAGTGCGCGTCTTGTAGGGTACCTGTGCATGTTAGCAGTGTGTGTTGCCTGGCTCCAGAATGTCCTTCCACAAATGTTTTCTGAGCACCTGCCATATACCTGAGCACTATTGGAGGAGTTTGTGACAGGACAGAACTGACCACGTCTCTCCTTTCATAGACTTGGTGGTCAGTAAATAAATCAGGGGTGGCAGGCACTATGAGGAAAGGTAATGTTAGATCAGGGGAAAGGGTATATGTAGGTATGATGTTATTATTTTATATAAAGCAATGAGGGAAAGTCTCCCTGAAAGATGGCAAGTAAGCAGAGATCTGGAGGAAGTGAGGGAGCAGGCCGTGGGGTTATCTAAGGGAAGAGCATTCCAGGCAGAAGGACCAACGGATGCAACTGTCCTGGCATGGACACCTACTTGGCGTGCTCCTGAATGTCAAGGAGTCCTGTGATGCACGGGGTTTGGCATGTAGCACCCATTGAAAGGGGTCTGGTTGCTGCTGTCTCCGTGTCTCCCACAATTTGTGATCATCCGCATTTCACAGATGAAGGACTGAAGGCTCCAACATGTGCCCTGCACCTTCTCTCCTACCTATCCCTGAAATTAGGAGTGAAGCCTCTGATCCGTGATGAGTGAGAGAGAGTGTGAGTGTCCTGTCTGCAGGGATGTCACGCTGAATGTCAGCCAAGCAGCAGAGATCAGTTATACTGTGGGAATCATGCCTCATAACATTGGTACTCTTGATGGAGGGCAGGACTTACGAAGAAAAAGGAACTGGGGCAAAGGACAGAGGCAGGAAGGGAAGTTGGAGGACAGTGAGGGGGGAAAACAAAAAAGACTGGCTTCATCACATTGCTTGGGTTTGGCCCAGTTCACGTTGATTGGCTGACTGTATTAGGACATATTCACCTATTCCTCTCCCTACCCTTTCTTTCCCTTCCCTTTTTGGTGCCTGAACAAGTCAGTCCTAAAGCCATTAGGTGTTGCCAGGCAAGGCATGTGTATGTGTAAAGGGGCATCCCTGCCTGGAGAGTCAGAGCCCAAGGTGGAAAGAAGGATATCCCTGGGGATTGGGTGGGAAGGAGGCTAACTGCTTCATGAATTCAAGCTTGAGTGAGGTGTGGAAGTCAAGGGCAAGGGATGGTTCTGCATAGATTGTGAAGAGGACCTTTTTGTGGAGGAAGGCTCACTTATCTGCATTGGGATTCATCAACTCAGCAAATACATAAGAATGCTGAGAGCCACGTCTGTCATTTTTGGAAAAGGGAATTTCCAGTGTGGAAAGGAAGTAAACTAGAACAAATTCCTAGGAATTCTAGGAATTAAAGGTCTCCATGCAAACTTCTTGTATTCGATCGGTGTGCATTGTGGCTAGACTGATGTATAACTATAGATGTGTGTCTCTGTGTTTGTGTGTGTGATTGTGTGCACACATATATTCCCAAGTTACTGGAAACAGCAACATTCCAATGGAAAGAATAACACCAGTCCCCAGATCCTAGCTTCTGAACACCTTTCTCCACTAAACGATGGGCTCCCAGGCTGAGGAAGGAAAGGATAAATGAGCCTGGTTCACCTTGTCATGTCAGTAATAAGGGAAAGTTCAAGAATGATGGGGAGATGTCGGAGGGACACAGAATATAGCTTGAGGGCTCTCCCACTGGAAACACTCAGGACTCTTACTTTTTCCACCTTTTTTGAGGTATTATTGACATGTAACCTGTAAGTTTAAGATGCCAATGTGATGATTTGATACACACATATTTGGCCACAACAGGGTTGGCCCTCTCATCCCCTCACATAATCCTTTTTTAAAAATGTTGAGGAAATAACATCTCAGATCTACCCTCTAAGCTTACGCTGTATTATACAGTTTTGTTCATTATACTCACCATGCTATACATTGGATCCACGTAACTTATTCATCTCATACCTGTAAGTTTGTACCCTGTATTCAACATTTTCCCCAGGCCCTGGAAACCACCATTCCAAACTCTTAGAAATTTCTGTAAGTTTGACTTTTTTAGATTCTGCATGTAAATGAGAACATACAATACATGCCTTTCTCTCTTTCACTTTTTCCGCCTAGCATAAAGCCTTTGAAGTCCATTCCTGTTGTTGGAAAAGGCGTAATTTTCTTCTTTGTGACTGAATAATATTCCGTTGTATATATCACCACATTTCCTCTTTTTAAATTAGTTTATTTTAATTGGAGGATAATTATTTTACAATATTGTGATGTTTTTGTCATACATCAACATGAATCGGCCATAGGGATTCACGTGTCCCCCCATCCTGAACCCCCCCTCCCACCTCCCTCCCTACCCTATCCCTCGGGGTTGTCCCAGAGTACTGGCTTTGGGTGCCCTGCGACATGCATGGAACTTAACACTGCTCATCTATTTTACATATGGTAATGTACATGTTTCAATGCTATTCTCTCAAATCCTCCCACCGAGTCCTCCCACTGAGTCCCAGAGTCTGTTCTTTACGTCTGTGTCTCCTTTGCTGCCCTGCATGTAGGATCATTGGTTCCGTCTTTCTAAATTCCATATATATGCGTTAATATACAGTATTTCTCTTTTTCTTTCTGACTTACTTCACTCTGTATAATAGGCTCCAGGTTCATCCACCTCATTAGAACTGACTCAAGCGCGTTCCTTTTTATACTTGAGTAATATTCCGTTGTATATGTACCACAGCTTCCTCATCCGCTCATCTGCCAATGGACATCTCGGTTGCTTCCATGTCCTAGCTATCGTAAACAGTGCTGCAGTGAACGTTGGGGTACATGTGTCTGTTACCTCGGGGTGTCTGCCAGCAGTGGAATTGCTGGGTCATATTTGTTGTTTGTAGACTTTTTGATGGTGGCCGTTCTGACCGGTGTCACCACGTTTTCTTTATCCATTCGTCCCTTCATAGACACTTAGTTGCTTACAACATTTGGTTGAAGGTGCAAAGTAAATTTCAGGTTAGTGTTAATCCTCCGACGTTGTTTTTCAGAATCACTTGGCTATTCTCGTTCATTTGCCTTACCACAGAAATTTTATCATCAATTAGTCTATATGTACAAAAAAAGTCCTGCTGGAATTTCTGACTGGAATTGTATGAAATTGATGGATCTGTATGGGGACTACTGACATCCTAATTATATTGAATTTCTCAACCCGTGAACACACCATGTGCCCCCACTTCATTAGGTCTTATTTAAGGAACCACATTGCATTAATTTTTCTGCCATTGTTTTATCAAGTCTAATTCTCATATATCAAATTCTGAAGATCTGAATCTGATGAAAATATGAAAATATTAGTAGTCAGACTTTCATCAGCAATGCTTTATTTCTTGTGTAGTTTTAACATTGCCCGTTTATTGTGTTTCTTATTTTTTCTGCTAATATTCATGATTGTTTAATCCAAGGGTGATGGTATTTTCTGAGATAAATCGTGAGAAGATGTTCAGCTGTGTTCTGGGATGGAGAGTCTGAGGACAGGGGCACAGGGGAGAGAGAGCAGAGTAGGGGTGGGGGAGGTGAAAGCGTGGGGGCAGGGACAGGGGGATACTAGTACAGGCGGAAACAGAAGTGAAGAGACACAAGAAGAAGAGCTCCCCTTCTGGACCGTGCTTAGCTCTCCGTACATAAACACATAATGAAGTCTTGGAGTACTCACAGCAACACTGTGAGGTTAGCATTTTTACTGCTGTCATCCCTTTGGGCAGCTGAGGAGCAGAGACACGTAGACGTTAATGGGTGAATGAATGTGCACAAAGTCACCTAGCTGGCAAGAGCTGAGTCAGATTGGTGCCCAGGCCAGAGAGAAACAGCCAGGTGTGATATCAGACCCCCAATCTGGAATACAGTGCAGTGTCTGGTGTACTCTGGGTCCAAAGGCAGATCAACCTCTCCATCCACATGAAACATCACTATGGATCTGTGTATGGATTGAACACAGCGTCTCCTAGGTGCGTGAAAGACCATGGGGTGTCATGTCAACATGCACACATCACAGAGAACAGTTCCTGGTCCATACCGAGGTCTAAACAGTGTTTCTTTGACCGACATTAGTACAGCACCCTCATCACTATGGAAAGTAGCATAACCATAGTGATAAACAGATAGAACCACAGATACGATATCATGAAGACATTACCTCCCCCATCTCGTAATTTTCTTAAATGCAGAGAACAAAACGTGGAAGGCAATAGGCCACATACTAAGTTTTTTTCTCCTAAGTGTGACATTCTAGCTAATTTCCAAATAACATTTTATTAGTATTTTAATCTGTTGTATCTTCATTGTTACATAGGCAGTTTTTCTATTATAATTGAAAACTGGACTTTCTGAAGACTCGTTCTCCTCAGGTATCTTGAGGTTTCAGCGTAAAAAAGTTCCATTGGCATCCCTGCCAGGTGAAAACCCAATGGGCGCACTGAAGTCAGAAGTAATATCTTTGATACAGTAGGTGGGGGGCTGTGGGGAGTAGAGAGGTCCTGAAGGAAGGCTGGCTAAGCCTGCAAGCATTGTGAAAAAGGTCACTGACGCTATAGGCCCAAACCAAACAACAGCTCACAGGTCCCAAGGAAGACACTGGTGTTCTATCCTCGGAAATGTCTGTGTTAGGACTTTCAGACCTTTGCTGTTTTGGCTCCCATGATGCAGTGGGGGAGCTTGTGGCGCTTATAACACAGTCCTGCTTTGACCCAGGCTGTGAATGAGAGTCACAGCCTCCCCTGCAGCACCAGGGGCCCCCTTTGTGGGCGATCGATCTGGAGCCCTTTTTGTGATGTCTGGGAGTTGACAGATTCCGAAGAGAAAGGAGAAAGAAGATACACCGCACAGGGGGTACATGCACCCACCCTGTGCATGTGGTGCTAGAGATGTGCTGGAGAGGCAGGTGCAGCTTGTTGCAGGGACCAGTTGGGGGTGAGTGGACTTGGATTCGGTGACTCAAGGAAGAAATGTGGAAGTGAATGTAAAGGGAGAAAACACACTGAGAGGGGTAAACAGCTCCAACTCCCAATTCTGTACCAGGGTAGGGTCCTCCATTACTGTTGTGAGAAGGCTCTATGGTCTGAGCTCTGGGAGGGAGTGATGAGTGTTCCAAGGACTCGCCATCAACCCTAAGCAGGGGCTGCTGAGAGTGTGAAGACATTGAGTCTCAGCCTTTACCACTGACAGACACAGCTTCTTAGCTCTGCTGAGAGTGAGGCTGTGGCACCTTAGGGAAGCTCAAAGGTAGGGTGGTGGTGGTGGTGGTTGTTCAGTCGCTCAGTCATGTCTGACTATTAACGAGCCCTTGGACTGCAGCACGCCAGGCTCCTCTGTCCTACACTATCTCCGAGTTTGTTTTTATTTTTTTTTCTTTTCGTTTTATATTTTTTATCTCCCTGAGTTTGATCAAAGTAATGTCCATTGTGTTGGTGATGCTAACACAACCATCTCACCCTCTGTCTCCCCCTTTTCCTCCTGCCTTCGATCTTTTCCAGCATTAGAGTGTTTTCCAATGAGTCAGCTATTCTCATCAGGTGGCCAAAGTATTGCAGCTTCAGCATCAGTCCTTCCAGTGAGTATTCAGAGTATTCAGTATTCATTTTCTTTAGGATTGGCCGAGTTGTTCTCCTTACTGTCTGAGGGATTCTAAAGGGTCATCTCTCTAGCACCACAATTCGAAAGCATCACTCAGCCTTCTTAATGATCCAACTGACACATCTGTACACGACTACTGGAAAAACCATATTTTTGACTCTGCAGACCTCTGTCACCAAAGTGATGTCTCTGCTTTTTAATATGCTGTCTAGGTTCATCATGGGTTTCCCGGGGGCTTAGCGGTAGAGAATCTGTCTGCAGTGCAGGGGAATTGGGACACCTGGGTTCAATGCCTGGGTCGGGAAGGTTCCCTGGAGGAGAGCATGGCAACCCACTCCAGTATTCTCGCCTGGAGAATCCCCTGGACAGAGGAGCCTTGGTCCATGGGGTCATAAAGAGTACACTGAGAGACGTCACCTCCCAAACAGAATCTCTGGCCAACGTGCTGTCTCTCTAGCTTTACTCATCTCAAGTAAAATCTGTTCCCTGGCCTCAGAAGCCACATGAGATAATGAAGGAAACTTGAGGCGGTGGTGCTTTAAGCATAGATTTGGTGCGAGATCGTTATTCGTTTGGGCCAAGTGACTGCAGGGAATGAAATGGGGTAGGGTGATGAAGGAAATGAGATGATGAATTTATTGCCCCAGCCACCTCCCTGCCCCCAGGTACCCGACTTCAGTAGGGCTGGCTGGTGTCAATGCCTTGTGTATAGGCTCGCTTGTAACAACATCCTGTGTGTGGTATGAGCAAATTGGTGGGCAAATCAGACAGCATGGCCAAATATTCATTTCTCAGCGTGGATGGGGGGAGAAGAGAGAAAAGAACGATGAACCATGGGTTAGTTGTGAGTCACTTTCTAAAATCTCAGTATTTCTTCACAAGGGGTGTGTGTGTGTGTGTGTGTGTGTGTGTGTGTGTGTGTGAATTCTTTTCTTTATCTGAGAATTGGCTTTCTAGGTGGGGCAATATCATCGTGAGAGACTCCTTGTGACATGTGAAAAGAGGTTGGGAGTGAATTGGGTTAAGGTCATTTTCCAAGTGTTTCACACCAAGTGTTTGTTTAAGAGGATAGCAGTGGCCTTAAAGAACTGAACTAAGTGGTTGAAATACAGGTTTCAGTTACTGAAATGTGAAGAGACTCTGGGATGTGTGTTCATCCTAGCCAGTGGTCACAGGCAACTCATAAACTCATAGGATTTGAACCATGTCCTCCTATTGTCTTTTGCTTTCTGCCCTGGAATGTGGTGGAGGCCTCAGTTCCGGTGACTAAAGTTCCTAGGTAACAGTTCTCTGAGAAAAGTAGCTCTCTAGAAAAGAGCAGTGCCTGGGAAGCTGATCTAAAATTTTAATATAGCCTGTGATGTAATTTTTGTTAGCTTCACCCAAGATAATGATCATTCAAAGGATATAGAGAGATGCACCTACTTTGGTATCTACCACTGGATTTTTCAAATGAACATACAGTAAGATTGGCCCGGTTTTCTTTCTTCTTATGTATTTATTTAGAGTTGGGTGCACTGAGTCTTTGTTGCTGCACGAGGGCTTTCTCTCGTTGTGGAGGAGGACTATTCATTAGTGGCGGTGCATGCGCCTCTCATTTCAGAGACTTCTCTCGTTGCGGAGCATGGACTCTAGGCTCGAGGGCTTCAGTAGTCGGAGCAGGTGGGTTCAGTAGCTGTGACACAACATCTTTGTTGCCCTGCGGCACGTGGAATCTTCCTGGACTAGGGATTGAACGCCTGCCTGTTGCATTGGCAGGTGGATTCTTTTTTTTTTTTTAATCATTAATGTATTTTAATTGGAGAATAGTTACTATATGATATTGTGATGGTTTTTGCCATACATCAACATGAATCGGTCGCAGGTATACATGTGTCCTCCCCTCCTGAACCCCCATCCCACCTGCCTCTCCACCCTATCCCTCTGGGTTGTCCCAGAGCACCGGCTTTGGGTGCCCTGCTTCATGCCTTGAACTTGCACTGGTCATCTGTTTTACATATGGTAATGTATATGTTTCACTGCTATTCTCTCAAGTCATCCCACCCTCGCCTTCTTTCACTGAGTTGAAAAGTATGTTCTGTACGTCTCTGTCCCCTTTGCTTCCTTGCATGTAGAATCGTTGCTACCGTCTTTCTAAATTCCATATATAGGCATTAATATAAGTATTTGTCTTTCTCTTTCTGACTGACTTCTCTCTGTATAACAGGCTCCAGGTTCATTCACCTCATTAGCACTGATTCAAATGCGTTCCTTTTTATAGCTGAGTAAGCAAGAGAGTTCCAGAAAAACATCTATTTCTGCTTTATTGACTATGCCAAAGCCTTTGACTGTGTGGATCACAATAAACTGTGGAAAATTCTGAGAGAGATGGGAATACCAGACCACTTGACCTGCCTCTGGAGAAATCTGTATGCAGGTCAGGAAGCAGCCGTTAGAACTGGACATGGAACAACAGACTGGTTCCAAATGGGAAAAGGAGTATGTCAAGGCTGTATATTGTCATCCTGCTTATTTGACTTATATGCAGAGTACATCATGAGAAACGCTGGACTGAAAGAAACACAAGCAGGAGTCAAGGTTGCCGGGAGAGATATCAATAACCTCAGATAAGCAGATGACACCAGCCTTATGGCAGAAAGTGAAGAGGAACTAAAAAGCCTCTTGATGAAAGTGAAAGTGGAGAGTGAAAAAGTTGGCTTGAAGCTCAACATTCAGAAAACGAAGATCATGGCATCCGGTCCCATCACTTCATGGGAAATAGATGGGAAACAGTGGAAACAGTGTCAGACTATTTTTTGGGGCTCCAAAATCACTGCAGATGGTGACTGCAGCCATGAAATTAAAAGACGCTTGCTCCTTGGAAGTAAAGTTATGACCAACCTAGATAGTATATTCAAAAGCAGAGACATTACTTTGTCGACTAAGGTCCGTCTAGTCAACGCTATGGTTTTTCCTGTGGTCATGTATGGATGTGAGAGTTGGACTGTGAAGAAGGCTGAGTGCCCAAGAATTGATGCTTTTGAACTGTGGTGTTGGAGAAGACTCTTGAGAGTCCCAGGGACTGCAAGGAGATCCAACCAATCCATTCTGAAGGAGATCAGCCCTGGGATTTCTTTGGAAGGAATGGTGCTAAAGCTGAAACTCCAGTACTTTGGCCACCTCATGGGAAGAGTTGACTCATTGGAAAAGACTCTGATGCTGGGAGGGATTGGGGGCAGGAGGAGAAGGGGACGAGAGAGGATGAGATGGCTGGATGGCATCACCGACTCGATGGAAGTGAGTCTGAGTGAACTCTGGGAGTTGGTGATGGACAGGGAGGCCTGGCGTGCTGCGATTCATGGGGTCGCAAAGAGTCGGACACGACTGAGCGACTGAACTGAAATGAACATTCCTTTGTGTATATGCACCACAACTTCCTTATCCATTCATCTGCCAATGGACATCTAGGTTCCTTCCCTGTCCTAGCTATTGTAAATAGTGGTGCTGTGAACATTGGGGTACATGTGCCTGTTTCGCTTCTGGTTTCCTTGAGGTGTATGCCCAGCAGTGAGATTGCTGGGTCGTGTGGCTGTTCTATTCCCAGTTTTTTAAGGAATCTCTACTCTGTTCTCCACAGTGGCTGTACCAGTTTGCATTTACACCAACGGTGGAAGAAGGTTCCCTTTTCTCCACACCATCTCCAGCATTTATTGTTTGTCGACTTTTTGACGATGGCCATTCTGACCTGTGTGAGATGATACCTCACTGTGGTTTTGATTTGCAGTTTTCTAATAATGAGTGATGTTGAGTATCTCTTCATGTGTTTGGTAGCCATCTGTATGTCTTTGGAAACATGTCTGTTTAGATCTCTTGCCCACTTTTTTGGGGGTTGTTCGTTTTTCTGGTATTGAGCCGCATGAGGTGCTCGTATATTTTGGAGATTCATTCTTTGTCAGTTGTTTCATTTGCTATTATTTCCTCCCATTCTGAGGGCTGTCTTTTCACCTTGCTTATAGTTTCCTTCATTGTGCAAAAGCATTTAAGTTAAATTTGGTCCCTTTTGTTTATTTGTGTTTTTATTTCCATTACTCTGGGAGGTGGGTCATAGAGGATCTTCCTGTGATTTATGTCAGAGAGTGTTCTGCCTATGGTTTCCTCCTAAGAGTTTCATAGTTTTTGGTCTTACATTTAGATCTTTAATCCATTTTAAGTTTTTTTGTGTGTATGGTGTTAGAAAGTGTTCCAGTTTCATTCTTTTACACGTAGTTGAGCATCTTCCCCAGCAACACGTGTTGAAGAGACTTTGTTTACGCCATTGTATATTTGTGCCTCCTTTGTCAAAGATAACGTGTGCATAGGTGTGTGGATTTATCTCTGGGTTCTCTATTTTGTTCCATTGATCTATATTTCTGTCTTTGTGCCAGTACCATACTGTCTTGATGACTGTAGCTTTGTAGTATAGTCTGAAGTCAGGAAGGTTGATTCCTTCAGTTCCATTCTTCCTTCTCAAGATTGCTTTGGGCATTCAGAGTCTTCAGTGTTTCCATACAAACTGTGAAATTATTTGTTCTAGCTCTGTGGAAAATACCTCTGGTAGTTCGATCGGGATTGTGACGAATCTACAGATTGCTTCGGGTAGTAGAGTCATTTTCACTATACTGATTCTTCCAATCCAAGAACGTGGTACATTTCTCCATCTATTTGTGTCATTGTTGATTTCTTTTTCAGTTTTTTTTTTTATAGCTTTCTGTATACAGGTCTTTTGTCTCTTTATGTAAATTTATTCCTAAGTATTTTATTCTTTTCATTGCAGTGGTGAATGGGATTGTTTCCTTAATTACTCTTTCTGATTTTTCCTTATTAGTATATAGGAATGCAATGGATTTCTGTGTATTAATTTTATATGGCAGGCGCATTCTGAACCCCTGGACCTCCAGGGAATTCCTGGCCTGCTTGTCCTTGGGTGTGCAGCTCTCTGAGCTCTGACACATGGAGAGATTCCAGTGATCACCACCACGGCCAGGACACAGGCCACGTCCATCACCCTAAAAACGCCCAGGTGCTGCCCCTTTCTGGTTTCCCCTCCCACACCCCAATCCCTGGCACAAGGATCTGTCCTCTTTCACTACATTTTGTCCTTTACAATTTTAAAATTCCTTACGTATTCTGAATATAAGACCTTTCTCAGATCTGTGATTCACAAACATCTTTCCCCTAATAACAAATAGCTTCCCTTTTCATTACTGGAGACATGAGTGATGAAATGTACTTTTCCTCCCCACACTCAGAGCCCAGTGTTGTGTAGGCAGCAAGTGCCCGTGAGATTCTTCAGAAGTGAAAATGAATTCTGCTGTCTGTCAGTCTGTGCTCTCAGCTAGTCCCCAGAGCTATAGTTCTGCAGAAATCCACGAGTCTTCTGTAGACAGAGGCGCTTGAGAACGGGTATATTTATTGGAGTCTGAACTTGTGATCTCATCAGAGAGCTTCAGAGCTCAGCCCATCTTGCAGGACTTGTCTCCCAAGGGAGCTTTTCTTCTTGAAACTCAGAGGCATGAATTTAGTCAGCGTGGGCACGTTTAGCAGGGCTAACCTGGCATTTCAAGGTTGTTCATCCTTTATCAGGTATCAGACCACATTCAATATATTTCTTTATGTCATCTTAGTTACTCCTCCTTCAAAGACCCATCATTTTGGAAGATTTCAATCCTAATTGATGAGGTGAGAAAGCAGAGGACAGAGAAGTTAGGGGGATGGCTTAGGGTCACATAGGCCGCCAGAGGAAAAGTGACCCACAAACCTCAGCATCCTCCATTCAGAGCCCCCACTCTTTATTTCTTCAGTAAAGTTGCCATGCGTGCATGCATGCTAAGTCACATCAGTCATGTCCAACTCTTTGCGACCACATGACTGTAGCCCGCCAGGCTCCTCTGTCCATGGGATTCTCCAGGCAAGAGTACTGGAGTGGGCTGCCATGCCCTCCTCCAGGGGATCTTCCTGACCCAGGAATCCAACCCACGCCTCCTGCAGCTCCAGCATTGCAGGAGGATGCTTTACCGCTGAGCCACTGGGGAGGCCCAAAGTTGATGTATGATACTATATTTGTTTCAGGTGCACAACAAAGTGACTCCATATTTTTAAACATTATGAAATGAATTGCTATGATAAGTTTGGTTACCATGTGTCACCACAGAGATTTCTTACAAGATTATTGACTATATTCCCTGTGTGTACATTCCATTCCCATGACTTATTTTATAACTGGAAGTTTGTGTCTGCTAATCCCTTCCCTGTTCTACACATCTCCCTACTCCCTCCTCCTCTGATAACCACCAGTTTGTTCTCTGTGTCTCTGACTCTATTTCTCTCTCGTTTCCCGTGTTCTCTTATTTTATTTCTGCGGTTCCACATGTAAATAAAATGGTGTGGTATTTGTCTTTCTCTGTGTGCATAGTTTTACTTGGCATAACACCCTCTAGGTCCATCCATGTTGTCGACAATGACAAGATTTCATTCTTTTTTTATTGCTGAGTAATATTCCACTCTGTGTGTGTGTGTGTGTGTGTGTGTGTGTACACCATTTCTGTCTTTTTGACTCATCTATCGATGGGCACTTAGGTTCCTTCCATATCTTGGCTCCCCTTGGCTGTAAATGACGCTGCAGTGAACAGAGGAGCACATATATCTTTTGTGACTAGTGTTTCTTCTATTCTTGAGAAAAATACCGAGAAGTGGAACTGCTGGACCATATGGTAGTTCTTGTTTTCAGTTTTTGAGGAAAGCCTCATTGTCTCCATAGTGGCTGCACCGATATACATTTCCACCAACACCGCACGAGGGTTTCCTTCTCTCTGCATCCTCCCCAACATTTCTTACCCGTTGTCTTTTTGATAAGAGCTACTTGACAGGTATGAGGAAGTACTTCACTGTGGTCTTGATTTTCTAATCCCTGATGAGGAGATGTTGAGCATCTTTTCATATGTCTATTAGCCATCTGTATCTCGTCTTTGCAGAAATGTCTTCAGTGCTTTGCCCCATTTTAAAATCGGGTTTTGGGTGTTTTTCCCAATACATTCTATGAGTCCTTTAGCTGTTTTGGACATCTACGACTTTTCGGATGTGTGTCGCTTGCTCATATCTTCTCCCACTCGGCAGGTTGCCTTTTTCCTTTGTTGACGGTTTCCCTTGCTGTGTAAAAGCTTTTTCGTTTGATGAACTCCCATTTGTTTCTTTCTGATTTCGTTGCTCTTGCCTGAGGAGACATATCAAAAAAACTATTGCTAAGACCTATGTCAACCAGCATACTGCCTACGTCGTCTTCTAGGAGCTTTATGGTTTAAGGTCTAACAATTTCGTCTTTAATCTTCTGTTGTTGTGGTTTATTTTTGAATGTTGTGTAAAAAAAGGGGGTCCAGTTTTCCGTAACCATTTATTAAAGAGACAGCATTTTCCCTGATGGATGTTCTTGGCTCCCTTGTCATAGACTAATAGGCCATATGAGCGCAGGCTTATTTCTGACAGAGCATCCCCAACCGTACCCTCCATAAAGGCTGGGGTGACGTAGGAGGACCCGGTGACTTCCGTGTCCGTCCACAGCTGGTGGCACACCAAGTCTGGATAAGGTACGTCCCTGATGGTAGCCACAGTGCGCTGGGGCAGGGATGGTCATCCCCGCCTGGGGCAAGATCCCCAGGGTGGGATGCGATGGGCTCACTCCAGCAGCCAACCCAGGTCGATCCTGCCATCCACAGTCCCTCATTTAGCCAATCATGAATGTTTTCACTGTATATGTTACATCCCCTCCATGCCATGCCAGGTTGGCTGTTGAGATGGGGAGGTGAGGAGGAATTGCATGGCCAGTCCCTGCCCTCGAGGTTGAGTCATTAAGCAGAGAGGAGATCTGACACCCTTAGATGTGGTGGCGAGTGCGTCACTGATCCCCTGTGAGGCTGCGTTGCTAGGAGACGAGAAGAATGACAAGGATCAGGGTAGATGAAGTGGACGTGGCGGGGGAGGGGACAGGGTACTCTGGGTCCTTGCTGTGCCAGTCCCAACTGCAGAATTACCCACAGCCTGCATGAGGGCGCCCGGAGGATGGATAGGCGGCTATAAATGAAGATATCAGCTGTGCCACCCCCTCCCCACCTCAAAGTCTGTATCCCCAACCTGCCCATTGGGCGTTGGTGATCTGGGGGTCACTTCTGAGCAGCATACTCTCCCCAGTTACAGAGTAGGAGCCAGAATCCGGTGATGGGCAGAGATGTGCAGCACGTCAAATTCTAGGCCGGAGACCGAGCCTTAGGAACCAACAGGCCAGAGAATCCTGGATGGGAGTTGGCTTAAATGCAGTGGCCAAATAACAAATCTGAATGTACCTGTAGCAAGCAACGATACTGAACCATTCATTTAAAGACCTTCCCACAAAGGGAAGTCCTGGGCCTCCTGGTTTCATCAGTGAAATCTGTCAAATGTTTAAGGAAGAAATAGCACCCATCCTTCACAGATGCTTCCTGAATAGACAGGAGGGAGGAGGGAACGTTTCCTAATTCATCCTATAAGCCCAGTATTACCCCAGTACCAAAGCCAGACTTGCCATCACCAGAACGCTACAGACCCATATCTGTCATGAATAGCGATGCATACACCCTCAACACCGTATCTGCAAACCAAATCGAGAAACATTTTGCAAAGGGCTGTGCGAGATCTCTCCCAGGATTGCAGTACTGGACCAACACTCACCTTCAGTTATGGGAAACAGTGTATTGATATAATGAAGGACGGAAACCACCTGTCATCTTGACAGACAAAGAAAAAGCATTTGACACCCTTCAAGACCCGTTCATGACAAATAGGTAAATAACTAAATCAATACACACGGCCAACCAACTCAGGATAGAGGGGATCGTCATCGTGGTGCTGAAGAACATCCCCGAGAAACATCCAGCTCTCGTCACATCACATCTAGCAGAGTCTGAGTGCATGCTTGCCTCTTGAGATCCAGACCAAGGATAGGAGGTCTGCTTCAACCACCTCTGTTCCACACCGACTGAAGGGTGTAGCCTGTGCACTGTGCAAGAGAAGAAAGGAAACCATGGGGAAATGAGAAATGAAACCCATGTCCACACAAACACTTGCCCTTGAATGTCTTTCACAGCAGCACTGTCTGTAATCTCCAAACAGTGGAGCAGCCTAAAAGTCTGTCAGCTGGAGAGGGGTAAACAGAGTATTCTGTAGCCATTCAGTGGAATAGCATAGATGGATGAAAAGTGATGAGCTTCTGCTTTCTGCTGCCACATGGGTGAGCCTCCAAAGCACTGTGCTAAGTGAAAGAACCCAGACACAAAAGGCCACTTCCTGCAGGAGTCCGTTGATATGAAATGCCCGCAAAGGGCAAATCTACAGAGACAGAAATTAGATGAGAGGGTGCCTGGGCGTGCAGGTCCTCTTGGGGATCGACTGCTGATGGGTACACGGACCCTTTTCGTGGTGCTGGCAGCGTTCCACAACTGCACTGTGGCGGTGGTTGCACACTGTGTGAAGTTGCTAAAAGTCACTGCCCTGGAAGTGATGGGTGTGATCTGTGGTATGTGATTACACCTCAGTAAAGCAGTTTAGGACGGTAATGCAGAAGTGCAGGTGAGACATGTGGGGAAAGATGTGCCATTGCTTCTGTAACAGTGGGGAGCGCCCCTGCTCCTTCCACGTCCTGGGTCCGGCCTCCTCCACATGTGCTAGATGCTCCCTCCAGAGGTAGTCGCTGTGCACGTCAGGACAGAACCCCCAGTGAGCACACACGTCTAGTGTGTCTCTGTGTTTACGCACAGGCGCCCAGTGTGTGACCACAAGTCAGTGGCTCTGGACAGGCTCCCAGAAGCCACCCTGCATCTGAAATTCTACTTAGTTGTTTTCCCATTCTTCTCAAATCACGTGGACCCAGCTTCCATTTCCCAGATTCAGTAACAGATCTCAGCCCTTAGCTCCAACCACTGGTCACAGGAATACCTGTAGCCTGGTGTGAGGTCCCCTGCCTGAGCTCAGCAACCCAGGAGGGATGCTCAGCAGAGCAGTAACCAAGACAACGGAACTCCATCCATCCTCCTTCTGCCGCCAGGACTGAGGTGCGTTCCCTCCCGTCCATCTGCCTGAGTGTCTGGTAAGGAAGGGGACTTGGGGGCATAACACACCACTGAGTCATTGAAATTGTTCTAAATATGGCTGTGAATAAATATGTCAAAATTCATCTCAGAAGGGAAGACGCGTAATTAAAAATTTTTGTAACGTCTTTAGTAGCAAACATGGCTCTTCAGTTCAGGATTCTATTTAAAACCAGGATGGGTGAAGCATCATGTGATTGTGCTTCTCAACCTAAACTGTGCATCAGATCTCCCCTGGAGAGGCTTTAGGAGAGCCGATGCTGGCAGGACATCCCCAGAGAGTCTGAAGTAGTAGGTCTGGTATGTGGCCCTGGCGTGAGCTTTATCTGAAAGTGTTCTCTTCTGAAAGCCGAGCTTGCAGCTGTGGAAACGGAACCCATTCTTACAGGAGGAAATCGAAGATCGAAAATTTGCAACTCCTCTCTACAGCGAAAACAGGTTTTCATCATGACCCGCTATGCTTGACAGCTATCTTAGGCTGAGGAAAGGGACGACTTGCCCAAATTAATACTAGTTTGAAAACTGACCTTGTGCTTGCTCTGCTGCATGTTCCTGAATCCAAAGTTTTACAGTTAAAACCCTGCTGTTGTTAGTGAAACTCAGTACGTTTTAGTTCTTGTCAGGATCCCTTGTGCCTAGTTAGTTGAATACATTCCTAAAACACTGTGGAGATACCGTCGTGCACCAGATCGGAACAGTGCGTCAAAGATTAAAGATGGCTGAGACTTGTAGCTGTGGATGTTGATGCAGCAGGATCGGCTGTCAGCGTATCTGCTGCCTGTGCTCAGTTGCCCTTTTAAACTGTTTCCTGTGTTATCAAATTAACTCCCGCGCTCAGATGAAGACCAAATCGGAACAGGATGGTCATTGGGGAAAATACAGTTAAGCAATCCCTTGTTTGGTGCACACCCATGAAGACCCACCTCCCTAAGGGTTCCTTAGGGATCTCTTCCAGATATTCTTTGGCACATTCCCCAGTGATGGGCTTGCACTGCTGTGTCCTGACTCATCGTCTTGTTAAAGACAGGGCTTTCAACCTCTCAGGTGCATTACAGTGCCCGGGTTCTCTCGGAGATCCAAAAGAGGGTGATGGCCCGTGCTCCGGACACCTTCAGAGTGTGTCTGCAGGAACAGGGCCTCTGAGAGGAACGGATCCCCACCTGTGGCAACAGGAAGATCTCGGGTCAGCCTTTTGCAGAGCAGCTCCAGGGGAGTCACTGCACAGTGAAGATCACACCCAGCAGCATGCCCGGGATTGTGGTTTAAGGAACTGGGTGGATGGCGGTGCCCATCCATGAGACACCCCAGGGAACATTGGCCTGGGGCTACTAGCAGGTCTGCAGGGCTTCTGGGACATCTGAGTGCAGATGCCCCATACGTCTCGGCCTGTGGGGAATCTGGGGCCCAGCTGAGATGTCCTAGGTAGATTTAGTGATGGGAAAAGCCATCAGCATACGGGGGGATACTGATGAAAACAAGTCAGATGGGTAGGAGCTCTGCGGGGGTGACGTGGTCACCCAAGGATCATGTACGGAGTGGAAGAGCACAGGGCAGAGGTTGGAAACCAGAGGAAAACAAAGCCCAAGATTTAGGAGGGGATCAAAGTAAATGGACCGACAAGGAGACTTAGAAGTAATGGACTGAGAGGTAGGGGGAAAGCCAGGGTGGGCTGCTGTCACAGACTCTGACCAAGGAAAAGTGGTTTTGAAAACGGAATGTGTCCGTGGCCAGTACAGCACTGGGTACTATGGTTTGGCCCACGGAGCTCTTGGGAGGCGTTAGCAAGGGGATGTTCTGTGGATGGGCACATGGCAGAGGAATCGAGAGGTAACCAGATAAGGATGGTCCTGGTGTCTATACTTTCAAGAAGCATGGCTTGAAAGGAACCAAAGACGCATGGTATTGGGAGCAGTGGGCTGTGTGCTCGCAGGGTGTGCTCTCCTCTCCTGGCTCCACCTGGTGATGCTGACCTGCACCGCCCGTGGGTGGGGGCGGTGAAACTTGCATTGTTGTCTCTCTCCTCTTGCTGTGGGCCCGGTCCTCCCTGGCTGACTGAGCCTCAGCCACCCTGCTGGCATCTGCAGACCCGTCTGAATCTGGGTCTGATCGTCCAGCCCATCCCCGGGCAGGGACGTCCACTCCTCAGCCTCAGCCGCGAGGTCCCCTAGCCCATCGCCTGCTTAGGCTTCGTCTGGATTCAGTCCCTTTCCACATTTCTCCCTCGGGTGATGCAGAGCCCTCCCTTGGATCTCACCTGCACCGCAGCAGGAACCAAGATCAGCTCCAGAAAACGAAATTCCTAAACTGCAGCCACCCTTCTGCCCAAAGACTCCGTTGGGTCATTGTACAGTGTGCCCGCTGTGAGTCCCAAGTGTGAATGGGGTGGAATCCTCCTTTCCCTGGAGTTCCTCTTCATTTCTTGTCACACCTCCTTGTCCGAGCTCTCTCACCTCTGCCTGCCACTGCCTCTGTGGGCCGTTCCCCCGCAGTGACTGGGATGCTCTTTTCTTTGGCTTGTCTTTCATTTGACCCATGACTTACCATACAATATCCAGGTCAAAGGGGGCATAGTGTAGAATGCGTACCTTGCCGAGTACATCTAGGAGACGCTGTTGTCACATAAGCCCCACGCCCCTGATCTATAGAAAAACAGAGGGATAAAGAACACAAGAGTCAAATATGCCTAAGGTGCCTGAGATGTTGGCTAAGATGAGCACTGAAGAGTGTCTGTGGGATCAGGAAGTATGGATATTCATGATGGCCATGACGAGGCCAGTTACAGTGGAGTGACTGGGACAAAAGCTCCATGGAAGGCGGCAGAGGAGAGAATCTCTCAGCAGAATTTGAAGCAGTTTTGCCTTGAAGGGCAACCGGTAATGTGCCAGTAGCTGCAGGCTAGGGTGGTGGAAGACGGTGGGTTTCCCCCTGTGCTGTGGAATGCTCCGATGTAGAGGGAGCAGGTGCTGGTTCAGGAGAGAGGAATGATAACTGCAGGGGCAAAGTCCCTGAGAAGGTGCAAGGCATGGGATCCCGGGCAGAGGTGAGCGGCTCCGTGCGGGCAGAGGTGAGCGGCTCCGTGCAGTCAGGGGCAGGCGTGGAGAGGGGCAGCAGAGTGCCAGGGCAGAAACATGCAGATCGGGACTGGGAAACTTGAGAAATCCCACCGGATTGCTTCGGTATTCTCCAGGAATTATTGGCGGGTGGGGCTGGTGGTCGTTAGCATGGAGGAAGGTTAGGAGTGTGTAGTGTAGGGGTGTAGTTAGGTGACCCTGAAACTGAACAGCGGTCTACTCCGGCCATGGATTTAAGATAAAACACTTCTGTAAAGTTGTAAAGTTTTCTCCTCGATGCTCAGGTGCTCGGACACAGGCAGGGAGTGGGCAGGCAGGAGGGTGCAAGGAGCACAAGAGGTGTGTTTGTCGGGGAGAGGTGTGTTTGCGGGGGACAGCTTCCAGCCCTGGCTCAGCCCATCCAGGAGGGGCCTGGCGCATGGTGTGAAAGGACGCGCGGTCGGTGAGCTGGGTCTCCAGGAGGCTGTGGCATCAGTGCACGGGCACTAGTGCGAGGGAGCTGGAGGACAGGACGTCATGTTGAGGGTGAAGACAGGGAGGAATGCTGGAACCCGGACACCACGAGGGGCGCGGTCCTTCCTGATGCCCGGGGCGGGACCGTGGGCAGAGAGATGCTCGGGTGGGGAGGAAGGGAGCATCGCTAAGGACGGAGAGTCTCCGGGGTGACCGGGTGAGCCTCGTGGGCACTGAGGCCGGATCAGAAGAGGGAGGCCTGAGAGAACAGTGAGTGTACCACGGGAGGGACGCGGTCACAGGCCGGGGGTGGGAGGGAGGAGAATGGACAGGGGACTTGTAACGTTCCCGCACGTGGGGGGCTTCGGCAGTGGGCGACAGGACCCGGACGTCACCGGTCAGGTTCTTCAGTGGAGAGTTCGAAACCCGGTCCCAGAGAAATCTCTAGCCGACCAGGGCCAGGAGACGGGCACGGGCCTCACTGGGTTGCGGCGCGCAGGCCCAGAGCCAGCCAATCGGAGTGCAGCTCCGCCCACCAAGCGCCGGATCTTCCCGGACACCCTGACTTCCTGCCCGTGTTGCTATGGTTCCGCGGACGGCTGGCTGTCCGGGGGTGGTTTGGCCGGACCCCTTCGAGAGAGTCCCTTCCTTTCTCTGGTCCTTACGGGCATCCCCCTTAACTTTCGCATCCAGGCTGTCCAGTCCTCTGCGCGAAAACCCAGCAGAAACGATGACTCTTATTCCAGGCTTGCGGCGTTTTGGTTTCTGTGGCCAGCAGGTGGCAGTGTTGCCCCACAGTGTCGCCGGGCCGGTTTTCCCTCCGCCCTTCGCGCTTTAATAAAATGACAGGAAGCCTTTTGCCACAAGAAGCGGCTGGTTTGGTTTGGTTTGGTTTGGTTTTCCTTAGCTTGTGCCGGTTGGCTGATTCAAAGTGCGTCCGAGCCCTTCAGAGAGCCCGTTGTGAGCACTTTCGCCGGACCCACTGACACTTAAAATTACAATAAAATAATATAAGCGGACATAGTGAATGATAGTGGATGGAGTGGTTGCCCTTGTCTTACTTCCGATCGTTGAGGAATTCCTGTATGTTTAAAGAGAACTTTTTTATGACAGTAAGTTTTGACTTGAAAATCATTACGTGAAGTGGAAGTGAAAGTGGCTCAGACGTGTCTGTTTCTTTAAGACCCCTTGGACTGTAGCCAGCCAGGCTCCTCTGCCCATGGGATTCTCCAGGCAAGAATAATGGAGTGGGTTGCCATTTCCTTCTCCAGAGGATCTTGCCAACCCAGCGATTGAATCTGGCTGTCCTGCACTGCAGGCTGACTCCTTACCATCTCAGCCACCTACAATAATAACATGACAGGGAAAGTGCCAAGCCAAGATCCTGCTGGGTAATTGATGCTGGACACCACCCAAGAAGCAGATGCTATTACTGCCCTCATTTTATGCCTTTGGGACCTGTGGCACACAGAGGAAGAGTCGGCTCTCCAGGTTCTCAGGGTTCCTCAGAGAGTGTCCCTATGTTCAGGTCTCAAGTCTGTCAGATTGAAGTTTGCACACCGGTTTGTAGGATACTTTCCCCTCCCCAGTGGAAGAGTGACATAAAATGCTCACTGGGATTGAGGGTAAGACAGCCTGCAATGCTGCGAAAGACTGATGGCAGGAGGAGAAGGGGATGACAGAGGACAAGATGGTTGGATGTCATCACTGACTCAGTGGACATGAGTCTGAGCAAGCTCCGGGAGATGGTGAAGGACAGGGAAGCCTCCTGACGTGCTGCTTGCAGTCCATGGGGTCGCAAAGAGTCGGACACGACCAACGGACGGAAACCAATATTCATTGCAATGAGATACTAAATGAAAGGGGGCGGGAGGGAAAGTACATAGAAAACGACTCATCCACTCTATCAAGATTATGACATAACACATTTATAGTGCAAAGCACCTGAAAGTAATCAGCTGTTAAGGAGTACGAGTTGCTCAGCTCACTGCAAGGTGGGTCAGGAAGGGACTTTAATCCAGAGTCGACTGACAGAGAAGAGGGCAGCGTAGTGACCCAAAATAACCGTCTTGTTGGGGCCACGTTGGACAGGACCCGGACATCACGGATCAGGTCCCTCTGTGGAGAGTTCCAAACAGTTTCGGGGAGAAATCTCCCAGCAGACGCAGGCTGGGAGACTGGCCCTGACCTCACTGCTCCCCGGGGCAGGCCCAGAACCAGCCCTCAGCAACTCCGGATCTTCCTGGACGTCCTGACTTCTTGCCCGTCTCGCTGTGGTTCTGTGGGCGAGTCGAGCGGAACTCGCGCGGTCCAGGCGTGGTTTGCCCGGGTCCCTTCGAGAGGTTCCCTTTCTTTCTCTGGTCCTCAGGGGCATCCCCCATAAGTCCTCTGCCCGAAAACCGAGCAGGAAGGATCGATTTTCTTCCGGGCTTGCTGGCATTTTGGTTTCTGTGGTCTGCAGGGGGCAGTGTTGCTCGGTGGAGACGCTTGCCCGTTTCTCCCCCGCCCGGCCGGGTTGAAAAAAGGCTGCATTAAGCAAACTGAAAAATTACTAACAAACAGAAAATATTAAGCAGTTTAAGGTAAAAGTAGCAATCATGGGATTGCTGTTTCATGTGGTATTTTTATTCCCAGTTTCTTTAGAATCTCCATACCGTTCTACATACTGGATGTACAGATTTACTTACCCACCAACAGTGCTAGAGGATTCCCTTTTCACCAATCCTGTTAGGCATTTATGGTTTGTAGATTTGTTGATGGTGGCCATTCTGAAAAGATGATACCTCCTTGTACTTTTGAATTGCATTTCACTAATAAAGAGCAATGTCGCACACCTCTTCATGTGTTTGTTGACCATCTATGTCTTCTTTGGAAAAATGTCTGTTTTAGGTCTTCTGCCCATTTCTTGATTGGGTTGTTTATATTTCTGATATTGAGCTGCATGAAATGCTTGTATATTTTTGAGATTAATTCTTTTTCAGTTGCTTCATTTGCGATTGTTTTCTGCCATTCTGAGGGTTGTCTTTCACCTTGTTTATAGTTTGATTTGCTGTGTTAAAGAGTCGGACTGGAGTAAGCAACTGAACTGAACTGAACTTGCTGTAAAAATACTGTAAGTATAATTAGGTCCTATTTCTTTATTTTTTATTTTATAGTTTGAGCATTCCTTGCAATTGCCTTTCTTTGGGACTGGAATGAAAACTGACCTTTTCCAGTCTTGTGGCCACTGCTGAGTTTTCCAAATTTGCTGGCATATTGAGTGCAGCACTTTCACAGGATTTGAAATAGCTCAACTGGAATTCCATCACCTCCACTAGCTTTGTTCCTAGTGATGCTTTCTAAGGCCCACTTGACTTCACATTCCAGGATGTCTGTCTCTAGGTGAGTGATCACACCATTGTGATTATCTGGGTTGTGAAGATTTTTTTGTACAGTTCTTCTGTGCATTCTTGCCACCTCTTCTTAATATCTTCTGCTTCTGTTAGGTCCAGACCATTTCTGTCCTTTATCGAGCCCATCTTTCCCTTGGTATCTCTAATTTTCTTGAAGTGATCTCTAGTCTTTCCCATTCTGTTCTTTTCCTCTATTTCTTTGCATTGATCGCTGAAGAAGGCTTTCTGATCTCTTCTTGCTATTCTTTGGAACTTTGCATTCGATGCTTTTATCTTTCCTTTTCTCCTTTACTTTTCGCTTCTCTTCTTTTCACAGCTATTTGTAAGGCCTCCCCAGACAGCCATTTTGCTATTTTGCATTTCTTTTCCATGCGGATGGTCTTGATCCCTGTCTCCTGTACAGTGTCACGAACCTCATTCCATAGTTCATCAGGCACTCTATCTATCAGATCTAGGCCCTGAAATCTATTTCTCACTTCCACGGTATAATCATAAGGGATTTGATTTAGGTCATACCTAAATGGTCTAGCGGTTTTCCCTACTTTCTTCAGTTTAAGTCTGAATTTGGTAATAATGAGTACATGATCTGGGCCATAGTCAGCTCCTGGTCTTGTTTTTGTTGACCGTATAGAGCTTCTCCATCTTTGGCTGCAAAGAATATAATCAATCTGATTTCGGTGTTGACCATCTGGTGATGTCCATGTGTAGAGTCTTCTCTTGTGTTGTTGGAAGAGGATGTTTGCTATGACCAGTGCATTTTCTTGGCAAAACTCTATTAGTCTTTGCCCTGCTTCATTCTGCATTCCAAGGCCAAATTTGCCTGTTACTCCAGATGTTTCTTGACTTCCTACTTTTGCATTCCAGTCCCCTATAATGAAAAGGACATCTTTTTTGGGTGTTAGTTCTAGAAGGTCTTGTAGGTCTTTATAGAACCGTTCAACTTCAGCTTCTTCAGTGTCTACCGCACAAATGCACTCATCTCACATGCTAGTAAAATAATGCTCAAAATTCTCCAAGCCAGGCTTCAGCAATACGGGAACCGTGAACTTCCTGATGTTCAAGCTGGTTTTAGAAAAGGCAGAGGAACCAGAGATCAAATTACCAACATCTGCTGGATCATGGAAAAAGCAAGAGAATTCCAGAAAAACATCTATTTCTGCTTTATTGACTATGCCAAAGCCTTTGACTGTGTGGATCACAATAAACTGTCAAAAATTCTGAAAGAGATGGGAATACCAGACCACCTGACCTGCCTCTTGAGAAGTCTGTATGCAGGTCAGGAAGCAACAGTTAGAACTGGACATGGAACCACAGACTGGTTCCAAATAGGAAAAGGAGTACGTCAAGGCTGTATATTGTCACCCTGCTTATTTAACTTAGATGCAGAGTACATCATGAGAAATGCTGGACTGGAATCCAGTCCAGCTGGAATCAAGATTGCCGGGAGAAATATCAATAACCTCAGATATGCAGATGACACCACCCTTATGGCAGAAAGTGAAGAGGAACTAAAAAGCCTCTTGATGAAAGTGAAAGTGGAGAGTGAAAAAGTTGGCTTGAAGCTCAACATTCAGAAAACGAAGATCATGGCATCCAGTCCCATCACTTCACGGGAAATAGATGGGGAAACAGTGGAAACAGTGTCAGACTTTATCTTTTTGGGCTCCAAAATCACTGCAGATGGTGACTGCAGCCATGAAAGTAAAAGACGCTTACTCCTTGGAAGAAAAATTATGACCAACCTAGATAGTATATTCAAAAGCAGAGACATTACTTTGCCGACTAAGGTCCATCTAGTCAAGGCTATGGTTTTTCCAGTAGTCATGTATGGATATGAGAGTTGGACTGTGAAGAAGGCTGAGCGCCCAAGAATTGATGCTTTTGAACTGTGGTGTTGGAGAAGACTCTTGAGAGTCTCTGGGACTGCAAGGAGATCCAACCAGTCCATTCTGAAGATCAGCCCTGGGATTTCTTTGGAGGGAATGATGCTAAAGCTGAAACTCCAGTACTTTGGCCACCTCATGGGAAGAGTTGACTCATTGGAAAAGACTCTGATGCTGGGAGGGATTGGGGGCAGGAGGAGAAGGGGACAACAGAGGATGAGATGGCTGGATGGCATCACTGACTAGATGAACGGGAATCTGAGTGAACTCCAGGAGTTGGTGATGAACAGGGAGGCCTGGCTTGGTGCAATTCATGGGGTCGCAAAGAGTCGGACATGACTGAGCGACTGAACTGAACTGAATGGAAAGAGAATATTGCTAAATT
This sequence comes from Ovis canadensis, assembly GCF_042477335.2. Taxonomy (NCBI): domain Eukaryota; kingdom Metazoa; phylum Chordata; class Mammalia; order Artiodactyla; family Bovidae; genus Ovis; species Ovis canadensis. Next base: position 53,899,818 of record NC_091727.1, read on the forward strand.
TTTTGTTAGAGTGTTCTCCCTATGTTTTCCTCTAAGAGTTTTATAGCATCTGGCCTTATGTTTGTTCTTTAATTGATTTTGAGTGTTTTTTTTTCCCTCCCTGTGGTGTTAGGAAGTATTCTAATTTTATTGTTTTACATGTTACTGTCTGATTTTCACAGCACCAATTATTGAAGATGTTGTCTTTTCTCCATTGTACATTCTTACCTCCTTGAGTATAGATGAGGTGCCCCACAGGTGCAAGGGTCTATCTCTGGGCTTCCTATTGTGTTCCATTGGTCTTTCCTTTTGTACTTACCTAGAGATTTTACATTAGTCTTTGTTGGTGTGGTACTGTTGAATTCCCTGAGCCTTGGCTTGTCTTTTGATTCTCTGTTGAATCTGAAAGAAGAGCCTTGCTGGGTAGAGTATTTTTGGTTGTAGGTTTTTCCCTTTCACCACTTTAAATATATCCTGCCACTCCCTTCCGGAATGCAGAGTTTCTGCTGAGAAATCAGCTGATAATTTTATGGGGATTCCCTCTTATGTTATTTGCTTCTTTTCCCTTGACCTGCTTAATATTTTCTCTTTGTTGTTAAATTTTCAGTTTGCTTAATGTGTGTCTCAGCATTTTGAGCCATCCAACTGGGCAGGCACAGGAAAAAAAAATCCGTCCCTGATTACCTCAAAAAACTTCGAGAACTTTTTTCAACCCGGCCGGGCGGGGGAGAAACGGGCAAGCGTCTCCACCGAGCAACACTGCCCCCTGCAGACCACAGAAACCAAAATGCCAGCAAGCCCGGAAGAAAATCGATCCTTCCTGCTCGGTTTTCGGGCAGAGGACTTATGGGGGATGCCCCTGAGGACCAGAGAAAGAAAGGGAACCTCTCGAAGGGACCCGGGCAAACCACGCCTGGACCGCGCGAGTTCCGCTCGACTCGCCCACAGAACCACAGCGAGACGGGCAAGAAGTCAGGACGTCCAGGAAGATCCGGAGTTGCTGAGGGCTGGTTCTGGGCCTGCCCCGGGGAGCAGTGAGGTCAGGGCCAGTCTCCCAGCCTGCGTCTGCTGGGAGATTTCTCCCCGAAACTGTTTGGAACTCTCCACAGAGGGACCTGATCCGTGATGTCCGGGTCCTGTCCAACGTGGCCCCAACAAGACGGTTATTTTGGGTCACTACGCTGCCCTCTTCTCTGTCAGTCGACTCTGGATTAAAGTCCCTTCCTGACCCACCTTGCAGTGAGCTGAGCAACTCGTACTCCTTAACAGCTGATTACTTTCAGGTGCTTTGCACTATAAATGTGTTATGTCATAATCTTGATAGAGTGGATGAGTCGTTTTCTATGTACTTTCCCTCCCGCCCCCTTTCATTTAGTATCTCATTGCAATGAATATTGGTTTCCGTCCGTTGGTCGTGTCCGACTCTTTGCGACCCCATGGACTGCAAGCAGCACGTCAGGAGGCTTCCCTGTCCTTCACCATCTCCCGGAGCTTGCTCAGACTCATGTCCACTGAGTCAGTGATGACATCCAACCATCTTGTCCTCTGTCATCCCCTTCTCCTCCTGCCATCAGTCTTTCGCAGCATTGCAGGCTGTCTTACCCTCAATCCCAGTGAGCATTTTATGTCACTCTTCCACTGGGGAGGGGAAAGTATCCTACAAACCGGTGTGCAAACTTCAATCTGACAGACTTGAGACCTGAACATAGGGACACTCTCTGAGGAACCCTGAGAACCTGGAGAGCCGACTCTTCCTCTGTGTGCCACAGGTCCCAAAGGCATAAAATGAGGGCAGTAATAGCATCTGCTTCTTGGGTGGTGTCCAGCATCAATTACCCAGCAGGATCTTGGCTTGGCACTTTCCCTGTCATGTTATTATTGTAGGTGGCTGAGATGGTAAGGAGTCAGCCTGCAGTGCAGGACAGCCAGATTCAATCGCTGGGTTGGCAAGATCCTCTGGAGAAGGAAATGGCAACCCACTCCATTATTCTTGCCTGGAGAATCCCATGGGCAGAGGAGCCTGGCTGGCTACAGTCCAAGGGGTCTTAAAGAAACAGACACGTCTGAGCCACTTTCACTTCCACTTCACGTAATGATTTTCAAGTCAAAACTTACTGTCATAAAAAAGTTCTCTTTAAACATACAGGAATTCCTCAACGATCGGAAGTAAGACAAGGGCAACCACTCCATCCACTATCATTCACTATGTCCGCTTATATTATTTTATTGTAATTTTAAGTGTCAGTGGGTCCGGCGAAAGTGCTCACAACGGGCTCTCTGAAGGGCTCGGACGCACTTTGAATCAGCCAACCGGCACAAGCTAAGGAAAACCAAACCAAACCAAACCAAACCAGCCGCTTCTTGTGGCAAAAGGCTTCCTGTCATTTTATTAAAGCGCGAAGGGCGGAGGGAAAACCGGCCCGGCGACACTGTGGGGCAACACTGCCACCTGCTGGCCACAGAAACCAAAACGCCGCAAGCCTGGAATAAGAGTCATCGTTTCTGCTGGGTTTTCGCGCAGAGGACTGGACAGCCTGGATGCGAAAGTTAAGGGGGATGCCCGTAAGGACCAGAGAAAGGAAGGGACTCTCTCGAAGGGGTCCGGCCAAACCACCCCCGGACAGCCAGCCGTCCGCGGAACCATAGCAACACGGGCAGGAAGTCAGGGTGTCCGGGAAGATCCGGCGCTTGGTGGGCGGAGCTGCACTCCGATTGGCTGGCTCTGGGCCTGCGCGCCGCAACCCAGTGAGGCCCGTGCCCGTCTCCTGGCCCTGGTCGGCTAGAGATTTCTCTGGGACCGGGTTTCGAACTCTCCACTGAAGAACCTGACCGGTGACGTCCGGGTCCTGTCGCCCACTGCCGAAGCCCCCCACGTGCGGGAACGTTACAAGTCCCCTGTCCATTCTCCTCCCTCCCACCCCCGGCCTGTGACCGCGTCCCTCCCGTGGTACACTCACTGTTCTCTCAGGCCTCCCTCTTCTGATCCGGCCTCAGTGCCCACGAGGCTCACCCGGTCACCCCGGAGACTCTCCGTCCTTAGCGATGCTCCCTTCCTCCCCACCCGAGCATCTCTCTGCCCACGGTCCCGCCCCGGGCATCAGGAAGGACCGCGCCCCTCGTGGTGTCCGGGTTCCAGCATTCCTCCCTGTCTTCACCCTCAACATGACGTCCTGTCCTCCAGCTCCCTCGCACTAGTGCCCGTGCACTGATGCCACAGCCTCCTGGAGACCCAGCTCACCGACCGCGCGTCCTTTCACACCATGCGCCAGGCCCCTCCTGGATGGGCTGAGCCAGGGCTGGAAGCTGTCCCCCGCAAACACACCTCTCCCCGACAAACACACCTCTTGTGCTCCTTGCACCCTCCTGCCTGCCCACTCCCTGCCTGTGTCCGAGCACCTGAGCATCGAGGAGAAAACTTTACAACTTTACAGAAGTGTTTTATCTTAAATCCATGGCCGGAGTAGACCGCTGTTCAGTTTCAGGGTCACCTAACTACACCCCTACACTACACACTCCTAACCTTCCTCCATGCTAACGACCACCAGCCCCACCCGCCAATAATTCCTGGAGAATACCGAAGCAATCCGGTGGGATTTCTCAAGTTTCCCAGTCCCGATCTGCATGTTTCTGCCCTGGCACTCTGCTGCCCCTCTCCACGCCTGCCCCTGACTGCACGGAGCCGCTCACCTCTGCCCGCACGGAGCCGCTCACCTCTGCCCGGGATCCCATGCCTTGCACCTTCTCAGGGACTTTGCCCCTGCAGTTATCATTCCTCTCTCCTGAACCAGCACCTGCTCCCTCTACATCGGAGCATTCCACAGCACAGGGGGAAACCCACCGTCTTCCACCACCCTAGCCTGCAGCTACTGGCACATTACCGGTTGCCCTTCAAGGCAAAACTGCTTCAAATTCTGCTGAGAGATTCTCTCCTCTGCCGCCTTCCATGGAGCTTTTGTCCCAGTCACTCCACTGTAACTGGCCTCGTCATGGCCATCATGAATATCCATACTTCCTGATCCCACAGACACTCTTCAGTGCTCATCTTAGCCAACATCTCAGGCACCTTAGGCATATTTGACTCTTGTGTTCTTTATCCCTCTGTTTTTCTATAGATCAGGGGCGTGGGGCTTATGTGACAACAGCGTCTCCTAGATGTACTCGGCAAGGTACGCATTCTACACTATGCCCCCTTTGACCTGGATATTGTATGGTAAGTCATGGGTCAAATGAAAGACAAGCCAAAGAAAAGAGCATCCCAGTCACTGCGGGGGAACGGCCCACAGAGGCAGTGGCAGGCAGAGGTGAGAGAGCTCGGACAAGGAGGTGTGACAAGAAATGAAGAGGAACTCCAGGGAAAGGAGGATTCCACCCCATTCACACTTGGGACTCACAGCGGGCACACTGTACAATGACCCAACGGAGTCTTTGGGCAGAAGGGTGGCTGCAGTTTAGGAATTTCGTTTTCTGGAGCTGATCTTGGTTCCTGCTGCGGTGCAGGTGAGATCCAAGGGAGGGCTCTGCATCACCCGAGGGAGAAATGTGGAAAGGGACTGAATCCAGACGAAGCCTAAGCAGGCGATGGGCTAGGGGACCTCGCGGCTGAGGCTGAGGAGTGGACGTCCCTGCCCGGGGATGGGCTGGACGATCAGACCCAGATTCAGACGGGTCTGCAGATGCCAGCAGGGTGGCTGAGGCTCAGTCAGCCAGGGAGGACCGGGCCCACAGCAAGAGGAGAGAGACAACAATGCAAGTTTCACCGCCCCCACCCACGGGCGGTGCAGGTCAGCATCACCAGGTGGAGCCAGGAGAGGAGAGCACACCCTGCGAGCACACAGCCCACTGCTCCCAATACCATGCGTCTTTGGTTCCTTTCAAGCCATGCTTCTTGAAAGTATAGACACCAGGACCATCCTTATCTGGTTACCTCTCGATTCCTCTGCCATGTGCCCATCCACAGAACATCCCCTTGCTAACGCCTCCCAAGAGCTCCGTGGGCCAAACCATAGTACCCAGTGCTGTACTGGCCACGGACACATTCCGTTTTCAAAACCACTTTTCCTTGGTCAGAGTCTGTGACAGCAGCCCACCCTGGCTTTCCCCCTACCTCTCAGTCCATTACTTCTAAGTCTCCTTGTCGGTCCATTTACTTTGATCCCCTCCTAAATCTTGGGCTTTGTTTTCCTCTGGTTTCCAACCTCTGCCCTGTGCTCTTCCACTCCGTACATGATCCTTGGGTGACCACGTCACCCCCGCAGAGCTCCTACCCATCTGACTTGTTTTCATCAGTATCCCCCCGTATGCTGATGGCTTTTCCCATCACTAAATCTACCTAGGACATCTCAGCTGGGCCCCAGATTCCCCACAGGCCGAGACGTATGGGGCATCTGCACTCAGATGTCCCAGAAGCCCTGCAGACCTGCTAGTAGCCCCAGGCCAATGTTCCCTGGGGTGTCTCATGGATGGGCACCGCCATCCACCCAGTTCCTTAAACCACAATCCCGGGCATGCTGCTGGGTGTGATCTTCACTGTGCAGTGACTCCCCTGGAGCTGCTCTGCAAAAGGCTGACCCGAGATCTTCCTGTTGCCACAGGTGGGGATCCGTTCCTCTCAGAGGCCCTGTTCCTGCAGACACACTCTGAAGGTGTCCGGAGCACGGGCCATCACCCTCTTTTGGATCTCCGAGAGAACCCGGGCACTGTAATGCACCTGAGAGGTTGAAAGCCCTGTCTTTAACAAGACGATGAGTCAGGACACAGCAGTGCAAGCCCATCACTGGGGAATGTGCCAAAGAATATCTGGAAGAGATCCCTAAGGAACCCTTAGGGAGGTGGGTCTTCATGGGTGTGCACCAAACAAGGGATTGCTTAACTGTATTTTCCCCAATGACCATCCTGTTCCGATTTGGTCTTCATCTGAGCGCGGGAGTTAATTTGATAACACAGGAAACAGTTTAAAAGGGCAACTGAGCACAGGCAGCAGATACGCTGACAGCCGATCCTGCTGCATCAACATCCACAGCTACAAGTCTCAGCCATCTTTAATCTTTGACGCACTGTTCCGATCTGGTGCACGACGGTATCTCCACAGTGTTTTAGGAATGTATTCAACTAACTAGGCACAAGGGATCCTGACAAGAACTAAAACGTACTGAGTTTCACTAACAACAGCAGGGTTTTAACTGTAAAACTTTGGATTCAGGAACATGCAGCAGAGCAAGCACAAGGTCAGTTTTCAAACTAGTATTAATTTGGGCAAGTCGTCCCTTTCCTCAGCCTAAGATAGCTGTCAAGCATAGCGGGTCATGATGAAAACCTGTTTTCGCTGTAGAGAGGAGTTGCAAATTTTCGATCTTCGATTTCCTCCTGTAAGAATGGGTTCCGTTTCCACAGCTGCAAGCTCGGCTTTCAGAAGAGAACACTTTCAGATAAAGCTCACGCCAGGGCCACATACCAGACCTACTACTTCAGACTCTCTGGGGATGTCCTGCCAGCATCGGCTCTCCTAAAGCCTCTCCAGGGGAGATCTGATGCACAGTTTAGGTTGAGAAGCACAATCACATGATGCTTCACCCATCCTGGTTTTAAATAGAATCCTGAACTGAAGAGCCATGTTTGCTACTAAAGACGTTACAAAAATTTTTAATTACGCGTCTTCCCTTCTGAGATGAATTTTGACATATTTATTCACAGCCATATTTAGAACAATTTCAATGACTCAGTGGTGTGTTATGCCCCCAAGTCCCCTTCCTTACCAGACACTCAGGCAGATGGACGGGAGGGAACGCACCTCAGTCCTGGCGGCAGAAGGAGGATGGATGGAGTTCCGTTGTCTTGGTTACTGCTCTGCTGAGCATCCCTCCTGGGTTGCTGAGCTCAGGCAGGGGACCTCACACCAGGCTACAGGTATTCCTGTGACCAGTGGTTGGAGCTAAGGGCTGAGATCTGTTACTGAATCTGGGAAATGGAAGCTGGGTCCACGTGATTTGAGAAGAATGGGAAAACAACTAAGTAGAATTTCAGATGCAGGGTGGCTTCTGGGAGCCTGTCCAGAGCCACTGACTTGTGGTCACACACTGGGCGCCTGTGCGTAAACACAGAGACACACTAGACGTGTGTGCTCACTGGGGGTTCTGTCCTGACGTGCACAGCGACTACCTCTGGAGGGAGCATCTAGCACATGTGGAGGAGGCCGGACCCAGGACGTGGAAGGAGCAGGGGCGCTCCCCACTGTTACAGAAGCAATGGCACATCTTTCCCCACATGTCTCACCTGCACTTCTGCATTACCGTCCTAAACTGCTTTACTGAGGTGTAATCACATACCACAGATCACACCCATCACTTCCAGGGCAGTGACTTTTAGCAACTTCACACAGTGTGCAACCACCGCCACAGTGCAGTTGTGGAACGCTGCCAGCACCACGAAAAGGGTCCGTGTACCCATCAGCAGTCGATCCCCAAGAGGACCTGCACGCCCAGGCACCCTCTCATCTAATTTCTGTCTCTGTAGATTTGCCCTTTGCGGGCATTTCATATCAACGGACTCCTGCAGGAAGTGGCCTTTTGTGTCTGGGTTCTTTCACTTAGCACAGTGCTTTGGAGGCTCACCCATGTGGCAGCAGAAAGCAGAAGCTCATCACTTTTCATCCATCTATGCTATTCCACTGAATGGCTACAGAATACTCTGTTTACCCCTCTCCAGCTGACAGACTTTTAGGCTGCTCCACTGTTTGGAGATTACAGACAGTGCTGCTGTGAAAGACATTCAAGGGCAAGTGTTTGTGTGGACATGGGTTTCATTTCTCATTTCCCCATGGTTTCCTTTCTTCTCTTGCACAGTGCACAGGCTACACCCTTCAGTCGGTGTGGAACAGAGGTGGTTGAAGCAGACCTCCTATCCTTGGTCTGGATCTCAAGAGGCAAGCATGCACTCAGACTCTGCTAGATGTGATGTGACGAGAGCTGGATGTTTCTCGGGGATGTTCTTCAGCACCACGATGACGATCCCCTCTATCCTGAGTTGGTTGGCCGTGTGTATTGATTTAGTTATTTACCTATTTGTCATGAACGGGTCTTGAAGGGTGTCAAATGCTTTTTCTTTGTCTGTCAAGATGACAGGTGGTTTCCGTCCTTCATTATATCAATACACTGTTTCCCATAACTGAAGGTGAGTGTTGGTCCAGTACTGCAATCCTGGGAGAGATCTCGCACAGCCCTTTGCAAAATGTTTCTCGATTTGGTTTGCAGATACGGTGTTGAGGGTGTATGCATCGCTATTCATGACAGATATGGGTCTGTAGCGTTCTGGTGATGGCAAGTCTGGCTTTGGTACTGGGGTAATACTGGGCTTATAGGATGAATTAGGAAACGTTCCCTCCTCCCTCCTGTCTATTCAGGAAGCATCTGTGAAGGATGGGTGCTATTTCTTCCTTAAACATTTGACAGATTTCACTGATGAAACCAGGAGGCCCAGGACTTCCCTTTGTGGGAAGGTCTTTAAATGAATGGTTCAGTATCGTTGCTTGCTACAGGTACATTCAGATTTGTTATTTGGCCACTGCATTTAAGCCAACTCCCATCCAGGATTCTCTGGCCTGTTGGTTCCTAAGGCTCGGTCTCCGGCCTAGAATTTGACGTGCTGCACATCTCTGCCCATCACCGGATTCTGGCTCCTACTCTGTAACTGGGGAGAGTATGCTGCTCAGAAGTGACCCCCAGATCACCAACGCCCAATGGGCAGGTTGGGGATACAGACTTTGAGGTGGGGAGGGGGTGGCACAGCTGATATCTTCATTTATAGCCGCCTATCCATCCTCCGGGCGCCCTCATGCAGGCTGTGGGTAATTCTGCAGTTGGGACTGGCACAGCAAGGACCCAGAGTACCCTGTCCCCTCCCCCGCCACGTCCACTTCATCTACCCTGATCCTTGTCATTCTTCTCGTCTCCTAGCAACGCAGCCTCACAGGGGATCAGTGACGCACTCGCCACCACATCTAAGGGTGTCAGATCTCCTCTCTGCTTAATGACTCAACCTCGAGGGCAGGGACTGGCCATGCAATTCCTCCTCACCTCCCCATCTCAACAGCCAACCTGGCATGGCATGGAGGGGATGTAACATATACAGTGAAAACATTCATGATTGGCTAAATGAGGGACTGTGGATGGCAGGATCGACCTGGGTTGGCTGCTGGAGTGAGCCCATCGCATCCCACCCTGGGGATCTTGCCCCAGGCGGGGATGACCATCCCTGCCCCAGCGCACTGTGGCTACCATCAGGGACGTACCTTATCCAGACTTGGTGTGCCACCAGCTGTGGACGGACACGGAAGTCACCGGGTCCTCCTACGTCACCCCAGCCTTTATGGAGGGTACGGTTGGGGATGCTCTGTCAGAAATAAGCCTGCGCTCATATGGCCTATTAGTCTATGACAAGGGAGCCAAGAACATCCATCAGGGAAAATGCTGTCTCTTTAATAAATGGTTACGGAAAACTGGACCCCCTTTTTTTACACAACATTCAAAAATAAACCACAACAACAGAAGATTAAAGACGAAATTGTTAGACCTTAAACCATAAAGCTCCTAGAAGACGACGTAGGCAGTATGCTGGTTGACATAGGTCTTAGCAATAGTTTTTTTGATATGTCTCCTCAGGCAAGAGCAACGAAATCAGAAAGAAACAAATGGGAGTTCATCAAACGAAAAAGCTTTTACACAGCAAGGGAAACCGTCAACAAAGGAAAAAGGCAACCTGCCGAGTGGGAGAAGATATGAGCAAGCGACACACATCCGAAAAGTCGTAGATGTCCAAAACAGCTAAAGGACTCATAGAATGTATTGGGAAAAACACCCAAAACCCGATTTTAAAATGGGGCAAAGCACTGAAGACATTTCTGCAAAGACGAGATACAGATGGCTAATAGACATATGAAAAGATGCTCAACATCTCCTCATCAGGGATTAGAAAATCAAGACCACAGTGAAGTACTTCCTCATACCTGTCAAGTAGCTCTTATCAAAAAGACAACGGGTAAGAAATGTTGGGGAGGATGCAGAGAGAAGGAAACCCTCGTGCGGTGTTGGTGGAAATGTATATCGGTGCAGCCACTATGGAGACAATGAGGCTTTCCTCAAAAACTGAAAACAAGAACTACCATATGGTCCAGCAGTTCCACTTCTCGGTATTTTTCTCAAGAATAGAAGAAACACTAGTCACAAAAGATATATGTGCTCCTCTGTTCACTGCAGCGTCATTTACAGCCAAGGGGAGCCAAGATATGGAAGGAACCTAAGTGCCCATCGATAGATGAGTCAAAAAGACAGAAATGGTGTACACACACACACACACACACACACACACAGAGTGGAATATTACTCAGCAATAAAAAAAGAATGAAATCTTGTCATTGTCGACAACATGGATGGACCTAGAGGGTGTTATGCCAAGTAAAACTATGCACACAGAGAAAGACAAATACCACACCATTTTATTTACATGTGGAACCGCAGAAATAAAATAAGAGAACACGGGAAACGAGAGAGAAATAGAGTCAGAGACACAGAGAACAAACTGGTGGTTATCAGAGGAGGAGGGAGTAGGGAGATGTGTAGAACAGGGAAGGGATTAGCAGACACAAACTTCCAGTTATAAAATAAGTCATGGGAATGGAATGTACACACAGGGAATATAGTCAATAATCTTGTAAGAAATCTCTGTGGTGACACATGGTAACCAAACTTATCATAGCAATTCATTTCATAATGTTTAAAAATATGGAGTCACTTTGTTGTGCACCTGAAACAAATATAGTATCATACATCAACTTTGGGCCTCCCCAGTGGCTCAGCGGTAAAGCATCCTCCTGCAATGCTGGAGCTGCAGGAGGCGTGGGTTGGATTCCTGGGTCAGGAAGATCCCCTGGAGGAGGGCATGGCAGCCCACTCCAGTACTCTTGCCTGGAGAATCCCATGGACAGAGGAGCCTGGCGGGCTACAGTCATGTGGTCGCAAAGAGTTGGACATGACTGATGTGACTTAGCATGCATGCACGCATGGCAACTTTACTGAAGAAATAAAGAGTGGGGGCTCTGAATGGAGGATGCTGAGGTTTGTGGGTCACTTTTCCTCTGGCGGCCTATGTGACCCTAAGCCATCCCCCTAACTTCTCTGTCCTCTGCTTTCTCACCTCATCAATTAGGATTGAAATCTTCCAAAATGATGGGTCTTTGAAGGAGGAGTAACTAAGATGACATAAAGAAATATATTGAATGTGGTCTGATACCTGATAAAGGATGAACAACCTTGAAATGCCAGGTTAGCCCTGCTAAACGTGCCCACGCTGACTAAATTCATGCCTCTGAGTTTCAAGAAGAAAAGCTCCCTTGGGAGACAAGTCCTGCAAGATGGGCTGAGCTCTGAAGCTCTCTGATGAGATCACAAGTTCAGACTCCAATAAATATACCCGTTCTCAAGCGCCTCTGTCTACAGAAGACTCGTGGATTTCTGCAGAACTATAGCTCTGGGGACTAGCTGAGAGCACAGACTGACAGACAGCAGAATTCATTTTCACTTCTGAAGAATCTCACGGGCACTTGCTGCCTACACAACACTGGGCTCTGAGTGTGGGGAGGAAAAGTACATTTCATCACTCATGTCTCCAGTAATGAAAAGGGAAGCTATTTGTTATTAGGGGAAAGATGTTTGTGAATCACAGATCTGAGAAAGGTCTTATATTCAGAATACGTAAGGAATTTTAAAATTGTAAAGGACAAAATGTAGTGAAAGAGGACAGATCCTTGTGCCAGGGATTGGGGTGTGGGAGGGGAAACCAGAAAGGGGCAGCACCTGGGCGTTTTTAGGGTGATGGACGTGGCCTGTGTCCTGGCCGTGGTGGTGATCACTGGAATCTCTCCATGTGTCAGAGCTCAGAGAGCTGCACACCCAAGGACAAGCAGGCCAGGAATTCCCTGGAGGTCCAGGGGTTCAGAATGCGCCTGCCATATAAAATTAATACACAGAAATCCATTGCATTCCTATATACTAATAAGGAAAAATCAGAAAGAGTAATTAAGGAAACAATCCCATTCACCACTGCAATGAAAAGAATAAAATACTTAGGAATAAATTTACATAAAGAGACAAAAGACCTGTATACAGAAAGCTATAAAAAAAAAAACTGAAAAAGAAATCAACAATGACACAAATAGATGGAGAAATGTACCACGTTCTTGGATTGGAAGAATCAGTATAGTGAAAATGACTCTACTACCCGAAGCAATCTGTAGATTCGTCACAATCCCGATCGAACTACCAGAGGTATTTTCCACAGAGCTAGAACAAATAATTTCACAGTTTGTATGGAAACACTGAAGACTCTGAATGCCCAAAGCAATCTTGAGAAGGAAGAATGGAACTGAAGGAATCAACCTTCCTGACTTCAGACTATACTACAAAGCTACAGTCATCAAGACAGTATGGTACTGGCACAAAGACAGAAATATAGATCAATGGAACAAAATAGAGAACCCAGAGATAAATCCACACACCTATGCACACGTTATCTTTGACAAAGGAGGCACAAATATACAATGGCGTAAACAAAGTCTCTTCAACACGTGTTGCTGGGGAAGATGCTCAACTACGTGTAAAAGAATGAAACTGGAACACTTTCTAACACCATACACACAAAAAAACTTAAAATGGATTAAAGATCTAAATGTAAGACCAAAAACTATGAAACTCTTAGGAGGAAACCATAGGCAGAACACTCTCTGACATAAATCACAGGAAGATCCTCTATGACCCACCTCCCAGAGTAATGGAAATAAAAACACAAATAAACAAAAGGGACCAAATTTAACTTAAATGCTTTTGCACAATGAAGGAAACTATAAGCAAGGTGAAAAGACAGCCCTCAGAATGGGAGGAAATAATAGCAAATGAAACAACTGACAAAGAATGAATCTCCAAAATATACGAGCACCTCATGCGGCTCAATACCAGAAAAACGAACAACCCCCAAAAAAGTGGGCAAGAGATCTAAACAGACATGTTTCCAAAGACATACAGATGGCTACCAAACACATGAAGAGATACTCAACATCACTCATTATTAGAAAACTGCAAATCAAAACCACAGTGAGGTATCATCTCACACAGGTCAGAATGGCCATCGTCAAAAAGTCGACAAACAATAAATGCTGGAGATGGTGTGGAGAAAAGGGAACCTTCTTCCACCGTTGGTGTAAATGCAAACTGGTACAGCCACTGTGGAGAACAGAGTAGAGATTCCTTAAAAAACTGGGAATAGAACTGCCACACGACCCAGCAATCTCACTGCTGGGCATACACCTCAAGGAAACCAGAAGCGAAACAGGCACATGTACCCCAATGTTCACAGCACCACTATTTACAATAGCTAGGACAGGGAAGGAACCTAGATGTCCATTGGCAGATGAATGGATAAGGAAGTTGTGGTGCATATACACAAAGGAATGTTCATTTCAGTTCAGTCGCTCAGTCGTGTCCGACTCTTTGCGACCCCATGAATCGCAGCACGCCAGGCCTCCCTGTCCATCACCAACTCCCAGAGTTCACTCAGACTCACTTCCATCGAGTCGGTGATGCCATCCAGCCATCTCATCCTCTCTCGTCCCCTTCTCCTCCTGCCCCCAATCCCTCCCAGCATCAGAGTCTTTTCCAATGAGTCAACTCTTCCCATGAGGTGGCCAAAGTACTGGAGTTTCAGCTTTAGCACCATTCCTTCCAAAGAAATCCCAGGGCTGATCTCCTTCAGAATGGATTGGTTGGATCTCCTTGCAGTCCCTGGGACTCTCAAGAGTCTTCTCCAACACCACAGTTCAAAAGCATCAATTCTTGGGCACTCAGCCTTCTTCACAGTCCAACTCTCACATCCATACATGACCACAGGAAAAACCATAGCGTTGACTAGACGGACCTTAGTCGACAAAGTAATGTCTCTGCTTTTGAATATACTATCTAGGTTGGTCATAACTTTACTTCCAAGGAGCAAGCGTCTTTTAATTTCATGGCTGCAGTCACCATCTGCAGTGATTTTGGAGCCCCAAAAAATAGTCTGACACTGTTTCCACTGTTTCCCATCTATTTCCCATGAAGTGATGGGACCGGATGCCATGATCTTCGTTTTCTGAATGTTGAGCTTCAAGCCAACTTTTTCACTCTCCACTTTCACTTTCATCAAGAGGCTTTTTAGTTCCTCTTCACTTTCTGCCATAAGGCTGGTGTCATCTGCTTATCTGAGGTTATTGATATCTCTCCCGGCAACCTTGACTCCTGCTTGTGTTTCTTTCAGTCCAGCGTTTCTCATGATGTACTCTGCATATAAGTCAAATAAGCAGGATGACAATATACAGCCTTGACATACTCCTTTTCCCATTTGGAACCAGTCTGTTGTTCCATGTCCAGTTCTAACGGCTGCTTCCTGACCTGCATACAGATTTCTCCAGAGGCAGGTCAAGTGGTCTGGTATTCCCATCTCTCTCAGAATTTTCCACAGTTTATTGTGATCCACACAGTCAAAGGCTTTGGCATAGTCAATAAAGCAGAAATAGATGTTTTTCTGGAACTCTCTTGCTTACTCAGCTATAAAAAGGAACGCATTTGAATCAGTGCTAATGAGGTGAATGAACCTGGAGCCTGTTATACAGAGAGAAGTCAGTCAGAAAGAGAAAGACAAATACTTATATTAATGCCTATATATGGAATTTAGAAAGACGGTAGCAACGATTCTACATGCAAGGAAGCAAAGGGGACAGAGACGTACAGAACATACTTTTCAACTCAGTGAAAGAAGGCGAGGGTGGGATGACTTGAGAGAATAGCAGTGAAACATATACATTACCATATGTAAAACAGATGACCAGTGCAAGTTCAAGGCATGAAGCAGGGCACCCAAAGCCGGTGCTCTGGGACAACCCAGAGGGATAGGGTGGAGAGGCAGGTGGGATGGGGGTTCAGGAGGGGAGGACACATGTATACCTGCGACCGATTCATGTTGATGTATGGCAAAAACCATCACAATATCATATAGTAACTATTCTCCAATTAAAATACATTAATGATTAAAAAAAAAAAAAGAATCCACCTGCCAATGCAACAGGCAGGCGTTCAATCCCTAGTCCAGGAAGATTCCACGTGCCGCAGGGCAACAAAGATGTTGTGTCACAGCTACTGAACCCACCTGCTCCGACTACTGAAGCCCTCGAGCCTAGAGTCCATGCTCCGCAACGAGAGAAGTCTCTGAAATGAGAGGCGCATGCACCGCCACTAATGAATAGTCCTCCTCCACAACGAGAGAAAGCCCTCGTGCAGCAACAAAGACTCAGTGCACCCAACTCTAAATAAATACATAAGAAGAAAGAAAACCGGGCCAATCTTACTGTATGTTCATTTGAAAAATCCAGTGGTAGATACCAAAGTAGGTGCATCTCTCTATATCCTTTGAATGATCATTATCTTGGGTGAAGCTAACAAAAATTACATCACAGGCTATATTAAAATTTTAGATCAGCTTCCCAGGCACTGCTCTTTTCTAGAGAGCTACTTTTCTCAGAGAACTGTTACCTAGGAACTTTAGTCACCGGAACTGAGGCCTCCACCACATTCCAGGGCAGAAAGCAAAAGACAATAGGAGGACATGGTTCAAATCCTATGAGTTTATGAGTTGCCTGTGACCACTGGCTAGGATGAACACACATCCCAGAGTCTCTTCACATTTCAGTAACTGAAACCTGTATTTCAACCACTTAGTTCAGTTCTTTAAGGCCACTGCTATCCTCTTAAACAAACACTTGGTGTGAAACACTTGGAAAATGACCTTAACCCAATTCACTCCCAACCTCTTTTCACATGTCACAAGGAGTCTCTCACGATGATATTGCCCCACCTAGAAAGCCAATTCTCAGATAAAGAAAAGAATTCACACACACACACACACACACACACACACACACACACACCCCTTGTGAAGAAATACTGAGATTTTAGAAAGTGACTCACAACTAACCCATGGTTCATCGTTCTTTTCTCTCTTCTCCCCCCATCCACGCTGAGAAATGAATATTTGGCCATGCTGTCTGATTTGCCCACCAATTTGCTCATACCACACACAGGATGTTGTTACAAGCGAGCCTATACACAAGGCATTGACACCAGCCAGCCCTACTGAAGTCGGGTACCTGGGGGCAGGGAGGTGGCTGGGGCAATAAATTCATCATCTCATTTCCTTCATCACCCTACCCCATTTCATTCCCTGCAGTCACTTGGCCCAAACGAATAACGATCTCGCACCAAATCTATGCTTAAAGCACCACCGCCTCAAGTTTCCTTCATTATCTCATGTGGCTTCTGAGGCCAGGGAACAGATTTTACTTGAGATGAGTAAAGCTAGAGAGACAGCACGTTGGCCAGAGATTCTGTTTGGGAGGTGACGTCTCTCAGTGTACTCTTTATGACCCCATGGACCAAGGCTCCTCTGTCCAGGGGATTCTCCAGGCGAGAATACTGGAGTGGGTTGCCATGCTCTCCTCCAGGGAACCTTCCCGACCCAGGCATTGAACCCAGGTGTCCCAATTCCCCTGCACTGCAGACAGATTCTCTACCGCTAAGCCCCCGGGAAACCCATGATGAACCTAGACAGCATATTAAAAAGCAGAGACATCACTTTGGTGACAGAGGTCTGCAGAGTCAAAAATATGGTTTTTCCAGTAGTCGTGTACAGATGTGTCAGTTGGATCATTAAGAAGGCTGAGTGATGCTTTCGAATTGTGGTGCTAGAGAGATGACCCTTTAGAATCCCTCAGACAGTAAGGAGAACAACTCGGCCAATCCTAAAGAAAATGAATACTGAATACTCTGAATACTCACTGGAAGGACTGATGCTGAAGCTGCAATACTTTGGCCACCTGATGAGAATAGCTGACTCATTGGAAAACACTCTAATGCTGGAAAAGATCGAAGGCAGGAGGAAAAGGGGGAGACAGAGGGTGAGATGGTTGTGTTAGCATCACCAACACAATGGACATTACTTTGATCAAACTCAGGGAGATAAAAAATATAAAACGAAAAGAAAAAAAAATAAAAACAAACTCGGAGATAGTGTAGGACAGAGGAGCCTGGCGTGCTGCAGTCCAAGGGCTCGTTAATAGTCAGACATGACTGAGCGACTGAACAACCACCACCACCACCACCCTACCTTTGAGCTTCCCTAAGGTGCCACAGCCTCACTCTCAGCAGAGCTAAGAAGCTGTGTCTGTCAGTGGTAAAGGCTGAGACTCAATGTCTTCACACTCTCAGCAGCCCCTGCTTAGGGTTGATGGCGAGTCCTTGGAACACTCATCACTCCCTCCCAGAGCTCAGACCATAGAGCCTTCTCACAACAGTAATGGAGGACCCTACCCTGGTACAGAATTGGGAGTTGGAGCTGTTTACCCCTCTCAGTGTGTTTTCTCCCTTTACATTCACTTCCACATTTCTTCCTTGAGTCACCGAATCCAAGTCCACTCACCCCCAACTGGTCCCTGCAACAAGCTGCACCTGCCTCTCCAGCACATCTCTAGCACCACATGCACAGGGTGGGTGCATGTACCCCCTGTGCGGTGTATCTTCTTTCTCCTTTCTCTTCGGAATCTGTCAACTCCCAGACATCACAAAAAGGGCTCCAGATCGATCGCCCACAAAGGGGGCCCCTGGTGCTGCAGGGGAGGCTGTGACTCTCATTCACAGCCTGGGTCAAAGCAGGACTGTGTTATAAGCGCCACAAGCTCCCCCACTGCATCATGGGAGCCAAAACAGCAAAGGTCTGAAAGTCCTAACACAGACATTTCCGAGGATAGAACACCAGTGTCTTCCTTGGGACCTGTGAGCTGTTGTTTGGTTTGGGCCTATAGCGTCAGTGACCTTTTTCACAATGCTTGCAGGCTTAGCCAGCCTTCCTTCAGGACCTCTCTACTCCCCACAGCCCCCCACCTACTGTATCAAAGATATTACTTCTGACTTCAGTGCGCCCATTGGGTTTTCACCTGGCAGGGATGCCAATGGAACTTTTTTACGCTGAAACCTCAAGATACCTGAGGAGAACGAGTCTTCAGAAAGTCCAGTTTTCAATTATAATAGAAAAACTGCCTATGTAACAATGAAGATACAACAGATTAAAATACTAATAAAATGTTATTTGGAAATTAGCTAGAATGTCACACTTAGGAGAAAAAAACTTAGTATGTGGCCTATTGCCTTCCACGTTTTGTTCTCTGCATTTAAGAAAATTACGAGATGGGGGAGGTAATGTCTTCATGATATCGTATCTGTGGTTCTATCTGTTTATCACTATGGTTATGCTACTTTCCATAGTGATGAGGGTGCTGTACTAATGTCGGTCAAAGAAACACTGTTTAGACCTCGGTATGGACCAGGAACTGTTCTCTGTGATGTGTGCATGTTGACATGACACCCCATGGTCTTTCACGCACCTAGGAGACGCTGTGTTCAATCCATACACAGATCCATAGTGATGTTTCATGTGGATGGAGAGGTTGATCTGCCTTTGGACCCAGAGTACACCAGACACTGCACTGTATTCCAGATTGGGGGTCTGATATCACACCTGGCTGTTTCTCTCTGGCCTGGGCACCAATCTGACTCAGCTCTTGCCAGCTAGGTGACTTTGTGCACATTCATTCACCCATTAACGTCTACGTGTCTCTGCTCCTCAGCTGCCCAAAGGGATGACAGCAGTAAAAATGCTAACCTCACAGTGTTGCTGTGAGTACTCCAAGACTTCATTATGTGTTTATGTACGGAGAGCTAAGCACGGTCCAGAAGGGGAGCTCTTCTTCTTGTGTCTCTTCACTTCTGTTTCCGCCTGTACTAGTATCCCCCTGTCCCTGCCCCCACGCTTTCACCTCCCCCACCCCTACTCTGCTCTCTCTCCCCTGTGCCCCTGTCCTCAGACTCTCCATCCCAGAACACAGCTGAACATCTTCTCACGATTTATCTCAGAAAATACCATCACCCTTGGATTAAACAATCATGAATATTAGCAGAAAAAATAAGAAACACAATAAACGGGCAATGTTAAAACTACACAAGAAATAAAGCATTGCTGATGAAAGTCTGACTACTAATATTTTCATATTTTCATCAGATTCAGATCTTCAGAATTTGATATATGAGAATTAGACTTGATAAAACAATGGCAGAAAAATTAATGCAATGTGGTTCCTTAAATAAGACCTAATGAAGTGGGGGCACATGGTGTGTTCACGGGTTGAGAAATTCAATATAATTAGGATGTCAGTAGTCCCCATACAGATCCATCAATTTCATACAATTCCAGTCAGAAATTCCAGCAGGACTTTTTTTGTACATATAGACTAATTGATGATAAAATTTCTGTGGTAAGGCAAATGAACGAGAATAGCCAAGTGATTCTGAAAAACAACGTCGGAGGATTAACACTAACCTGAAATTTACTTTGCACCTTCAACCAAATGTTGTAAGCAACTAAGTGTCTATGAAGGGACGAATGGATAAAGAAAACGTGGTGACACCGGTCAGAACGGCCACCATCAAAAAGTCTACAAACAACAAATATGACCCAGCAATTCCACTGCTGGCAGACACCCCGAGGTAACAGACACATGTACCCCAACGTTCACTGCAGCACTGTTTACGATAGCTAGGACATGGAAGCAACCGAGATGTCCATTGGCAGATGAGCGGATGAGGAAGCTGTGGTACATATACAACGGAATATTACTCAAGTATAAAAAGGAACGCGCTTGAGTCAGTTCTAATGAGGTGGATGAACCTGGAGCCTATTATACAGAGTGAAGTAAGTCAGAAAGAAAAAGAGAAATACTGTATATTAACGCATATATATGGAATTTAGAAAGACGGAACCAATGATCCTACATGCAGGGCAGCAAAGGAGACACAGACGTAAAGAACAGACTCTGGGACTCAGTGGGAGGACTCGGTGGGAGGATTTGAGAGAATAGCATTGAAACATGTACATTACCATATGTAAAATAGATGAGCAGTGTTAAGTTCCATGCATGTCGCAGGGCACCCAAAGCCAGTACTCTGGGACAACCCCGAGGGATAGGGTAGGGAGGGAGGTGGGAGGGGGGGTTCAGGATGGGGGGACACGTGAATCCCTATGGCCGATTCATGTTGATGTATGACAAAAACATCACAATATTGTAAAATAATTATCCTCCAATTAAAATAAACTAATTTAAAAAGAGGAAATGTGGTGATATATACAACGGAATATTATTCAGTCACAAAGAAGAAAATTACGCCTTTTCCAACAACAGGAATGGACTTCAAAGGCTTTATGCTAGGCGGAAAAAGTGAAAGAGAGAAAGGCATGTATTGTATGTTCTCATTTACATGCAGAATCTAAAAAAGTCAAACTTACAGAAATTTCTAAGAGTTTGGAATGGTGGTTTCCAGGGCCTGGGGAAAATGTTGAATACAGGGTACAAACTTACAGGTATGAGATGAATAAGTTACGTGGATCCAATGTATAGCATGGTGAGTATAATGAACAAAACTGTATAATACAGCGTAAGCTTAGAGGGTAGATCTGAGATGTTATTTCCTCAACATTTTTAAAAAAGGATTATGTGAGGGGATGAGAGGGCCAACCCTGTTGTGGCCAAATATGTGTGTATCAAATCATCACATTGGCATCTTAAACTTACAGGTTACATGTCAATAATACCTCAAAAAAGGTGGAAAAAGTAAGAGTCCTGAGTGTTTCCAGTGGGAGAGCCCTCAAGCTATATTCTGTGTCCCTCCGACATCTCCCCATCATTCTTGAACTTTCCCTTATTACTGACATGACAAGGTGAACCAGGCTCATTTATCCTTTCCTTCCTCAGCCTGGGAGCCCATCGTTTAGTGGAGAAAGGTGTTCAGAAGCTAGGATCTGGGGACTGGTGTTATTCTTTCCATTGGAATGTTGCTGTTTCCAGTAACTTGGGAATATATGTGTGCACACAATCACACACACAAACACAGAGACACACATCTATAGTTATACATCAGTCTAGCCACAATGCACACCGATCGAATACAAGAAGTTTGCATGGAGACCTTTAATTCCTAGAATTCCTAGGAATTTGTTCTAGTTTACTTCCTTTCCACACTGGAAATTCCCTTTTCCAAAAATGACAGACGTGGCTCTCAGCATTCTTATGTATTTGCTGAGTTGATGAATCCCAATGCAGATAAGTGAGCCTTCCTCCACAAAAAGGTCCTCTTCACAATCTATGCAGAACCATCCCTTGCCCTTGACTTCCACACCTCACTCAAGCTTGAATTCATGAAGCAGTTAGCCTCCTTCCCACCCAATCCCCAGGGATATCCTTCTTTCCACCTTGGGCTCTGACTCTCCAGGCAGGGATGCCCCTTTACACATACACATGCCTTGCCTGGCAACACCTAATGGCTTTAGGACTGACTTGTTCAGGCACCAAAAAGGGAAGGGAAAGAAAGGGTAGGGAGAGGAATAGGTGAATATGTCCTAATACAGTCAGCCAATCAACGTGAACTGGGCCAAACCCAAGCAATGTGATGAAGCCAGTCTTTTTTGTTTTCCCCCCTCACTGTCCTCCAACTTCCCTTCCTGCCTCTGTCCTTTGCCCCAGTTCCTTTTTCTTCGTAAGTCCTGCCCTCCATCAAGAGTACCAATGTTATGAGGCATGATTCCCACAGTATAACTGATCTCTGCTGCTTGGCTGACATTCAGCGTGACATCCCTGCAGACAGGACACTCACACTCTCTCTCACTCATCACGGATCAGAGGCTTCACTCCTAATTTCAGGGATAGGTAGGAGAGAAGGTGCAGGGCACATGTTGGAGCCTTCAGTCCTTCATCTGTGAAATGCGGATGATCACAAATTGTGGGAGACACGGAGACAGCAGCAACCAGACCCCTTTCAATGGGTGCTACATGCCAAACCCCGTGCATCACAGGACTCCTTGACATTCAGGAGCACGCCAAGTAGGTGTCCATGCCAGGACAGTTGCATCCGTTGGTCCTTCTGCCTGGAATGCTCTTCCCTTAGATAACCCCACGGCCTGCTCCCTCACTTCCTCCAGATCTCTGCTTACTTGCCATCTTTCAGGGAGACTTTCCCTCATTGCTTTATATAAAATAATAACATCATACCTACATATACCCTTTCCCCTGATCTAACATTACCTTTCCTCATAGTGCCTGCCACCCCTGATTTATTTACTGACCACCAAGTCTATGAAAGGAGAGACGTGGTCAGTTCTGTCCTGTCACAAACTCCTCCAATAGTGCTCAGGTATATGGCAGGTGCTCAGAAAACATTTGTGGAAGGACATTCTGGAGCCAGGCAACACACACTGCTAACATGCACAGGTACCCTACAAGACGCGCACTGACCCACTGTAATAATTAGGATGCATACTGAGATTCCAGGAGACAACTGATACGCTCAACAACACACAGTCAGCATGTGAGGTTCAAGGCCTCGGAATCATTCTGCCAGCTTCCAAACCCTCAGTTCCCGGACAGACACCTCACAGCCAAGAACATAAGAGGTTTTATTTCTGACACAGAGACTCCAGACAGCTCAGATAGATACCCAGAGACACCAAAAAGAACTCACTGAATCTCTGCACAGAGAGCACACAACTCGTCTCAGACCCTCAAACACAACTGAGACCATAACCATACACACTGTGACAAAGACCCTCCAAACAGACCAAAGTCTTCCAGACAGAAACAAATGAGAGCTGCACAGATACTTCACATCATGGAGACTGACTCCCAAACCACTCGACACTTCCCAATCTAATACAAAAACCCTAAACAGAAAGACAGAATTTTTAATAACTCAAGAACATCCTATAACCTTTAGATAAAGTCCCCAGACAGATGGAAAACCTGCACCCTGTGCACAGATCCCCAAGCGGCTGATAGTTAACACCTTTACATGAACCCATCCTTAAAGCAGCTCAGAGACATCACAACATGGGACCCTGAATCAAAAACTCAGAGCTCTCACAGTCTGGGGTGCACACGCCTACACAGAGATCTCACACCCAGAGAAAGCTCCAAAAATGCACACCCCGGAATACAGGCACACGCATCCTAGGGGCTCTGTACTATGCCTCGCAAAATCCACTCAGATCAAATATTCCATCACTCACAACTCCGCCCAAAGGCTCAAGGAGATCAAATGTACCCAAACAGCACCTGTGTCGTCACACGTAGCAATACACAACCCCAAGCTGCCAGATACACTTTACTCTCCAGGGAGAGACACCAAACTCAGAGACCTCTCCCTGGACAAGAATTGCATGCATTTGTGCAAATGACCGTGCGTGGCCACACGATACAGACTGAGCGAGAGCTAAACAAGACTGAAACGCCGTCAGCATGCTCCTCCAGCGACAGCGCCAAACCTCGCCACTAACTAGGGCAGCCATTCGACCCCTTCGGGAAAAGCAGTAAAACTCAGAGAAAAATTGTATGCGCTGAAAAGCCGCGCACGGCAACGCAGGCGCACGCGTACACACACAGGCCTGTGGCCCTCAGTTCCAGCTCTGCGATCCCAGTGCCCGTACCAGCCAGCCAGCCAAATCGAAGGGGGCCGACCAAGGAAAGCCGGAGTCCCGGGATTTCCGAGCCTATTCGCGTCCCGGAAGAGCTGAGTCCGGCAAGCACGCGGTGACCAATCAATGCCCAGAACGCTTCCTGACGCCATACCCGCAACTGGCAGCCTATCTCGCTCCGTAGCCATCCCCCTTGGGTGAAACCGTGTAGAAACCGAGGGGTGAGGTTGGAAAAGAGACGAAGAAAGTTGCAGCTTAATACCGGTGTCCACTCAGACTCGAATGCCACGGGAAGACGGAATGGAGCGAATGGGTATGGACCCATGGCGCCACGAGTGCCTCCGCTGGGAAGTGTGGTCGACTCCCGACGCGGTGTAAAGGGGCTCAGCGTTGTCACACGCCCTCTCCCAATGGTACCTTCCAGAGTGGGTGGTCTTACCGCTACCCCTCAGTGGTACATTCCAGGACAAAAGTGTTTCATCTCGCGCGCCCCTTGGTGGTGAGACTGAAGAACAGCCGATCTAGATGCCGGTGGCCCATTAGAGGATGATCCTCCTCCACGGGTGGAAAGGCAAAGTTAGGATGAAAACCCCGCCGATTGCTGCTGTCTTGGACCCAGAAAAAAGTCTTCGTAAACTGAAGATTACTTCTCTGTAGGAGCCACTATCGTAACAGGAAGCATTGAAACCGTTTTCTCTGTACTTGTTTGTGTTTTCCTGTTTAGTTACAGAATCGGTTTCATCGGGAAAGCCAGCCACGGTCCGGAGAAAGCTTCCGACTGGGATCTGAAGGCCTGGCATGGGGAAGGCCTCTGTCGTGGACTGCGAGTAATACTGAAAAGACAACAGGACATTCCATTCTGTTAGGAAAGGGGTGAGCTCCAAGGGGACCCAAGGATACCGTGCAGATGAAATAAAGACCACAGCTTTCTCACCATCTTGTCATCCCTGAATATGTTCCCTAGCAGAATCCTCAGCCTGTCTAGCTATGCCTCTCTCAACAAGTTCAAATTTGTTTATTCATTCCGTCATTCTTTCATTCTCTCCACAGTTTGTGTCAAGCACAACTATGTGTGTTAGGAAAGAGAAAATCAACTTTGGCTTCATGAAACTTATATTGTGTTGGGGTCATACAGCCCCAAAAGATAAGTAATTTTCAGGTGTTCATAACTGCTGTGATTAACATTAAACCGGGATAGTGAAACGGGGGTGGGGGGGGGGAGGGGGGGAATGATACCTAGAAAGAGTGGTCAGGGAAGTTCTTTCTAAGATTGTGACATTTGAGTAAAAGCCTAGAGGAGATGGCCTATCTGGGAGAAAATTATCCCAGACAGAGTTAGGGCCAGTTGAAAAACTGGGGCTTGGAGCTCAGTGTGCTGCTGCTGCTAAATCGCTTTAATCGTGTCCGACTCTGTGCGACCCCATAGATGGCAGCCTACCAGGCTCCTCTGTCCCTGGGATTCTCCAGGCAAGAATACTGGAGTGGGTTGCCATTTCCTTCTCCAGGAACTCAGTGTAGTGTGTATGACAAGAGTGAGGAGGCCTGTGTGACTGTCACAGCATAATGGTGGGAGAGCCAGGAGATCTGATGAGAGAGGTAATGAGGGTCAGGTCCCATAGGGCTTTCTGGCCAGAGGGGGTACTTTGACTTGAGCCACAGGAGGTTTCTTACCAGAGGAACCCCTAGGCTTCTCTCAGAGAGCCAGATCACACAGTGATTTTTGAGGAGCTCTTGATTTACACCAGAAAAACCACAGGCCATCTGCAATTGAACATGCCTTTCCTGGAATCCCCTACACTCAAGGAGAATCCCCCCTACTGCTCCCAGTGAACATCCGTGTCAATCGAAGATACCCTCAGGAGAGACAAAGCCAAGGAACCTCTTGGTGTGAGTGAGGTCACACTGAGTCTTGCAAAGGCACAGAGGGATGATATAACAAGCTCAGAGATGGCAGAGAAAAAGACAAATATAGAGCATTAGACAGGGACAGAGAGACTATTTCTGGCAGCAAACTGTCCCCACTTAGTTAGCACCCACCTACAGGCCCCCAGCCCTGCTACTGGATGATGTACAGTCCATTTTCTCTATAGGAGAATAAAAGCCTCTCCCCAGGGACTGTCTCTAGGGAATGACTCAGTTGCCCATGGCCTGGGCTTTAATCATGCTCCCTTAACACACATCCGGGGCCTCTGCCTATCATGATAAGGACATGTACCAGTCATAGCGAGGCTCATCTGTATATAAGGTCCCTCACAATTTCTCCAGCCCAGCTTTCCCTCCTGCTGATCTCAGTGCCAATGACTGCTTTATTGGGGGAAGAGAGGCAGGGATCTCTGCATTTGTGGTGGAGCCTTGTGCAAATTGGCGAATGTGAGGTTTCTCCCCAGCTACTTGGAGGCTCACCTCTGTGACTTTTAGCACCACCTCTCCAGGGAATATTAAGATTACATTCCATACACCAGGTTAAGAAGTTGTGTGTGTGATGGGGAGACACAGAGACATATCCTGACAGTGAGTCAGTCACAGGGTCCTTGTGGCCCTGTGCAAACGCCCCCCTACATTCTACCTGGCCAGGGTCGTGCTGAGTCTTCCCTGGCTCCACCAAGGAGCCCAAGCTTACATCTGGTTCCTCCCGTCATCATGAGCTGAGACCTCCTATCTGCAGTGGGCCTTGAGCTCCCTTCTGCAAATGCTGCCCTCCTTGTTGTGGGTTGGGCAGATTCACTGAGTGAGAGTGTGTACACGGTTTTTGTCACAGGACCCCTATCATGGGTGGTACTCATGTTCAGCAAGTATTGTGCTTAACAGGATTATTACCATGGGCTCCTGTAAACTGCACATGACTTACCCTTTCTGAGGATGGCACCCCAAGCTTTTATCTCTGTAGGGAGGCATGGTAGAAATCATAGCAAATGTGAAATCACAGGTCTACTTCTAAGACCCGTGAGAGTGGGGTCCATCCAGCCTTCCTCTTAAGACTATTGTCATATGCAGATACATGAACAGCTCAGAGGCCCAACCCTCTTGACAAAGACCCCCTAAATAGTTCAGAGACTTCATGCCCTGGGACAGATATCTGGAATCACCTCAGAGACTGCTCATCCTAGACTCCCACGCAAAACGGCTTTAATAGTTCACACCTGAGGACACAGACCCCAGCCAGCTCAGAAATTCCAACTGTAGACTCAGAAAAATTAGGATCCCTAAGACAAACAGCATCGCTCACAGCCAGTCCTACAGGGTTAAATTGTAACCACTGTGGTTGCTGAATGACAGTGCATCCTGAGGGATTCAGGATGAAAAACAGGATGAGGCCCTCTGTGCTTTGGACAAGCTGACCTTTATTTAGTTACACGCCTACCTCAGGAAAAGGTTCAGTGACCCCAGATTCTTGCATCTTCCCACACACAGAAAAGCATGAAAATGATTTACTTGTGATATCTGATCTCTGTGTTTCACAGGAATCTTTTACCAATATCCACACTTGACTGCATGTATTTCATAGCCAAAAATCATACTGACTTCTCTGCTGCCTCCTCAGAGCAGTTTCCTCAGAGCTAACAGAGTAACTGTGTCCCAGGCTATAGTCCCCAGAAGACCCTGAATTCAACTCAAGCTCACAACGCTTCTGTTGTATGCTTTTCTTTAAGTGGACACTACTCTAGCTAACAGCACCCCATTAGCTCTGAGGCTTCACACTTCTCCCCCACCACCCACAGGCTGCACCCTGGGACACAGAGCCCCAAATCTTCGCCTCTGGGCTTCTGTGTGGGCAGTGGCAGTGGGTTTCTGTTCAGTCACCCCAAGAGAGTGACGCGTCCAGTCTTGAGGTCCCTGCAACCTGCATTCACCAGCATGCCATCCTGAGGAATGCAAGTTCATTCCAGGGGTGGGGATTGCCTTAGAGCTGAGGGGTTCTGAAACTGATTTCCCATGTCTGGGTCCTGAGAATGGACCTACACACTCTAGTCACCTCTCATCGTGGTGACTTTGTATCCTGCCCAATCGGAGGTTTAGAGTGCATACCGGATCCACAGAACAAGCCCTGGGGAACTTGTCCTCTCTGTCATCTCTCAGCACCCACTGTGGGATCCTGAATTCTGAAGATAGGAGAGGTCTTCCCCTCACTGTGGCTATGACATCTCCCTTACATCCCTCTGATCATCTGTCATTTTCCAAAGTCCCTGTCCTGGTAACAGCTGCCACAAGTCCTCTCCCCAAATCCCCACCTCTCCCCTCATCTTCCACCAGGCCCTCCCTCCCACCCAGGGGCCTCTTTAGCCCCTCCCCTAGCCCTACTCCCAGGCCTCATTTATACCCTCAGCCCATTTGTGGCCTCTCACCCAGGACCAGTGCTGCCTCAGAGGATCCGGTGCTGCCTCAGAGGATCCCCTCAGGACCCTGCCTACTCCCTACATTCTGCAGGATACCTCTTTCCTGCCCACACACAGGGATCTGTCATAAAGTCCCTGAAAGAGCCAAACTGAAAATCTCTCCAGGATCCAGAGAAAATCCAGACCCAGACCAGGAGTCCAGGGCACTTCCCTCAGGGCTGGGGGGAAAAGGAGAGGGTCTGTGAGAGAAAGAGCTCGACTGAAGGTCACACAGGGGTGACAGGGTTTTCTTCAAGGGGCCTAGTGAGGAAGAAGTGAGATGGCACCTTAGAAGTGCTTCAGTTCAGTCACTCAGTCGTGTCCGACTCTTTGCTACCCTATGAACTGCAGCACGCCAGGCCTCGCTGTCCATCACCAACTCCCAGAGTCCACCCAAACCCATGTCCATTGAGTCGGTGATTCCATCCAACCATCTCATCCTCTGTCGTCCCTTCTCCTCCTGCCTTCAATCTTTCCCAGCATCAGGGTCTTTTCCAATGAGACAGCTCTTCGCAGGAGGTGGCCAAAGTATTGGAGTTTCAGCTTCAGCATCAGTCCTTCCAATGAACACCCAGGACTGATCTCCTTCAGCATGGACAGGTTGGATCTCCTTGCCGTCCAAGGGACTCTCAAGAGTCTGCTCCATCACCACAGTTCAAAAGCATCAATTCTTCGGCGCTCAGCTTTCCTTATAGTCCAACTCTCACAACCATACACGACCACTGGAAAAGCCATAGCCTTGACTAGACGGACCTCTGTTGGCAAAGTAAGATCTCTGCTTTTTAATATGCTGTCTAGGTTGGTCATAACTTTCCTTCCAAGGAGTAAGCATCTTTTACTTTCATGGCTGCAATCACCATCTGCAGTGATTTTGGAGCCCCCCCCAAATAAAGTCTGACACTCTTTCCACTGTTTTTCCATCTATTTGCCATGAAGTGATGGGACCGGATGCCATGATCTTTGTTTTTTGAATGTTGAGCTTCAAGCCAACTTTTTCACTCCCCTCTTTCACTTTCATCAAGAGGCTTTTTAGTTCCTCTTCACTTTCTGCCATAAGGATGGTGTCATCTGCATATCTGCGGTTATTCATATTTCTCCCAGCAATCCTGATTCCACCTTGTGCTTCATCCAGCCCAGCATTTCTCATGATGTACTCTGCATATCAGTTAAATAAGCAGGGTGACAATATACAGCCTTGACGTACTCCTTTTCCTATTTGGAACCAGTCTGTGGTTCCATGTCCAGTTCTAACTGTTGCTTCCTGACCTGCATACAGACTTCTCAAGAGGCAGGTCAGGTGGTCTGGTATTCCCATCTCTTTCAGAAGTTTCCACGGTTTATTGTGATCCACACAGTCAAAGGCTTTGGCATAGTCAATAAAGCAGAAATAGATGTTTTTCTGGAACTCTCTTGCTTTTTCCATGATCCAGTGGATGTTGGCAATTTGATCTCTGGTTCCTCTGCCTTTTCTAAACCCAGCTTGAACATCTGGATGTTCATGGTTCACGTATTTCAGAAGCCTGGCTTGGAGTATTTCAAGTATTACTTTACTAGCGTGTGAGATGAGTGCAATTGTGCAGTAGTTTGAGCATTCTTTGGCACTGCCTTTCCTTAGGATTGGAATGAAAACTGACCTTTCCAGTCCTGTGGCCACTGCTGAGGTTTCCAAATTTGCTGGCATATTGAGTGCAGCACTTTCACAGCATCATCTTTCAGGATTTGAAACAGCTCAACTGGAATTCCATCACCTCCACTAGCTTTGTTCGTAGTGATGCTTCCTAAGCCCCACTTGGCTTCACATTCCAGGATGTCTGGCTCTAGGTGAGTGATCACACCATCGTGATTATCTGGGTCATGAAGATCTTTTTTGTACAGTTCTTCTGTGTATTCTTGCCACCTCTTCTTAATATCTTCTGCTTCTGTTAGGTCCATACCATTTCTGTCCTTTATTGAGCCCATCTTTGCATAAAATATTCCCTTGGCATCTCTAATTTTCTTGAAGAAATCTCTAGTCTTTCCCATTCTATTGTTTTCCTCTATTTCTTTGCATTGATCCCTGAGGAAAGCTTTCTTATCTCTCCTTGCTATTCTTTGGAACTCTGCATTCATATGGGTATATCTTCCCTTTTCCCCTTTGCAACTAGCCAATCTGATCACATGGACCACAGCCTTGTCTAACTCAATGAAACTAAGCCGTGCCGTGTGGGGCCACCCAAGGCAGACGGGTCATGGTGGAGAGGTCTGACAGAATGTGGCCCATTGGAGAAGGGAATGGCATACCACTTCAGTATTCTTGCTTTGAGAACCCCATGAGCAGTATGAAAAGGCAAAAAGATAGGGCACTGAAAGAGGAACTCCCCAGGTCAGTAGGAGCCCAACATGCTACTGGAGATCAATGGAGAAATAACTCCAGAAAGAATGAAGGGATGGAGCCAAAGCAAAAACAACACCCAGTTGTGGATGGGACTGGTGATAGAAGCAAGGTGCAATGCTGTAAAGGCAATATTGCATAGCAACCTGGAATGTTAGGTCCATGAATCAAGGCAAATTGGAAGTGGTCAAACAGGAGATGGCAAGTGTGAACATCGACATTGTAGGAATCAGCAAAATAAGATGGACTGGAATGGGTGAATTTAATTCAGATGACCATCATATCTATTACTCTGGGCAGGAATCCCATAGAAGAGATGGAGTAGCCATCATATCAACAAAAGAGTCTGAAATGCAGTACTTGGATGCAATCTCAAAAACAACAGAATGATCTCTGTTTGTTTCCAAGGCAAACCATTCAATATCACGGTAATCCAAATGTATGCCCCGGCCAGTAACGCTGAAGAAGCTGAAGTTGAACAGTTCTATGAAGACCTACAAGACCTTCTAGAACTAACATCCCCAAAATATGTCCTTTTCATTTTAGCGGACTGGAATGCAAAAGGAGGAAGTCAAGAAACACCTGGGGTAACAGGCAAATTTGGCCTTGGAATACAGAATGAAGCAGGGCAAAGGCTAATAGAGTTCTGCCAAGAGAACGCACTGGTCATAGCAAACACCCTCTTCCAACAACACAAGAGAAGACTCTACACATGGACATCACCAGATGGTCAACACCGAAATCAGATTGATCATATTCTTTGCAGCCAAAGATGGAGAAGCTCTATACAGTCAGCAAAAACAAGACCGGGAGCTGACTGTGGCTCAGATCATGAACTCCTTATTGCCACCTTCAGACTGAAATTGAGGAAAGTGGAGAAAACCACTAGTCCGTTCAGATATGACCTAAATCAAATCCCTTATGACTACACAGTGGAAGTGAGAAATAGATTTAAGGGCCTAGATCTGATAGACAGAGTGCCTGATGAACTATGGGCGGAGGTTCGTGACACTGTACAGGAGACAGGAATCAAGACCATTCCCAAGAAAAAGAAATGCAAAAAAGCAAAATGGCTGTCTGAGGAGGCCTTAATAGCCGTGAAAAGAAGCGAAGCGAAAAGCAAAGGAGAAAAGGAAAGATATACCCAGTTGAATGCAGAGTTCCAAAGAATAGAAGTGCTTAGGACACTGCAACTCAGAAGACTGATTACCTAAAACGCAGAAATGCGCCCACGGATGCCAGCTGACTCCTAGAGTGACCTCACTAGAGCAGCCACTGCCTGGGGAAGCGTGTCCAGCCTGTTGACTGGGCAGCAAACACTCCTGGAGACTGGGTTCCACTGGTCCTCCAGTGTTCAGGCCCGCGGCCCCTACTGCAAGATCCTGTCCATCAACTTCGTTGCCTGACTGTGTGAGCCCAGGACTAATCTGTGGCCTCTGTCCCTGTAACCCGCGAGAGCTCGAGCCTGCATTTTCCACGTGGGCTGCCCAGAGTGGTCTAGGATTCCTTGCCTCCCAAGCCCCACAACCAATCACTGTTGCTGGTGTATTCGAATCTGCAGGGGATGAGCATGGGCAAAATGGGGTTGGAGCGGCCTCATGGACACCTGTAAAAGGGGATGCCCCTCAGTCTGTCCCAAGAATGATGTGAGGAGATAGTAAAAAAGCTTGACTTCTCCTGAACCACAGATGGACAGCATTGTGGCAGCATCTATTAAAGTGAAAACTCCTCACAAAATCCTTGTTCTCTCCTTGAGGGAAGGACAATTTTTGTCTAGTCACCCCAGTGCATGACACGTAGTAGGTGCTCATTGGGTGATTGGTGACTGACTGAGCTTTGTCCCAGCAGCTCCACTTTAAAATGTATAATCAACACACCCACATTTGGAGAGTTGTGTGTAGAAGGAAGGTGGTAGCAAACAATTGTGTAAAACCTCTTTGTGTCCGCGAATAATCAACGGTCTTTGGATTGTAGACGAATGGTGAGGCATTCATGTTATACCATGCAGCACACACTGGCCATGGAACAGAATGAGGGGACCAGGGTGTATCGATCAGATGGAACTGCTTCAGGACATGCTGTTAATAGTTGTGGAGAGGGGAAGCAAATAGGAGATGCTCATAGTGGGACCTGCTCTGTGTGCGTGTGCCATGCTGTGCTCTGCTTAGTCACTCGGTTGTGTCTGACCCTTTGTAACCCCATGGACTGTAACCCTCCAGGCACCTCTGTCCGTGGAGATTCTCCAGGCAAGAACACTGGAGTGGGTTGCCATGCCCTCCTCCAGGGGATCTTCCCAACCCCGGGGTCGAACTCTGGTCTCCCACATTGCAGACAAATTCTTTACCGCCTGAGCCACCAGGGAAACCCCATGTATGTGTGTGTGCTTTAAACATAGAGAAATGTGTTTGAAAGGAATAAGGAGGCACTGAAATCTCACCCCAGTGGTAGGTCCTGGAAGCAGAGAATGTGGAAGTATGTGCTTACCTGTGTAGTCCATGTGCTGATATACTAATGGAATCTTTCACCAGCCCCGTACTCAGGTAATATTTGAGTAACTATTAATATACAAAGCAATGTCATATGATGAAAACAATACCTGTACCACAGAGCATTTGTATGTGAGGGCATCTGGAAGATGTCCAGGAACAGGGTTCTCAAAGTTACCTGGTCCAGGGCCAGGCGGTTAATGTGCATAAGGGAACCCAGCTCATGTGAGGGTAGGGAAGAGCAGCACATGGCCACGGTAAATGTTCCCTGCTGATCTGCTTCTGGTGTAGGTATAAGAGAAAATGGGGCTGGTGCAGACCCCAGACCCTCTTGACAACCTCCTCAGCATCATAAATAGTGGTGATTGTCAGGACTGCTTCAGTTGTTACATCTTTACACTGCTCTGAACTCCTTGGGAGTTTCCCTGAACATCCTCATACCAGGACACACACATGTCACAAGAGAAAGAGAACCGATCCTCTGAACTCAGCATTCAATAATTAAGACTGACTTGGGGGGACTTCCCTGGTCATCCTGTGGTTAATAATTCACTTTGCAGCTCAGGGCACGCGTGTTTGCTGCAACTACTGAGCCTGCACCACAACTAGAGCGTCCGTGCACCGCAAGGAAAGGTCCACAACTTAGTGCCGCAACGAAGACCCAATGCAGTCAAACAAATAAACAAGTATTTTAAAAACAAGACTGGCTTAGAAAGTGGTTCTGCCCACGAGGAATGACGAGGTGGGATTTATCTTCCCCCTTTAAGTAACTAAAAGTTTGTGTGTGACGGTTTTCATGTGTAGTACAACATTCAGGATTCTGATACCTGAGAGAAGGGGGAAAATGAGGTGAGAATTACAATTTCTCCCAGCTTACTTCGCCGAGAGGCTTTCCAGGCATCAGAGCAGCGATAGGGAACCCAGACAGAGGCCAGCACTCTCCTAGATCTGAGGAAACAGAGTACAGCATTCGGGGAGGCCAAAGCAGCCAGAATTCCTGGAATACAGGACCAGAGAAAGGGGAGCTGCATGGAGAGGGGAGGACTGCAGAGAGAGAGAGAGCACTCTGGAGATTTGCAGAGAGTTCCGTTTGGAGTCTCCTGCTCTATTCTGGATGGAAAAATAACCACCAAAAAGTAGTGGGTAGAGAACTTCAGAGCTCTCAGAGGGATGGAAATAGTCTGTCCTCTCACCTGCCAGAGGTGACAAAACCTCCAATATTCAGAGTATCGGGTAGATTTCTCAGCTAGGTATTTTTCCAGTGGTCAGCAAAATTCACCCTAGACTAAAAACTGTTCCGGTCTCATCTTAATAATGCTTGAAAGTAAGCCTCAAAAGGATAAACCTATTTCCAAGTAATTCAAATGTGTCCCAGGATGAAGCTCAAAATCGCTTCAAGGAATTATTACTATTGCTACTATTAAAAAATCAGAACCCAAGATGATAAAATTCACAATCTGGCTACAATAAAGTTATTAGGCATGCACAGAAGCAGAATATGTAATCGATAATGAAGAGAAAAATCAATCAGTAAAATACAGACTCAGAAATAACACAGGTGATAAAGTTACCTGATAAGGAGATTAAAACAGCTATTATAAAATTATTCTACATATTGAAGACGATAGAGCGAAATCAAGTATGCCAATAGGGGACATGAAATTATCTTTAAAAGCCCCAAATTGAACTTCTAGAGATGAATAACACATGCTCTGAGACAAAAAATAATACACTGGATGAAATTAATAGCAGATTAGACATTTTGGAAGGAAAGCCTAGTGAACTTGAAACATAGTGAATAAACTGGACTTCACCAAAATGAAAAGCCTTTATGCTGCAAGTGACCCTATTAGAAAGTAAAAAAACAAAAAACAACTCATAGAATGGGAGACCTTTTCTTGTAAATTACATACCTGATATCTAGATTGTAGACAGAATCCTTACAGCTCAATAATTAAAAGGCAAATAACCTAATTTTTAAATGGGCATACATATGAATAGATCTTTCTCCAAAGAAAATATATAATGACCAGTAAGCACATGGCCCCATGGACAGTCACCAAAGAGCTGAACAAGATAGCAACTAGACAACAACAACAAGCCCATGAAAGGATGCTCAACATCATTAGTCATCAGGGAAATACGATCAAAATCACATGCCTGATCCCTTCACACCCAGTAAAATGGCTTAACTGCAAAAGACAGATAATAATATGTGTTGATGAAGATGTGGAGAGTGGGTACACTGCTGAAAATGTGCTTTAGGGTGCTTTAAGGGAACTTAAAAGGTGCTTTAGGGAACAATCTGACAATTCCTCAAAGATTATCTTATATACAGTTACCGTATGACGCTGTAATTCTGCTCCTAAGTATACACCCAAGAGAACTGAAAACAAATGTCTATACAAAAATTTTTACAATCACACTTCTGTATTTAAAATGGATAAGCAACAAGGACCTACTGTAGAGCACAGGGAATGCTGTTCAACGTTATGTGGCAGCCTGGCAGGAGAGCTTGGGGGAGAATGGATACATGTGTGTGTATGACTCAGTCCCTTTGCTGTCCACTGGAAGCTATCACAACATTGTTAACTGTCTATACTCCAATATAAAATAAAACGTCTTAAAAATTTGTAAACAAATATTCAAAGGCACATTATTCATAATAATCCCAGAGTGGAAAGAACTGTAATGTCTATCAACTGATGAATGAGAATGTGTGGTATATCCATACAGTGGAATATTATTCAGCAATAAAAAGAGATGAGGTATTGATACGTGCTACAACATGGATGACTCTGAAAACACTGTCCTAAGTGAAAGAGGCCAGTGACAAAAGATCACATATTGTACAGTTTCATTTATATGAATCCTGGAACAGGCCAATAGATACAGATGGAAAGTAGATTAGTGATTGCTTAGGGGTGGGATAGAGAGGAGAGGGGAGTGATTGCTAATATGCACAAAGTTTTCCCCTTTGGAGGGGTGATGAAAATGTTCAAAAAGCGTGGTGATTATTGCATTGATTCTAGGAATACAGTTTTAAATTTTAATTGTATCTTTAAAAGGATACATTGTATGGCATGTGAATTCAATCTCAATAAAGCTGTTATTTTTTCAAAGGATATGAGAAGAGTTTTGGGAGTGACAGAAATGTTTTGTATCTTGTGATGATTGTTATATGAGTATATATACTGATCAAAATGCATCAAAATGTACACCTAAAATGAGCACATATTATGGAATGCAAATTGTACCTCAATGAAGTGGTTTTTTAAAGAGAAAAGTAAAAAGATGAGAAAAGATATCCCACATAAAAACTGATATAAAGAAAGCTGAGTGGCTATATTAATATCAGGAAACGTAGGAAAATATTTCAGAGCAAAGGGTGTTACCAGGGATGAAAAGGACCATTTTATAATAATAAAAGGTTCAAATCATCAGCAGGATATAGCAATTCTGAACATTTATGCACCTAATAACATAGTTTCAATATACATGTACTAAAAACTGATAGAAATAAAACGCAAAATAGAAAAATTCATAATTACAGTTGAAGAATTCATAACATCCCTCTTGTAATGTATAGAACAAGTAGACAAAAAATAATTAGAATATGACTGAAAAACACTATCAACCAAATTTACCTAACTGATATTTATAGGACATACCATCCAACAGGGCTTCCCTTGTGGTTCAGCTGGTAAAGAATCTGCCTGCAGTGCAGGAGGCCTGGGTTTGATCCCTGGGTTGGGAAGATCCCCTGGAGAAAGGAAAGGTAGGTTACCCACTCCAGTATCCTGGCCTAGAGAATTCCATGGACTGTATAGTCCATGGGGTCGCAAAGAGTCGGACATGACTGAGTGACTTTCACTTTCACTTTCTCCATCCAACAACAGAATAGATATTCTTTTCAAATGCACACAGAACAGTTAGCAAGATAGGCCGCTGCACTTGTCAGAATAGCTGTGATCCAAAAGTCTACAAGCAATAAATGCTGGAGAGGGTGTGCAGAAAATGGAACCCTCTTACACTCTTGGTGGGCATGCAAGCTAGTACAGCCACTATGGAGAACAGTGTGGAGATTCCTTAAAAAACTGGAAATAGAACTGCCTTATGACCCAGCAATCCCACTGCTGGGCATACACACCGAGGAAGCCAGAATTGAAAGAGACACGTGTACCCCAATGTTCATCGCAGCACTGTTTATAATAGCCAGGACATGGAAGGAACCTAGATGTCTATCAGCAGACGAATGGATAAGAAAGCAGTGGTACATATACACAATGGAGTATTACTCAACCGTTAAAAAGAATACATTTCGATCAGTTCTAATGAGGTGGATGAAACTGGAGCCAATTATACAGAGTGAAGTAAGCCAGAATGAAAAACACCAATACAGCATACTAATGCATATATATGGAATTTAGAAAGATGGTAACGATAATCCTGTTGCGAGACAGCAAAAGAGACACAGAAGTATAGAACAGTCTTTTGGACTCTGTGGGAGAGGGAGAGGGTGGGATGATTTGGGAAAATGGCATTGAAACATGTATAATATCATATAAGAAATGAATCGCCAGTCCAGGTTCGATGCAGGATACAGGATGCTTGGGGCTAGTGCACTGGGATGACCCAGAGGGATGGTACGGGGAGGGAGGTGGGAGGGGGTTCAGGATGGGGAACACGTGTACCCCCGTGGCGGATTCATGCTGATGTATGGCAAAACCAATACAATATTATAAAGTAATTAGCCTCCAATTAAAATAAATAAATTTAAATCAAAAAATAGTGAAAAAACTGAAAATGTTACTCACTCAGCATGCCCAACTCTTTTGGGACCCCTGGACTGTAGCCCACCAGGCTCTTCTGTCCATGGAATTTTCCAGGCAAGAATACTGAAGTGGATAGCCACTTCATTCTCAAGGGGATCTTCCTGACCCAGGGATTGAACCTGGGTCTCCTGCATCACAGGCAGATTCTTTACTGTCTGAGCCACCAAGAAAGCCCCACTAGGTTTAATAATGGCCTCCCAAAAGATATGCGCAAGTCCTAACCTCCAAAACGCGTGAATGTGACCTTATTTGAAGAGAGAAATTTTAAAGATGTAGTTAAGTTAAAGATCTCAAGATGAAATCATGCTAAATTCATGGTAAACCTTAAATCCAACCTTAGGCATCCTTGTAAAAGAAATCCAGAGGGAGATTTGCAACACAGAGAAGACAACGTGAACACAGAGGCAGAGACTAGCGATGCATCTTCCTGCCAAGGATGGCCCGCAGCTGGCGGACGCTGGAGAGGGAAGGATGGAACACGTTCTCCCTCAAAGCCTGCAAAAGAAACCAACCTGCCTACACCTTGATTTCAGACCTCTGCCCTCCAGAATGTGAGAGAATTAATTTCTGTTGTTTTAAGCCATCAAGTTTGTGGTGATTCATTATGGCAGCCTCAGGAAACTAATACAACCATATTCTCTGCACCGTAAAACAAATCTCCATAAACTTAAGATTCAAATCGGACAGAGCATTTTGTCTTAACACAATGGAATTAAATTAGGGATAAAATTATAAAGGTATTTGAAAAATATGCAAATATTTTGAAACAAAATAACACATAAATATTGTGTCAAAGTAGAAATCAAAAGGGGGGAACAGAAAATTTTTCAGCTTTATGGAGATATAATTAACAAATGAAATTGTGACATATTAAAAGTGTAGAACATGATAATTTAATACATGTACATTATGAAAGTATTCCCACCATTACATACATCGCTTCACATATTAACTTGGTTCGTTTGGGTTGTGTTTTTTTTTTTTTCTTGTGGTGAGAGCCTTAAGTTCCACCCCTGCGCTATGTATCTTCTTTATCCTTTTCCTTCGGAATCTGTCGACTCCCAGACATCACAAAAAGGGCTCCACAAAGGTGGCGGTGCTGCAGGGGAGGCTGTGATTCTCATCCACAGACTGGGTGAAGGCAGGACTGTGTTATAAGCACCACAAGGTGCCCCGCTGCATCATGAGAGCCAAAAGAGCAAAGGTCTGAAAGTCCCAACAGAGACATATCTGTGCATAGAACACCAGTGTCTTCC
Source organism: Ovis canadensis (assembly GCF_042477335.2). Taxonomy (NCBI): domain Eukaryota; kingdom Metazoa; phylum Chordata; class Mammalia; order Artiodactyla; family Bovidae; genus Ovis; species Ovis canadensis. The sequence continues at coordinate 53,938,755 of NC_091727.1, forward strand.
TTGGGACCTGTGAGTTGTTGTTTGGCTTGGGCCTATAGCGTCAGTGAACTTTTTCACAACACTTGCAGGCTTAGCCAGCCTTCTATCAGTTCAGTCGCTCAGTCGTGTCCGACTCTTTGCGACCCCACGAATCACAGCACGCCAGGCCTCCCTGTCCATCACCAACTCCCGGAGTTCACTCAGACTCACGTCCATCGAGTCTGTGATGCCATCCAGCCATCTCATCCTCTGTCGTCCCCTTCTCCTCCTGCCCCCAATCCCTCCCAGCATCAGAGTCTTTTCCAATGAGTCAACTCTTCACATGAGGTGCCAAAGTACTGGAGTTTCAGCTTTAGCATCATTCCTTCCAAAGAAAATCCCAGGGCTGATCTCCTTCAGAATGGACTGGTTGGATCTCCTTGCAGTCCAAGGGACTCTCAAGAGTCTTCTCCAACATGTCCTCTCTACTCCCCACAGCTCCTCACCTACTGTACCAAAGATATTACTTTTGACTTCAGTGCGCCCATTGGGTTTTCACCTGGCAGGGATACCAACACAACTTTTTTATGCTGAAACCTCAAGATACCTGAGGAGAACGAGTCTTCAGAAAGTCCAGTTTCCAATTATAATAGAAAAACTGCCTATGTAACAATGAAGATACAAAAAATTAAAATACTAATAAAATGTTATTTGGAAATCACCTAGAATGTCACACTTAAGAGAAAAAAACTTAGTATGTGGTCTATTGCCTTCCAGGTTTTGTTCTCTGCATTTAAGAAAATTACAAGATGGGGGAGGTAATGTCTTCATGATATCGTATCTGTGGTTCTATCTGTTTATCACTATGGTTATGCTACTTTCCATAGTGATGAGGGTGCTCCACTAATGTTGGTCAGAGGAAACACTGTTTAGACCTCGGTATGGACCAGGAACTGTTCTCTGTGATGTGTGCATGTTGACATGACACCCCATGGTCTTTCACGCACCTAGGAGACACTGTGTTCAATCCATACACAGATCCATTGTGATGTTTCATGTGGATGGAGAGGTTGATCTGCCTTTGGACCCAGAGTACACCAGACACTGCACTGTATTCCAGATTGGGGACCAGATACCACACCTGGCTGTTTCTCTCTGGCCTGGGCACCAATCTGACTCAGCTCTTGCCAGCTAGGTGACTTTGTGCACATTCATTCACCCATTAACGTCTATGTGTCTCTGCTCCTCAGCTACCCAAAGGGATGATAGCATTAAAAATGCTTACCTCACAGTGTTGCTGTGAGTACTCAAAGACTTCATTATGTGTTTATGTACGGAGAGCTAAGCACGGTCCAGAAGGGGAGCTCTTCTTCTTGTGTCTCTTCATTTCTGTTTCCGCTTGTACTAGTATCCTCCTGTCCCTGTCTTAAGACGTAAGCGGTAAGAGGAGGAAAGGAAACATTAGAAAAGGACTTCAGACAGTTCCTAAAAACTGAGGAGAGTATAGTTTGAAGGTTAGTGTGGTCGCTCAAATTTTCCCTGTTTTCAAGACAAAGAGAAGGGGGCAACTAAGTTGTCTGAGGACAACCCTGGGAAAGGAAAATGGTAATAGCATTTGGAAAATTCTGCTTTCCTTTTTCTCCAGCAATACTTTCCTGGAATAATGCTCCTGAGGTTCTTAGTCATCACATTTTTAGCATACTAGCCTAAGGCTTTTAATTCATAATACTGAGGGAATCAATATTATCATCCCCTTGTTTATACTGCATGCTTTACAGCTGAATTGATACATTTTTTTTTAACGATTCTGACCTGGAAGCTGATCTCCAAGAATTGGCTGAGGCAAAGACTGGGGGTGAAGGTGGAGATGGTCCTGATGTCAGGGAGGAGTTTGCATCAAATACAGAGCCTGTTGAAATGCCAGAAGCAGGTATGTCATCCATTCAGAAAGTAATTTATGTGGTTTCTGTTTTTCAGAATAGTGTATCTTTACTAATATAGAGGGAACATTGCTGTCATTTTAATAACAGAGTTCACATATTCTTTGAAAGATAGTTCAGACCCCAGATGCCTGAGTGCGTGACTTACAGACTTTCAAATAAACAGACAGGATCAAAGCCATATCGAATTGAAAATAGGAAACCGTTTTCTTCTCTTGAGTATAAGTACTTTAAGCAACAGCTAATAATTTTCAGGTTCTTTTATAATTTGTGCTTGTGACAAATATGTTATGCACTTGTAATAAATATCAGTTTATATGAAATATGTTCAGGCATTCAAATAGGTTCTAGTACCAGCTTTCACATAATGTGTGTGATTCTGCAAAATCCCTTAACTTCTAAACTCAACTTTACTCACATAAGTTGTGAATTCAGAACAGGTATACTAAAATGCTGATTTTTCAATGCTAATTTTTGCATTCTCTGGTTCTCTTCGATGGAATGCATACAAGAATTCTCTTTTTCATGATTTATTTATCATAAAATAGCATCTTGAGTCAAATGATAACAGGGGAATTGAGATTTCATTTTCTGATGGGGAACACATGTACACCTGTGGCTGATTCATGTCGATGTATGGCAAAAACCACCACAATATTGTAATTAGCCTCCAATTAAAATGAATAAATAAACTTAAAAAAAAAAAAAAAAGAAAATCCGGCATGCTGCGATTCATGGGGTCACAAAGAGTCGGACACGACTGAGCGACTGAACTGGACTGAACTGAACTGAGCCAACATTCTGCTTGATGTTTGTTAAATTCTCTCAAATTCTGAATTCTCCAGCTCTTAAAAAGTTGCATTTTAAATCCTTTCCCCAATGAAGCATGAAATGACTGAACAATGAAATGGCAAAAGAGAGTCTAGGTTCCTGTGTCTGTGGCTGATCAAGTTGAGAGAGTGCATGTAGTCAGTGATATTCAAGGCAGGTGTGAGTAAGATACACATGCTAAGCAGACTACCTGCCCCCACATTTGGTCTGTTTTTTGTTGGGGGGGCTGGTTGCTTATTTTAATTGGAGGATAACTACTTTGCAATACTATGATTGTTTCTGATGATGGTTTTTGCCATACATCCCACATCCCACTCTGAAAGAACTGTCACTCTTAAAGAACTAATAAAAATCTGAGCCTCATGATATAATCGTCTCTAACCATATCGAATATGTTATTTTTCCTCTTTGATACATCAGTTTAAAAAGTTTTGAAGGTCAAAGCCTGTAACTCTAGTTCTTCCCATGTAATCAACTTAGTATCTTTCACATACGTGTTTTCCAAATTGCTGATAATTGCATGGTTCTGATTTTCAAGGAAGAACTTCATGGTTAGGGAAGAATTTCCTGTGTATTAGCCTTCTAAATATTTTCACTTTACATTTTTGTTCCATCCCATTAGAACATTTAGACGAAAATACCACTTCCAGTCCACTTTCAAGTAACTACAGAACATGATTAAAAGGTTCTCATAGAAAAATCTTAGCCCTAAATATGTGTGGTACTTACTTAAAAAGAACAATACATAAATTACAAAGCACATAAATATAAAATCCTACATACAATATAAAAGGTAAGGAAAAGAGCAACACAGTAAACCTGAGGGAAAAAGAAAAAGATACTTAATAAAAGACAGGTATGAATTGTTAGGAGGAGGAAAATAAATTCAACTAATAAATAAAGACAATGTGCTAGTTCACATAATTTTTAAACACATATATATACATTTAAAAAATATTCTCTTCCATTGTGATTTATCACAAGAGATTGGACGTAGTTCCCTGTGCGGTATAGTAGGACCTTGTTGTTTATCCATTCTGAGTGTAATAGTTTGTATCTGCCAACCCCAAATTCCCAGTCCATTCCTCTCACTTTACGTAATTGTGAAGAAAATGGACAAAGCCCAAGCACACATAATAAGAAATATGAACAAGAGACTAACAGTTAGTATATTACAGAATTAAAACAGTATAACCTGGCACTCAGATATTTTCAGAATGTTGATGAAACGGCTAATAGGATAGAAAAACAAATACTGTTTAACATACCCCGCGGTAACTAAATAACTAAACCTCACAGATACCGTGGATGAACTTTTGAAATTGGTCAGAGTTGTCTCTCAAACGCCATTATCATTTAGAAGCAAAGAAAAATATCTGGTTTTCCAGACTTTCTTTCTGTCTTCCTACCTGCTTTTCTGTCTCACTCATACTCCCTCTTGCTCTCCCTTTTCTTCTCTTCTCTCCTTCCTTTCTTTCTTTTTTTGGTGTGGCTGTGAGAGACAGTCCTATTTCTTCTTCACATTTTGATGTCACCATGTCACCAGTGATAGTAATGACTTGAAATTAGTGTGACCATATAATTTATTATACCAACTGGAATGCTTTCCAGGGTGAAAGGAAACATTTAGAATTATATGAGGGCCACAAGTAAAAAGGGGGACAAATGTTGAACCAACTTAAAACAACCATATCGGGATAAACTAAAACAAAGGAAAATTTCTATACTTTTCCACAGTAGAGAAGAAACAAATGTAATACTGGCCTTTTTCTTTACTTCACTTAAGCAGTAACAGAGATAACAACTGTTTAGCTATCCTATATTCGGAATATTATTTCAAACCAATACATTTAAATGATACTTTTTGGGGATATTTTGTTTCAGTTTTTGTGTATTTTCTTTTTCTTAGGGTGTTTTTTGTTATTAGATATTTTACGGAATGTGTACACAGTTTTGCCTTCTACTGAAAACTACCTTCTGATAGGCTCCATTGATTTCATTTGTCCTGAACTCAGTGTCCTTATTTTCTTGTATAACTAGGAAGAGTAGTGTGTTTTTAAAAATACTGGGAATGTGCCTGAAAAGTCTATAAAATGTCTAGAGAGGATTAACTGAAGGTAAGCCAAAGGGTCGCCCTTCGTGTTCCTGTTTTAGTCCATTTTATAAAACTACAACTGCAGTGAACTTTGTATACCTCTCCTGTCATTGAAATAAAGTTCTGCTAAGTAACTTCAATGTTTTAATGTTTATATTATAGGTGAAGGGCAACCATCTGCTTGAAAGAAGAGAAACTGAAGCCATCTATGCTGTGCTTATGCTGTATATTTGACTGTTAAAGTTCTGTCAATAAAGTTTCATTTTCTACTGGCACATGTTTTGTTAAATTTATCCCCAGGTATTTCATGTTATTGAAAATTCATGGTTTGCGATTTTTATTGTCTAGTTGAGGATGTATGTAGAGATAGAATGTTTGTATATAGACTTTCTGACCAACAATTCCTCTAAATATGCATATTAATTCCAAAAACTTAGATCTAGATTGTTTTTGCTTTTCAAAATATACTATTATATTTGAATATAAACAGTTTCTACCCGGTTAAACCTTAAAGCTTTCCTCATTTTGCAGCATTGAACAAACCTAGCCAGAATAGTCTTGACTAAAGCAGGTGATAATCGGCATTTTTCCTGATAGGAAATGAAAAATCTTCTCCCTTTCAACCTGTTTAAGTTGCTTTTTTGTAGATATACTTTATCAGAGTAAGTTCCATTCTATTCCTAGTTTGCTGTCTTAAATATAGATTAATTTTCATCAAACACTTATAATGCATCAATTGTGATGATCATAGAATTGTTTTCCTTCCATTTTTCTATTAATGTGGTGAATTGCATTGGTAACTTTATACATGTAAACCACCCTTGCACTTCTAGGGTTAAAAAAAATTTGGTCATAACATATGCTTTAGGTGTAATCTACATGTTAATACATATACATACATATATACCCACACATAAAAAATTCATAAAAGCCTTTGGTCTTCTCTTGAATATGTGGGTTTACAAAATGTGCCACCTAAATCTCATATGGCCCTTGATGAAATCATTGACAGGGAAACATTTTTTAAAATTTAATATATTTGTATTGTCCTATGTTTGTTTTTTTTTCAGTTGATCTTTTGTCTTTATTTATTTAATTTTTTTAAAATTTATTTATTTTTTTTGCTTTACAATACTATATTGGTTTTGCCATACATCAACATGAATCTGCCATGGGTGTACATAAGTTCCCACTCCTGAACCCCCCTCCCACCTCCCTACCCATACCATCCTTCTGGGTTATCCCAGTGCACCAACCCCAAGCATCCTGTATCCTGCATTGAACCTAGACTGGCGATTTGTTTCTTATATGATATTATACATGTTTCAATGCCATTCTCCCAAATCATCCCGCCCTCTCCCTCTCCCACAGAGTCAAAAAAGTCTGTTCTGTACATCTGCGTCTCTTGCTGTCTCGCATACAGGGTTATAACCCTGTCCTATATTTGCATTGTCCTATATTTGTATTGAGAAATGAAATGCCAAAGCCATTGTTAAAGGTTCTAGGGAGACAGAGGGAAAAAAACTGCTGTCAAATTCCATGGCAAATGGCACAGCGTATCTTTCACACACTTCTGACTTGCCTTCCAAGTTTTTCTGGGTACAGGGAGAGAGCAGTTACAAACGTCTTTTCTTTTCGGTGACATCCTCCACTGGCTTGATAGTCACCAGATCTCAGAAGCCCTCCAGCTGTGCGTGTGTGTGTGTGTGTGTTAGTCACGCAGTCATGTCTGACTCTTTGCGACCCCACAGACTGTAGCCCGCCAGGCTTCTCTGTCCATGGAATTCTCCAGGCAAGAATACTGGAGTGGATGGTCATTCCCTTCTCTAGAGGATCTTCCCAACCCACGGATCGAACCCTGGTCTCCTGCATCGCAGGCAGATTCTTTACCGTTCGAGCTACGGGGAAGTCCTCCAGCTGTCTGATTCCTCCCTTATATCCTTATTATTACATAATAACAAAACGCTTACGTCTCTGAGCCCCCATCTGCATCCTCACACACCAAAAAATATATTTCTGCAACAAAGGACCTATTCAGAATGCACTCTACTTAGGGAATAACAAGATTATAAACAGCAGCTGTTGTGCCCTCACAGAGGTATGAAAACCCAGGTCCAAAAGGACTGAAAATGGGAGGTTCAAATCTACCACGAGACTTAAGTTAGAGTGTCCCATCTTACCAAAAAGTATGTGAAAAAGCCCCTAGGTCATGGAGCTGCCTGACAAGGTTAGATCCTAGCTAGAAGAAAACGGAAAGGAATGGGGGGAACTTTGTGAGCCAAAATGACTTGAGTCTTATCTGCTCTGTCTCCTTATTGGCTATGACATGACATAACTGGGCTTCCCTAGTGGCTCGGACGGTAAAGAATCCACCTGCAGTGCTGGGGACCTGGGTTTGGGAAGATCCCCTGGAGGAGGGCATAGCACCCCACTCCAGTATTCTTGCCTGAAGAATCCTCATGGATAGAGGTGCCTGATGGGCTACGGTCCATGGGGTGGCAAAGAGTCGGACACGACTGAGCGACTAAGCGCAGCACGTGGCCTAACTAAGAGTATCAGTACTGGCTCTGACACGTACTGTGTGAAGGTGAGAAAGGTATTTACATCCTTTGGATCTGTTTCCCCATTTCTAAAATGGAAATTACAAGTTTACACCAAATATTTGTTATGAAGAATAAACAAGATAACATGTGAAGTAGGCATTACATTGCAAATGGGTTTGGCTTATTCTACTCCATTTTTTCATTTAAACTTTCAAAATGTTTAATTTCACTTACCTTTACAATTAAAATTCTCTCAAGTGATAGAGATTTTTAATTTCAAGTAGACTATACGGCTAACTTTTAAAATGAATTGGACTTTATTTTGTCTAAATAAATATATTGACTCAATAGCAGTGTAGCTGGTATCAGACATGGGATCCATTCTAAGGTTGGTTTGTTAATGAGGACTGGCAAGGCTACCCTAAGTCATAGTATGTGGTGGAAACTGTGCTCCTTGCTGTGTGTGATGACAAAGTAAGCCAATATTCTGGTCACACAACATCACACAACTCAACGCCAGACTCCGTCACGTAGTCAGGCAGCCAGTCCCTAAGCAACACAGCAGGAGCTACAGGGCCACAGTGAACCACTGCAGCTGTTAGTTTGGCTTCTCACCTTCTCCGGGCTTGGGCAGTAAGGAGGCAATGACCCCGAATGGATTCAGATTCTAACTTAGAAACAGTGCAGAAGCAATATGACCCTGGTGTCAGTTGCCTTGTCCCTAGTCCCATGGTTTGACACTGAATTGGAAGGCCTCAGTAACAGGCACAACAGGTGGTGGGTCTCTGCCAGGAAGGAGCCCACAGTTGTGCCCTATGGCACTGAGCAGCTCTGTAGTCCACAGCTGTACTCTCAGCTGGGGCTAGGGAGACCATCCTATGTTCAAGTGAAACCAGAAGTGGATGAGTAGCAACTTTGTGTCACCTCCAGCTGGATAAGGAGGCAGGTAAGAAATGGCCTCATAGCAGCTCTTCATCAGGCTGCTTATCTCCCCTTGCTGCAAGAGCAATAGTAGGTTCTCTGCCAAGATTCAAGTCAGCCTGCAACTTAGCCTTGCCTACGTAGCCTAAGTGGGGACATGCAAGGTCACCAGGGCATGACGACAGAGCCACACCCCTACAGTGTCTGGAACAAGACACAAGACTATGTATGGTGCTACAAATATGACACCTATCTACTGACGCCTACATAGAGGAGATGCTTCTCCTGTCAGTCATTAAAAATCTTCATTTAGTACACACACATTGATTACTAGCATGTTTCAGGTCGTATCTGCAACACTTGAAATAACAAGACCAGTGATGTGAGGTGGATGATGGGAATACCACACTGGTGGACCAGACAGACACATAAACAGAGAAGAAGTGCAAAGGAGAAACACAGGGAATGGACCTAAGGGAAAAGCAAAACAAAATGGTGAGTAGGGTGGCCAAGAAGCAGGAGGAAAGCTAGAAGATAAGGTTCATTGTAAGAGTGAAACAGGTTATATGTAATACAGTCGTGTGTTGACCCAGGCTGTGGATGAGAGTCACAACCTCCCCTTCATCACTGCCCCCTTTGCGGGTGGTGTCTGGGAGTCTAGAGATTCTGAAGGGAAAGGAGAAAGAAAATACATAGTGCAGGGGTACATGCACCCGCCCTGATAGAGATGCAGGTGCAGCTTGTTACAGTAACCAGGTGGGGATGAGCAGAGTTGGATTCGGTGACTCAAGAAGAAATGTGCAAATGAATGTAAAGGGAGAAAACACACTGAGAGGGGTAAACAGCTCCAACTCCCATTTCTGTACCAGGGTAGGATGCTGCATTACTGTCGTGAGAAGGCTCCCTGGTCTGAGCTCTGGGAGGGAGTGATGAGCATTCTAAGGACCCATCATCACCTAAGCAGGGGGCACTGAGTGTGTGAAGACATAAGTCTCAGCCTTTACCACTGACAGACACAGAAAGCTTCTTAGTTCTGCTGAGAGCAGGGCTCTGGTAGCTTAGGGAAGAAGAAAGGTAAGGTGGAGGTGGTGCTTGTTGTTCAGTTGCTCAGTCATGTTCGACTATTTACGCCCCATGGCCTGCAGCACACCAGGCTCCTCTGTCCTACACTATCTCCCTGGGTTTGATCAAATTAATGTCCGTTGGTTTGGTGATGCTATCTAATTATCTCACCCTCTGTCGTTCCCTTCTCCTGCCTTCAGTCTTTTTGCATCAGGGTCCTTTCCGATGAGTCAGCTATTCACATCAGGTGGCCAAAGTATTGCAGCTTCAGCATCTGTCCTTCCAGTGAATATTCAGAGTTCATTTCCTTTAGGATTGGCGGGTTTGTTCTCCTTGCTGTCCAAGGGATTCTTAAGGCTCATCTCTAGCACCACAATTCGAAAGCATCAATTCTTTGACACTCAGCCTTCTTAATGATCCAACTCACACATCTGTACATCACTACTGGAAAAACCATAGTTTTGACTCTACAGACCTTTGTCAGCAAAGTGATGTCTCTGCTTTTTAATATGTTGTCTAGGTTTGTCATGGGCTTCCCTGGGGGGCTCAGCAGTAAAGAATCTGTCTGTAAGGCAGCCACTTAGGAGATATGGGTTCAATCCCTGGGTTAGGAAGATCCCCTAGAGGAAGGCATGGCAACCCTCTCCAGTATTCTCGTCTGGAGAATCCCCTGGACAGAGGAGCCTGGTGGACCTCGGTCCATGGGATCGTAAAGAGCCGGACACTACTGAAGTGCCAGAGAATGCGTGCAAGCTAGGTTTGTCATAGCTTTCCTTCCAAGGAGCAAGTGTCTTTTAACTTCATGGCTGCAATCACCATCTGCAGTGATTTTGGAGCCCAAGAAAATGAAATCTGTCACTGCTTCCTCTTCCCCCTTTCTATTTGCCATGAAGTGATAGGACCAAATGCCATGATCTTAGTTTTCTAAATGTTGAGTTTTAAGCCAGTTTTTTCACTCTCCTCTTTCACCCTTATCAAAAGGTTCTTCACTTGCTCTTCCCTTTCTGCCATTAGAGTGCTATCATCTGTGTATCTGAGCTTGTCAATATTCCTCCCAGTAGGGAATGGCAACCCACTCCAGTATTCTTGCCTGGACAATCCCAGGGACGGAGGAGCCTGTTGGGCTGCCCTCGATGGGGTCACAGAGAGTTGGACACGACTGATGCGACTTAGCAGCAGCAGCAGCAGCAATCTTGATTCCAGTGTGACATTTCGCATGATGTACTCTGCACCTAAGTTAAATAAGCAGCATGACAATATACAGCCTTGTCGTACTCCTTCCCCAGTTATGAAACAGTGATTTGTTCCAACTGTGGTTCTAACTTGCTTCTTGACATGCATGTTTCTCAGGAGACAGGTCGAGTAGTCTGGTACTGCCCTGTTTAAGAATTTTCTCTATTTGTTGTGATCCACGCAGTCAGAGTTCTTAGCGTAGTCAATGACACAGAAGTAGATGTTTTTCTGGAATTCCCTTGTTTTCCTCATGATCTAACATGTTGGCAATTTGATCTTTGGTTGCTCCGCCTCCTCGAAACCTAACTATATCTGGGAGTTCTCGGTTCACATACTGTTGAAGCCTAGCTTGGAAGAGTTTACTCACCAGGAGGCTTCAGAAATTGGGAACAGTCTTAAGTGGAGAAGCTTAGGAAACTGGATGGTGTGAAGGAAGGCTGATAGGAGAGACAAGAAAAGGAAGCTCTCCTTTCGATGTTGGTAGCAAAGTGGGCAGAGGCTAGACCATGCCTTCAAGTCCTTGTGTGGGAGAGTAGCCTTTATCTAGAAAATCATAGACAGTGCTGTAACTGTAAGGGAGAGGGCGGGAAGAGGGAGACAGACACCCTGAGTGGATGTGATAGACCCGTTAGAAGGGGGTTGATAATTAAATGGAGGGAGGCTTTGGACTAGAGCTGATGTGGTGGACATGGGAAAAAGTAGATGCATTAGATGTTTACAAAGTAAAATGGACAGAACTCAGCACGAATTTGGACTTGAGGTGAGGGAGAGGGAATCATAAACATGGTTAAGACCAAGTGTGTGTGTCCTGTCATAAAAGTAGAAAACTGTCATGTGAATTCTGGAAGTTGGCCAGGTCTGGGAAGAATTCCAAATAAGATTTTTATGTTTTTGAGCTCATGGATACAATAACCAGTATTTAAATACTTAAAATTTCCTTTTCCTTAAAAAAAAGTATTGTGGTATAATTTATATACAATAAAAGCCAACACTTTAATGTATTACTGTTTGTAGATTTTTGACAAATGTATACTGTGGTGTAAATGCTACCACAATAAAAATGTAGAAAACATCTCAATTTTCAAAAATGCTCCCTTGGGGTATTTGCCATCAGACTCCTTCCTCCACTCCTATACCCTGGCAACCACAGATACATTTCTGTGCAAACAGTTGTGCCGTTTCCAGAAATCCATTGACAAGAAATCATATAATATGTAGCCTTCTGTGTCTGGTTTCTCTCATTTGCACAGTTGAGATGCATCCTTGCTCTTACATGCATTAGTAGTTACTTTTTAAAAAAAATTATTACCGTGTAGTATTCAGAGAAGGCAATGGCACCCCACTCCAGTACTCTTGCCTGGAAAATCTCATGGGTGGAGGAGCATGGTAGGCTGCAGTCCATGGGGTTGCGAAGAGATGGACACGCCTGAAGCGACTTAGCAGCAGCAGCAGTATTCCTTTTACAGGTATACACTTTTGTTTTTCTTTCATCTGTATACCAGTTGTTGAATAACTGGGTTGTTTCTGTGTGTGGCTATTAGGAATACATGTGTAGAATATTTGAGTGCAGGCCACTGTGTGAGCATGTTTTCATTTCTCTTGGGAAAACTGCCTAGGAGTAGAATTGCTGGGTCAATAAGGCTTCCCAGGTGGCGCTAGTGGTAAAGAACCCATCTGCCAATGCAGGAGACCCAGGTTCAACCCCTTGTTCTGGAAGATCTCCTGGAGTAGGAAATAGCAACCCGCTCCAGTATTCTTGCCTGGAAAATTCCATGAAGAGGTGTCCTGGTAAGTTACAGTCCATGGGGCCCCAGAGAGTTAAACACGACTGAGCAACCGAACAGACACACACATACATGGTAATTTATGTATCTTAGAATCTAAACTGTGTCCTCTGTAGACAACATACATCTGGATTTTTTTTAAACTGTTCTCTCAATGTCTGCCTTCTGGTTGGCTAGTTTTGTCTATTTACATTTAATGTTGATACAGACTTACATCTGCCAATGTACATTTCTGTCTCATGCCATTTTGTTCTATGGTGCTCATTTTACTGCTTTTCCATTCAACGGATGCTTTCTAATGTAGCGTTTTAAACTCTTTACTGATTTTCCACTATTTTTAAGTTATTTCCTTAGCCGTATGCCACTGTAAACATCTTAGTTCATCACAATCAGCTTGAAATTTACACAAATTCTAGTGAGATACAGAAACATTACTCCTATATCGCTCTATTCTGGTTTCCCTCTTTTTCTCGTATTGTCACATATATAATAAATCTATAAAGAGTAAGCTCATTAATACACTCATTATTATTACATTATATATAACGTTATGTGATGAAAAGCTGATATACGGCAGGATATCAGGTACCTATTTATAGCTTCTGTTATATTCACCTTCTTTGTCATGATTTCGGATGCTTTGCATATGTTTGTATGGATTTGACACCGTCCAGAGTTGTTTCCTTACCTAATACAGCTTTGCTCCCAACCACCTCCTTTGTGCTGTTACTGAGAATATATTACATTTCATATGTTGTTGGCCCAACAAAAATTGGGCTTCCTTGGTGGCTTAGATGGTAAAGAATCTGCCTGCAATGCAGGAGACCTGGGTTCAGTCCCTTGGTCAGGAAGATCCCCTGGAGAAGGGAATGGCTAACCACTCCGGTATTCTTGCCTGGAGAATCCCATGGATAGAGGAGCCTGGTAGGCTACAGTGATGGGGTTGCCAAGAGTCAGACATGACTGAGCAACTACTGCTTTCACAACAATAAATTATGTGATATTGTTTTAGACAGTTGCTTTTTAAATACAGGAAGAAAGGACTGAAATATGTATCCATAAAGAATTTTTGTTCATATAATTATGTTTACCTGTGCTCTTTGCTTTTTCACATGGATTCAGATTAACATCTGAATTCACTTATTGCAGCATGAAGAACTTCCTTAAGTTTTCCTTGTAAGCCAGTTCTACCAACACATTCCCTGAATTGTTTTTTTTTTTTAAATTTGGGCATACCTGTACTTTACTTTCATTTCTATTTTCTTAAACCACTTTATTGTGGTGTGTGTGACATGTAAACAGCTGTGTACTCACCCATGAAATCATCACCAGCTTCAGTATACAAAATTCAACTGTATTTCTATACTAATGGTGAATATTCCTATTAAGTAAGAAAATTCCAGTTACAGTATAAAAAGAACTTAGGAATTAGTTTAACCAAGGAGGTGTAAGATTTGTTCATTGAAAATGACAAAACCAGTTGAAAGAAATTAATGAAAATTTAAGTAAATGGTCACTATCAACGGGCACTGGAGTTTCCCCTAGAAATGTGCTGTCACTGTACACACGTCTCTGAGCATGTGGGAATGTTTCCTTAAGGCACATTCATAGCAGTGAGACTGCTGGGTCAAAGACTTCCTTGGCTAAACGCACATCTATGGAGTACCTACTATGTGCATGTGCCTGACCCTGTTCTAAACCCCAAGGAGGCATCACAGAATAGGACTGACACATGTCCCTCTTTCATGAAGGCAAATGCTGCTGAGGGTGAGGGCACGATGGAATGTAAATTCTGATGGGTGCTGCCACAGACCCCTGCAAAGGTGTTTTACCAGTTCACACTGGCCTCAGTGGGGCAGGGGAGTGAATGTGCCTTTACTGGCATCTGGGTACCATTTGTAGAGTGGGAGGTTTTGGCAGGAGGCCGGACTCCTTATGTCCAGTTCCCTAGAAGAGCTTCAAGTCCACAACTAGGAATGATCCACGTAGGGATTTCAGGGGACGTGAATACCCTAGGTGTCCATACCCTTGGTTGTAACATCACAAAGTGTATTTGTCAAAGCATAGGAGGTCTCTGACCCTTTGGTGGCTCTGCACCCTGAGTGTGCCATCTCTGACCTGGAGATAAGTCTGTGAGCCAGGGATTGAGGGTGCTGAAACCTTGAGGGGTTTCCTATGTCTTGGGCTGTGAACTTTGGGGTTTGTAGGATGTGGGGTACCATGGTCTGAGGTCTCTTTGTGGTGGCTGCATGGAACATTGTGAAAGAGCTGTGTGCATTCACCATACCAGTGCTCTGTGCAGTTGGTGTGATGGTGTCCTGTGGTATGAGCTGGGTGATTACGACTTCTGTGTCCAGGGTGGAGGTCTCTGTGCTGTTGGGTTTCTCCATGGCAGCTCAGGAAGTTGCTAAAATGCATGTCGGCCTGTATTCGAATTTCATCTCAGCTGATTTCATGTGTCTTGCCTCATTTATTGAGTCTCTAGAGTTTCAGTTTGGTGGATTGTTTGATGTTGGGTGTCCAGTGCAGTGAGGTCTGCCAGCTGCTATTTCCTTGGTCCATATGTGGTCGAGTGTATCATTGATATTTGGGTTTTGTGACCCGTAGTGTGAGGTCCCTTCCTTTCCCTTTGCGAGCCTTTCCCTTCTCCAGGGGAATCTTCCCAACCCAGGGATCGGACCAAGGTCTCCTGCATTGCAGGCGGATTCTTTACCAGGTAAGCCACAAGGGAAGCCCAAGAATACTCGAGTGGGTAGCCTATCCCTTCTCCAGCGGATCTTCCTGACCCAGGAATCGAACCAGGGTCTCCTGCATTGCAGGTGGATTCTTTAACAGCTGAGCTATCAGGGATTGAAACATTTCACGTTGTTCTTGTTCAGTAGCTCAGTTGTGTCCGACTCTTTACAACCTTGTGGACTGCAGCACGCCAGGCTTCCCCATCCTTCACTATATCCTGGAGTTTTCTCAAACCCATGTCCATTGAGGCAATGATGCCATCCAACCTTCTCATCCTCTGTTGGTCCCCTTTCCTCCTGCCCTCAATCTTCCCTAGCATCAGGGTCTTTTCCAATGAGTCGGCTCTTCACATCAGGTAGCCAAAATATTGGAGCTTCAGCTTCATCATCAGTCCTTCCAATGAATATTGAGGGTTGATTTTCTTTAGGATTGACTTATTTGATCTCCTTGCTGTCCAAGGGACTCTCAAGAGTCTTCTCCAGCATCACGGTTTCAAAGGTTCAATTCTTTGGCACTCAGCCTTCTTGAGGTCCATCTCTCCCATCCATACAGGACTACTGGAAAAACCGTGGCTTTGACGATATGGACGTTTGTCGGCAATGTAACGTCTCTGCTTTTTAACATGCTGTCTAGGTTTTTCACAGCTTTTCTTCCAAGGAGCAAGCGTCTATTAATTTCATGGCTGCAGCCATGGTTTCCAGTGGCTTTGGAGCTGGAGAAAATAAAGTCTCTGTTTCCATTTTTTTTCTCCACCTATTTGCCTCCAAGTGATGGAACCAGATACCATGATCTTACTTTTTGAATGCTGAGTTTTAAGACAGCATTTTTACTCTCCTCTTTCACCTGCATTGAGAGACTCCTTAGATCCTCTTCGATTTCTGCCATAAGGCTGGTGTCATCTGTGTATCTGAGGTTATCGATATTTCTAAAAGCAATCAGGTTCCAGATTGAGTTTCATCCAGCCCAGCATTTTACATGATGTACTCTGCATAGAAGTTAAATAAGCAAGGTCACAATATACAGCCTTGAAGTGCTCTTTTCTGAAGCTTGAATCAGTCTGTTGTTCCATGTCCAGTTCTAGCTGATGCTTCTTGACCTGCAAACAGCTTTCTCAGGAAGCAGGTTAGGTGGTCTGCAACTCCCATCTCTTGAAGAATTTTCCACAGTTTTTTGTGATCCACACAGTGAAAGGCTTTTAGTTCAGTTCAGTCACTCAGTCGTGTCCGACTGTTTGTGACCCAACAAACCACAGCAGGCCAGGCCTCCCTGTCCATCACCAACTCCCGGAGTTTATTCAAACTCATGTCCATTGAGTCGGTGATGTCATCCAACCATCTCATCCTCTGTCATCCCCTTCTCCTCCTACCCTCAATCTTTCCCAACATCAGGGTCTTTTCAAATAAGTCAACTCTTCACATCAGGTGGCCAAAATGTTGGCGTTTTCAGCTTCAACAGCAGTCCTTCCAATGAACATCAAGGAATGCTTTCCTTTAATAGACTGGTTGGATCTCTTTGCAGTCCCAGGGACTCTCAAGAGTCTTCTCCAACACCACAGCTCAAAAGCATCAATTCTTTGGCACTCAGCTTTCTTTGTAGTCCAACTCTCATATCCATACATGACTACTGGAAAAACCATAGCGTTGACTAGATGGACCTTTGTCGACAAAGTAATGTCTCTGCTTTTGAATATGCTGTCTAGTTTGGTCAAAACTTTCCTTCCAAGGAGTAAGCGTCTTTTACTTTCATGACTGCAGTCACCATCTGCAGTGATTTTGGAGCCCAAAGAAATAAAGGCAGCCACTGTTTCCCCATCTATTTGCCATGAAGTGATGGGATCAGATGCCATGATCTTCATTTTCTGAATGTTGAGCATTAAGCCAAATTTTTCACTCCCCTCTTTCACTTTCATCAAGAGGCTCTTTAGTTCTTCTTCACTTTCTGCCATAAGGGTGGTGTCATCTGCATATCTGAGGTTATTGATATTTCTCCTGGCAATCTTGATTCCAGTTTGTGCTTCCTCCAGCCCAGCGTTTCTCATGATGTACCCTGCATCTAAGTTAAATGAGCAGGATGACGATATACAGCCTTGACATACTCCTTTTCCTATTCGGAACCAACCTGTGGTTCCATGTCCAGTTCTAACTGTTGCTTCCTGACCTGCACACAAGTTTCTCAAGAGGCAGGTCAGGTGGTCTGGTATTCCCATCTCTTTCAGAATTTTCCACAGTTTATTGTGATCCACGCAGTCAAAGGCTTTGGCATAGTCAATAAAGCAGAAATAGATGTTTTTCTGGAGCTCTCTTGCTCTTTCAATGATGCAGCGTATGTAGGCAATTTGATCTCTGGTTCCTCTGCCTTTTCTAAAACCAGCTTGAACATGTGGAAGTTCACGGTTCATGTATTGTGAAACCTGGCTTGAAAAATTTTGAGCATTACTTTACTAGTGTGTGAAGTTGAAGTGAAGTTGCTCGTTCGTGTCCGACTCTTTGCAACCCCATGGACTGTAGCCTACCAGGTTCCACCATCCATGGTATTTTCTAGACAAGAAATTGTGTGGTCGTTTGAGCATTCTTTGGCATTGCCTTTCTTTGGGATTGGAATGAAAACTGACCTTTTCCAGTCCTGTGGCCACTGCGGAGTTTTCCAAATGTTGGCATATTGAGTGCAGCACTTTAACAGCATCATCTTTTAGCATTTGAAATAGCCAGGATTCCATCAACTCCACCAGCTTTGTTCGTAGTAATGCTTCCTAAGGCCCACTTGACTTCACACTCCAGTATGTTTCATGTTGTTTCACATTGGCACAGCCAATTTCATCAAAATTGTGAACTTGTTTTTCAGAAGCTGCAATAATTCGTACTCGATGTGGGTGCCAAAAAACCTTGAGGCCCAAAGTAAAGTCTAAACATTGAAAGTACCTACATTCCTTTAAAGACAGGCGTTTACAGTTTGAAGTGAAGTCAGGTGACTCCTGAGCCCCAGGTCACACACAGAGCTGCTGGGCTGGAGGTGTGGCTGAAACTTAGGCAGCCGCAACTTGAGGCCCTCTCCCAATGCTTCAGGCAGCACATATTCATCGAGGCTTTTCTTGGCTCTCTGTACTGGATACAATAGGCCAGTCCGCAGAAATCCCTGTGCTGGACTTACTGTCCCCAGTCGGGAAAGGGTAGGGGTACGAGGCACCCAGGTCACCCTCCTCATAACAACCCAGGATATTCTAGAGTGTGTTAGAAGGTGGTGGTGCTGTGATCAGATAAATGTAAGTCCTGTAAGGGACTGGTACTGTGGGCAGCAAGGGGGAAAGCTGCAAGTCACAGTATTGAACACAGCAACCAGGGTGGGCTTCATTGAGGAGCTGATATTTTAACAGAGACTTGAAGGGGGGAAAGGAGTCCGCACAGAAGACATCTGGGGTCAGGATATTGCAGAAGAGGGAACCGTGGGGATACATGCTGGGGGCAGATATTGCCAGGAGACCAGGGAAGCTGGGAGCAGGGAGTGAGAGTTGAAGAGAAGGCGGGGACTAGATACCGCGGCCCTGGGTAAGCGTCCGCTCTGTCAGCGAACCAACAGGGACAAGCAGGGGTCATAGGTGCTGATGGACATGCCTGCGCCAGGCCTGTGAGGGAGGCAGAGGCAGGACAGGGGGAAAGAGCAGAGACAGCTGAGGTGGGGCAAGCAAGGAGTGAGGAGGATGCACGAGGGGCAGCTCTGAGTGAGGCTGACGGCCTCCCCCGGACTCGACATGCCCTTCCTACCTGTGCTGGTGACCCTGACTCCATAGACACCTGTGCTCCGGGCACAGTGTCACAGAGTCCACTAGCAGCCTCAGTTCATTCAACAGTCCATCGTCTGGACACATATGTGCAGGGCCTACATTGCCACTTGGTCCTTGGGAAACGTTCAGTGACCTGACTGGTGCTCTCAGGATCTTGACCCCAGTTCCACTGTGAGGCTACAACTGTGGCTGATGGGGCAACAGAGTGACCCACACGTGTGTAATGAACCTTGCAGCCGCTTTGATCAGGGGTTTCCAGAATTAGGGGTCATATGAAACATGCAGTCCAATTCCCGCCCCCAAAGGGAAAAGAATCTGATTTCCCAGATGTCCTGCTTACTCCATTCTCCTGTGCCATCATTAACACAAAATTAACTGGTCCACAAAGAGCTATGCTGTATTGACTGAATGTTTACCTTGAGTCCCGGTCCTTCATTCACTGAGGAAGTAGTTCCAAGCAGGGACCAGACACTATGTTTCCTCCTACTGTGGCCGGATTGGTTTGGGATGATGGGGGACAGTCACCTGCAAGCAGATGACTGCCACGTGCTGTGTGAGAAAAGCGATGGCAGGATTTAAACTGTAGAACTCTGGGAACACAGAAGAGAGCATCTGACCCCTGCCATATGTCCAGGGGTGGGATGTGGTATGGGTCCCTGGCCAGGACACATTCTCCGGGGGGCGGGGGGGTTTCTTGAGGTGGTACTTTGACCATCCACAGTTTACACACACACGAGCAGAAGAGCACAGACCTGGACACAGGTGGAGACAGACAGACTTTCATTCCCAGTTGTCTCCGGAACACCATGGCAGCTGGTCATCTCCAGCGCTGTCTTACAATTACTAAAAACACTTCCTGTGCTTTGGCGTGCCTCCCAATTCCTTATATCTGATGAACAGAGTGAGACTGGTGAAGACATAACTGGGGTGGGGGCTGGTTGCAAACCTCTCTGATACGGCAGAGTGCCTCCCCGCCAGGGAAGTTAATGTCCTGCTTGGTGTTGCCTCTGGAGCAACCCTTTCCTACCAGGGCACTCCATTTTCTTGGCTGCAAGGCAGCTCCTCCTAAGGCACACACACAAAGGGGCTTAGAACCTTTCAGGGTGGCTTTTCCCAACTGGGTACCTGCGTTTCACAAGTGGACAGGAGATTGGGACAATGATGGTTCTCCTCTCGTGGAACAACATCTGCATCTCAGTAACTGAAACACAAGCCACGCGTGTTGTTGTGAGTGCAGAGAAGACTGGCTTTGCACTCAAGAGAAACTAGGGCGTGACTCCCAGATCCAGCTTTTACTGCATCAGCCACCTAAGCTCTTTCAGCTTGCTTCCTTGTCTGTGAGAAGGCTGGGGTTCATCCTTACCCCTCTGGGTCTGTGGGGAATAAAACCCCATATACCTGGTTCCCACAAGCTCCATAAGTAGGCTCCAGGTGAGTCATTTACATTGACCCCCCGCCCACCCCCGTTACGGACACATCAGTGGGGAGGGAGGCATGCCAGAGCCCCTGAGAGTCTACTCCATCCTCTGGTTGGGGTGGGGTGGTGGAACTGGTGCTGTGTCCAACTATTTGATTGGCTTTACATAGCGCAGGCACACACTTCATTTCATATTTAGGGGTGTTCTGCCCAGAGGAGTTGTAGTGAAGGAAGTCAGTCATCACAGTTGAATCTGTAGCAGGTAGAAGCAGCAGTGGGGTCGCTCCCTCCACTGGCCATCACAGGAACTGGCAGTTCCCTCCATGGGTTGATGGCACCAGGTGGAGACACCTGAGGAGTTGCAAGAAGGTGCTGTGACATTCCCTAGGAGGGTCCCCATACTGAGTTGGCAGCACATCCTTGCCTCCCTGATGGCCACAGGGACTAGTAAATCAAACCCCTGCATAGGGAGGACGTGTTAATATACTTCATCTTGTCCTAATGTTGCAGGAAGCCGGACCCCTTCCAGGGCCCGAAACTGGGCTCTTGTCTAACACTCGGAAATGAATTGTCCAAGGAAACACATGTGCTGACAAAGCAAGAGATGTTATTGTGAAAGGGCACCTGGGTGGAGAGCAGTAGGGTAAGGGAACCCAGGAGAACTGCTCTGCCGTGTGGCTTGCACGCAGTCTCGGGTTTTATGGTGATGGAATTAGTTTCCGGGTCATCTTTGGCCAATCATCCTAATTCAGAGTCTTTTGTGGTGAGGCACGCATCACTCAGCCAAGATGGATGCTAGCGAGAGGGATTCTGGGAAGTGGACGGACACGTGGTGTCTCCTTCTGACCTTTCCCGAACTCCTCCGGTTGGTGGTGGCTTATTAGTTCCGTATTCCTTATCAGGATCTCCTGTCATAAAACAACTCATGCAAATGGTTACTATGGTACCTGGCCAGGGTGGGTGGTTTCAATCAGTGTGCTTCCCCTAACACTAATAGGAACTCAACACTATAGAGTGGAAAAGAGTGAAAATCTCATCAACACACAGTGCATGGGTAGGGCAGCTCAAGTCCTGTTCCATGTACTGGGTCACAGACAGCGTAAAGTGACATTTTGAAATTTCCATGCTTCACCTTATCCCTCCTCACTGTGAAGCAGGTGGTCACCCTGGATCCCTTTATGCTTCCAACACTGTGACCAAATTCAAAAGGCCATATTCAAACACAACAACAGGCCCATATAAAGCAAGAGGAGAGCTTTTCTGTCTGTTATCCTATTCTTAGCAAGGAAGCCTTTCCCAGACAAACTCTGCCATCAGATTGCATTTCTCATCAGCTCATCATGCAGCAGGGATTCATAGTGAAATCTCCACCACCTTCCATTTGGTAAAAATATCAAATCTGTTAACTGTGACTTTTCACCCAGGCACTCCCCAGGAATAATGGAAATTGCTCTACCGAGCCTGACAGCTGAACCTAAGAAGGACAGGCAGATGAGGAGGGAGGAAGGGCATGTTATGATGGAGGCAAAGGCAGGAGTGAGATTGTGAAATCGGTGGGTGGGGAGGGAGCGAGAGGGGGCGAGAGGGGGCGAGAGGGGGCGGGGGGGGGCGAGAGGGGGCGGGGGGGGCGGGGGGGGCGGGGGGGGCGGGGGGGGCGGGGGGGCGGGGGGGGCGGGGGGGCGGGGGGGCGGGGGGGGCGGGGGGGGGCGGCGGCGGCTAGGGAGGATGAGTGTGAGGACACCAGCCATGTGATGAACAGAGAGCGGTCTGGGTGGCTGGAAGATCAAGCGGGGCATGGAGCACAAGGAGGGTGTCTGGTGAAGACCAGGCATTTGGGGGCAGACAAGTCCTGCTGCGCCTCGTCCAGGAGGCTGGACAGTATCCTAAGGGCAGCAGGCAGCCCGTGCAGAGTTTTGAGCAGGGATGTCATGCCCAGATTGCACTGAAGAAAGCTTCCCTTCCTCAGGCAGCAGGACAGACCATGTGTTGGAAAGCATCAGGATTGCTGGTGCTTGTCAAGGAGAGAGACGAGGGTGACCTGGCCTAGGGAACTCACTGTGCTGATGGAGAGAAGGAACAGAATCTTACTTAGACTTAGGAGGCAGAGAGGTGAGGCTTGATGATTGAGAGTGTGGTGAGAGAGAGGCAGCAGGCAAGGACGGCTTTAAGCATCTCTGGCCTAAGCAGCTGGGGAGAAGGTTGCCTTGCACTGAGTCAGTGAGAGGGTAACAGGCAGGAAGGCCAGAGGTCTCCAAAGGGAGGAAATAGCCTGCAGGTGTCAGACATTTTTCTCTCTCTTAAGCAGCAGGAGGAAGCAAACTAGCGATATTTTTTTCCTTCTCTATAAGAATTTAAAAAGAGGTTTCTCTTAAAATACTGTGTTCCCATAATGACACCTGGTTTCACCTGAAGTTAACTATTCTCAAACCTAGAGATAACCAATGCATTTCTCTTATGAAAATGTTTATCTTAAGCTATGCTAATGTACTATGCATTTACCCCGAACTCTGTCTTCAAGTCGGTTCTGCCTCTTGGCTCAGAACCTACTTGACAAACCAACACGCTATACTCAGATATTGTTCCCCCAATCTATGTAAACAAAACTATTTGTATGGTGATCTGCCCTTCTTCAAGATTCAAGTTAATCATTTTATGGCCCAGGATGAATCATCTGATGTCAAGACTATCCCAAAATGCATCTTACGGGTGAGGGGCCTGGTGCCATTCTGAGTTTTAAGACATTCCTTTCTTTCATTAACAGACTGCTAGTGACTATATGACATGCAGCTGAAGATGAGCAGGGGGGTACTCTTTCTGACCCCCTCTGATGCCTGTCAGAAGCTTTCTCTATCTCCTTGATACTTTAATAAAACTTTATTACACAAAAGCTCTGAGTGATCAAGCCTCATCTCTGGCCCCGGATTGAATTCTTCTCCTCCGGGGGCCAAGAATCCCGGTGTCTTTGCGTGATTCAACAACAACCTTTCATCTTGGGGGCTCATCCGGAATCCTTCAGGACAAGGTAAGCTTGCTTGGAGCTCTAGTTCTTCGTTCTCTTAGCGAACACGTTTTCTGCTGTGCTTTACTAATGCTACGGTGTGCTTGTGTGAATGAATGACATGCCCTGCACGAAGCAAGTGAGGAGCCCTGCTCTGCGGTTCCATGGTCATCTCATGTGGCTTATGGCAGAAACCTGTCGGGGGGGTTTATACCAACCTGCCAATGCCAAGAGGCACCCGATGTCTCCTTCGGGAACCGACCAGAAATGTGGACCGAACTCTCCTTTCTCGGTCAGACTTTTCGGTCTCTTTGACCATTTCATAACTCCTTGGGAATTAAAAGTACTAACCTAATCTATTGGATCATAGACTTTCAAGGGACTTGTGATCTATACTGTTATACTGTGTACTGTGGCTTAGGTCCCAAACTTGGATTGGTAGTCAAGAAAGCGCCTAGCCTCGCTAGGAATTGGAAGTTCAGAAGCTAGATGGAGCTCTAGCTCCAAGAACATCTCTGAGGTTAATTAAAGGTTACTCAGATTGGGACCGCAATGTTTTTTTGTTTTTGGTTTGTTTGTTTGTTTGTTTTTTCCTGTGGTAACGCTGGCTCTTAGTGGACCAGAGGAGGCTCTTATACTGGTGTGGTGATGCTTGGAGGGAACATCTCAGCTTTATGTTCGTATCAGTCTTATTGTGGTCAGGAATATACTCAGGGTCATGCACAGGCACTCAGGTGAGGAATGTTTCCCCCAGCGGTCTTAGCTTGGGAGGCATTCTGGAAGGTTACTCGGATTGCACCCCGGGGGGCATCAGAGACAATGGTGAAGAGCTGGACGTCAGGTAGGGATGCTATCAAGTCTACCCCTGGTACATCCCCACCCTGTCTCGGTGGTAGAACCGGGAGGGACGAGTACGGCGCCTGCGTCGGTAAGGGACAGACTAAGTCCGACCAGGAAGGAAAAGCTTTTGGTGTAAAGTCTGTCTACACCCCCATCTAGAGCAGGGAGGGACGCCTCCGGTAGAAAGATGGTGCTGGTCGCTTTTTTTTCTCTCTCACAGATGGATGGCGCTGGTCGCTTTTTTTCTCTCTTACAGATGGGAGCTAACAATTCCAACCTCACTTCTTCGAACTGTATCCTGAAAAACGGGGATAAATTTGATCCCCAGCGCTTAAAGAAAACACACCTGGTCTACCTATGTGATACTGCATGGCCACTGGAGGACGGCAAACAGTGGCCAGTTGGAGGGTCTCTTAAGCATAATACTGTTTTACAATTAGACCGGTTCTGCAAGGAACAAGGGAAATGGGTAGAAGTAGCATATGTGTTGCCCTTTTTCTCTCTGCGAAATATGCCAGACTTATGTCCTAAGGGTATAGATTTGGGCGTGAAACCTTCAGCTCCCTCCTGTCCTCCTACTTTGCCCCCGTACCCGGGGCTCCAAACTGAGCAAACTGAAAGCCAGAGAACCCCCCTCAGAAGGGTTGCCTTTGTCTCAGTGGAAGCCCAGACTGAGACTCAAACTGCCTTGGTCTCAGTGGAAATCCAAACTGAGATTCAAACTGCCCACGTGGAGGTCCAAACAACTCCTGTCTCAGCACGACCTCAGACTACTCTGGTTTCAGTAGAAACTCAGACCATCGAAGTAAGAGATGATATGGAGGACAGGAGACAAAGAGAAAAAAAACCAGGTTTCTCCAATCTATCCCTGGGATCATATGCGCAGAGCAGCCAGAGAGACTGAGGAACAGCCACATAAGCTGTTGCCTCCTCGTGAAACACCCACTGGGAGAAATAATCAGTCTATGAGAGTTAATAAGCCTTTTTCTTATCAAGAAATACAATGAATCAAGGAGGATCTGGGAGACTATTTAGAGGACCCAGAAAAATATATTAGAGCTTTTAAAGGTGTTACTCTGCTTTATGACCTTACTTGGAAGGATGTGATGTATATCTTGGGACAAACGCTGACTCCTGACTCAAAGACTAGAGTTTTGGGAAAAAGCAGTTGCTTATGGAGATGAATGGCTTGGTAATGAATCAGTAGGGAAGTGGGAGGACGAGATAGCGGCCCTCCCCACTGGGAATCAGGCGGTCCCAACTACAGAACCAGACTGGGACAACAACACAGCTAAAGGAAGATGGAATCAGAGTCATTTTGTTAGATGTATTCTCGAAGGACTCAGGCAGGCACGTTCTAAGCCTTTAAACTATGGCAAATTGGCAGACATAGAACAGGAGGAGAAGGAAGCTCCTGGTAAATTCCTAGATAGACTAAGAGAAGCCCTTCGCAGATTCACTGAGATTGATCCCGAAAGTGAAGAAGGAAAAGTGATCTTAAAGGATAGATTTCTCACTCAGTCGGCTCCAGATATCCGCCATAAGCTATTAAAATGGGCGTATGGACCAAATCAGTCTTTAGATACTCTGTTACAACTGGCTCAGACAGTCTATTATGGTAGGGAATATGAGGAAAAGAAAGAAAGGCAGAAAAAGACAAAGGAAAAGGCAGAAGCCTTCGCAATGGCTATGAAAAACGTTCTTAAACAGCTTGAGAAAGATGCCCAGAGGGACCCAGGTGAAAAGGGATGGGCTTGCTAGTACTGTGGAAAGGAGGGGCACTTCAAGTGGGATTGCCCTCAGGCATCTAAGCCGCCCCTGGCTCCAAGTCCAGTCACTGGAAGAGAGACTGCCCCCAGAGGCCTAGGTCTCTGGCGTCCGACTCTCAAGACAATCGGGACTGAAGGTGCCCGGGGGTCCCCACACAAGCTCCTGTCCTAATTACACCTGAGGAACTCCATCAATTGGCCCCCCACAATTATTAAGATTAAGATAATCAAGATTGCCCGGAGAAATATCAATAACCTCAGATAAGCAGATGACACCACCCTTATGGCAGAAAGTGAAGAGGAGCTAAAAAGCCTCTTGATGAAAGTGAAAGTGGAGAGTGAAAAAGTTGGCTTAAAGCTCAACATTCAGAAAACGAAGATCATGGCATCGAGTCCCATCACTTCATGGGAAATAGATGGGGAAACAGTGGAAACAGTGTCAGACTTTATTTGGGGGGGGGTGGGTGGGCTCCAAAATCACTGCAGATGGTGACTGCAGCCATGAAATTAAAAGACGCTTACTCCTTGGAAGAAGAGTTAAGACCAACCGAGATAGCATGTTGAAAAGCAGAGACATTAGTTTGCCAACAGAGGCCCGTCTAGCCAAGGCTATGGTTTTTCCAGTGGTCATGTATGGATGTGAGAGTTGGACTGTGAAGAAAGGTGAGCACTGAAGAATGGATGCTTTTGAACTGTGGTGTTGGAGAAGACTCTTGAGAGTCCCTTGGACTGCAAGGAAATCCAACCAGTCCATTCTGAAGGAGATCAGCCCTGGGATTTCTTTGGAAGGAATGATGCTAAAGCTGAAACTCCAGTACTTTGGCCACCTCATGCGACATGTTGACTCATTGGAAAAGACTCCGATGCTGGGAGGGATTGGGGGCAGGAGGAGAAGGGGACGACAGAGGATGGGATGGCTGGATGGCATCACTGACTCGATGGACGTGAGTCTGAGTGAACTCCGGGAGTTGGTGATGGACAGGGAGGCCTGCGATTCTTAGGGTCACAAAGAGTCGGACACGACTGAGCAACTGAACTAACTAATCCGTTGATTTCCTTTTAGATACTGGGGCAACTTATTCTGTGCTTACTGAAGCCCCTGACCCACTTTCTTCCCGATCTGCTTCCGTAATGGGACTGTCTGGATGAGCCAAATGTTATTATTTCAGTTATTCTTTATCTTTCAACTGGGATTCTGTGCTATTTTCACACGAGTTTCTGATCGTGCCAGAATCTCGCTCACCCATTTTGGGGAGGGATATACTGAGCAAGGTCCATGCCTCTGTTTTCATGAATATGGAGCTCTCCCTTTCTCTCCCTTTAGTTGAACAAAATGTAAATCCTAGTGTATGGGCTGATGGAAAATCTGTGTGTCGAGCACAAAATGCTATTCCTGTAGTTGTCAAGCTCAAAGACCCGCACTTATTTCCACATAAGAAGCAGTATCCACTGAAACCTGAGGTTAAGGAAGGGTTAAAACCCATCAATGAAAATTTAAAGAAGCAGGGACTATTAATTCTCTGTAACAGTCCCTACAACACTCCTATTTTGGGTATAAAGAAATCAAATGGTAAATGGAGACTAGTTCAAGATTTATGAATAATAAATGAGGCTGTAGTTCCTTTACACCCTGTGGTGCCTAATCCTTATACTCTATTGTCTGAAATGCCTGAACGAGCCAAATATTTCTCAGTAATTGATTTAAAAGACGCCTTGTATCCAGTGCCTTTGGTGGAGGAAAGTCAATTTCTATTTGCCTTTGAAGACCCTACGCAGCCACCTTCTCAGTTAACCTGGACAGTTTTGCCTTAGGGATTTCGTGACAGTCCTCACTTATTTGGACAAAGTTTGTCACGGGAGCTACAAAACTTTAATAGCTCTGAAGCGGTGGTGTTACAATATGTAGATGATATTTTGCTCTGTGCTGAGACAGAGGAAGCTTGTTCGAGAGCCTCAGAAAATTTCTTAAACTTTCTGGCAGGCTGCGGTTACAAGGCATCAAGGGAAAAGGCTCAGCTTTGTCAACAATTGGTTAAGATATCTGGGCCTAATCATATCAGAAGGAACTAGGGCCATAGGCCCTGAGAGAATTAAGTGAAAGTGAAAGTGAAGTCTCTCAGCCGTGACCGACTCCTTGCGAGAGAATTAAAGCTATACTAAATCATCCCTTACCTATGACTTTAAGACAATTGAGAGGATTTTTGGGAATCACAGGTTACTGTCGCATTTGGATTCTGGGTTATGGGGAACTTGCCCGGCCTTTATATAAACTTATAGCTGAAACTCAGTGGGCCCCAACTGACAAACTGGTTTGGTCTCTAGAAACTCAAAAGGCTTTTAAGCTTCTTCAGACTGATCTCCTACAAGCTCCAGCTCTGAGCTTGCGCACAAGGTCAGGATTTAATTTGTTTGTCACTGAAAGAAAAGGTGTGGCCTTGGGAGTTTTGACACAACCCTGAGGGCCTCACCAGCAACCTATTGCTTATCTAAGCAGAGAATTAGATGTGATTTCATGTGGGTGGCCCCACCGCCTAAGAGTAATTGGGGCACCTGACGCTTTAAAAATAATTAATGGACGAAACCTTACTGTACTGACTTCTCATGATGTGAATGGAATCTTAAATTGTAAGGTTAATATTTGGATAACAGACAGTAGGCTTCTTAAATATCAGTCATTGTTGTTAGAAGGACCAGTAACTAAGCTTAAAGTTTGTGGAAATTTAAACCCTGCCACTTTCCTTCCTGAGAAGGAAAATGAAACACCTGATCACGATTGTTCCCAATTTCTACCTTTAAACTATGCAGCTTGGGAGGATCTAATGGATACCCCATTAGACAATCTTGACATGGAAATATTTACAGATGGCAGTTCTTTTGTTCGGGATGGAAAGTGTAAAGCAGGTTAAGCCATGGTGACCTTCTATGGGGTCACATAGAGTCAGACAGGACTAAAGCAACTTAGCAGCAGCAGCAGCGTGATACTGATACAGTGGATGAATCCTTTTCTATGTGGCACCCTCCATTTTCATTTAGCATCTTATTGTCATAACTATGTTATTATACATTTTTAAAAGTTTCGCAGGCTATTTTACATTCATCTGGGCTTCCCTGGAGGCTCAAATGGTGAAGAA
This sequence comes from Ovis canadensis, assembly GCF_042477335.2. NCBI lineage: Eukaryota > Metazoa > Chordata > Mammalia > Artiodactyla > Bovidae > Ovis > Ovis canadensis. The sequence goes on from NC_091727.1 coordinate 53,967,791, forward strand.
TCTGCCAGCAATGCGGGAGACCTTGGTGCAACCCCTGTGAGACCCAGCGGTCAATCCCTGGGTCGGGAAGATCCGCTGAAGAAGGGGATGGCAACCAACTCCAATATTCTCGCTTGGAGGATCCCCATGGACAGAGGAGCCTGGTGGGCTACAGTCCAGGGGGTCTCAAAGAGTCAGACAGGCCTGAGCGACTAACACTTTCACTTTACCCTCATTCCCATTATTTTATTTCATTCTTCTGTTGGGGATAGGAAAGCTTCCTGCAAACCAGTGTGCAAACTACAATCTGACAGACTTGAGACCTGGACAGAGGGACACTTTTGGAGGAACCCGGAGAACCTTGACAGCTGATTCTTCCTCTGTGTGCCACAGTTCTCAAAGGCAAAAAATGAGGGCAGTAATACCACCTGCTTCCTGGGTGGTGTCCAGCATCTACCCAGCAGGATCTTAGCTTGGCACTTGTCCCTGTCATGTTATTATTGTGGGTGGCTCGGATGGTAAGGAGTCAGCCTGCAACAGAGGAGGCCCAGGTTCGGCCCCTGGGGTGGGAAGATCTCCAGCAGAAGGAAATGGCAACCCACTCCAATATTCTTGAAAGGAGAATCCCATGGGCAGAGGAGCCTGGCAGCCTACACAGTCCAAGGGGTCTTAAAGAATCTGACAGGACTGAGCAACTTTCATTTCCACTTCACATAAACATTTTCAAGTCAAAACTCACTGTCATAATCAAGTTCTCTTTAAATACAGCATTTCCTCTAGGATCAGAAGCAAGACAAGGGAGCTCACTCCCTCCATTATTCAATATATCAGCTTATATTATTTTATTGTAATTTTAAGTGTCAATGGGTTCCTTCACAGTTTTCACAAAGGGCTCTCTGAAGGGCTCAGATGCAGTTTGAACCAGCCAACCGGCTCAAGCAGAGAAAACTATCTGCCGCTTCTTGTGGCAAAAGGCGGCGCGGCGTTTTTTCAACGACGAAGGGCGGGGGAGAAACGGGATGGTGACACTTGGAGCAACACTGCCACCTGCCGACCACAGAAACCAAAACGCCAGCAGCCCGGAAGAAAATCCATCCTTTCTGTTGGGTTTTCGCGCAGAGGACCGAACAGCGTGGATGCGGAAGTTGAGGTGGATGCCCATGAGGGCCAGAGATGAAGGGACCCTCGCGAAGAGGCCCGGCCACACCACCCGTGGACCGCGGGCTCCTCTCCAGCGGCCCGCGGAACCAAGGCAACACGGGCGGGAAGTCAGGGAACCCGGGAAACCCGGAGCTTGGTGGGCGGGGCTGCGCTCCGATTGGCTGGTTCTGGGCCTGCGCGCAGGAACCCAGTGAGCCCCGCGTCAGTCTCCTGGCCCGGGTCGGTTGGGAGTTTTCTCCTGGGCCCTGTTTCAAAGTCTTCATTCACTGAGGAACCTGACCGGGTATGTCCGGGTCCTGTCGCCCTCTGCCGAAGCCCCCAAAGTGCGGGACCGGTACAAGTCCCCTGTATTTCTCCTCCCGCCCTCCCCAGGCCAGTGAACGCGTTCCTCCCGTGGTACACTCACTGTTCTCGCAGGCCTCACTCCTCTGATGCGTCCTCAGTGCCCACGAGGCTCACCCGGTCATCCCGGAGACTCTGCGTCCTCTTCGATGTTCCCCTCCTCCCCACTCGAGCATCCCCCTGCCCACGGTCCCGCCCCGGGCATCAGGAAAGACCGCGCCCCTCATGGGGCCCTTTTTCTAGCCTTCCTCCCTCTCATCACCCTCAACATGATGTCCTGTCCTCAGGCTCCCTCGCTCTAGCGCCAGTGCACTGATGCCAGAACCTCCTGGAAACCCCCACCTCACCTACCACACGTCCTTCGACGCTACCTGCCAGGCCCCTCCTGGGTCGGCTGAGCCAGGGCTGGAAGCTGTCCCCTGCAAGCACGCCTCTTGTGCTCCTTGACCCCTCCTGCCTACCTACCCACGCCCTGCCTGTGTCTCAGCATCGGAGCGTTGAGGAGCAAACTTTACAACTTTACAGAAGTGTTTTATCTTAAATCCGTGGCCAGAGTAGAACTGCTGTTCATTTTCACTCTCACCTACCTACACTACTACACTACACAGTAGTCACCTTCCTCCATCCTAATGACCACCAGCCCCACAGGCCAATAATTCGTGGAGAGAGAAGAACAAATCTCGTGGAATTTCTCAAGTTTCCCAGTCCCAAACTCCAGGTTTCTGCCCTGGCACTCTGCTGCCCCTCTCCACGCCTGCTCCTGACTACACCCAGCCCCTCACCTCTGCCCGGGATCCCATGCCTTGCACCTTCCCAGGGACTTTGCCCCTGCAGTTATCATTCCTCTCTCCTGAACCAGCACCTGCTCCCTCTACATCGGAGCATTCCACAGCACAGGGGGAAACCCACCGTCTTCCACCACCCTAGTCTGCAGCTACTGGCACATTACCGGTTGCCCTGCAAAGCAAAACTGCTTCAAATTCTGCTGAGATATTCTCTCCTCGGCCCACTTCTGTGGAGTTTTTGTCCCAGTACCTCCACTGGAACTGGTCACATCATGGCCATCATTAATATCCATACTTCCTGATCCCACAGACACTCTTCAGTGCTCATCTTAGGCAACATCTCAGGCATCTTTTGGCATATTTGACTCTTGTGTTGTTTATCCCTCTTTTTATATTTCAGGGGCGTGGGGCTTATGTGACACCAACTATCCTCACTGTACTCGACAAGCTACACATTCTACACTAGGCCCCCTTTGACCTGGATATTGTATGGGAAGTCTTGGGTCAAGTGAAAGACAAGCCAAAGGAAAGAGCGTCCCAGTCACAGTGGGAAATGGCCCACAGAGGCACTGGTAGGCAGAGGTGAGAGAGCTCAAACAAGGGAGGTGTGACAAGAAATGAACACCAGGGACAGGACGATTCCACCCCATTCACACTTGGGATCCAGGGGGCACAGTGTACAATGACCCAACGGAGTCTTTGGGCAGAAGGGTGGCTGCAGTTTAGGAATTTCGTTTTCTGGAGCTGATCTTGGTTCCTGCTGCGGTGCAGGTGAGATCCAAGGGAGGGCTCTGCATCACCCGAGGGAGAAATGTGGAAAGGGACTGCATCCAGATGAAGCCTAAGCAGGCAATGGGCTAGGGGACCGTGCAGCTGAGGAGTGGATATCCCTGCCCGTTGATGGGGTGGACGATAATACCTAGATTCAGACGGGTCTGCAGATGCCAGCAGGGTGGCTGAGGCTCAGTCAGCCATGGAGCACTGGGTCCACAGCAAGAGGAGGGAGACAAAAATGCAAGTTTCCCCACCCCCACCCATGGGCGGTACAGGTCAGCATCAACAGCTGGAACCAGGAGAGGATGGTCATTTTTCCCTCAGGGAACACTGAGGCCTCTGTGAGGAACAAACGTATGCCGTGTTATAGACTCCCTCTCCCACATGACTGCAAGCCTTGTAAGTGACATATACCCCTGCTCCATCGCTGAAAGAAGTAGAGACATTTTCACCGGAATAGACTAAGCATTTCTATCTGTGGATATTCAGCTGGTTGCATGCAACCACACTTTCCAAGTCAGAAGCAACTTCAGTGGGGGTTTCCCATTACTAACCACTATGAAGGGTGAACACTCATGAGGAAGATCAGATCATCCAGGGAGAAAAAATACATTAAAGTGTCCATGGAGTCTAAGGAGCGTACGTTGAGACTGTGATCTCAGCAACCCACGTCCCCCACCACCACCTGGCTCTTCCTGTGACCATGGGCCGCAGAGGCAGAGCGGAGCCCAGAGGGAGAGGAAGGAGGTCTTCCTGGAACTCCACTGCTGCTTTGAAAATACCACACTCCCCTCTCGACATGAATACTCACCTGTGAAGATCATTCCAATTCTCCACTCTGTCCTCTAGTCAAGAGTCCTGATGATTCTTTTGCAATGGGCATCCTGGTCTCTTTGGTTTGGGGAATAGAAAATAGCATACCCTGCAAGCACACAGGCCTCTACTTCCAATACCCTGAGTCTCTGATTCCTTTCAAGCCATGCTTCTTGAAAGTATAGACTCCAGGAGCATCCTTATCTGGTTACCTCTTGATTCCTCCTCTGAGTGCCCATCCACAGAACATCCCCTTGCTAACGTATCCCAAGAGCTCCGTGCGCCAAACCGTAGTACCCAGTGCTGTACTGGCCACAGACACATTCCGTTTTCAAAAACACTTTCCTTGGTCAGTCTGACAGCAGCCCATCCTGGTTTTCCTCCTCCGTCTCAGTTCATTACTTCTAAGTCTCCTTATCTGTCCATTTAGTTTGAACCCCTCCTAAATCTTGATTTTGTTTTCCTCTGGTTTCCAACCTCTGCCCTGTGCTCTTCCATTCTATACATGATCCTTGGGTGACCATGTCACCCCCCCAGAGCTTTTACCCATCTGACTCATTTTCATCTGTATCCCTCTGTATGCTGATGGCTTTTCGAATCACCAAATCTACCTAAGATGTCTCAACTGGGCCTCACTTCCCCCACAGGCTGAGATGTATGGGCTATCTGCACTCAGATGTCCCATAAGCACTGCAGACCTGCTAGTAGCCCAGGGCCAATGTTCCCTGGGGTGTCTCATGGATAGGCACCGCCATCCACCCAGTTCCTTAAACCACAATCCCGGGCATGCTGCTGGGTGTGATCTTCACCAAGCCATGACTCCCCTGGAGCTGCTCTGGAAAAGGCTGACCCGAGATCTTCCTGTTGCCACAGATGGGGATCCGTTCATCTGAGAGGCCCTGTTCTGCAGACACACTCTGAAGGTGTCCTGAGAACAGGCCATCACCCTCTTCTGGATCTCTGAGAGAACCTGGCCACTGTAATACACCTGAGAGGTTGAAAGCCCTGTCTTTAACAGGACAGTGAGTCAGGACACAGCAATGTAAGCCCATCATTGGGGAACATGCCAAGGAATATCCAGAAGAGATCCCTAAAGTAGAACATTTCAAGAGGTGAGTCTTCATGGGTGTGCATCAAACAAGGGATTGCTTAACTGTATTTTTCCCAGTAAACATCCTGTTCTTATTTGGTCTTCATCTGAGCATGGGCGTTAATTTGATAACACAGGAAACGGTTTAAAACTGCAGCTGAGCACAGGCAGCAGATATGCTGGCAGCCGATCCTTCTACATCAACATCAACATCAACAGCTACAATTCTCAGCCATCTTTGATCTTTAAAGCACTATTATGATCTGTCGAATGAAGTTATCTCCACAGTGTTTTAGAAATGTATTCAACTAACTAGGCACAAGGGATCCTGACAAGAACTAAAACGTACTGAGTTTCACTAACAACAGCAGGGTTTTAACTGTAAAACTTTGAATTCAGGAACACACAGCAGAGCAAGCAAGCACAAGGTCAGTCTTCAAACTAGTATTAATTTGGGCAAGTTGTCCCTTTCCTCAGCCCTGCTTTGCTTGTAGTCAGAAGTCGCAAGTTTTCGATGTTGGATTTCTTCCTGTAAGAATGGGTTTTGTTTCCACAGCTGCAAGCTCAGCTTTCATAAGAGAACTTTTCAGATAATGCTCAGGCCAGCGCTGCATTCCAGACCTACTACTTCAGACTCTCTGGGGCTGTCCTGCCAGCATCAACTCTTCTAAAGCCTCTCCAGGGGAGATTTGATGCACAGTTTAGGTTGAGAAGCACAATCACATGATGCTTCATCCGTCCTGGTTTTAAACAGATTCCTGAACTGAAGAGCCATGTTTGCTACTAATGAAATTTCAAAAAATTTGTAATTATATGTCTTCCCTTCTGAGAGGGATTTTGACATATTTATTCACAGCCATATTTAGAACAATTTCAATGACTCAGTGGTGTGTTATGCCCCTAAGTTCCTTTCCTTACCAGACACTCAGGCAGATGTCCTGGCGGCAGAAGGAGGATGGATGGAGTTCCATTGTCCTGGTTACTGCTCTGCTGAGCATCCCTCCTGGGTTGCTGAGCTCAGGCAGGGGACCTCACACCAGGCTACAGGTATTCTTGTGACCAGAGGTTGGAGCTAAGGGCTGAGATCCGTTACCAGGGAAACGGAAGCTGGGTCCACGTGATTTGAGAAGAATGGGAAAACAACTAAGTAGAATTTCAGATGCAGGGTGGGTTCTGGGAGCCTGTCCAGAGCCACTGACTTGTGGTCACACACTGGGCGCCTGTGCGTAAACACAGAGACACACTAGACGTGTGTGCTCACTGGGGGTTCTGTCCTGACGTGCATGGCGACTGTCTCTGGAGGGAGCATCTAGCACATGTGCAGGAGGCCGGACCCAGGACGTGGAAGGAGCGGGGGCGCTCCCCACTGTTACAGAAGCAATGGCACATCTTTTCCCACATGTCTCACCTGCACATCTGCATTACCTTCCTAAACTGCTTTACTGAGGTGTAATCACATACCACAGATCACACCCATCACTTCCAGGGCAGTGACTTTTAGCAACTTCACACAGTGTGCAACCACCGCTACAGTGCAGTTGTGGAACCCTGCCAGCACCACGAAAAGGGTCCGTGTACCCATCAGCAGTCGATCCCCAAGCGGACCTGCATGCCCAGGCACCCTCTCATCTAATTTCTGTCTCTGTAGATTTGCCCTTTGCGGGCATTTCATATCAACCGACTCCTGCAGGAAGTGGCCTTTTGTGTCTGGGTTCTTTCACTTAGCGCAATGCTTTGGAGGCTCACCCATGTGGCATCAGAAAGCAGAAGTTCATCACTTTTCATCCATCTATGCTATTCCACTGTATGGCTACAGAATACTCTGTTTACCCCTCTCTAGCTGACAGACTTTTAGGCTGCTCCACTATTTGGAGATTACAGACAGTGCTGCTGTGAAAGACATGTAACTAAGGATGAGTATTTGTATGGACATGGGTTTCATTTCTTCTTTCTTATTCCACAATTTCATTTCTTGTTTTGCCCCTTGCAGAGGCTAGACCCTTCAGTCCAAAGACATCGACTGAGTCACAGTATTATCCCACACCAGATGCTGTTCATTAAAGGAGCTGATAGAGGACACAGCCAGTTATTTACTGCCTTCCACCTGCCAGGTCATGGGTGCTAGGTGTTTTACATCTGTTATCTCCAGTAGGTCTCCCAATAAACCTCACCAACAGGTAGAGTTATTGCCATTTTACAGATAAGGAATTTGAGGCTGAAGGAGAGTGCCTGGGCTGGTAGGGCCTGCACTGGAACCCAGCTTGAGTGTAAACTGTGAACTGTGGGATGGAGGGAGATGAAATGAGGAGAGAAGTTTGGGCACAGGTCCCAGAGAGTTTCCATGCCATGGGGGACCAGGGAAACATCACACCCTTGTTATCAGTCCTGGGCATCCCCTTGCAATAGGAGGAGCCTCAATCCATCTGAGGACAAAATTACCAGGAACAGAATGATGCACGCAACAGAAGATGAAGTCTGTGAGTGGTTTCCAGGTGGGAGAGGTGTAACAGAAAAGCCAGCTTCCTGGTGAGGGTTTGTCTAGCTGTGAGGGAAAAGCTCGAGGACTGTGGCTGAGAAGGAAGGAGCCTCTAGGGCTGGACACAGATGTCTAATGTGACGTTGAAATGCTTCGTGAAGCTTGAGGGTAAGGCCTGACCTGCAACCTGCCCTGTGGCAGCTCAGTATTTGTTATAACAGGGAACATGCCAACACATTTCTATGAACCTCATTCAATACTCACAAAAACCACCTGCTCAGTTCATGGCATTATTCTGAATAATTCACCCATTGTCAGGCCAGGCTGGTATGGCACAGTGGGCCAATTTAATTTCTCAAGATGATGTGATAGCAAGTGGCAGAACTAGGTGGAAAGGAAGGTTATCTGAATCAGAGGTTATCTGTGTCCTTACCCACAATACCATATTGATTCCTCAAAAAAGGAAAAAAGAGGGGGATAAATATAAAACAAAGGAAAAAGAATAAAAGGAGACCCATGATGCTTACTGTATTGGGGTGTCCACCATGGACTGTGAGCGAAGAGAAAACTCCTCAAAGCGGTCTAATTAGAAAGGGAACAGACAATCACACCACGTGAGGTCAGGAGACAGGGTGGTCTCTGGCACAGTGTCCATGTACACGGAGAGCAGCGGGAGCACAAAGGAGGGCACGGGGAAGGTGCGGAGTAGAAGAAGCTACGGAAGCAAGAGGAAGAGGGGAGCAGAGTGACAGAGCGCCACTGGACTTGCCCGAGGACGCTGATCAGCAGGTTCAAACCGTCCAACCTGCTGATGGCAGCCTGCGTGGAAGCTACACTTCTCACCCGTGAAATAAAGTCGCCTGGCTCTCTGAGCTGTATTCAACCAACAAGTATCCCCAGTGCCCACCTAGTCATCGATGCCCTCAGCACAGTGCTGAAAGCAGCCATAGCCTAGGACAGACCTCAGTCTCAGGAGGTAAAGGAGTTTCCAAGATACAGAATAAAGGGGAAGCCAAGGGGGAAGAGACGGACACTAGACACTCGTGCCAGAGTGGGGAGAGACGACAGGATTCCCCTCACCTGCTCGACGAACCAAAATTTGAGCTGAGGATTTTCAGGGTTCACTCACTGACAATTCACTTGAGAAACGGCTGCTATAATGATTGTGCACTCGGAAGGGGAAAGGAGGGTGTTTGTCTCGTACAATAAGCTTCTGGACGATGTGGGGATAAAAAACACAAACGGCCCTAGAGCAACAGAAAACTGAGTGGAGAGGTTTGCTCCAGCCACTCGTTTCCTATATGTTGTTTGCAACGAATTGACAGCATAACAGCAGCTGCACTGCTCTGTGTACCTCACTTTATCATCACTTATAAGATGGTAAACGTGTTCTGAGGCGCTGTGGTATAAAGGTCCTCAAGGGGCTCATGGTGGGGTGGGCAGGAAGCCAGTCTGAAGACCATGGTGAAACAAGTGTGACGAGAGCCTTGGCCTCAGGAGCCAGCGGAGGCTGGGATCAGGCCGTGAGGAATGGCTTTGCCTGGGGTGGGATAACCTATAATATTATTTTCCCCATTTGCAGGCAAGGGAACTGAGGATCAGAGATGGTGAGCATCTTACTCAAGGTCACACTGCTTGGTAGTGGTCCTAACCATCTCTCATGTACATCTGTTAAAATGTGAAGGTCTCTGCACTATTCATTACACCACTCTCTGTCTCTCTCAATGTTGTCACCTGTTTTCGCTCACAATCACCACCTTATACATTCCCTTGGCCTAAGTCCTTTTTCATTAGATAAATAATCTGCTGAACAAAGTATAGATTTCCTGTTAGCACATCCAGTCTGTTTACTTTATAAAAAATATTTCCTTGCAGGGCACATTGTACTCACCGAAACTGATGGTTTACACTGAGCTTGTACTGCACCCATATGCTGGGTAAAGAAAATGGATCACTGGGATCTGTAGCTTTACTTACCTATTTCACACAATCTCAAGCATAATTTTAAATGTAGCCAATATTCAAGTAAAAACAGTAGAACCATTGCTTTCCTATAATGAGCAGTCACGAAAGATTTCATTGAATATTAATAGGTTCTAGGCAGGAGACTAAACCCCTTTCATAGGAAGTTGTGGAAATTCTTTTCCTTAAGTTAAGGAAACCCTTTCTCTTTATACATTTTCTCTATTGCTGGTACCCTGAGAGACTTAAGCAAGCCAAGCCACTTCACTGTACTGTTGTGGACAAAAGAAACATGTGCGGCAAGCCTAACACACAGGCACAGACATATGTGATCCACCCAATAGAGGTATGTCAAATATAAGGCAATGGTATCGGAAAAACAAGGGCTTCCCTGGTGGCTCAGTGGTAGAGAATCCACCTGCTAATGCAGGAGACCAGGGTTGATCCCTGAGTCATGAAGATCCCCTGGAAAAGGAAACGGCAACCCACTGCAGTATTCTCGCCTGGGAAATCCCATGGACAGAAAAACCTGGTGGGTACAGTCCATGGGACTGCAAAAGAATGGGACATGACTTAGGGACTAATGAACAATTGAAATATAAATGGAAACCCCTAACTAATCATATATCCAAATTTCTGACCTCACCACAGTTCTACTATCCAGGATCAGCTGTACTCCAGGAATCCAGACACTGAAAGATACCTTCCTTTTAAAATTACTATACACCGCTGCTGGGAGATTCAGGATATAAAAGTTTTCAAAAGCATTGCACAGCAAGGCAGGACTGAAGGAGCCTATTAAAAGTATGTACTTATTCCTATGTCACATCAGGGCCTAACTCACACACTCTTGAGAAGGAACACCTGCGATGATTTCCATACGGGAAATGCGTCTCCCCTGAAAATACTTCATTATATTGTGTCATTTTGTGAAGTGGGGCATGAGGTGGGGAGGGAGGTGATGCCAAGGAAAGAGCCTACTTCTGAACCTGGTGAACACCGATTTGAGCCCAACTATTCCGAATTGACCAATGTCCATAGGAAGATTCAGTATCGGCTTAAGAGTGTCAATCCCCATTGAGAGAAAGAGAAATAAGTCATATACAGAGTGTCCAACCGCCATGTGATCCTGAAGAGGTGGGGGTGTTTGTGGAAAACAACAGTTCTGAGAGAGCTCGGATCCCACTTGACTGAAGAGGATTGTGGTCCTGTGGCACTAACGCACACCTGGTGGGTCCTAGAGCGATAGATGTCCCCCTCCGTCTGCATGTCTCTGCCTCTCTCTCTCGCTCTCACACGTTCTTTCTCAGGATCAGGTTCTCACTAGCGGAATGCCAATGCAGTGCTTCCCATCCTCAGCCCAGTCGAGGAGCCTGGAGTGGGGGTTCGGCCTCCCATCCTCAGTGTGTGGAAGAGAAGGGTAAAGACCACTGAGAGGAGGAGTCGTCCAGGGTCCTATAGCGGCTACCCGCCCTTCTCAGGGGAGGAGTCTGTGGGCCGGGCTTTGACATTACAAAGATGGGACATTTACCCTTCCCTTCCTTATAGAAGGACCTTCCTGCATATTCCCTTGGTTGTGGTGGATTGAGAGGGAGCCCGGAGTGGCCTGAAGAAAAGTAGGTTGTCCCCGGGGACGGTGGCATTAGGGCGGGGGTGATTCGCAGGTGAGAAGGTAGTGTCCGGCCCTCTGGACCGTGTGCCCCGAGGGCCTCTCCCAGCAGCTTGGAGGCTGGGAGGGACGATTGCATCCGGAGTCACAAGAAGAGTTGTCGGGTACTGGAGATGCCCTCACAGATGACACCTGGTGATGGTCGGCTCTTGGGGTTGGAGGACGGGGGCTTCTCCCTGATTGCCTGGTAATTTGTGTTGTCATCTGTCTACGTGAGGAGCAGCTGGTGTTACTTGAAATTTTTAAAAATTTTATTAATTTTAATTGGAGGCTAATTACTTTACAGTATTGTGGTGGTTTTTGCCATATATTCACATGAATCAGCCACGGGTGTACATGTGTCCCCAATCCCGAACCCTCTCCTACCTCCCTCCCATCCCATCCCTCTGGGTTGTCCCAGTTCACCGGCTTTGAGTGCCCTGTTTCATGCATGGAACTTGGACTGGTCATCTATTTCATATATGGTAATATAAATGTTTCAATGCTGTTCCTTAAGATCATCCCACCCTTGCCTCCTCCCGCAGAGTCCAAAAGCCTGTTCTTTATCTGTGTGTCTTTTGGTGTCTCGCATATAGGGTTGTCATTACCATCTTTAAAATTCCATGTATGTAGGTTAATATACTGTATTGGTGTTTTTCTGTCTGACTTACTTCACTCTGTATAAAAGGCTCCAGTTTCATCCACCTAATCAATACTGATTCAAATGCATTCTTTTAAATAGCTGATTAATACTCCATTGTGTATATGTAACACAGCTTTCTTATCCATTCATCTGCCGATGGACATCTAGGTTGCTTCCATGTCCTGGCTATTGTAAACAGTGCTGCGATGAACACTGGGGTACACGTGTCTCTTTCAATTCTGGTTTCCTCGGTGTGTATGCCCAACAGTGGGATTGCTGGGTCATATGACAGTTTTATTTCCAGTTTTTTAAGGAATCTCCACACTGTTCTCCATAGTGGCTGTACTAGTTTGCATTCCCACCAACAGTTCAAGAGGGTTCCCTTTACTCCACACGCTCTCCATCATTTATTGTTTGTAGACTTTCTGATAGCAGCCATTTTGACCAGCGTGAGATGATACCTCATTGTGATTTTGATTTGCATTTCTCTGATAATGAGTGATGTTGAGCATCTTTTCATGTGTTTGTTAGGTACCTGTATATCTTCTTTGGAGAAATATCCATTAAGCTCTTTGGCCCATTTTTTGATCGGGTCATTTATTGTTTTGTTATTGAGCTGCATGAGCTGTTTGTATATTTTTGACATTAATTCTTTGTGATTTTTTCCCTACCAGTTGATACCAGTAAGACACTGGGAAAGAGTAAAAGCAAACTAATAGACATTGACTTTATTCTACCGATTGCAATTGGGAGAGCAGCGCAGACCTGAAGATCAGACTGTCAGCAAGGTGGTTTTGCACTGTACTTCATTCCACAGAGACGTCATTGTACTTCATTCAAAAAGACACATGTACTTTTTGTACCGTTCATTGCAGCACCACTTATAATACCTAAGACATGGAAGCAACCTAGATGTCCACCCACAGATGAATGGATGAAGAAGCTTGGTACATGTGTGCAATGGAATACTACTCAGCCATAGAAAGGAACACTTTTGAGTCAGTTCTAATGAGGTGAATGTACCTAGAGCCATTATACAGAGTGAAGTAAGTAAGAAAGAGAGTAACAAATATCATATATTAACGCATATATATGGGATCTAAAACAACGATACTGATAAGCCTATTTGCAAGGCAACAATAGAGACACAGACGTAGAGAACAGACTTGGGGACTCAGTGGAGGAAGAACTGGGAAGAATAACACAAAATTGTAAAGCAACTATCCTAAAAGTTTATGACAGTTCTGCATCTTCTTTTCCCATTAGGGTTCCTTTCATTTCTATTTCTTCCCTCTTCCATGGCTAGGACTTTCAAAATTACGTTGAATAAAAGTGGCAAGTGTGGTTACCTTGTCTTATTCCTCTTTTTAGAGGAAATGCCTTCATTTTTTCACCATTGAGAATGTTTGCTGTGAATTTGTCATATATGTCCATCAGTAGGTTGAGGTATGTTCCCTCCATGACCACATTCTGGACAGTTTTTGTCATAAATGGGTGTTGAGTTTTGTCAAAAACTTTTTCTGCATCTATTAAAATGATTACATGGTTTTTATTCTTCTATGTCTTAATGTAGTGCGTCCATTGACTGATTTGTGTATATTGAAGAGTCCTTGCTTCCCTGGGATAAATCTCAGTTTATCAGGGTGTATGATCCTATCAATATATTGCAGTATTTGGTTAGCTAGTATTTTATTGAGTTTTTTTTTTGCCTCCATGTTCATCAGTGAAATTAGCCTGTAATTTGTTGTTGCCGTTTTTGTTGTATTTTTGTCCTGTTTATGTATCAGGGTGATGGTGGCTTCATAAAAAGAGTGTGGGACTGTTTTTCTTCTGCAGTTTTTTTTGAATAATTTCAAAAGTAAAAGTGATTTCTAAACAATAGAATTCTCCTGTGTTGGTACCTATTCATGGACTTTTGTTTGTTAAGAGTTTTTATTTTTTTTCACAAATAAATAACACAGATATTTAGTAGAGAATTATCTAGTTTACTTTCAATATATTAACATTAAAAGAAAAGAGAAATAGAAAGAGCAAACCCACCAAATTGGGTTTTGACCAATATCCAGATTTAAAGTCCTGTGTCACAGCACATCTGGGGAACCAATTTGGAAAAGGCCCCAGGCAACATGTCCTCTCCGTGGGTGAGACTTCAAAGATTGCAGTTCTGGGATCCCACCTACAATCCCAGGAAGGGTGCAAACTGATACCTTCATCAATCTGTGATCAAATTGCAAGACTGGTTTTGTGTTAATGCTGTTTGTTTTGTCTTGTAAAAACCTCAGAATGTTGCCAAGCCTGGGACTTGGTTGGCCAGGCCCCTCCAGGGTCTCAACAATCTCAAGATGTCTCTGTTGGGAGACTTTAATCACAGTTTGAATCTCAGTACTTGTGATTAGTCTGTTCTTTTTTTCACCTATTTACTCCTAATTCAGTCTCGGGAGATTGCAGCTTTCTGTGAACGTGTCCATGTCTTCCAGGTTGTCCATTTTCTTAGCATATAGTTCCTTGTAGTAGTCTCTTATGATCCTTTGTATTTCAGTGGTGTCCATTGTAGCTTCGTTTTCATTTCTGATTTTATTGATTTGAGTCCTCTCCTTTTGTCTCTTGATGACTGTAGCTAATGTTTTATCAATTTTGTTTATCTGTTCAAAGAACCAGCTTTTAGTTCCACTGATATTTTTCCTATTGTTTCTTTGTATTTTATTTATTTCTGCTCTGAGTTTTATGATTTCTTTTCTTCAAGTAAACAGGGGTGTTGCTTGTTCTTCTTCCTCTAGCTACTTTAGGTGTAAGGTTGTTTGTTTGAGATTTTCTTGTTTCCTGAGGTAAGATTTTATTTCTATAAACTTCCCTCTTAGAACTGCTTTTGCTGCATCCCATAAGTTTTGGATTGTCATGTTTTCATTTTCATTTGTCTCTAGGTATTTTTTAATTTCCTCTTTGACTTCTTCAATGATCCATTGGTTGTTTAGTAGCATATTGTTTATCCCCCCTGTGTTTGTATTTTTTTTACAGTTTTTTTCTTATATTTTATTTCTAATCCCACAGCATTGGGTTCAGAAAAGACTCTTGATATGAGTTCAATTTTCTTAAATTTATGTGGCTTGATTTGTGACTCAAGATACAATCTATCCTAAAGAATGTTCTATGTGCACATGAGAAGAAAGTGTATTCTGCTGCTTTTGGATGGAATGGCCTAGAAATAGCAATTAAGTACATCTGGTGTAATGAGTCATTTAGGGGCTGTGCTTCCTTCTTGATTTTCTGTCTGGATGAGCTCTTCATGGATGAAAGTGGAGTGTTAAAGTCCCCCTCTATTATTGTGTTGCTGATGTTTTCTCCTTTTATGGCTGTTTGTATATTGAGGTGCTCCTATGTTGGGTGCATATTTATTTACAATTGTGTCTTCTTCTTGGAATAATCCATTGAACATTATGTGGTGCCCTTGAATTTTGCAACAATCTTTAAAGTCTATTTTGTCTGATGTGAGTATTGCTACTCCAGGTTTCTTTAGATTTCCATTTGCATTGAATATCTTTTTCCATCCCTTCACTTTCAGTCTGTATGTGTACCTAGATTTGAAATGGGTCTCTTGTAGACAGTATTATGTGTGCTGGGCTGTGCTTTGTCGCTCAGTCGTGTCTGCCTCTTTGCGACCCCATGAACTGTACCCACACCAGGCTCCTCTGTCTATGGGGATTCTCCAGGTAAGAATACTCAAGTGGCTTGCCATGCCCTCCTCCAGGTGACCTTCCCAACCCAGGTATCGAATCCAGGTCTCCTGCATTGCAGGCAGATTCTTCACCGACTGAGCCACCAGGGAAGCCCAAGACTACTGTAATGGGTGGCCTGTCCCTTCTCCAGGGGATCGTCCCAATGCAGAAATCAAGCTGGGGTCTCATGCATTGTAGGCAGATCCTTTACCAGCTGGGCTACTAGGGAAGCCCAGACAGTATTATACATGGGTCTTCATCTTTTTTTAATCCGTTACCTTTTTCTTTTTCTTTAGGATGCAGCATTTCATCCATTTACATTTAAGTTAATTGCTGACATTTATGTTCTTATTGGCATTTAAAAAATTGTTTTGGGGTTGTTCTAAAGGTGTTTATTCCAAACTTCCTTTTGTGATTTGATGCCTATCTTTAGTGTTGTGTTTGGATCCCCTTGTCTTTTTTGTGTCTATATCTATTGTAGATGTTTGGTTATGATGAGTTTTTTGTTATAGCTGCCTATACACACACCACATACATGTGTATATACATATACACATATATATATAAATATATATATATATATATATATCTTCCAAGGTGGTTCAGTGCTGAAGAGTCCCCCTGCCAATGCAGGAGATGCAGAAGATTTTAGTTTGATTCCTGGGTTGGGAAGATTCCCCTGGAGGAGGAAGTGGAAACCACTCCAGTATTCTTGCTTGGAAAAATTCCATGGACAGAGGCGCCTGGAGAGCTATAGTCCATGGAGTTGCAAACAGTCAGACGTGCCTGAGTGAAAGAGTATATATACACATGTGCATATACTTGTTTAACTTTACTGGTCTCTTAATTTCAAATGCATTTTCAATATCCTGCATTTGTACTCCCATCCTCTCATAACAATGATTTACTATGTTCATCATCTGTTTGTCTTTATTGGTGAGCTTTCCCATTCACAATTTTCTTGTTTCTAGTCCTGGCCTTTTTGTTTCTGCCTAGAGATGTTACATTAGTTAGTCTTTGTTGTAAAGCTGGTGTGGTACTGTTGAATTTTCTGAGCCTTTGCCTGTCTTTTGATTTCTCTGTTGAATCTGAAAGAAGAGCCTTGCTTGGTAGAGTATTTTTGGTTATAGGTTTTTCCCTTTCACCGCTTTAAATATATCCTGCCACTCCCTGCTGACCTGCAGAGTTTCTGCTGAGAATCCCTTGACCTGCTTAATATTTTCTCTTTGTTGTTAATTTTTCAGTTTTCTTAATACGTCTCAGCATTTTCCTCAGCAGTTGGAACCAGCCAACCAGCGCAAACATAGAAAAAAAAAAAATCTGTCACCGATTACCGCAATAGGCTTTGAAACCTTTTTTCAAACGGGAAGGGCGGGGGGAAAAGATGCAAGCGGCTCCGCGAAGCAACACTGCCCCCTGCCGACCACAGAAACCAAAATGACAGCCAAGCACGGAAGGAAATTAATCCTTCCTGCTTGGTTTTCGGCAGAGGACTTATGTGGGATGCCCCTGAGGACCACAGAAAGGGAACCTCTCGAAGAGGCCCAGGCAAACCACCACTGGACCCCGCGAGTTCCGCTCGACCCGTCCACAGAACCACAGCGAGGCGGTCAAGAAGTCACGACGTCAGGAAGATACAGAGTTGCTGAGGGCTGGTTCTGGGCCTGCCCCGTGGAGCAGTGAGGTCAGTGCCAGTCTCCCAGTCTGAGTCCGCCGGGAGATTTCTTCCCAAAACTGTTTGGAACTCTGCGCTGAGGGACCTGATCCGTGATGTCCGGGTCCTGTCCAACCTGGCCCCAACAAGATGGTTATTTTGGGTCACTACCCTGCCCACTTCTCTGTCAGTCGACTCTGGATTAAAGTCCCTTCCTGACCCATCTTGCAGTGAGCTGAGCAACTTGTACTACATAACAGCTGATTACTTCCAGGTACTTTGCATTATAAATGTGTTATCATGTCATAATCTTGATAGAGTGGATGAGTTGCTGCGGGGGTCCAGCCCCGGTGGATCCAGGGTGATTCGAAGGTGGGGATGGAGTCGGCGTCTTTGGAAAAATACATATTTAATCACAGATATAGAGAGATTAGAAATGGATAGTGTAGTAAGAAGATCAGTGGAGAAAAAGAGGCTGAATAACTTGGATTACGTGGAATAGCATCCATGCTCCAGATGGGAATTCAGCCAGAAAAATGGGAGCAAGAAAGAAGCAACATGGGGGAATCAGTCTTTCCGGAAACTGATCCGACTTCTTTATTTTTGGGTTTGCTTATATACCTTTTGTTACACATAGGGATGAATATAGAGTCACGAGGGAGTCAGCAGTCCTGACCTTTATCAAAATCAGGTGCTTCACATAAATGTATAAAAAAAGGTCTTAGGAATATTACATCATCTTCTGGCCATGAGTGAGACCTGCTGACATTTTATGATCCTTTCTTTCTGATAACCAAAAAACTTATTTCTTCCAAGGGTGTTTTTTCTTAAACCAGGCACCACCCTCCAAATAAAGTTACATTCCTATAGGGTGAGGGTGTAGTGAGTTACAATCAAGAAAGGAATTTATTGAACCCAAGGTTAACATGATTAGTCTTAAAGGTTAATACTTATTTCTCCTATATGCTTAAAGGTTAATACTTATTTCTTCCTATATGCTAGTTATATTCATTATAAGGGTAGGGAACATGGAGATTTAGCAGCAAACATCAGCCCAACAAATGAAAATCCTTTCACCAATGCTCCCCTTAAGATCTATTTAGTCTTAAGATATGATAAAGTTACATTTTTACATAGCAAGGACACAGTGATTTATAACAAAGTACAGTGATCTATTACAAAAGAGAAAATCCATTAACTCAAAAAGTCTAGTATTGCTAACATCAAAAACTACTGCATTTCCTTTTCTATATTCCAAATACATTGATTAATATATTCCCAGGTGCCTAAGGATATGGAGGCCTGGCGGCAGTCATTGACTCAACAAGAAGAAAAAGCCCTATGCTAATTAAGACTCTCAAAATACTCCAAAACTCTCTGTGCTGTTTATGGTTGAGAGGTAGTAAACAATCATGTGGCAGGAGTATGGATAATCCTGTCACACAAGCTAGTCTGTCAGCAGAGAGGTTTGACCTGAGACATCCTTGTCCCACCCAGGGCAGGGAATTAGCAGCAATTATTGACACAACAAATGAAGAACCCTTCACCAATATAATTCCTAACCAACCCATTATACTAATAATTTCTAACTCCCCAAAAGAATTTGCCTTTAGTAAGTCTAAAACATCTCGTGCCTCTCAGGTTGGGAGGCTATAAACAATCACATGTGGCCGGACGAACCTATACAGGTGGGCTAGATAACCTTCAGAGGAGTCCGTAAGCTGAAACACTCTTGTCACGCCCAAGAATTTTTATTGCCTTGGAGCTGCACGTTTACTCCTTCTCCGAGAGAAACGGTTATGGGGGAGAGTCCCCCGTAAAGTCAGAGGTGTAGGTGAGAGCATAAAACAGACTCTGGTTTTGGGGTTAGATGCTCGGGAACAGGGGGTTTCCTGAGGCTTGATCTCGCCTTTGGGTATGCCAAGCCTCCTTCCTCATGACCTTTGCCATGGGCGGAGTTCCTCACGCTGGCTCCGGGCAAGTCGCTTTCTATGTACTTTCCCTCCTGCCCCCTTTCATTTAGTATCTCACTGTAATAAATTTGTTATTGTTTCTCAGTCCTGGTCGTGTCGGACTCTTGCGACCCCATGGACTGCAAGCAGCACGTCAGGAGGCTTCCCTGTCCTTTACCATCTCTGGGAGCTTGCTCAGACTCATGTCCACTGAGTCAGTGATGACATCCAACCATCTTGTCCTCTGTCATCCCCTTCTCCTCCTGCCATCAGTCTTTCGCAGCATTGAAGGCTGTCTTACCCTCGATCCTAGTGAGCATTTTATTTTACTATTCACTGGGGAGGAGAATGTATCCTACAAACCGGTGTGCAAACTTCAATCTGAGACTTGAGACCTGAACATAGGGACATTCTCTGAGGAACCCTGAGAACCTGGAGACCTGACTCTTCCTCTGTGTGCCACAGGTCCCAAAGGCATAAATTAGGGCAGTAATAACATCTGCTTCTTGGGTGGTGTCCAGTATTAATTACCCAGCAGGATCTTAGCTTGGCACTTGGCCCTGTCTTGTTATTATTGTCGGTGGCTCAGATGGTAAGGAGTCAGCCTGCAGTGCAGGATAGCCAGATTCAATGGCTGGGTTGGCAAGAGCCTCTGGAGAAGGAAATGGCAACCCACTCCATTATTCTTGCCTGGAGAATCCCATGGGCAGAGGAACCTGGCTGGCTAGAGTCCAAGGGGTCTTAAAGAAACAGACACATCTGAGCCACTTTCACTTCCACTTCACGTAATGATTTTCAAGTCAAAACTCACTGTCATAAAAAAGTTCTCTTTAAACGTACAGGAATTCCTCAACGATCGGAAGCAAGACAAGGGTAACCACTCTGTCCACTATCATTCACTATGTCAGGTTATATTATTTTATTGTAATTTTAAGTGTCAGTGGGTCCGGCGAAAGTGCTCACAACAGGCTCTCTGAAGGGGTCAGATGCAGTTTGAACCAGCCAACCGGGACAAGCGGAAGAAAACAAACAAAACAAAACAAAAAAACAAACCAAACCAAACCAAACCAGGGGCTGCTTGTGGCAAAAGGCTTCCGGCAGCGCGAAGGGCGGAGGAAAAACCGGCCCGGCGACACTGTGGAGCAACACTGCCACCTGCTGGCCACAGAAACCAAAACGCCGCAAACCCGGAAGAAGATTCATCGTTTCTGCTGGGTTTTCGCGCAGAGGACTGGACAGCCTGGATGCGAAAGTTAAGGGGGATGCCCGTAAGGACCAGAGAAAGGAAGGGACTCTCTCGAAGGGGTCCGGCCAAACCACCCCCGGACAGCCAGCCGTCCGCGGAACCATAGCAACACGGGCAGGAAGTCAGGGTGTCCAGGAAGATGCGGCGCTTGGCGGGCGGGGCTGCACTCCGATTGGCTGGCTCTGGGCCTGCGCGCCGCAACCCAGTGAGGCCCGTGCCCGTCTCCTGGCCCTGATCGGCCGGGAGATTTCTCTGGGACCGGGTTTCGAGCCGGTGACGTCCGGGTCCTGTCGCCCACTGCCGAAGCCCCCCACGTGCGGGAAGGTTACAAGTCCCCTGTCCATTCTCCTCCCTCCCACCCCCGGCCTGTGACCGCGTCCCTCCCGTGGTACACTCACTGTTCTCTCAGGCTTCACTCTTCTGATCCGTCCTCAGTGCCCACGAGGCTCACCCGGTCACCCCGGAGACTCTCCGTCCTTAGCGATGCTCCCTTCCTCCCCACCCGAGCATCCCTCTGCCCACGGTCCCGCCCCGGGCATCAGGAAGGACCGCGCCCCTCATGGTGTCCTGGTTCCAGCATTCCTCCCTGTCATCACCCTCAACATGACGTCCTGTCCTCCAGCTCCCTCGCACTAGTGCCCGTGCACTGATGCCACAGCCTCCTGGAGACCCAGCTCACCGACCGCGCGTCCTTTCACACCATGCGCCAGGCCCCTCCTGGATGGGCTGAGCCAGGGCTGGAAGCTGTCTCCCTCAAACACACCTCTCCCCGACAAACACACCTCTTGTGCTCCTTGCACCCTCCTGCCTGCTCACTCCCTCCCTGTGTCTGAGCATCGAGGAGAAAACTTTACTTTACGGAAGTGTTTTATCTTAAATCCATGGCCCGAGTAGACCAATGTTCAGTTTCACGGTCACCTAGCTAACTCCTACACTACACACTGGTAACCTTCCTCAATACTAATGACCACCAGCCCCACCCGCCAATAATTCGTGGAGAATACCGAAGCAATCCGGTGGGATTTCTCAAGTTTCCCAGTCCCGATCTGCATGTTTCTGCCCTGGCACTCTGCTGCCCCCTCCAAGTCTGCTCCTGACTGCACGGAGCCGCTCACTTCTGCCCGGGATCCCATGCCTTGCACCTTCTCAGGGACTTTGCCCCTGCAGTTATCATTCCTCTCTCCTGAACCAGCACCTGCTCCCTCTACATCGGAGCATTCCACAGCACAGGGGGAAACCCACCGTCTTCCACCACCCTAGTCTGCAGCTACTGGCACATTACCGGTTGCCCTGCAAAGGAAAACTGCTCAAATTCCGCTGAGAGATTCTCTCCTCAGCCCCCTTCCATGGAGCGTTTGTCCCAGTACCTCCACTGGAACTAGTCTCGTCATGGGCATCATTAATATCCATACTTCCTGATCCCACAGACACTCTTCAGTGCTCATCTTAGGCAACATCTCAGGCACCTTTGGCATATTTGACTCTTGTGTTCTTTATCCCTCTGTTTTTCTATAGATCAGGGGCGTGGGGCTTATGTGACAACAGCGTCTCCTAGATGTACTCGGCAAGGTACGCATTCTACACTATGCCCCCTTTGACCTGGATGTTGTATGGTAAGTCATGGGTCAAATGAAAGACAAGCCAAAGAAAAGAGCATCCCAGTCACTGCGGGGGAACGGCCCACAGAGGCAGTGGCAGGCAGAGGTGAGACAGCTCAGACAAGGACGGTGTGACAAGAAATGAAGAGGAACTCCAGGGAAAGGAGGATTCCACCCCATTCACACTTGGGATCCAGGGGCACACTGTACAATGACCCAACGGAGTCTTTGGGCAGAAGGGTGGCTGCAGTTTAGGAATTTCGTTTTCTGGAGCTGATCTTGGTTCCTGCTGCGGTGCAGGTGAGATCCAAGGGAGGGCTCTGCATCACCCGAGGGAGAAATGTGGAAAGGGACTGAATCCAGACGAAGCCTAAGCAGGCGATGGGCTAGGGGACCTCGCGGCTGAGGCTGAGGAGTGGACGTCCCTGCCCGGGGATGGGCTGGATGATCAGACCCAGATTCAGAGGGGTCTGCAGATGCCAGCAGGGTGGCTGAGGCTCAGTCAGCCAGGGAGGACCAGGCCCACAGCAAGAGGAGGGAGACAAAAACGCAAGCTTCACCACCCCCACCCACAGGCGGTGCAGGTCAGCATCACCAGGTGGAGCCAGGCGAGGAGAGCACACCCTGCGAGCACACAGCCCACTGCTCCCAATACCATGCGTCTTTGGTTCCTTTCAAGCCATGCTTCTTGAATGTATAGACACCAGGACCATCCTTATCTGGTTACCTCTCGATTCCTCCGCCATGTGCCCATCCACAGAACATCCCCTTGCTAACGCCTCCCAAGAGCTCCGTGGGCCAAACCATAGTACCCAGAGCTGTATTGGCCATGGACACATTCCTTTTCCAAAACCACTTTTCTTTGGTCAGAGTCTGTGACAGCAGCCCACCCTGGCTTTCCCCCTACCTCTCAGTCCATTACTTCTAAGTCTCCTTGTCGGTCCATTTACTTTGATCCCCTCCTAAATCTTGGGCTTTGTTTTCCTCTGGTTTCCAGCCTCTGCCCTGTGCTCTTCCATTCCACACATGATCCTTGGGTGACCACGTCACCCCCCCAGAGCTTTTACCCATCTGACTTGTTTTTGTCAGTATCCCCCTGCATGTTGTTGGCTTTTCTTATCACTAAATCTATCTAGGACCTAATCTAATCCCAGCTGGGCCCCAGATTCCCCATAGGCCGAGACGTATGGGGCATTGGCACTCAGATGTCCCAGAAGCCCTGCAGGCCTGCTAGTAGCCCCAGGACAACGTTTCCTGTCTCATGGATGGGCACCGCCATCCACCCAGTTCCTTAAACCACAGTCCCGGGCATGCTGCTGGGTGTGATCTTCACTGTGCCATGACTCCCCTGGAGCTGCTCTGCAAAAGGCTGACCCGAGATCTTCCTGTTGCCGCAGGTGGGGATCCGTTCCTCTCAGAGGCCCTGTTCTTGCAGACACGCTTTGAAGGTGTCCGGAGCACGGGCCATCACCCTCTTTTGGATCTCCGAGAGAACCCAGGCACTGTAATGCATTTGAGAGGTTGAAAGCCCTGTCTTTAACAAGATGATGAGTCAGGACACAGCAGTGCAAGCCCATCACTGGGGAATGTGCCAAAGAATATCTGGAAAAGATCTCTAAAGAACTTTTAGGGAGGTGGGTTTCCATGGATGTGCACCAAACAAGGGATTGCTTAACTGTATTTTTCCCAATAAGCATCCTGTTCCAATTTGGTCTTCATCTGAGCGCGGGAGTTAATTTGATAACACAGAAAACAGTTTAAAATGGCAACTAAGCACAGGCAGCAGATACGCTGACAGCTGATCCTGCTGCATCAGCATCGACAGCTACAATTCTCAGCCATCTTTAATCTTTGATGCACTATTCTGATCTGTCGAATGAAGTTATCTTCACAGTGTTTTAGAAATGTATTCAACTAACTAGGCACAAGGGATCCTGAGAAGAACTAAAATGTGCTGAGTTTCACTAACAACAGCAGGGTTTTAACTGTAACACTTTGGATTCAGGAACATGCAGCAGAGCAAGCACAAGGTCGGTTTTCAAACAAGTATTAATTTGGGAAAGTCGTCCCTTTCCTCAGCCTAAGATAGCTGTCAAGCATAGCGGGTCATGATGAAAACCTGCTTTGGGTGTAGAGAGGAGTCGCAAATTTTCGATCTTCGATTTCCTCCTGTAAGAATGGGTTCCGTTTCCACAGCTCTTCAACACGTGTTGCTGGGGAAAATGCTCAACTACATGTTAAAGAAAGAAACTGGAAGACTTTCTAACACCATGCACAAAAATAAACTCAAAATGGATTAAAGACCTAAATGTAAGACCAGAAACTATAAAACTCATAAGAGGAAACCATAGGTAGAACACTCTCTGACATAAAGCACAGCAAGATCTTCTATGACCCACCTCCCAGAGTAATGGAAATAAAAACACAAATAAACAAAAGGGACCAAATTTAACTTAAATGCTTTTGCACAATGAAGGAAACTATAAGCAAGGTGAAAAGCCAACCCTCAGAACAGGAGAAAATTATAGCAAATGAAACAACTGACAAAGAATGAAACTCCAAAATATACAAGCACGTCATGTGGCTCAATACTAGAAAAACGAACAACCCCATAAAAAGTGGACAAGAGACCTAAACAGACATTTCTCCAAAGACCTACAGATGGCTACCAAACACACGAAGAGATGCTGAACATCACTCATTATTAGAAAACTGTAAATCAAAACCACAATGAAGTATCCTCTCACACATGTCAGAATGGCCATCATCAAAAAGTCTACAAACAATAAATGCTGGAGATGGTGTGGAGAAAAGGGAACCTTCTTCCACCGTTGGTGGGAATGCAAACTGGTACAGCCACAGTGGAGAACAGAGTGGAGATTCCTTAAAAAACTGCGAATAGAACAGCCACACAACCCAGCAATCCCACTGCTGGGCATACCACCCTGAGGAAACCAGAAGCGAAACAGACACATGTACCCCAATGTTCACAGCAGCGCTATTTACAATAACTAGGACAGGGAAGGGGCCTAGATGTCCATCGGCAGATGAGTGGATAAGGGAGTTGTGGTGCATATACACAAGGAACATTACTCAGCTATAAAAAGGAACACATTTGAATCAGTGCTAATGAGGTGGATGAACGTGGAGCCTGTTATACAGAGAGAAGTAAGTCAGAAGGAGAAAGACAAACACTTACATTAATGCCTATATATGGAATTTAGAAAGACGGTAACAATGATTCTACATGCAGGGAAACCATGGAGACAGAGACGTACAGAATACACTTTCCAACTTGGTGAAAGAAGGCGAGGGTGGGATGATTTGAGAGAATAGCAGTGAAACATATACATTACCATATGTAAAATAGATGACCAGTGCAAGTTCAATGCGTGAAGCAGGGCACCCCAAGCCGGTGCTCTGGGACAACTCAGAGGGATAGGCTGGGGAGGCAGGTGGGATGGGGGTTCAGGAGGGGAGGACACATGTATACCTGCGGCCGATTCGTGTTGATATATGGCAAAAACCATCACAACATCGTATAGTAATTATTCTCCGATTAAAATAAATTAATGATTAAAACAATAAAACAGAACCCCTCTGCCAATGCAACGGGGCAGACGTTCGGTCCCTAGTCCAGGAAGATCCCACGTTCCGCAGGGCAACTAAGATGTTGTGTCACAGCTACTGAACCCACCTGCTCCGACTACTGAAGCCCTCGAGCCTAGAGTCCATGCTCCGCAACGAGAGAAGTCTCTGAAATGAGAGGCACATGCACCGCCACTAATGAATAGTCCTCCTCCACAACGAGAGAAAGCCCTCGTGCAGCAACAAAGACTCAGTGCACCCAACTCTAAATAAATACATAAGAAGAAAGAAAACCGGGCCAATCTTACTGTATGTTCATTTGAAAAACCCAGTGGTAGACACCAAAGTAGGTGCATCTCTCTATCTTCTTTGAATACTCATATCTTGGGTGAAGCTAACAAAAATTACATCACAGGCTATATTAAAATTTTAGATCAGCTTCCCAGGCACTGCTCTTTTCTAGAGAGCTACTTTTCTCAGAGAACTGTTACCTAGGAACTTTAGTCACCGGAACTGAGGCCTCCACCACATTCCAGGGCAGAAAGCAAGAGATATTAGGAAGACACAGTTCAAATCCTGTGAGCTTATGAATTGCCTGTGACCACAGGCTAGGATGAACACACATCCCAGAAAGAGTCTCTTCACATTTCAGTAACTGAAACCTGTATTTCAACCACTTAGTTCAGTTCTTTAAGGCCACTGCTGTCCCCTTAAGCAAACACTTGGTGTGAAACACTTGGAAAATGACCTTAACCCAATTCACTCCCAACCTCTTTTCACATGTCACAAGGAGTCTCTCATGATGATATTTCCCCACCTAGAAAGGCAATTTTCAGATAAAGAAAAGAATTCACACACACACACACACACCTTGTGAAGAAATACTGAGATTTTAGAAAGTGACTCACAACTAACCCATGGTTCATCGTTCTTTTCTCTCTTCTGCCTCCATCCACTCTGAGAAATGAATATTTGGCCATGCCGTCTGATTTGCCCACCAAGTTGCTCATACCACACACAGAATGTTGTTACAAGCGAGCCTATACACAAGGCATTGACATCACCCTACCTCATTTCATTCCCTGCAATCACTTGGCCCAAATGAATAACGATCTCACAGCAAATCGCTGCTTAAAGCACCACCACCTCAAGTTTCCTTCGTTATCTCACGTGGCGTCTGAGGCCAGGGAACAGATTTTACTTGAGATGGGTAAAGCTGGAGAGACAGCCCATTGGCCAGAGATTCTGTTCAGGAGATGATGTCTCTCAGTGTACTCTTTATGACCCCATCGACCAAGGCCCGCCAGGCTCCTCTGTCCAGGGGATTCTCCAGGTGAGAATACTGGAGTGGGTTGCCATGCCGTCCTCCAGGGAACTGTCCCGACCCATTGATTGAACCCAGGTGTCCTAATTCCCCTGCATTGCAGACAGATTCTCTACCACTGAGCCCCCGGGGAAGCCCATGACAAACCTAGACAGCATATTAAAAAGCAGAGACATCACGTTGCTGACAAAGCTCTGCAGTGTCGAAACTATGGTTTTCCAGTAGTCGTGTACAGATGTGTGAGTTGGATCATTAAGAAGGCTGAGTGATGCTTTCGAATTGTGGTGCTAGAGAGATGACCCTTTAGAATCCCTCGGAAAGTAAGGAGAACAACCCGGCCAATCCTAAAGGAAATGAACTCTGAATACTCACTGGAAGGACTGATGCTGAAGCTGCAATACTTTGGCCACCTGATGTGAATAGCTGACTCATTGGAAAACACCCTAATGCTGGAAAAGATCGAAGGCAGGAGGAGAAAGGGGGAGACAGAGGGTGAGATGGTTAGATACCATCACCAACACAATGGACATTACTTTGATCAAACTCAGGGAGATAGTGTAAGACAGAGGAGCCTGGTGTGCTGCAGTCCATGGGCTCGTTAATAGTCAGACAGGACTGAGCGACTGAACAACCACCACCACCACCACCCTACGTTTTAGCTTCCCTAAGGTCCACAGCCTCACTCTCAGCAGAGCTAAGAAGCTTCCTGTGTCTGTCAGTGGTAAAGGCTGAGACTCAATGTCTTCACACGCTCAGCAGCCCCTGCTTAGGGTTGATGACGAGTCCTTAGAACGCTCATCACTCCCTCCCAGAGCTCAGACCATAGAGCCTTCTCACAACAGTAATGGAGCACCCTACCCTGGTACAGAATTGGGAGTTGGAGCTGTTTACCCCTCTCAGTGTGTTTTCTCCCTTTACATTCACTTCCACATTTCTTCCTTGAGTCACCGAATCCAAGTCCACTCACCCCCAACTGGTTCCTGCAACAAGCTGCACCTGCCTCTCCAGCACATCTCTAGCACCACATGCACAGGGTGGGTACGTGTACCCCCTGCGCGATGTATCTTCTTTCTCCTTTCTCTTTGGAATCTCTCGACTCGCCAGATATCATAAAAAGGGCTCCAGATCTCCCACAAAGGGGGCGGTGCTGCAGGGGAGGCTGTGACTCTCATTCACAGCCTGGGTCAAAGCAGGACTGTGTTATAAGTGCCACAAGCTGCCCCACTGCATCATGGGAGCCAAAAGAGCAAAGGTCTGAAAGTCCTAACACAGACATTTCCGAGGATAGAACACCAGTGTCTTCCTTGGGACCTGTGAGCTGTTGTTTGGTTTGGGCCTATAGCATCAGTGACCTTTTTCACAACGCTTGCAGGCTTAGCCAGCCTTCCTTCAGGACCTCTCTACTCCCCACAGCCCCCCACCTACTGTACCAAAGATATTACTTCTGACTTCAGTGCGCCCATTGGGTTTTCACCTGGCAGGGATACCAACGCAACTTTTTTACGCTGAAACCTCAAGATACCTGAGAACGAGTCTTCAGAAAGTCCAGTTTTCAATTATAATAGAAAAACTGCCTATGTAACAATGAAGATACAACACATTAAAATACTAATAAAATGTTATTTGGAAATTAGCTAGAATGTCACACTTAGGAGAAAAAAACTTAGTATGTGGCCTATTGCCTTCCAGGTTTTGTTCTCTGCATTTAAGAAATTTACGAGATGGGGGAGGTAATGTCTTCATGATATCGTATCTGTGGTTCTATCTGTTCATCACTATGGTTATGCTACTTTCCATAGTGATGAGGGTGCTCCACTAATGTCGGTCAGAGGAAACACTGTTTAGACCTCGGTATGGACCAGAAACTGTTCTCTGTGACGTGTGCATGTTGACATGACACCCCATGGTCTTTGACGCACCTAGGAGACACTGTGTTAAATCCATACACAGATCCATAGTGATGTTTCATGCGGATGGAGAGGTTGATCTGCCTTTTGACCCAGAGTACACCAGACACTGCACTGTATTGCAGATTGGGGGTCAGATACCACACCTGGCTGTTTCTCTCTGGCCTGGGCACCAATCTGTCTCAGCTCTTGCCAGCTAGGTGACTTTATGCAGATTCATTCATCCATTAATGTCTATGGGTCTCTGCTCCTCAGCTGCCGAACGGGATGATAGCATTAAAAATGCTTACCTCAATGCCATTCTCCCCATGTTGATGTATGGCAAAACCAATACAGTATTGTAAAGTAAAAAAAAAACACTTACCTCACAGTGTTGCTGTGAGTACTCAAACACTTCATTATGCGTATATTTATGGAGAGCTAAGCATGGTCCAGAAGGGGAGCTCTTCTTCTTGTGTCTCTTCTGTTTCCGCTTGTACTAGTATCCCCCTGTCCCTGTCCCCACGCTTTCACCTCCCCCACCCCTACTCTGCTCTCTCTCCCCTGTACCCCTGTCCTCAGCCTCTCCATCCCAAAACACAGCTGAACATCTCCTCATGATTTACCCCAGAAAATATCCATACCATCACCCTCGGATTAAACAGTCATGAATATTAGCAGAAAAAATAAGAAACACAATAAATGGGCAATGTTAAAATTATATAAGAAATAAAGTATTACTGATGAAAGTTTGACTACTATTTTCATATCTTTATCAGATTCAGATCTTCAGAATTTGATACACGAGAATTAGTCTTGATAAAACAATGGCAGAAAAGATAATGCAATGTGGTTCCTTAAATAAGACCTAACAAAATGGGGGCACACGGTGTGTTCACAGGTTGAGAAATTCAATATAATTAGGATGTCAGTAGCCCCCATACAGATCCATCAATTTCATACAATTCCAGTCTGAAATTCCAGCAGGACTTTTTTGTACATATATACTAATTGATGAGAAGATTTCTGTGGTAAGGCAAATGAATGAGAATAGCCAAATGATTCTGAAAAACAATGTTGGAGGATTAACACTAACCTGAAATATACTTTGCAGCTTCAACCAAAAGTTGTAAGCAATTAAGTGTCTATGAAGGGATGAATGGATATAGAAAACGTGATGACACTGGTCAGAATGGCCACCATCAAAAAGTCTACAAACAACAAATGCTGGATAGGTTGTGGAGGAGGGGGAACCCTATTACACAGTTGATGGGAATGCAAACTGGTATAGCCACTACAGAGAACAGTGTGGGATTCCTTTAAAAACAGGGAATAGAACTGCCATGTGACCCAGCAATCCCACTGCTGGGCAGACACCCCAAGGAAACCAGAAGTGAAACAGACACATGTACCCCGACGTTCACTGCAGCACTGTTTACAATAGCTAGGACATGGAAGCGACCGAGATGTCCATTGGCAGACAAACAGAAAAGGGAGCTGTGGTACATATACAATGGAATATTACTCAATTTTAAAAAAGAACGCAATTGAGTCAGTTCTACTGAGGTGGATGAACCTGGAGCCTGTTATACATAGTGAGGTAAGTCCGAAAGAGACATACTGTATATTAACGCATATATATGGAATTTAGAAAGATGGTACCAATGACCCTACATGCAGGGCAGCAAAGGAGACATAGACGTAAAGAACAGACTCTGGGACTCAGTGGGACGAGTGGGTGGGAGGATTTGAGAGAATAGCACTGAAACATGTACATTACCATATGTAAAATAGATGACCTGTGTTAAGTTCCATGCATGACGCAGGGCACCCAAAGCCAGTACTCTGGAACAACCCCGAGAGATAGGGTAGGAAGGGAGGTGGGAGGGGGGTTCAGGATGGGGGGGACATGTGAATCCCTATGGCCGATTCATGTTGATGTATGACAAAAACATCACAATATTGAAGAGTAATTATCCTCCAATTAAAATAAACTAATTTAAAAAGAGGAAATGTGGTGATACATACAATGGAATATTATTCAGTCACAAAGAAGAAAATTCTGTCTTTTGCAACAACATGAATGGACTTCAAAGGCTTTATGCTACGTGGAAAAGGTGAAAGAGAGAAAGACATACACTGTAAGTTCTCACTTATATGCAAATTCTTAAAAAGTCAAACTTACAGAAATAAGAGTTTAGAATGGTGGTTTCCAGGCCCTGGGGAAAATGTTGAATACAGGGTACAAACTTACAGGTATGAGGTGAATAAGTTATGCGGATCCAATATATAGCATGGTGAGTATAATTAACAAAACTGGATAATACAGTGAAAGCTAAGAGGGTAGATCTGAGATGTTATTTCCTCAACAATTTTAAAAAGGATTATGTGAGGGGATAGAGTGCTAACCCTGCCATGGTAATCGTTTTGCCAAATACGTGTGTGCCAAATCATCACATTGGCATCTTAAACTTACAGCTTATATGTCAATAATATCTCAAAAAAGGTGGAAAAAATGAGTCCTGAATGTTTCCGGTGGGAGAGCCCTCAAGCTATATTGTGTCCCTCTGACATCTCCCCATCATTCTTGAACTTTCCCTTATTACTGACATGACAAGGTGAACCAGGCTCATTTATCCTTTCCTTCCTCAGCCTGGGAGCCCATCGTTTAGTGGAGAAAGGTGTTCAGAAGCTAGGATCTGGGGACTGGTGTCATTATTGCCATTGGAATGTTGCTGTTTCCAGTAACTTGGGAATATATGTGTGTACACAATCACACACACAAACACAGAGACACACATCTATAGTTATACATCAGTCTAGCCACAATGCACACCTATCAAATACAAGAAGTTTGCATGGAAACCTTGAATTCCAGTAGAATTCCTCAGAATTTGTCCTAGTTTACTTCCTTTCCATATTGGAAATTCCCTTTTCCAAAAATGACAGACGTGGCTCTCAGCATTCTTACGTATTTGCTGAGTTGATGAATCGCAATGCAGATAAGTGATCCTTCCTCCACAAAAAGGTCCTCCTCACAATCTATGCAGAACCATCCCTTGCCCTAGACTTCCACACCTCACTCAAGCTTGAACCCATGAAGCAGTTAGCCTCCTTCCCACCCAATCCCCAGGGATATCCTTCTTTCCACCTTGGGCTCTGACTCTCCAGGCAAGGATGCCCCTTTACACATACACATGCCTTGCCTGGCAACACCTAATGGCTTTAGGACTGACTTGCTCAGTCACAAAAAAAGGGAAGGGAAAGAAAGGGTAGGGACAGGAAAAGGTCAATATGTCCTAATACAGTCAGCCAATCAACGTGAACTGGGCCAAACCCAGGCAATGTGATGAAGCCAGTCGTGTTTTTTTTTTTCCTCATTGTCCTCTAACTTCCCTTCCTGCCTCTGTCCTTTGCCCCAGTTCCTTTTTCTTCTTAAGTCCTACCCTCCATCAAGAGTACCAATGTTAGGAGGCATGATTCCCACAGTATAACTGATCTCTGCAGCTTGGCTGACATTCAGAGTGACTTCCCTGCAGACAGGACACTCACACTCTCTCTCTCACTCATGATGGACCAGAAGGCGTCACTCCTAATTTCAGGGATAGGTAGGAGAGAAGGTGCAGGGCACATGTTGGAGCCTTCAGTCCTTCATCTGTGAAATGCGGATGATCACAAATTATGAGAGACACAGAGACAGAGGCAACCAGACCCCTTTCAATGGGTGCTACATGCCAAACCCCGTGCATCACAGGACTCCTTGACATTCAGGAGCACGCCAAGTAGGTGTCCATGCCAGGACAGTTGCATCCGTTGTTCCTTCTGCCTGGAATGCTCTTCCCTTAGATAACCCCACAGCCTGCTCCCTCACTTCTCCAGCTCTCTGATTACTTGCCAGCTTTCAGGGAGACTTTCCCTCATTACCTTGAATAAAATAATAACATCATACCTGCATATACCCTTTCCCCTGATCCAGCATTATCTTGCTTCATAGTGCCTGCCACCCTTGATTTATTTACTGACCACCAAGTCTATGAAAGGACTTCCCTGGTGGCTCAGTGTTTGTCTACAATGCAGGAGACTCAGGTTCCATCCCTGGGTCAGGAAGATCCACTGGAGGAGGAAATGGAAATCCACTCCAGTACTATCGCCTGGAAAATCCCATGGACAGAGGAGCCTGGTAGGCTATAGTCCATGGGGTTGCAAAGAGTCAGACACTTCACTTCACTTAAGTCTATGAAAGGAGACTTGGTCAGTTCTGTCCTGTCACAAACTCCTCCAATAGTGCTCAGGTATATGGCAGGTGCTCAGAAAACATTTGCTGAAGGATAGTCTAAAGCCAGGCTGTTTGCACACATCGCTAACACGCACAGGTACGCTGCAAGACACACACTGGCCCCACTGTATTAATTACGATACATACTGAGATTCCAGGAGACAACTGATGCGCTCAACAACTCACAGTCAGCATGTCAGATTCCAGGTCTCGGAATCATGTCTGCCAGCTTCCAAACCCTCAGTTCCCAGAGACCTCACAGCCAAGAACATAAGAGGTTTTATTTCTGACACAAAGACTCCAAGCAGCTCAGATAGATACCCAGAGACACCAAAAAGAGCTCACTGAATCTCTGCACAGACAGAGCACAACTGGTCTCAGACCCTCAAACACAACTGAGACCATAACCATACACACTGTGACAAAGACCCTCCAAACAGACCAAAGTATTCCAGACAAAAACAAATGAGAGCTGCACAGATACTTCACATCATGGAGACTTGATTCCCAAACCACCGGGACACTTACCAATCTAATACAAAAACCCCTAAACAGAAAGACAGAAGTTTTAATAACTCAAGAACATCATATAACCTTTAGATAAAGTCCCCAGACAAATGGAAAACCTGCAACCTGTGCACAGATCCCCAAGCAGCTAATTTACACCCTTAGACCAACCAATCCTTAAAGCAGCTCAGAGACATCACAAGTTTGGGCACAGAATCAAAAACTCAGAGCTCTCACAATCTCAGGTGCACATGCCTACACAGAGTTCTCACACCCAGGGACTGAAATGCCAGAAAGGTCCAAAAATGCACATCCCGGAATACAGGCACACGCATCCTAGGGGCTCTGTACTATGCCTCACAAAATCCACTCAGATCAATATCCCACCACGCACAACTTCGCCCAAAGGCTCAAGGAGATCAAACGTACCCTAACAGCACCTGTGTTGTCACACAAGCGATACACAAGCCCAGGCTCCCTGACACAGGTTACTCTCCAGGGAGAGACAGCAAACTCAGAGACCTCTCCCAGGACAAGAATTGCCTCCATTTGTGCGAATAACCGTGCGCTGCCACACGATCCAGACTGAGCGAGAGCTAAACAAGACTGAAACGCCGTCACCATGCACAGCCAGCGACGGCGCCAAACCTCGCCACGAACTAGGGCAGCTATTCGACCCCTTCGGGAAAAGCAATAAAACTGCAGAAAAATTGTATATTCTACAAAGCCGCGCACGGCAACAAGCCTCTCGCCCTCAGTCCCAGCTCTGCGATACCAGCGCCTGTAACAGATGGCCAGCCAATTGGAACTGGGCAGGAGACGAAGCAGGGCGGAAGTGGCGGGACTTCCGGCCCCTACTCGCGCCCCGGAAGAGCTAATTCCGGCGATCACGCGGTGACCAATCAATGCCCAGAACGCTTTCGTGACGCCATACCCCAAACTGGCAGCCCATCTCGCTTCCTACCCATCTCCCCCTTGGATGTAACCATGTAGAAACGGAGGGGTGGAATTGGAAACCAGACGAAGACAGTTGCAGCTTAATACCGGCATCCACTCGGACTCAAATGCAGCGGGAAGATGGAATGGAGCGAATGGGGATGGACCCAGTGGTGTCATGAGTGCCTCCGCTAGGAACTCTGGTCGATGCCTGATGCGGTGTAAATGTACTCTCTTTGTTGTCATACGCCCCCTCGAATGGTACCTTCCAGAGTGGGTGGTCTTACCGCTACCTCTCAGTGGTACATCCCAGGACAGACCTGTTTCACCTCGCGCGCCCCTTGGTGGTGAGACTGGGGAACAGCCGATGTAGATGCTGTTGTACAATTAGAGGATAATCCTTCAAGGGTGGAAAGGCAAAGTTAGGATGAAAACCCCACCGATTGCTGCAGTCTTGGACTCAGAAAAAATGTCTTCATAAAATGAAGATTACTTCTCTGTAGTGGCCACTATCGTAACGGGAACCATTGAAAACTTCTCTGTGCTGGGCATTGTGCTTTTTTTGTGCTTGCCTGTTTAATACAGAATATTAGGTGTCAATGGGGAAAGCCAGCCACAGTCCCCCAGCGGGCAGGGGCGAGAAAGCTTCGGACTGGGATCTGAAGGTCTGGAGTAGGGAAGGCCTCTATCGTTGATTGCAAGTAATATGGGAGAAAGACAACAGGACTTTCCATTCTGTTAGGAAAGGGGTCACCGCCGAGGGGATCCAAGGACACCGCGTAGGTGAGATAAAGACCATGGCTTTGTCCCCATCTTGCCATCCCTGAATATGTTCCCTAGCAGAGTCTTCAGCCTGTTTAGTTATGCCTCTCTCAACAAGTTTAAATCTGCTTATTCATCCCGACATTCATTCATCCTCTCCAAAGTTTCTGTCAAGCACACCTATGTGTGTTCAGTTCAGTTCAGTCTATCAGTTGTGTCCGATTCTTTGCGACCCCATGAACTGCACCAAGCCAGGCCTCCCTGTCCATCGCCAACTCCTGAAGTTCACCCAAACTCATGTCCATCGAGTTGGTGATGCCTTCCAGCCATCTCATCCTCTGTCGTCCCGTTCTCCTCCTGCCCCCAATCCCTCCCAGCATCAGAGTCTTTTCCAATGAGTCAACTCTTCCCATGAGGTGGCCAAAGTACTGGAGTTTCAGCTTTAGCATCATTCCTTCCAAAGAAATCCCAGGGCTGATCTCCTTCAGAATGGACTGGTTGGCTCTCCTTGCAGTCCAAGGGACTCTCAAGAGTCTTCTCCAACAACACAGTTCAAAAGCATCAATTCTTCGGCTCTCAGCCTTCTTCACAGTCCAACTTTCACATCCATACATGACTTCTGGAAAAACCATAGCCTTGACTAAACGGACCTTTGTTGGCAAAGAAATGTCTCTGCTTTTGAATATGCTATCTAGGTTGGTCATAACTTTCCTTCCAAGAAGTAAGCGTCTTTTAATTTCATGGCTGCATTCACCATCTGCAGTGATTTTGGAGCCCAAAAAAATAATGTCTGACACTATTTCCACTGTTTCCCCATCTATTTCCCATGAAGTGATGGGAACAGATGCTATGATCTTAGTTTTCTGAATGTTGAGCTTTAAGCCAACCTTTTCACTCTCCTCTTTCACTTTCATCAAGAGGCTTTTTAGTTCCTTTTCACTCTGCCATAAGGGTGGTGTCATCTGCATATCTGAGGTTATTGATATTTCTCCCAGCAATCTTGATTTCAGCTTGTGTTTCTTCCAGCCCAGCGTTTCTCATGATGTACTCTGCATAGAAGTTAAATAAGCAGGGTGACAATATACAGCCTTGACATACTCCTTTTCTTATTTGGAATCAGTCTGTTGTTCCATGTCCAGTTCTAACTGTTGCTTCTTGACCTGCATATAGGTTTCTCAAGAGGCAGGTCAGGTGATCTGGTATTCCCATCTCTTTCAGAATGTTCCACAGTTTATTGTGATCCACACAGTCAAAGGCTTTGGCATAGTCAATAAAGCAGAAATAGATGTTTTTCTGGAACTCTCTGGCTTTTTTGATGATCCTGCAGATGTTGGCAATTTGATCTCTGGTTCCTCTGCCTTTTCTAAAACCAGCTTGAACATTAGGAAGTTCACGGTTCATGTATTGCTGAAGCCTGGCTTGGAGAATTTGGACGATTACTTTACTAGCCTGTGAGATGAGTGTAATTGTGCGGTAGTTTGAGCATTCTTTGGCATTGCCTTTCTTTGGGATTAGAATGAAAGCTGGCCTTTTCCAGTCCTGTGGCCACTGCTGAGTTTTCCAAACTTGCTGGCATACTGAGTGCAGCACTTTCACAGCATCATCTTTCAGGATTTGAAATAGCTCCACTGGAATTCCAACACCTCCACTAGCTTTGTTCATAGTGATGCTTTCTAAGGCCCACCTGACTTCACATTCCAGGATATCTGGCTCTAGGTGAGTGATCACACCATCGTCATTATCCGGGTCATGAAGATCTTTTTTGTACAGTTCTTCTGTGTATTCTTGCCACCTCTTCTTAATATCTTCTGCTTCTGTTAGGTCCATACCATTTCTGTCCTTTATCAAGCCCATCTTTGCATGAAATGTTCCCTTGGTATCTCTAATTTTCTTGAAGAGATCTCTAGTCTTCCCCATTCTGTTCTTTTCCTCTATTTCTTTGCATTGATCGCTGAAGAAGGCTTTCTTATCTCTTCTTGCTATTCTTTGGAACTCTGCATTCAGATGCTTATATCTTTCCTTTTCTCCTTTGCTTTTCCCTTCTCTTCTTTTCACAGCTTTTTGTAAGGCCTCCCCAGACAGCCATTTGGCCTTGTTGCATTTCTTTTCCATGGGGATGGTCTTGATCCCTGTCTTCTGTGCAATGTCATGAACCTCATTCCACAGTTCATCAGGCACTCTATCAGATCTAGGCCCTTAAATCTATTTCTCACTTCCATTGTATAATCATAGGGGATTTGATTTAGGTCATACCTGAATGGTCTAGCGGTTTTCCCTACTTTCTTCAATTTGACTCTGAATTTGGTAATAAGGATATCATGATCTGAGCCACAGTCAGCTCCTGGTCTTGTTTTTGCTGACGGTATAGAGCTTCTACATCTTTGGCTGCAAAGAATATAATCAATCTGATTTCAGTGTTGACCATCTGGTGATGTCCATGTGTAGAGTCTTCTCTTGTGTTGTTGGAAGAGGGTGTTTGCTATGACCAGTGCATGTTCTTGGCAAAACTCTATTAGTCTTTGCCCTGCTTTATTCTGCATTCCAAGGCCAATTTTGCCTGTTACTCCAGGTGTTTCTTGACTTTCTACATTTGCATTCCCGTCCCCTATAATGAAAAAGACATCTTTTTTGGGTGTTAATTCTAAAAGGTTTTGTAGGTCTTCATAGAATCGTTCAGCTTCTCTAGCATTACTGTTGGGGCATCGACTTGGATTACTGTGATATTGAATGGTTTGCCTTGGAGACGAACAGAGATCATTCTGTCGTTTTTGAGACTGCATCCAAGTACTGCATTTCGGACTCTTTTGTTGACCATGATGGCTACTCCATTTCTTCTGAGGGATTCCTGCCCGCAGTAGTAGATATAATGGTCATCTGAGTTACATTCACCCATTCCAGTCCAGTTTAGTTTGCTGATTTCTAGAATGTCAACGTTCACTCTTGCCGTCTCTTGTTTGACCACTTCCAATTTGCCTTGATTCATGGACCTGACATTCCAGGTTCCTATGCAATATTGCTCTTTACAGCACTGGACTCTACTTCCATCACCTGTCACATCCACAACTGGGTGTTCTTTTTTCTTTGACGTCGTCTCTTCATTCTTTCTGGAGTTATTTCTCCACTGATCTCCAGTAGCATATTGGGCACCTACCCACCTGGGGAGTTCCTCTTTCAGCATCCTATCCTTTTGCCTTTTCATACTGTTCATGGGGTTCTCTAGGCAAGAATACTGAAGTGGTTTGCCATTCCCTTCTCCAGTGGATCACATTCTGTCAGATGTCTCCACCACGACCCGCCCTTCTTGGGTTGCCCCGTGGGCATGGCTTAGTTTCATTGAGTTAGACAAGGCTGTGGTCCTAGTGTGATTAGATTGACTAGTTTTCTGTGAGTATGGTTTCAGTGTGTCTGCCCTCTGATGCCCTCTTGCAACACCTACCATCTTACTTGGGTTTCTCTTACCTTGGTCATGGGGTATCTCTTCACGGCTGCTCCTTACCTTGGATGAGGGGTATCTCCTCACCACCACCCTTCTTGACCTTCAACGTGGGATGGCTCCTCTAGGCCCTCCTGCGCCCGCGTAGCCACCACTCCTTGGACATGGGTTGCTCCTCCCGCCGCCGCCCCTGGCCTCGGACGTGGGGTGGCTCCTCTTGGCCGCCATCCCTGGCCTTGGTTGAGGATGCGGGGTGGCTCCTCTCAGCCGCCGCCCTGGCCTCGGGCACGGGGTAGCTCCTCTCAGCTGTTCCTGCACCGTCACAGCCTGGCACTCTCGGCCACTGCCCCTGACCTCGGACGTGGGGTAACTCCTCTTGGCTGCCGCCCATTGGGCATGGGGTCCTCCCAGCTTCTGCCCCTGACCTCAGATGTGGGGTAGCTCCTCTCGGCTGCGCTTAGTGCGCCAGTCAAGGTTACCAATTCAATTCATCACAGTAATAGAAAAATGGAGGGAAAACAATTCTACGATCATCACATATGATGCAGTATAAGTGTTTGATGAAAGTTCATCTATATTCAAGACAGCAAATTAGGAATAGAATGGAACTTAACTCTGAAAAAATATATCTACAAAAAAGCAACGTAAACAGGTTGAAATGGAGATTTTTCATTTCCTATTGGGAAAAATTCCGATTATCACCTGCTTTAGTCAAGACTATTCTGGCCAGGTTTGTTCAATGCTGCAAAATGAGGAAAGGTTTAAGGTTTAAGCCAGTAGAAATTTTGATATTCAAATATAATACTATATCTTGAAAAGCAAAAATAATCTAGATCTAAATTTGTGGAATTAATATGCATATTTAGAGGAATTGTTGGACAGAAAATCTATATACCAACATTCTATCTCTACATACATCCTCAACTAGACAATAAAAGTCACAAACCATGAATTTTCAGTAACATTAAATACCTGGGGATAAATTTAACAAAACATGTGCCAGTAGAAGATGAAACTTTATTGACAGAACTTTCAGTCAAATACACAACAGAAGAACATCATAGATGGTTTCAGTTTATCTTCTTTCAAGCAAATGGTTGCCCTTCACCTATAATATGAATATTAAAAAAGTTACTTAGCAGAACTTTATTTTGATGACAGGAGAGGTAAACAAAGTTCACTGCAATTGTAGTTTTATAAAATGGAATAAACAAGAACACTAAGGGCAACCTTTTGGCTTACCTTCAGTTAATCCTCTCTAGAGATTTTATAGACTGTTCAAGCATATTACCAGTATTTTTAAAAACACACTACTCTTCCTAGTTATACAAGAAAATAAGGACACTGAGTTCAGAACAAATGAAATCAATGGAGCCTATCAGAAGGTAGTTTTCAGTAGAAGGCAAAACTGTGTACACATTCAGTAAAATATCTAACCAAAAAAAAAAAAAACACCCTAGGAAAAACAAAATACACAAAAACTGAAACAGAAAATCCCCCAAAAGTATCATTTAAATGCATTGATTTGAAATAATGTTCCAAATATAGGATAGCTAAACAGTTGTTATCTCTGTTACTGCTTAGGTGAATTAAAGAAAAAGGCCAGTATTACATTTGTTTCTTCTCTACTGTGGAAAAGTGGAGAAAATTTCATTTGTCTGATTTATCCCTGATATGGTTGTTTTAAGTCGGTTAAACATTTGTCCCCCTTTTTACTTGTGGCCCTCATGTAATTCTAAATGTTTCTTTTCACCCTGGAAAGCATTCCAGTTGGTATAATAAATTATATGGTGACACTAATTTTAAGTTATTACTATCACTGGCGACATGGAGACATCAAAATGTGAAGCAGAAATAGGACTGTTTCTCACAGCCACACCAAAAAAGAAAGAAAAAAAGGAGAGAAGAGAAGAAAAGGGAGAGAGAAAAGCAGGTAGGAAGAGAGAAAGAAAATCTGGAGAAGCAGATTTTTTTGTTTGTTTCTAAATGATACTGGCTATTGAGAGAAAACTCTGACCAATTTCAAAATTTCATCCATGGTATTTATGATGTTTAGTTATTTAGTTACTGTGGGGTATGTTAAATAATATTTGTTTTGCTACTCTACTAGCCATTTTTTCAATATTCTGAAAATATTTGAGTTCCAGATTATACTGTTTTAATTCTGTAATATACTCTTAGTGTCTTGTTCATATTTCTTATTATGTATACTTGGGCTTTGTCCATTTTCTTCACAATTATGTAAACTGAGAGGAATGGACTGGCAGTTTGGGGTTGGAAGATACAAACTATTACATTCAGAATGGGTAAACAAGGTCCTACTATATAGCACAGGGAACTAATGTCCAATTTCCTGTGATAAATCACAATGGAAAAGAATATTTAAAAATGTGTGTGTATATATATATTAAAAATTATGTAATCTAGCAAATTGTCTTTATTAGTTGAGTTTATTTTCCTCTTCCTAACAATTTATACTTGTCTTTTATTAAGTATCTTTTTCTTTTTCCCTTAGGTTTAATCTGTTGCTCTTTTTCTTACCTTTTACGTTGGATGTAGGATTTTATATTTATGTACCTTGTAATTTATGCATTTTTCTTTTTAAATACCACACATATTTAGGGCTAAGATTTTTCTATGAGAACATTTGAACCATGTTCTGTAGTTACTTGTAAGTAGTCTGAAAGTTGTATTTCGTCTAATTGTTCTAAACGAATGGAAAAAATATATAAAGTGAAAATATTTAGAAGGCTAATACAGTAAATTCTTCCCTAACTAGGAAGTTCTTCCTTTAAAATCAGAACCATGCAATTAATAGCAATTTGGAAAACACGTATGTGAAAGATACCAAGTTGATTATGCAGAAAGAACTAGAGTTACAATCTTTTGGCCTTCAAAACTTTTTAAACTCATGTATCAAAGAGGAAAAATAACACACTTGATATGGTTAGACATGATTATATCATGAGGCTCAGATTTTTATTAGTTCTTTAAGAGTGAGAGTGGGGTGTATGGCAAAACCATCATAGTATTATAAAGTAATGATCCTCCAATTAAAATAAACAAACTCTCCCCCTCAAAAAAGACCAAACATGGGGCCAGGTAGTGTGCTTAGCATATGTATGTTACTCACACTGGCCTGAATATCACTGACTAAGTGCACTCTCTCAACTAGATTAGCCACAGAAACAGGAAACTAGACTATCTTTTGCCGTTTTATTATTCAGTCATTTCATGGTTCACTGGGGAAAGGATTTAACATGCAACTACTTTTTTAAGAGCTAGAGAATTCAGAATTTGAGAGAATTTAACAAACATCAAGCAGAATGTTGGCTCATTGTCTTTTTTTAAAAAATTAATTAATTGATTTTAATTGGAGGCTAATTACGTTATTTTGGTGTTTTTTGCCATATATTGACATGAATCAGCCACAGGTGTACATGTGTCCCCCATCAGAAAATGAAATCTCAATTCCTCGTTATAATTTGACTCGATTATATTTTATGATAAATACATCATAAAAAACAAAGTATCTTTGTATGCATTCCATCAAAAAGAATCAGAGAATGCAAAAATTAGCATTGAAAAATCAGCATTTTAGTGTATCTGTTCTGAATTCACAACTTTTATGAGTAAAGTTGAGTTTAGAAGTTAAGGGATTTCACAGAATCACACACATTATGCTAAAGCTGGTACTAGAACCTACTTGGATGCCTAAGCATATCTCATATAAACTGATATTGATTACAAATGTATTCCATATTTGCTACAAGCAGAAATTATAAAAGAACATGATAATTATTAGCTGTTGCTTAAAGTATTTATACTGAAGAGAAGAAAACTGTTTCCTATTATCAATTCGATACGGCTTTGATCCTGTTTCTGTATTTGGAAGTCTGTAAGTCACCACTCAGGCATCTGGGGTCTGAACTATCTTTCAAAGATTATATGAACTCCATTATTAAAATAACAGTAATGTTCCCTCTATATTAGTAAAGATACACTATTCTGAAAAACAGAAACCACATAAATTACTTTCTGAATGGATGACATACCTGCTTCTGGCATTTCAACAGGCTCTATATTTGATGCAAACTCCTCCCTGACATCGGGACCATCTCCACCTTCACCCCCAGTCTTTGCCAAAGACAATTCCTGGAGATCAGCTTCCAGGCCAGAATCTTAAAAAAAAAATGCATCAATTCAGCTGGAAAGCATACAGTATAAACAAGGGAATGATGATATTCATTCTCTTGGTGTTATGAATTAAAAGCCTTAAGTTAGTATGCTAAAAATGTGATGAATAAGAACCTCAGGAGCATTATTCCAAGCATGTTTTGCTGGAGAAAAAGGAAAGCAGAATCTTCCAAATGTTATTACCATTTTCCTTTTCCAGGGCTGTTTTCAGACAACTTAGTTGCCCCCCTCTCTTTGTCGTGAAAACGGAAAATTTGAGCGACCACACTAACCTGTAAACTCTACTCTTCTCAGTTCTTTAGGAATTGTCTAAAGTCCATTTCTAATGTTTCCTTTCCTCCTTTTACTGGTTATGTCTTAAGGCATGATGCACAGATACACTTTACCTTCAGAGGCATCCTTCTCCTCCTCTTCATCACGATTCACTGGATCCTCTCCATGTACTTCCTCCTTTCTAGGTGTGATATCCTGAATCTCAGCTGGTGGTTCCTCTTGTTGAGGTTGCTCAACATTGGGGTGCTGGTCCTAGTAGAGTGTACATGCAAATAAAAATGTTTTGCTGTTAATACATCTAACAGTATACATACACATAATACATAGATATATCTGATCATAAGTAAACCTAACAATATTTTCACAACACAATTCTATGTACTTACTTTTAATAAAGTTACTCTTCCCACAGAGAAGAGTCAGTTCCCATAAGAGTTACCCGGAAAAACTTTGGAAGTTATTTCAATCTATGTTGGGATGGAAGTGTGCAGTCTGTTGTTAATAAGCAGGAGGAGGGAGTCACTGGGCACATTTCCAGGGAATTTAACAGTATACTCATCCAGGCAATGCCAGACTGTAATATATCTGGATCAATGTTCCTTCCTAAGACAAACTGTCACCCTTTATCAGCATGGAAGACCTTTATCACTGCATCTGTACTACTTAACATCATTTTCTCAAAAAGAAACTTGTGCTAACAGAAAACATCAAATGGTAAGGTACTCACAACCACAGGTTCATCCAGCTGGGAGGAATCTTGATCTGTAGGTCCCAATGTTGATGCCACTTGCCCACTCATATTTCTCCCTGAAAGTAGAATATTGTGATTTAGAAAATGTATTTAAGAGTACAGCTATATTTGATCACTTTTATGACCATATGTTGACCTTTTTTTTAATGTGAAAATACTTTCAAAAGAAAAGTCTGGTTAAGTATGAGTGTACATGCATTTCAATTACCCAAATACAGTCACTTGCAAAGCCATTTGTGTCTTTCCTACGCTGGCAGAGAAATCACCTTAAGGTACACAGGAAGGCTGAATTTTTGTGAGGAAGTTTGATTTCACCCCAGAATTCTCCATCATGAAGATGTTTAGTGAAATACTGCTAAGAATTTAAAAACTCAGGACTATTGCTCTTGTCACACTCCTATTCACCAGACCTATTTTCCCCAACACCCTTGGAATTCAGTTGGAACACGAAGAAAGCCTCAGTCTTTACAGCCTGACTATGGCCATTTTCTCAGTGTCTGTGGCCGAGGTGAGGCTGCATACAGAGCAACCGGTCCACTTCTCTCTTGGCACCTTACCACAAACCTCGCGATACAGTCACAACCCCACTGCGGTCCGGTTTCTAAGCCTTTCCTTAATCGCCCACCCCGCCTCCTGCCCAGGTCCCACTGCCGGCCCCAGATTCT
The DNA here is from genome assembly GCF_042477335.2 of Ovis canadensis. NCBI lineage: Eukaryota > Metazoa > Chordata > Mammalia > Artiodactyla > Bovidae > Ovis > Ovis canadensis. The sequence goes on from NC_091727.1 coordinate 54,012,225, forward strand.
GTGCTCTGTCGTCAGTTCCAGGGCCCCAATGAACCAGATATCTCAAATAGCACCCCCAAGTCTCCCCCTACCATCATCCTACCCCCTGCCCTCCTCTGCCCACTGCCCTACCTCTCCAGCCACCAGGGCAAGAACTATGGCGTCGCGACACTTGTGAGGAGAAAGATGAAGACCTTGAGGGCCTTCCTCCTCAAAGGCCCCAGATCGCACTGCCCGACTCGCCCAAAGCTCGCTGGCTCCTCCTCACACACACACGCACACTTAAACTCCAGACAGGACAGATCTGTGAACTTACCTGGTGAGTCTCAAGTAGTGAGAAAGAACCGGGACTGAATAAACAGACCCGTCTCAGGCCCAACGCTCCTCACAGAATGCTCAGGAACGTGTATGCGCAACAAGGGGCATGCGCAGCAAGGGGTGCGCGCGCACACGAACACACTGCGCATGCTCCCTGCGTTGGGCATGTGCAGTGCAGGTTGAGGTTTTCCCGCCACTGAGGTAGCGTCCTGGAACCGCATGGTTTCTGGAGGATGAGAAAAGGGCTTGAAGACTATGTTTTTTTCCTTCTAGTGCAGTCTTACTTATGCATCCACAAACTGTGGTGATAGGTAGTCCAAGGTTACCCCTAGTGGAGAATGTGTCTCAGAAAGACAGTCATGACAGAAATAGATATTAAGTTTTTAAAATACCTATTTCTATACATGCTTTGATGAACCATTTCCTTCTCTGCTCCTGGGTTTTCCATTATACTCCCAATGGCTTTACTCATTTCCATGGAATAAGTACATAAATAGATACCTCTGTTTCCACTTTTTGCTTGTTGCAATGCACATTTAAATCTCTGAACTGGTAACTAGTTTCTCTGAATATACCTCCGATTCCTATACAGTATTGTTCTTTAGCATCGGACTTTACTTTCACCACCAGACACCGCCACAGCTGGGTGTTGTTTCCACTTTGGCTTAGCCTTTTCATTCCTTCTGTAGCTATTTCTTCACTCTTCTCCAGTAGCACATTCTTATTCTATTATAGTGGGAATTTTCCTACTTACTAGGAGTTTTAATTTTCCCAATTTTACCCAAGAGAAAGAAAAACACCAGGACCTTTACTCAAATATTTTATTCATGTACTCCTAATAGCCAAAACTAGAAACAGCCCAACTATTCAAGAACTGGTATATAGATGGAAGAAAAACAGAAGAGTATACTCGTACAAAAGAACACTACACAGTCATTTCAAAAGGAACTACTAATGCATGTAACAGCAAGGATGCATCTCAGCTGTGCCAAGGAGAGATGTCAGACACAGAAAGCTATGTATGATATCATTTCATGTCAATGGATTTCTGGAAAAGCACAACTAGAGGCAGAGAACTATATCTGTGGTTGCCAGGGTATAGGAGTGCAGGAAGGAGTCTGAATGCAAATAGCCCAAGGGAGCATTTTCAAACCAATGGGACGATTTCTACGTTTTTCTTGTCGTAGTATTTACACAATGGTAGGCATATGTCAAAAATCGACAAACAGTAATGCTTTAAAGCATTGACTTCTACTGTATATAAATTATATCTCAATACTTTACTTTTTTAAAAAACGAAAAGGATTGCTTAAGTATCTAAATACTGGTTATTGTATCCATCTAGACCTTGAGCTCATAAACATAAAAATCTTATTTGGAATTCTTCCCAGACCTGGCCAACTTCCAGGATTCCCCATGACACCTTTGTACCCTTATGACAGGACACAGAAACCTGGTCTTAACCAGGATTACAATTCCCTCTCCTTCACCTCAAATCAATATTCTTGCTGAGTTCTGTCCATTTTACTTCAAAAATGTCTAATGCATCTACTTTTTCCAATGTCCACCACATCTGCTCTAGTCCAAAGCCCCCCTCCTTTTAATTGTCAACCCCCTTCTAATGGGTCTCTCACATCCACTCAGGGTGCCTGTCTCCCACTCACCGCCCTCTCCCTCCCTCTCTTACAGTTGCAGAACGGTTTATGACTTTCTAGGTAAAGGCTACTGTCCTACACAAGAACTTGAAGGTATGGTCTAGCCCTTGCCCAGCTTGCTAACAACATGGAAAGTAAAGAATCCTCTTCTTCTCTCTCTTATGGGGCTTCATTCATACCCTCCAATTCCTCAAGCTTAGATTGTCCCATATTTCTGAAGTCTCTGGTTAGTATACTCCTTCAAGCTAGGCTTCAACAGTATATGGAATGAGAACTTGTAGATATACAAGCTGGTTTTGAAGAGGCAGAGGAACAAGAGATCAAGTTGCAACCTTTGTTAGATCATGGAGCTGCTGCTGCTGCTGCTGCTAAGTTGCTTCAGTCGTGGCCGACTCTGTGCGACCCCATAGACGGCAGCCCACCAGGCTCCCCCATCCTTGGGATTCTCTAGGCAAGACTATTGGAGTGGTTTGCCATTTCCTTCTCCAATGCATGAAAGTGAAAAGTGAAAGTCAAGTCGCTCAGTCGTGTCCGACTCTTAGCGACCCCATGGACTGCAGCCTACTGCCGGGAGCCAGTGTGAGGAACTCCGCCCATGGCAAAGGTCATGAGGAATGAGGCTTAGCATACACAAAGGCGTGATTAAGCCTCAGGAAACCCCCTGTTCCCGAGCATCTAACCCCAAAACCAGAGTGTTTTATGCTCTTACCTACACCTCTGACTTTACGGGGGCCTCTCCCCCATAACCATTTCTCTCGGAGGAGTCAACATGCAGCTCCAAGGCAGTAAAAATTCTTGGGCGTGTCAAGAGTGTTTCAGCTTACGGACTCCTCTGAAGGTTATCTAGCCCACCTGTATAGGTTCATCCGGCCACATGTGATTGTTTACAGCCTCCAAATCTGAGAGGCACAAGATGTTTTAGACTTACTAAAGGCAAATTCTTTTGGGGAATTAGAAATTATTAGTATAGTGTGTTGGTTAGGAATTATATTGGTGAAGGGTTCTTCATTTGTTGTGTCAATAATTGCTGCTAATTCCCTACTCTGGGTGGGACAAGGATGTCTCAGGTCAAACCTCTCTGCTGATAGACTAGCTTGTGTGACAGGATTATCCATTCTGCTGCCACTAGGCACATGATTGTTTACTACCTCTCAACCATAAACAGCACAGAGAGTTTTGGAGTATTTCAAGAGTCTTAATTAGCATAGGACTTCTTCTTGTTGAGTCAATGATTGCCACCAGGCCTCCATATCCTTAGGCACCTGGGAATATATTAATCAATGTATTTGGAATGAAGAAAAGGAAATGCAGTAGTTTTTGATGTTAGCAATACTAGACTTTTTGAGTTAATGGATTTTCTCTTTTGTAATAGATCACTGTACTTTGTTATAAATCACTGTGTCCTTGCTATGTAAAAATGTAACTTTATCATATCTTAAGACTAAATAGATCTTAAGGGGAGCATTGGTGAAAGGATTTTCATTTGTTGGGCTGATGTTTGCTGCTAAATCTCCATGTTCCCTACCCTTATAATGAATATAACTAGCATATAGGAAGAAATAAGTATTAACCTTTAAGCATATAGGAGAAATAAGTATTAACCTTTAAGACTAATCATGTTAACCTTGGGTTCAATAAATGCCTTTCTTGATTGTAACTCACTACACCCTCACCCTATAGGAATGTAACTTTATTTGGAGGGTGGTGCCTGGTTTAAGAAAAAACACCCTTGGAAGAAATAAGTTTTTTGGTTATCAGAAAGAAAGGATCATAAAATGTCAGCAGGTCTCACTCATGGCCAGAAGATGATGTAATATTCCTAAGACCTTTTTTTATACATTTATGTGAAGCACCTGATTTTGATAAAGGTCAGGACTGCTGACTGCCTCGTGACTCTATATTCATCCCTATGTGTAACAGAAGGTATATAAGCAAACCCAAAAATAAAGAAGTCGGATCAGTTTCTGGAAAGACTGATTCCCCCATGTTGCTTCTTTCTTGCTCCCATTTTTCTGGCTGAATTCCCATCTGGAGCATGGATGCTATTCCACGTAATCCAAGTTATTCAGCCTCTTTTTCTCCACTAATCTTCCTAATACACTATCCATTTCTAATCTCTCTATATCTATGATTAAATATGTATTTTTCCAAAGACGCCGACTCCATCCCCACCTTCGAATCACCCTGGATCCACCGGGGCTGGACCCTGGCAGCCTACCAGGCTCCTCTATCCATGGGATTTTCTAGGCAAGAGTACTGGAGTGGGGTGCCATTGCCTTCTCCCAGATTATGGAGAAATCAAAGGGATTCCAGAAACACATCTACTTCTGCTTCATTGACTAGACTACCTCAGGGCCTCTGACTGTGTGGATTACAACAAACAATGGAAAATTCTTAGAGATGGGAGTACCAGACTAGCTGACCTGTCTCCTGAGAAACCGGTATGAGGGATAAGAAGCAACAGTTAGAATAAAACATGGAATAACGGACTGCTTCAAAATTGGGAAAGAAGTAACACAAGGTTGTATAGTGTCACTCTGCTTACTCTACTTACAGGCAGAGCACATCATGGGAAATGCTGGGCTGGATGACTCACAAGCTGGAATCAAGGTTGCTGGCAGAAATATCAACAAGCTCAGATGTGCAGATCATACCACTTTAATGGCAGGAACTGAAGACGAATAAAGAACCTCTTGATGAGGGTGAAAGAGGAGAGTGAAAAGTCTGGCTTAAAACTCAACATTCAAAAATATAAGATTATGGCATCCAGTTCTATCATTTCACGGAAAACAGAAGGGGGGAAGTGGATGCATGGACAGATTTAATTTTGGAGGCTCCAAAATCACCATGGATGGTGATTGCTGCCATGAAATTAAGACACTTGATCCTTGGAAGAACAGCTATGACAAAGCTAGTATGCATGTTTGCTCATTGCTTCAGTTGTGTCTGACTCTTGACGACCCCATGGACTGTAACCTGCCAGGTGCCTCTGTCCATGGGATTCTCCGGGCAAGAATACTTTAGTGGATTGCCATGCCCTCCTCCCATGGGGCATGGCAAGACATCTTTCCAACCCAGGGATGAAACCCATGACTCCTGATTCCCATGCATTGCAGGGAGATTCTTGTTGTTGTTTTTTTTTTTTTTTTACCACTTTATTTATTTTTTAATTGAAGGATAATTGCTTTACAGAATTTCGTTGTTTTCTGTCAAACATCAACAAGAATCAGCCAAAGGTACACCCATGCAGGCGAGTTCCTTGCCACTGAGCCACCAAGGAAGCCCATGTCAAACCTAGACAGCGTAGTATAAAGCAGAGACACCACTTTGCTGACAAAGGTCCATATAGTCAAAACTATGGCTTTTTCAGTAGTCATGTACAGATGCGTGAGTTCGATCATTAAGAAGGCTGAGTGACAAAGAATTGGCGCTTTCAGTTTGTGGTGCTGGAGAAGACACTTGACAGTCCCTCGGACAGCAAGGATATCAAAACCTCCAATCCTAAAGGAAACCAACTGAATATTCACTGGCAGGACCGATACTGAAGCTGAAGCTCCAATACTTTGGCCTCCTGATGGGAAGAGCTGACTCACAGGAAAAGACCCTGATGCTGGTGATCAGGAAGGGAAGCCTAAAGCAGGTTCTGCCCTGGTGACTGCTGAACAGGTTTTACAAGCAAAATCTCTCCCCCAGGGAACCAGTGCTCAGTTAGCAGAACTTGTGGCTCTGACCTGAGCTCTAGAGTTAAGCAAAGGGCAGCGAGTAAATATCTACACTGATTCTAAGTATGCTTATTTGACTTTACACGCTCATGCTGCAATATGGAAAGAAAGAGAGTTTAAAAGGGCAACAGGAGAACCTATTAAGCATTTTAGAGAGATCCAGAGATTTTTAATGAATATATATTGTCCTAAAGAACTAGCTGTTATGCATTGCAAAGGGCACAGCAGGGATGGGAGTAAAGTAGCTGGGTGACTGTCAAGCCAAAAAAGCTGCACTTTAGGAAACTCCTTCACTGCAGATACCTTTGATCTGGACAGGTCCTGTGGAACAGGAAAACCCACAACATACTGAGGAATAATTTAAAAGATATGAGAAAAGAAGAGCAAAGTTTACTGATAAAGGATGGTTACAGTCCAAGGATGGAGATTAATAATTCCTGAAAATACTCAATGGAAAATTCATAAGGGTTTATACCAGAGTTTTCGTTGAGGTGTAGAGAGTACTTCAGGTCACTTCAGTTCAGTTCAGGCATGCAGTCATGTCTGACTCTTTTTTGCATTTCTTTTCCATGGGGATGGTCTTGATCCCTGTCTCTTGTACAATGTCACGAACCTCATTCTATCTATCAGATCTAGGCCCTTAAATCTATTTCTCACTTCCACGGTATAATCATAGGGGATTTGATTTAGGTCATACCTGAATGGTCTAGCGGTTTTCCCTACTTTCTTCAATTTGACTCTGAATTTGGTAATAAGGATATCATGATCTGAGCCACAGTCAGCTCCTGGTCTTGGTTTTGCTGACTGTATAGAGCTTCTCCATCTTTGGCTGCAAAGAATATAATCAATCTGATTTCAGTGTTGACCATCTGGTGATGCCCATGTGTAGAGCCTTCTCTTGTGTTGTTGGAAGAGGGTGTTTGCTATGACCAGTGCATTTTCTTGGCAAATCTCTATTAGGCTTTGCCTTGCTTCATTTCACATTCCAAGGCCAAATTTGCCTGTTACTCCAGGTGTTTCTTGACTTCCTACTTTTGCATTCCAGTCCCCTATAATGAAAAGGACATCTCTTTTGTGTGTTAGTTCTAAAAGGTCTTGTAGGTCTTCACAAAACCATTCAACTTCAGCTTCTTCAGCATTACTGGTTGGGGCATAGACTTGGATTACTGTGATACTGAATGGTTTGCCTTGGAAACGAACAGAGATCATTGTGTCATTTTTGAGATTATGACAGAGGATGAGATGGCTGGATGGCATCACTGACTCGATGGATGTGAATCTGAGTGAACTCCAGGAGTTGGTGATGGACAGGGTGGTCTGGCGTGCTGCAATTGATGGGGTCGCAAAGAGTTGGACACGACTGAGTGACTGAACTGAACCGAACTGCATTTTGGACTCTTGTTGACCATGATGGCTACTCCATTTCTTCTGACGGATTTCTGCCCGCAGTAGTAGATATAACGGTCATCTGAGTTACATTCACCCATTCCAGTCCAGTTTAGTTTGCTGATTTCTAGAATTTCGACGTTCACCCTTGCCATCTCTTGTTTGACCACTTCCAATTTGCCTTGATTCATGGACCTGACATTCCAAGTTCCTATGTAATATTGCTGTTTATAGCATCAGACTTTGCTTCTATCACCAGTCACATCCACAGCTGGGTATTGTTTTTGCTTTGATTCCATCCCTTCATGCTTTCTGGGGTTATTTCTCCACTGATCTCCAGTAGCATATTGGGCACCTACTGACCTGGGGAGTTCCTCTTTCAGTATCCTATCATTTTGCCTTTTCATACTGTTCATGGGGTTCTCTAGGCAAGAATACTGAAGTGGCTTTCCATTCCCTTCTCCAGTGAACAACATTCTGTCAGACCTCTCCACCATGACCCACCCATCTTGGGTTGCCCCACGGTCATGGCTTAGTTTCACTGAGTTAGACAAGGCTGTGGTCCTAGTGTGATTAGATTGACTAGTTTTCTGTGAGTATGGTTTCAGTGTGTCTGCCCTCTGATGCCCTCCTGCAACACCTACCATCTTACTTGGGTTTCTCTTACCTTGGGCGTGGGGTATCTCTTCATGGCTGCTCCAGCAAAGCACAGCCGCTGCTCCTTACCTTGGACGAGGGGTATCTCCTCACCACCGTGCTGGGGTCCAGCCCCGGTGGATCCAGGGTAATTCAAAGGGGAGATGGAATCGGCATCCTAGGGATAAGCTATTTAATTAGAAGTATAAAGAGAGGTTAGAAAAGAACAGTGTAGTAGGAAAATTAGTGGAGCAAAAGAGGCTGAATAACTTGGGTTATGTGGGATACCAATAAAGCTTCGAGACAAGAAGCTTGCACCACCTACGTAGGCCACAGGCATCTTTCCGTTCTCCCGAAGGAGAGGAGGCACTGAGGCCTCCCTGATCCGATTTTAGAAGCCCAGGCAAAATTAGCAGGCTTGGTGAGTACCCACGCTCCAGATGGGAATTCAGCCAGAAAAACGGAGAACAAGAAAGAAACGACATGGGGGAATCATTCTTTCCAGAAACTGATCTGTTTTCTTTATTTTCAGGTTTGCTTATATACTTTTTGTTATACATAGGGATGAATACAGAGTCACGTGTGGTCAGCAGACCTGACCCTTGTCACAATCAGGTGCTTCATATAAAATTATACAAAGGTCTTAGGGGTTTTACATCATCTTCTGGCCATAAGGCCTGCTTACATTTTATGGCCCTTTCTGATAATGGTCAGTCAACCAGAAAACTTATTTTTTCCAGGGGTGATTTTTTCTTAAACCAGGCGCCACCCTCCAAATAAAGTTGCATTCCTATAGGGTGAGGGTGTAGTGGGTTACAATCAAGAAAAGGAATTTACTTAGCCTAAGGTTTAGCATGATTAATCTTAAAGGTTAATACTTATTTTTCCTAAATGCTAGTTGTATTCAGTATAAGGGCAGGGAATATGGAGATTTAGAAGCAAATATTGGCTCAACAAATGAAAAACCCTTCACCAATATAATTTCTAATCAACCGACTATACTATAGTAATAATTTTCTAACTTCTCAAAAGAGTCTGTATTTAGAGAGTTTTAAAGCATCTCGTGCCTCTCACAGTTGGGAGGCTGTAAACAATCACATGTGGCCGGACGAACCTGCTCAGGCAGGCTAGAGAAAGTTCAGAGGAGTTTGTAAGTTGAAACACTCTTGTCACGCCCAGGAATTTTTATTAACTGGAGCTGCAAGTTAACTCCTTCTCCAAGAGAGGTGGTGGGGGAACAGCCCCCTGTAAAGTCAGAGGTATAGGTGAAAGCATAAAACAGTAAAGTAGGCACTCTGGTTTTGGGGGTAGATGCTCGGGAACAGGGGGTTTCCTGAGGCTCGATCTCGTCTTTGCATAATGCCAAGCCTCCTTCCTCATGACCTTTGCCAAGGGCTGATTTCCTCACGCTGGCTCCCGGCACTGCCGCCCTTCCTGACCTTCAACGTGGGATAGCTCCTCTAGGCCCTCTTGCACCCGTGCAGCCACCGCTTCTTGGTGTGGGGTGGCTCCTCCCGGCCGTTCTTGCGACATCGCAGCCTGGCACTCTCAGCCACTGCCCCTGACCTCGGAAGTGGGGTAGCTCCTCTTGGCCACGCTTAGTGCGCCAGTCACAATTGAGTCTTCATATTAAATCAAAGTTGCATTCCTGGGATAAATCCTACTTCCTCATGCTATATAATTTGGTTTGCTAGTATTTTACTAAGAACCTTTGTGTCTATATTCATAAAAATATTGGTCTGTGGTTTTCTTTTCTTGTGTTGTCTTTGTTTGGTTTGGTTTGGTATTAGGGTAACAATGGCCTCATAAAATGAAGCAGAAGAATTAACTTCCTTGGGGCTTCCCAGGTTGCACTAGTGGTAAAGAACCTGCCTGCCAATGCAAGAGAGGTAAGAGACGTGGGCTCAATTCCTGGGACAGGTAGATCCCCTGAAGGAGGGCCTGGCAACCCACTCCACTATTCTTGCCTGAAGAATCCCATGGACAGAGGAGCCTGGCGGCCTATAGTCCATAGAACCGAAAAGAGTCAGACATGATGGAAGTGACTTAGCATGCGTGCACATTAACTTCCTTAATAAAGTTATTCATCCTTTTTTCTTTTTGAGTGACTTTGGTTAGTCAGTATTTTTCAGGAAATGTTCTCATTTTATCTAAGTATCAATTTTTTGGATAACATTTTCCTGCTCTCCTTTCTTAAATAGTTTATTGAAGCATAATTGATACACAACAAATCGTATATATTGACTGTGTATAATTTGATGAGTATGGGCATATGCACACAATGATAATATCATCACCAGAATCAAGATAATAGACATATCCAACACATCCTAAAATTTCTTTGTGTTCCTTTTTTTGTTTGTTTGTTTTTTTTTTGTTAAAGCGTGTGTGTGTGTGTGTGTGTGTGTGTGTGTGTAGCGAGAACACAATTTTAGATTTACATTCAACAGATTTTGGGTCTTCCCAGATGGCTCAGTGGTAAAGAACCACCTGCCAATTCAAGAGACATAAGAGACGCAGGATCGCCCTGGATCAGGAGATCCCCTGGAAGAGGAAATGGCAACCCATTTCAGTATTTTTGCCTGGAAAATCCCATGGAGAGAGGAGCCTGGTGGGCTATAGTCCACAGGGTCACAAAGAGTCCAATACGACCAACAATGCAAAAAATTTTGAATAACATTTTTAAAATCTTCCTTCATTGTGTATTTAATATCTGAGAGCTCTGTATTGATGTCCCCTATGGTATTACTGAAATTGGTAATTAGTGTCACTCTTCCTTTTTTCTCTCTCTCTTTTTTAATCAATCAGGCTATAGGTTTATTATTGTATTAATCTCTTCACAGTATCAGCCACTGGTTTCAACTGAATTTTTTGGTACGACTGATTTTCTGGTTTCTATTTAATTGATTTCTGCCAAGATGCTCGTTTTTGTTTTTGTTTTTTGTTTTTTGCTGGATTTGGGTTAAATTTTGTTGTATTCTGGTTTCTTAAAGAAGATTATTGATCTTCGAATGATAATTGGCCTTTTCCCTTTTTTAATGCAAGCATTTAATGCTATCAATATCCCTCTGTGAAGCTTTGGCATCACCTCATAATTTTGATATATTGTATTTTCCAGTTCTCCTTTGATCCTTGCATTAATTTGAAATTTTGTTCAATTTACAAGCAGTTTGTGATTTTCCAGCTAACTTTCCATAGTTAATCTTTATTTTAATTATTTTTTGGTCAGGAAATATATTTTGTGTGATTTCAGTCTTTTTGAACTTATTAAGATTTTTAACTGGCATATTTTGTTGAACTTCCATATTCACTTCAGAAGAATATGTATTTAGTTGCTGTTGCTCAATAAATGGGCTTCCCAAGTGGTGCAGTGGTAAAGAATCTGTCTGCCAATGCAAGAGAGGCAAGAGACGCGGGTTCAATCTCTGGTTCTGGGAACTCCCCTGGAGTAAGAAATGGCAACCCGCTCCAGTATTCTTCCCTGAAAAATTCCACGGACACTACGGTCCATGGGGTCTCAAACAGTTGGACACAATTGGGACTGGGCACATTCTATAAATATTAATTAGGTCAAGTCGGTTTTTCATTGTGTTGCTCACTTACTGTATTAATGGCTGAGCGTGAAAACTGCAAGTCTTCAACTACAACTGTGGATTGTCTGTTTCTCCTTTCCATTCTATCAGATTTTGCTTCCTGCATTCTGAAATTGCATACACATTCCTGATTATTATGTCTTCTCAGTGAATCGAATTCTCTATCATTATGTACTGCCCTTCATCTTCAGTAAAAATCTTCATTCTGAAGTATACTTTTACGTTACTTACGTTAATTCAGCCTCTCCAGCTTTCGTTTGATTTGGGATTTGCAGGTATAAGTATTTCCACACATTTAAGTTTAAATTATTAGCTTATTTAAGGTAAGATTATTTTTTTTACCATACATAATGTGATCTGACAAAGGTCTTTATTTATCTGGCTTCATGGGTCCTTGCTGCTGCACTCAGGCTTCTCTCTAGTTGCAGTGTGTGGGCTTCTCTTGTTGCGGCACAAGGGCTTAGTTGCCTCATGACATATGGGAATCTTAGCTCCCAGACCAAGGATCAGATCTCTGTCCCCTGCATTGGAAAGCAGATCCTTAACCACGGGAAAACCAGGGGAGTCCCCCAAAGTAGGTCTTTTAATTGACGTGTGTAGGCAACTTACACTTAGTGGGTAAACAGTTCAGTTTTAAATCTACTATCTGGATATGCTTTTCTTTATAACACATATAGTTTTTAGTGACCAGTTTCCCATTTCTTCTCTTCATTTAGACTGGTTATTTCCTTATTAGTTCATTTTGTTGCCACTATTGGCTTTCTAGATATACATCTTATTAAAAATCTTTCTAGGGAATTCCCTAGTGGTCCAATGATTAGGATGCAGTGCTTTCATTGCCATGGCCCCAGGTCCAGTCCCTAGCTAGGGAACTAAGATCCCATGAGCTGCATGCATAGCCAAAAAATTCTTTCTAGGGTGGCTCTAGAGTTTACAATATGCATTTTATACTTCTTACAATATGCCTTCAATTAATATTATACCCATTTCTTACATAAGAACCTTCAGTTCAGTTCAGTTCAGTCACTCAGTTGTGTCCGACTCTTTGCGACCCCATGAATGGCAGCACACCAGGCCTCCCTGTCCATCACCAACTCCCGGAGTTCACCCAAACTCATGTGCATTGAGCTGGTGATGCCATCCAGCCATCTCATCCTCTGTCGTCTCCTTCTCCTCATGCCCCCAATCCCTCCCAGCATCAGGGTCTTTTCCAATGAGTCAACTCTTAGCATGAGGTGGCCAAAATATTGGAGTTTCAGCCTCAGCATCAGTCCTTCCAATGAACACCCAAGACTGGTCTCCTTTAGGATGGACTGGTTGGATCTCCTTGCAGTCCCAGGGACTCTCAAGAGTCTTCTCCAACACCACAGTTGAAAAGCATCAATTCTTCGGAACTCAGCTTTCTTCACAGTCCAACTCTCCCATCCACACATGACCACTGGAAAAACGATAGCCTTGACTAGATGGACCTTTGTTGGCAAAGTAATATCTCTGCTTTTTAATATGCTATCTAGGTTGGTCATAACTTTCCTTCCAAGGAGTAAGCATCTTTTAATTTCATGGCTGCAATCACCATCTGCAGTGATTTTGGAGCCTCCTAAAAATAAAGTCTGACACTGTTTCCACTGTTTCCCCATCTGTTTGCCATGAAGTGATGGGATCAGATGCCATGACCTTAGTTTTCTGAATGTTGAGCTTTAAGCCAACTTTTTCACTCCCCTCTTTCACTTTCATCAAGAGGCTTTTTAGTTCCTCTTCACTTTCTGCCATAAGGGTGGTGTCATCTGCATATCTGGGGTTATTGATATTTCTCCTGGCAATCTTGATTCCAGCTTGTGCTTCTTCCAGCCCAGCATTTCTCATGATGTACTCTGCATATAAGTTAAATAAGCAGGGTGACAATATGTAGCCTTGACGTACTCCTTTTCCTATTTGGTACCAGTCTGTTGTTCCGTGTCCAGTTCTAACTGTTGCTTCCTGACCTGCATACAGGTTTCTCAAGAGGCAGGTCAGGTGGTTTGGTACAATGGTGTATTTCCCTTTCCTTCTTGCTATCCTTTGTGCTATTGTTTTATTACATTTTATTTTTACATGTGTAACAAACACCACATTGTGTTATTAATATTTTGCTTTAGACGATTATCATTTCAAGAGATTAAATATTTTTAAAATGTGTATTTATAAAAAGGTTTTCATCATTTCCAGTATCATTCACTTCTTTGTATAGATACAAAGTTGCTTCTGATATCATCCTCCTTTTCCCTTAAGAACTTTATTAACAAACTTTATAGGACAGATCTGTTAGCAATGAATATTCTCAGATGTTTAGTTTGATAATCCATTGGTTTAAATATTTCCACTTCATCTTCATTTTCAAAAAAGTATTTCCACTAGTTATACAATTCTGGATGGCATAAATTCTGATGAGAATTTTTCTGCCTTTCTTAATTTTGTTCCTGTGTATGAAACGTGGCTTTTTGTTTCTCTTTCTGTCACTGCTGATGTCACTTCAGAATCACTGCTGATGTTTGAGTCAATCTTCTCAGTTGTTGAGCTGACCTTCAGTTATTTTCTGGCTATAGCTATTTTCAATCCAATCCAATTGCTTACTATATGCTAGACATGGAGAATTTTACCTTGTTGGGCTCTGGATTTTAGGATAAGAGTAATAGTAATAATGATAATTCCTTTCAGTGATGTTGATATTGGTCCTGTGATGGATTTCAGATGCTTAGAAGGAGATTTATCCTTTTCAGGCTTGCTTTTAATCATTGTTGGACTGGACAAGAGCAGTCACTCCTCTAGGGCTAATTAGCCCCACTACTGAGGTAATAAGTTGCTGAGTAATGTACAAGACACCTGCATATTCTGAGTGTTTTCTTCCCTCTGGCAGATAAGAAGAACAGTTTCCATCCCTCTGTGAGCTCTGGGATTCCTCCACCCAATCCTTTTCCGTGGTTCTTTTCTTGGCCTTAGGTGCATCCCACACACAAGCTGATCAGAATGTGTGGGGGACTTCCAGAGAACCCTGTGCAAATATCTGTAGTGCTCAATCCTGTGCTGTCTCTCTCTTTCTCTTTCTCTCTCTGCAGTCCTCCCTACCTCCACGCAACCTCACATTCTGTTAACCTGTGTTCCAGGAATTCTAGAATAGACTCAGTTGCTCAGTTGTGTCCAACTCTTTGCGACCCCATGGACTGCAGCACGCCAGGTCTCTGTGTCCCTCACCATCTCCCAACGTTTGCCCAAGTTCATGTGCATTGCATCGGTGATGCCATCCAGCCATCTCATCCTCTGATGCCCTCTTCTCCTTCTGTCCTCAATCCTTCCCAGCATCAGAGAGTTTTCCAGTGAGTCAGCTGTTCACATAAAATGACCAAAATACTGGAGTTTCAGCTTCAGCATCAGTCCTTCCAACGAGCATTCAGGGTTGATTTCCCTTAAGATTGATTGGTTTGATCTCCTTGCTGTACAAGGGACTCTGAGGAGTCTTCTCCAGAACCAAAGTTTGAAGGCATCAATTCTTCAGCACTCTGCCTTCTTTATGGTCTAGCTGTCACAACCATACATGACTACTGGAATGACCATAGCCTTGACTATACGGACCTTTGTCGGCAGAGTAATGTCTTTGCTTTTAACACGCTAAGTTTCTCAGAGCTTTCCTGCCAGGAAGCAAATGCCTTCTGATTTCATGGCTGCAGTCACCTTCTGCAGTGATTTTAGAGCCCAAGATGGGGACATCTGTCACAACTTCCACCTTTCTCCCTCTATTTTCCATGAAGTCATGGGCCAGGTGCCATGATCTTAGTTTTTTTAATATTTAGTTTTAAGCCAGCTCTTTCACTCTCCTCCTTCACCCTCATCAAGAGGCTCCTTAGTTCCTCTTTGTTTTCTGCCATTAGTGTTGTATCATCTGCATATCTGAGGTTGTTGATGTTTCTCCTGCCTATCGTGATTCCAGCTTATAACTCATCCAGCCCGGCATTTCTCATGATGTACTCAGTGTACAGATTAAACAAACAGGGTGACAGCAGACAGCCTTGTCGTGGTCCCTCCAGTTACTCAAATATTACATGAGTACGGGGCTGGAGAAAGATTTCATTAGGGTATCAGTACATGGACTACACAGGTCGTCACACTCCACATTCTCTGCTTCCAGGGCCTACCACTGGGGTTAGTTATTGGTGCCTCCCTGTTCCTTTCAAACACGTTTCTCTGTATTTAAACCGCACACACACACACTCGCACAGAAGAGTCCCCACTTTGGGCTTCAAAATGCTTTTGCTTTCCCTCCCTCAAATATTAACAACACAACCTGAACAAGTTCCCTCTGAGACAAGACAAGGATTTTGTAGGGATTTTTCACCCTGATAGATGCTGCCACAATGCTGTCCATCAGTGGTGCAGGAGTAGTAAAGCTTGTTTATTCCCTCCTCACATCATTCTTGGAGCAGACACTCTGCTGCAGTTAACAAGATGCTTAGACCTTTGCTCATCATGGAGTTCACCAGTTGTATAGGAGGGAGATTGAGCAGGGTTAGAAATGCAAATAGTTAGGTCCCAGCAAGGACCAACAAGACTGAGTGAAAAATGGCTCCCCATGGTGTCTCACCTCCTGGGGGTGCTGGAAGATGAGGTGTGAGACTGGAACACTCCATTGTGCCTGCAGAGATGGGAAGCACCACCACAGGAGGTGGAAGGTACTAGAGGGGGGAGAGTTCCATTTGGCAACAATGCAAGTCCTGTGTATGGAAGGACAAAACGTCCACCACTGCCCACGGTGACCAACCTCAGCCTTTGACACAGATAAGGAGGATGCTATCTTGGTGACCCAGGCCTCAAATATGGACCGATGGAATCCCCTTTCTCACTGACACATCCCCGGTCAGTGGCTGCTTTAGTGAGGTCACTCTAGGAGTCAGCTGGCATTCATGGGCACGTCTCTGAGTTTTAGGTAATCGTTCTTCTGAGTTGCAGTGTCCTAAGCACTTCTAATCAAATTGATCACATGGACCACAGCCTTGTCTAACTCGGTGAAATTATGAAGCATGCTGTGTAGGGCCACCCAAGATGGACAGGTCATGGTGGAGAGTTCTGACAAAACGTGGTCCACTGGAGAAGGTACCGGTACACCACCTCAGTTTTCTTGCCTTGAGAATCCCATAAACAGTATGAAAAGGCAAAAAGATATGACACTGAAAGATGAACTCCCCAGGTCGGTTGGTGCCCAATATGCTACTAGAGAAGAGTAGAGAAATAACACCAGAAAGAATGAAGAGATGGAGGCAAAGCAAACACAACACCCACTTCTGGGTGTGACTGCTGATGGAAGTAAAGTCCGATGCTGTAAAGAACAATATTGCATAGGAACCTAGAATGTTAGGTCCAAGAATCAAGACAAATTGAAAGTGGTCAAACAGGAGATGGCAAGAGTGAACATTGACATTTTAGGAATCTGAACTAAAATGGACTGGAATGGGCTAATTTAATTCAGATGACCATTGTATATTATACTGTGGGCATGAATCCCTTTAAAGAAATGGAGTAGCCCTCATAGTAAAAAAAAACAGTCTGAAATGCAGTACTTGGGTGCAATCTCAAAAACGACAGAATGATCTCCGTTTGTTTCCAAGGCAAACCATTCAATATCACAGTAACCCAAGTCTATGCCCTAACCAGGGATGCTGAAGTTGAACGGTTCTATGAAGACCTACGAGACCTTCTAGAACTAACACCTCAAAAAGATGACT
Source organism: Ovis canadensis (assembly GCF_042477335.2). Classification (NCBI taxonomy): domain Eukaryota; kingdom Metazoa; phylum Chordata; class Mammalia; order Artiodactyla; family Bovidae; genus Ovis; species Ovis canadensis. The sequence goes on from NC_091727.1 coordinate 54,029,264, forward strand.
TTTTTTTTTTACCACAGAGGACTGGAATGCAAAAGTAGGAAGTCAAGAGATACCTGGAATAGCAGGCAACTTTGGCCTTGGGGCACACAATGAAGCAGGGCAAAGGCTAACAGAGTTTTGCCAAGAGAACACACTGGTCATAGCAAGCACCCTCTTTCAACAACACAAGAGAAAGTCTACACATGGACATCACAAGATGGTCAATAATGAAATCAGATTGATTACATTCTTTCCAGCCAAAGATGGAGAAGCTCTAAACAGTCAGCAAAAGCAAGACCAGGAGCTGACTGTGGCTCAGATCATGAGCACCGTATTGCAAAATTCAGACTTAAATTGAAGACAGTAGGGAAAACCATTAGAACATTCAGGTATGATCTAAATCAAATCCCTTACGAATATACAGAGGAAGTGACAAATAGATTCAAGGGGCTAGATCTGATAGACAGAGTGCCTGAAGAACTATGGACAAAGGTATGTGACATTGTATGGGAGGCAGTGATCAAGACCATCACCAAGAAAAAGAAATGCAAAAAGGCAAAATGGTTGTCTGAGGAGGCCTTACAAATAGCTGAGAAAAGAAGAGAAGCTAAAGGCAATGGAGAAAAGGAAAGATATAACCATTTCAATGCAGACTTCCAAAGAATAGCAAGAAGAGATAAGAAAGCCTTCCTCAGTGACCAGTGCAAAGAAATAGAGGAAAACAATAGAATGGGAAAAACTAGATGTCTCTTCAAGAAAATTAGTGATACCAAGGGAACATTTCATATATATATGGGGCACACAATGAAGCAGGGCAAAGGCTAACAGAGTTTTGCCAAGAGAACGCACTGGTCATCGCAAGCACCCTCGACCGAGCTAGAAATAAAACCCCTTCATGCTTTTGCATTGCTGTGGACGTCTTATTCTCTCAGTTTTGGGGACTCGGACTCTGGGCATAACATTTGGGGGCTCGTCCGGGATCCCTTTAACTGGGAAGAATAACACTCTCCAGGTAGAAGGGGTTTCCTCACTAGGAGGAAAGATATTTGAACACCGGTGTTAAGTCTGGTTAAGTCCAGCATAAGGCCGAGGCCCAGCACACGCACTGGAAGGCAGCTGGCTCTTGTTAGGCCTAATCAGAGGTGTGTTAGTCGTCCTAGCCAGTGTAAGACCGAGGCCCAGTGAGCGCGCTGGAAGGCAACTGGCAGCCAGCATTAGACGGGGGCCCAGCATTCACGCTGGAAGGCAGCTGGTTCTGTGAGGGATTGGGAAGGAACATCTCTCCCGACTCCGAATCTGGTGGGCAGTGGACGCTCTTCATTGAGATAACATTGGGAAGCAAGACAACAGTAACCCGGGATAGACCTAGTTCTGTGTTTTCGGCCGATATTTGTTTGTCTTCTATCTGTCGCCTTTCTTTGTGTGCCAGTGCCATTTTTGTTTTTGTGTGTGTGTGTTCATTGCGAGCTCCGTCATTATGGGTCAAAGCTCTTCCACCCCTTTGTCTGTAATGACTGACCATGAAGATCGGGAGAGTCAGAAGAAGAAGCCAATACTCCAGGAATCCTCTTTATATCCTAGCCTGATTGACTTAGACACTGAAATCTCACCTCCCCCATATATGCAGCCACCCTTGCCCGCGCAGGTGCCGCAGGTGTCGTCCGTAGAACAAAGGAGGGACCCAGAACCCTTGGCTCCGCCATGGGAAGGGGGGCCGGCCCAAGGAACTCATGGGACTCGAAGGGGCGGAGACTTGTCTGAGGACGGAAGCCAGGAGGCTCCTTCATCCACTGTTTAGGCATTCCCTGTCCGGGTGGGGGCCAGCAAATCCCGATGGGGAGTGAACATACTAGTACTGGCCGTTTTCTACGAGTGATTTATATAACTGGAAAACTCAAACCCCTTCTTTTTCCAAAAAACCCCAAGGTCTTATTGATCTCTTAGATTCTATCTTGTTTACTCACAGTCCTACTTGGGATGATTGTCAGCAGCTGTTGCAGGTGCTCTTCACCACGGAGGAACGGGAGCGAATTCTATCGGAAGCACGAAAACATGTTCCAGGAGTGGATGGAAGACCCACCACACAGCCCCACCTAATCGAGGAGGGGTTTCCTTTGATGCGACCAAACTGGGATTTTGAACACGCTGAAGGTAGGGAGCGTCTCCGAGTGTACCACCAGACTCTGATGGCTGGCCTCTGGGCAGCCTCCAGGAAACCAATGAATTTGTCTAAGGTAAACTTGATAAGGCAGGAGCCAAATGAGAGCCTGGCAGCCTTTTTAGAGAGGTTAATGGAGGCTTTCAGGCAGTATACGCCCATGGACCCTCAGGCTGATGAGTCACGTGCAGCAATCTTAGCTAGCCTTTGTTAATCAGGCAGCTCTGGATATCAGGAGGAAGTTACAGAGGATAGAGAGGCTGGGAGAAAAGTCAATACAGGATCTGGTGAGGGCAGCTGAGAAAGTGTTTAATAACAGAGAGACCCCTGAGGAGAGGGAGGAACGAATTAGACGGGAGGAAAGGGAATTTAGAGCTAAGGAAAACCAAAGAAATCAGAAAGAGCTGGCTCAAATTTTCTTTGCGGGGACGAGACTGGAACCTGATTCCCGGAAGACCCGAGACACCCAGCCGAAAGGAGGGGAGAAACCAGCCAGACCGACCCTAAAGAGAGACCAATGCGCCTATTGCAAAGAGCTAGGGCACTGGAAAAATGAGTGCCCCAAGAGAAACCTGAAAAAAAAAAGGACTGTAAGAAAAGAAGAGTCTCCCTCGGGTACCCACATTTTATATGCAGGAGAAGATAGTGATTAGGGGGGTCAGGGCCAGGCACCCCTCCCTGAGTCCTGGGTAACTATTAATGTGGAGGGGAAACTGGTCAGCTTCATGGTGGATACGGGAGCCCAATACTCGGTCCTCAATCAAAAATTTGGGCCGATGTCCAAGAAGACTAGCTTGGTCCAGGGAGCCACCAGGACAAAAAGATATTACTGGACTACTAAACGAAAAGTGGACTTGGGAGCCCAACGGGTGTCCCACTCATTTCTGGTGATCCTGGAATGTCTGGCCCCTTTATTAGGAAGAGACCTATTGTCCAAAGTCAGTGTGTAAATTCACTTTGACTCTGGAGGAATATCAGTCACAGACGGGCTTGGACAACCAATTCATGTTTTACCCCTGGCACTGAGAGATGAATACAGACTATATTCACCAAAACCCCCTGCAGCTGTGGACCCGGCTATGCTACAATAGATCCAAAAATACCCTCTGGCCTGGGCCGAGATGGCAGGAGTAGGACTTGCAAAACAAAGACCTCCCATCATTGTTGAATTAAAAGCAAATGCTACCCCTGTGAAGATAAAGCAGTACCCCATGAGTCAGGAGGCCCGGCAAGGAATCACGCCACACATACAGTACCTCCTGAAGGTAGGGATTCTTAAAAAGTGCTGGTGCCCATGGAATACTCCCCTGCTGCCTGTGAAAAAGCCCCGGGGAACGGACTTTAGACCCGTCCAAGATCTTCGTGAAGTCAACAAACAGGTGAGTGACATTCATCCCACTGTCCCTAACCCATACACCCTCCTGAGCGGCTTGCCACCAGACTACATCTGGTATACAATCTTGGACTTAAAAGATGCCTTTTTTCAGTTTGCCTCTGGCCCCTCAGAGCCAAGAGATCTTCGCATTCGAATGGACTGACGAAGACAGTCAAACTGTAGGACAGCTGACCTGGACTCGCCTTCCACAGGGATTTAAAAACTCGCCGACATTGTTCAACGAGGCTCTAGACGAGGACCTCTGTGAGTACCGGACTAGCCACCCCCACGTTGTCCTATTGCAATATGTGGATGACCTCATGCTGGCTGCTACTACCAAGGAGGTATGCCTAGAGGCCACAGGTGACCTCTTTCAGACTTTGGGGACATTGGGGTACTGGGCGAGTGCAAAGAAGGCCCAAATTGCTAAACAGGAAGTTGTTTACTTGGGGTACAAAATAAAACAGGGGCAAAGATGGTTGACTCAGGCTATGAAAGAGACTATTTTACAGATCCCCGAGCCAACGACTCCTCGGCAAGTGAGGGAGTTCTTAGGGACTGTTGGGTATTGCAAGCTATGGATCCTGGGGTTTGCTGAAAAGGCCCGGCCTCTATATGAAGGAAGTAGAGAAAATAAGAACTGAACTTGGACTGAGCCAATGAGGCGGGCGTTTCAGGAACTCCAGCGGGCATTGCTAGAAGCCCTGGCCCTAGCTCTCCCTGACCCCGCTAAGCCATTTCAACTGTTTGTGGATGAAAAGCAGGGAGTGGGAAAGGGAGTCCTGACACAGCAATGGGGACCTTGGAGGCGGCCTGTGGCATACCTCTCTAAACGGCTGGACCCGGTAGCTGCTGGATGGCCGCCCTGTCTCCGTATCATTGCGGCCGCTGCTCTCCTTGTCCATGATGCCGACAAGTTAACGTGTGGACAACAGCTCCTGGTCTACACTTCCCATGCCATTGAAGGGATTCTCAAGCAGCCCTCAGAGACTGTAAAACCCCCATATTGACTGTGGGATTGCCACTCCCGGGAATGGGAACCCTGCCCCCGACCCCCAAGTATTCCTCTTCCGATCTAAGCTAGATTCAAGAGAATGCCAACTGTCCGGAGGGCAAAAACGGATGGTATCAAGACCAAAATGACAACTTGTTGCTTCCGGCTAACTTGGGTCGACACCTTTGCATGCATCTACATCTGACCACCCATCTGGGAGAGAAAAAGACTCTAGCACTCTTACAGACAGCGCATCTGCGGTTTCCCCGACAAAAGGCAACTATACAAGACATAGTCCGTGCCTGTAAGGCATGCCAGATGATGAGACCAGGAAAAAGACAGCACACAGGTATAAGGTACCAAGGGGAAAGGCCGGGACAGCATTGGGAGATAGATTTTACAGAGGTAAGGCCAGGCAAGTATGGCTATCGTTACCTGTTAGTTTTGGTTGATACATTTTCTGGGTGGGTAGAAGCTTACCCCACTAAAAAGGAGATAGCAATAATAGTGGCTAAGAAGCTCCTAGAAGAGATAATACCTAGGTTTGGGCTGCCGGCATCTATTAGCTCTGATAATGGACCTGCATTTGTGAGCAAAATTGTTAAAGGACTGGTCTCAGCCCTGGGGACCAAATGGAAGCTACATTGCGAGTACAGTCCCCAGAGCTCAGGACAGGTAGAAAGAATGAATCGGACCCTAAAAGAAACTTTAACAAAGCTGGCAATAGAGACTGGCGGGGACTGGGTAACCCTCCTTCCCTTTGCGCTTTTTTGGGCATGCAATACCCCCTATAAACTAGGTTTGACTCCCTTTGAAATTGTATATGGAAGTCCACCCCCCCATTTGTTCAGTGTTTGAGGGAAAGACTAAACCATCTCTCTCACTATGCACGTTCCAACAAGAGATGCTGGCTTTAAGTAAAGTGCAAAAACATATCTGGTCACTGATACGAGAAGTTCATGAGGGCCAGAGTAAAGGAACAATCCCGTCCCATGATATGGCCCCAGGAGATTGGGTCTGGGTTAAGAGACACCAGTCAAAAACCTTAGAGCCAAGATGGAAGGGCCCCTATGTTGTTCTCCTTACCACCCCCACTGCCCTAAAGGTGGACAGAATTGGACCCTGGGTACACTGAAACCTCGTGCGTTGTGCCACCCCAGAGGAACAAGAAAAGGCCCCCAAAGAATGGAAGGTGACGCCGCATCCCACCAACCCCTTAAAAATGAAGCTCGTCCACCAGCTGGCCCCAGATAAATCCCCCTGACTCTCCTGTTGGTGGCCCTCCTTCTCCACTATGGAACTGCTGGTGCTAACCCACATCAACCTCCTAAGATCACCTGGACACTTCGTAATGGACTAACCCATGAGGTACTCAATTCGACTACTGGAATCCCCCCAATACTTGGTGGCCAGATTTATTCTTAGACCTTGGACCTTGGTAAAAAGAACATATCAGTACAGTTCAAGTGATGATGCTGAGACAACAATATCAGGCAATGTCTCAGAATGAAGAGGAGGATTCCTCTCCATGACCAAAGGACAGGGGGGAATGTTGGGACCTAAAAAACGCCATGATAGGCTTCAGGGACTAAGGTAGGACTCACGGGAAAGGCTGAGTCATTGCCCAGTGTGGTCATCCCTGCGGATGCCAGGACTTGTCTAATCAGCATACTCCCCGTAACCTGGTTTGAGTTTATCAGGATGTAAAAGACATCCCCCTGCAGCCAATAGCCAATTAGTAAATACCAGGAAACCCCTGCAGCCAATAAAGATTAGCCAATTAGTAAATACTAGGAAACTCCTGCAGCCAATCAGCCCTTGCCAACTCTCTGTTCTAAAACTTATAAATACTGCTGTAAATCTGGGCTCGGGGCTCCTTGCTCCACTCCACTGCGTTGGATGTGGCAGGAGCCCTAGCTTGAGCTAGAAATAAAACCCCTTCATGCTTTTGCGTTGCTGTGGACGTCTAATTCTCTCAGTTTTGGGGACTCAGACTCTGGGCATAACAATATTAAGAAGAGGTGGCTAGAATACACAGAAGAACTATACAAAAATGATCTTCATGACCCAGATAACCACGACAGTGTGGTCACTCACCTAGAGCCAGCTATTCTGGAATGCAGAGTCAAGTGGGCCTTAGGAAGCATCACTACAAGGAAAGCTAGTGGAGATGATGAAATTCCAGCTGAACTATTTCTAACACTAAAAGATGATGCTGTTAAAGTGCTGCACTCAATATGCCAGCAAATTTGGAAAACTCAGCAGTGGCCGCTCAAACTACTGCACAATTGCACTCATCTCACACGATAGTAAAATAATGCTCAAAATTCTCCAAGTGAGTCTTCAACACTATGTGAACTGTAAACTCCCAGGTGTTCAAGCTGGATTTAGAAAAGGCAGAGGAACCAGAGATCAAATTGCCAACATCTGCTGGATCACTGAAAAGGCAAGAGAATTCCAGAAGAAATATCTACTTCTGCTTTATTGACTACACCAAATCCTTTGACTCTGTGGATCACAACAAACTGTGGAAAATTCTTAAATAGATGGGACTACCAGACCACCTTACCTGCCTCCTGAGAAATCTGTATGCAGGTCAAGAAGTAACAGAACTGGATGGGGAACAGTAGACTGGTTCCAAAGAGGGAAATGAGTCCGTCAAGGTTCTTTATCGTCACCCTGCTAATTTAACTTATACGGAGAGTATCATGCGAAATGCTGGGCTGGATGAAGCACAGGCTGGAATCAAGACTACCAGGAGAAATATCAATAACCTCAGATCAAGCAGATGATGCCACCTTTATGGCAGAAAGCAAAGAAGAACTGAAGAGCCTCTTGATGAACGTGAAAGAGGAAAGTGAAAAAGTTGGCTTAAAACTCAACATTCAGAAAACTAGCATCATGACATCTAGTCCCGTCACTTCATGGCAATTTGATGGAGAAACGATGGAAACAATGAGAGACTTTATCCTCTTGGGTTCCAAAATCACTGCAGATGGTGACTACAGCCATGAAATTACAAGAGGCTAGTTTCTTGAAGAAAAGCTATGACCAAACTAGACAGCATATGAAAAAGCAGAGATATTACTTTGCCAACAAAGGTCCATCTAGTCAAAGCTATGATCTCTCCAGTAGTCATGTATGGATGTGAGACTTGGACTATAAAGAAAGCTGAGTACTGAAGAATTGATGCTTCTGAACTGTGCTGTTGGAGAAGACTCTTGAGAGTCCCTTGGACTGCAAGGAGATCAAACCAGTCAATCCTAAAGGAAATCAGTCCTGAATATTCATTGGAAGGACTGATGCTGAAGCTGAAGCAGCAATACTTTGGCTACCTGATGCGAAGTGTTGACTCAGTTGAAAAGTCCCTGACGCTGGGGAAGATTGAGGGCAGGAGGAGAAGGGGGTGACAGAAGATGAAGTGGTTGGATGGAATCACTGCCTCAATGGACATGGGTTTGAGCAAACTCTGGGATGTAGTGAAGGATGGGGAAGCCTGGCATGGTGCAGTCCATGAGGTTGGACATGACTGAGCTACTGAACAACAACATCGTGAAATGTTTCAATCCCTGATAGCTCAGCTGGTAAAGAATCTGCCTGCAATGCAGGACACCCTGGCTCAATGCTGGGTCGAGAAGATCTGCTGGAGAAGGGATAGACTACCCACTCCAGTATTCTTGGGCTTCCATTATGGCTCACGTGGTAAAGAATCTGCCTGCAATGCAGAGACTGGGGTTTGATCCCTGGGTTGGGAAGATGCACTGGAGAAGGGAAAGGCTACCCACTCCAGTATTCTGGCCTGGAGAATTCCATGTACTGTATAGACCATGGGGTCGCAAAGAGTCAGACATGACTGAGCGACTTTCACTTTCAGCAGGTGTAGTAGTTGTTTTTCCCCCTTTCTTATTCTCACTTGTCAAGTTTTCTATTTCAAAAAACAAAAGGAAGTTTTCCACACACTCCCTGCCTGCCCCCAGCCCCCAAAGCACTTCCCAGGTGGCACAGTGCCTGCCAATGTAGGAGACAAAAGGACATGGGTTAGACCCCTGGATTGAGAAGATTCTCAGGGAGAGGAAATGGGAACCCACTCCTGTATTCTTGCCTGGAAAATCCCATGGACAGAAGAGCCCAGCAGGCTGAAGACCACGATGTCACAGAGAGTCACACAGGACTGATCACCCATGCACCCACCCCCAACATTCAGGTGACTTGCTCCCAGTGTGTTCAATGCACTCCTGCCTGACACACAACTGCAGGAAGATTTCAATTACTTTTGCAAAGGAGAGGCTAACAGGCATTCATTTACATTTTGGAATAACAGGAAATGCTGGGAAAAGATAGAATGGCCTTGTCGTTTTCCCCTTGGGGTGTGACCTCCAGTTCCCCTGCCCTTCTCAGGTTGGAAGTCTTCCCCAGACTTCAGGGTACAAGACAGCTGAGCCAAGGGCCCTCACCAGAGAGCAGGGCTCAGAAGCAGAGGCAGGTTTGGGGAAAGCAGACATGTCCATGACAAGGAAGGTTTCCCAGGGCTGGGTGTACAGAGGTGTTCCTAGCTGACAGCTTTGCTGTGGAGGTGATGATGTTCTGCAGGTTTGGGAATAAGTTAAGATGGAGCGAGGGGCAGCTTTATGTCACATAGAGGATATATTAGGAAATAGCAGGATGTCCCTGCTGCATTTTGTCAGAGTCACAGAAAAAACTCGTCCTCCGCAATGGCATTTCCACCACAGTGACTGAGGGAGATCTTCAAAAGAGTAGCAAGAAACTGGCCCCCACGGAGGGCCTCAAGGAAGGCAACCCCATACCTCAACGGTCTAGACAAGGAAGCCTGGTTGATGGAAGCAGCAGTGGACGAGTTCACAGTCAATTCAGATCAATCAACCTCTCACTTTCTTTCTAGACAGCTGTCAGATGGAGACATCAGGAGGTCACAAACGCCTCATGTCTGAAGCCTGGCAAGTGACAAAGTATCTCATTTGAGACATAAATGCCCAAGTGGCTCAGGGTTTCAATCCCTGCAGCACAGAACCAAAGACAGAGCAACCTCCCTCTGGGACCCTGGTCTCCCGCCAGCTGTGCAGCATCAGAGCCTGGATCCAGACTCACAAATACCCCCAGGGACCTCACACTATGGGTCACAAAACCCAAATTTCAATGATACTCTCAGCCAGATACGGACCAAGGAAACGGCAGCTAGCAGACCTCACTGCGCTGGACACCCAACATCAAACAATCCACCAAACTGAAATTCCTGGAGACTCGATAAGTGAGGTAAGACACACGAAATGAGCTGAGATGAAATTTTAATACAGGCCAACATGCATTTTAGCAACTTCATAAGCTGCCAAGGGGAAACCCTGACAGCTCAGAGACCTCACACCCTGGACACAGAAGTTGCAATCACACAGCTCACACCACAGGACACCATCACACCAACTGCACAGAGCACTGGTATGGTGAATGCATACAGCTCTTTCACAATGTTCCATGCAGCCACCACAAAGAGACCTCAGACCATGGTACCCCACATCCTACAAACCCCAAAGTTCACAGCCCAAGACATAGGAAACCCCTCAAGGTTTCAGCACCCTCAATCCCTGGCTCACAGACTTATCTCCAGGTCAGCGATGGCACACTCAGGGTGCAGAGCCACCAAAGGGTCAGATACCTCCCATGCTTTGTCAAATACACTTTGTGATGTCACAACCTAGGCATATGGACACCTAGGGTATTCAAGTCCCCTGAAATCCCTATGTGGATCATTCCTAGTTGTGGACTTGAAGCTCTTCTAGGGAACTGGACATAAGGAGTCCAGCCTCTTGCCTAGACTTCCCACCCTACAAATGGTGCCAAGATGCCAGTAAAAGCACATTCACTCCCTTGCTCCACTGAGGCCAGTGTAAACTGGTAAAACACCTTTGCAGGGGTCTGTGGAAGCACCCATTAGAATTTGCATTCCATCCTGCCCTCACCCTCAGCAGCATTTGCCTTCACGAAAGAGGGACAAGTGTCAGTCCTATTCTGTGATGCCTCCTTGGGGTTTAGAACAGCGTTAGGCACATGCACATAGTAGGCACTCTATAGAGATGTCTGTTTAGCCAAGGAAGTCTTTGACCCAGCAGTCTCACTGCTGTGAATGTGCCTTAGGGAATATTCCCACATGCTCAGAGATGTGTGTACAATGACACCAATTCTCTAGGGTAAATTCTAGCGCCCACTGATAGTCAGCAACCATTTGTTTCAATTTTCATTAATTTCTTTCAACTGTGTTTTGTCATTTTCAGTGTACAAATCTTACACCTCCTTGGTTAAATTAACTCCTAAGTATATTGTTATTTTTATTCCATTATAACTGGAATTTTCTTACTTATTAGGAATATTCACCACTAGTATAGAAATACAGTTGAATTTTGTATATTGAAGCTGGTGTTGATTTCACAGGTGTGTACACAGCTGTTTACATGTCAAACATACCACAATAAAGTGGTTCAAAAAAACAGAAATGAAAACAAAATAAAGGCATTCCCAAATTACAAAAACAAAACAAAACAAAACACCTCAGGGAATGTGTTGGTAGAACTGGCTTACAAGAAAAAAACTAAAGGAAGTTCTTCAGGCTGCAATAAGTGAATTCAGATGTTAATTAGAATCCATGTGAAAAAACAAAGAGCACAGGTAAAGGTAATTATGTAAACAAAAATACTTTATGAGTTCATTTTCACGCCTTTCTTCCCTCATTTAAAAAGATTTAGGAGAATGGCATTGAAACACGTATAATATCATATAAGAAATGAATTGCCGGTCTAGGTTCAGTGCAGGATACAGGATGCTTGGGGCTGGTGCACTGGGATGACCCAGAGAGATGGTATGGGGAAGGAGGTGGGAGGGGGGTTCACGAATGGGAACACGTGTACACCCGTGGTGGATTCATGTTGATGTATGGCAAAACCAATACAGTATTGTAAAGTAAAATAAAAATAAATAAATAAGAAAAAAAGCAACTGTCTAAAACAATATCACATAAATTATTGTGAATGTGGTGGTTGCTCAGTCGTGTCTGACTTGTGGCAACCACGTTACTGTAGCCCGCCTCTGTAGGCTCCTCTGTCCATGGGATTCTGGGATTCTCCAGGTAAGAATACCGGAGTGGTTAGCCACTCCCTTCTCCAGGGGATCTTCCTAACTGAGGGATTGAACCCGAGTCTCCTGCATTGCAGGCAGATTCTTTACTGTTTAAGCCACCAGAAAAGCCCAATTATTGTTGGGTCAATAACATATGCAATGTAATATATTTGCAGTAACAGCACAAAGGAGGTGGTTGGGAACAAAGTTGTATTAGGTAAGGAAACAAGCCAGGATGGTGTCAAATCCACACGAACATATACAAAGTATCAGAAATCATGACAAAGAAGGTTAATAGAATAGACGTTGTAAATATATCCCTGATATTCTGCCTTGTATCAGCTTTTCATAGACATAACATTATAGTAATATAATAATGATGAGTGTATTAATGGGATGTACTCTTTACAGATCTACTATTTGTGACAACGCGAGGAAAAGATAAAAATTGGAATAGAGCAATATAGGGGTAAGGTTTCTATATCTCATTGAGTTCAGTTCACTCACTCAGTCGTGTCTGACTCTTTGCGACCCCATAAATTGCAGCACGCCAGGCCTCCCTGTCCATCACCATCTCCCGGAGTTCACTCAGACTCACATCCATCGAGTTGGTGATGCCATCCAGACATCTCATCCTCAGTCGTCCCCTTCTCCTCCTGCCCCCAATCCCTCCCAGCATCAGTCTTTTCCAATGAGTCAACTCTTCACATGAGGTGGCCAAAGTACTGGAGCTTCAGCTTTAGCATCATTCCTTCCAAAGAAATCCCAGGGCTGATCTCCTTCAGAATGGACTGGTTGGATCTCCTTGCAGTCCAAGGGACTCTCAAGAGTCTTCTCCAACACCACAGTTCAAAAGCATCAATTCTTGGGCGCTCAGCCTTCTTCACAGTCCAACTCTCACATCCATACATAACCACAGGGAAAACCATAGCCTTGACTAGACAGACCTTAGTTGGCAATGTCATGTCTCTGCTTTTGAATATACTATCTAAGTTGGTCATAACTTTTCTTCCAAGGAGTAAGCATCTTTTAATTTCATGGCTGCAGTCACCATCTGCAGTGATTTTGGAGCCCACCCGCCCCCCTCCCCCAAATAAAGTCTGACACTGTTTCCACTGTTTCCCCATCTATTTCCCATGAAGGGATGGGACCGGATGCCATGATTTTCGTTTTCTGAATGTTGAGCTTTAAGCCAACTTTTTCGCTCTCCTCTTTCACTTTCATCAAGAGGCTTTTTAGCTCCTCTTCACTTTGTGCCACAAGGGTGGTGTCATCTGCATATCTGAGGTGATTGATATTTCTCCCGGCAATCTGGATTCCAGCTTGTGTTTCTTCCAGTCCAGCGTTTCTCATGATGTGCTCTGCATATAAGTTAAATAAGCAGGGTGACAATATACAGCCTTTTCCTATTTGGAACCAGTCTGTTGTTCCATGTCCAGTTCTAACTGTTGCTTCCTGACCTGCATACTGATTTCTCAAGAGGCAGGTCAGGTGGTCTGGTATTCGCATCTCTCTCAGAATTTTCCACAGTTTATGGTGATCCACACAGTCAAAGGCTTTGGCATAGTCAATAAAGCAGAAATAGATGTTTTTCTGGAACTCTATTGCTTTTTCCATGATCCAGCAGATGTTTGCAATTTGATCTCTGGTTCCTCTGCCTTTTCTAAAACCAGCTTGAACATCAGGGAGTTCACGGTTCATGTATTTCTGAAGCCTGGCTTGGAGAATTTTGAGCATTACTTTACTAACGTGTGAGATGAGTGCAATTGTGTGGTACTTTGAGCATTCTTTGGCATTGCCTTTCTTTGGGATTGGAATGAAAACTGACCTTTTCCAGTCCTGTGGCCACTACTGAGTTTTCGAAATTTGCTGATATATTATTGAGTGCAGCACTTTCACAGCATCATCTTTCAGGATTTGAAATAGCTCCACTGGAGTTCCATCACCTCCACTAGCTTTGCTCATAATGATGCTTTCTAAGGCCCACTTGACTTCACTTTCCAAGATGTCTGGCTCTAAATTAGTGATCACATCATCATGATTATCTGGGTCGTGAAGATCTTTTTTGTACAGTTCTGTGTATTCTTGCCACCTCTTCTTAATATCTTCTGCTTCTGTTAGGTCCATACCATTTCTATCCTTTACCAAGCCCATCTTTGCATGAAATGTTCCCTTGGTATCTCTAATTTTCTTGAAGAGATCTCCAGTCTTTCCCATTCTGTTCTTTTCCTCTATTTCTTTGCATTGATCACTGAAGAAGGCTTTCTTATCTCTTCTTGCTATTCTTTGGAACTCTGCATTCAGATGCTTATATCTTTCCTTTTCTCCCTTGCTTTTCGCTTCTCTTCTTTTCACAGCTATTTGTAAGGCCTCCCCAGACAGCCATTTTGCTTTTTTGCATTTCTTTTCCATGGGGATGGTCTTGATCCCTGTCTTCGCTTTACATTTCTGCCCTGGGCCTCAGTTTTCCCATCCTAGAAGACACAGAAGAACTATACAAAAAGAAGATTTTAATGACCCAGATAACCATGATCACTCACCTGGAGTCAGACATCCTGGAGTGTGAAGTCAAGTGGGCCTTAGGAAGCATCACTACAAACAAAGTCAGTGGGGTAGCTTCTTCACCGACTTGATGGACATGAGTTTGAGCAACCTCTGGGAGTTGGTGATGGACAGGGAGCCCTGCTGTGCTGCATGCCACGGAGTCACAAAGAGTCAGACACGACTTAGTGACTGAACTGGACTGAAGTTGTTTATGGTAGCCTATAGCTAAGGAAATAACTTAAACATAGTGGAAAAATCAGTAGAGAATTTAAGATGCTACACTAGAAAATACCCATTTAATGCAAAAGAAAGCAGTAACATGAGGACCATAGAACAAAATGACATGGGACAGAAAAATATATTGGTAGATGTAAGTCTGTATCAACATTAAATGTGAATAGATAAAACAATATGACCACAAGGCAGACATTGAGAGACCAGTTTAAAAATAAAAACAAGATCAGTAAAATAAAATATATATATATATAAATAAAATTAAATATTAAAAAAACACATAAAAAGAAGATCCAACTGTATGTTGTCTACAGAGGACACAGTTTAGAGTCTAAGATATGTAAATTACTATGTACGTGTGTGTGTGTGTGTGTGTGTGTGTGTTCAGTTGCTCAGTTGTATTCAACTCTTTGGGGCCCCATGGACTGTACCTGCCAGGACCCCTGTCCATGGAATTTTCCAGATAAGAATACTGGAGCGGGTTGCCATTTCCTACTCCAGGGGATTTTTCAGACCCAGAGATCCTACCTGAGTCTCCTGCATTGGCAGGTGGGTTCTTTACCACTAGCGCCACCTGGGAAGCCTTATATGACCCAGCAATTCTACTCCTAGACAATTTTACCCAAGAGAAATGAAAACATGCTCACACAATGCCCTGTACTCAAATATTCCTAATAACCACATGCAGAAACAACCCAACTATTCAATAACTGGTATACAGATGAAAGAAAAGCAAAAGAGTAAGAAAAAAAAGAGTATACCTGTACAAAGGAATACTGCACTGTAATAATAATAATAATAATAAAAGAGCTACTAATGCATACAACAGCAAGGATGTGTCTCAACTGTGCATAAACTGTGAGAAATGAGACACAGAAGGCTACATATTATATGATTTCATGTCAATGGATTTCTGGAAAAGGCACAACTATTCACATAGAAATGTATCTGTGGTTGCCAGTGTATAGGAGTGGAGGAAGGAGTCTGATGGCAAATACCCCAAGGGAGCATTTTCGAATGATGGGCCATTTTTTACATTTTTATTGTGGTAGCATTTACACCACTGTATACATTTGTCAAAACTCTAGAAACTGTAATGCTTTAAAGTGTTGGCTTTTATTGTACACAAATTATACCTCAATACTTTTTTTGAAAGGAAAAGGAACATTTAAGTATTTAAATATTGGTTATTGTATCCATCTAGACCATGAGCTCAAAAACATAAAAATCATATTTTGGAATTCTTCCCAGACCTGGCCAACTTCTAGGATTCCCCATGACAGTTTTGTACTCTTATGACAGAACACACAAACTTGGTCTTAACCATGTGTACGATTCCGTCTCCCTCACCTCAAGTCCAAATTCTTGCTGAGTTCTGTCCATCTTCATAAATGTCTAATGTGTCTACTTTTACCCATGTCCATCACATCTGCTCTGGTCCAAAGCCTCCCTCCATTTAATTCTCAACACCCCTCCTTACTGGTCTCTTACCTCCACTCAAGGTGTCTGTCTCCCTCTTCCTGCCCTCTCCCTCCTTCTCTTACAGTTTCAGAAATTTCTGTGTCTTTCTAGATAATGCTACTCTCCTACACAAGGACTTCAAGGCATGGTTTATCCCCTGTCCACCTTGCTAGCAACAACAAAAGTATAGCTTCCTTTTCTTGTCTCTCTTATCAGGCTTCCTTCACACCATCCAATTTCCTAAGCGTCTCCACTTAAATTGTCCCCAATTTCTGAAGCCTCGTGGTTAGAAAACTCCTTCAAGCTAGGCTTCAACAGTACGTGAACCAAGAACTTCCAGATACAGAGCTTAGGTTTCGAGGAGGCAGAGGAACCAAAGGTCAAATTGCCAACATTCATTAGATCGTGGAGAAAGCAAGGGGAATTCGAGAAAAACATCTAATTCTGCGTCATTGACTACGCTAAGACTGACTGCGTGGATCACAACAAACTGTAGAAAATTCTTAAACAGAGCGGAGTACCAGACTCCTCGACCTGTCTCCTGAGAAACCTGTATGCAGGTCAAGAAGCAAGTTAGAACCAAAGATGGAAGAGGGGACTGCTTTACAATTGGGGAAATGTATGACAAGGCTGTATGTTATCTGGTAACAGTGGCCTCATAATATGAGACAAAGGAATTAACTTCCTTGGGACTTCCCAGGTGGTGCTAGAGGTGAAGAACCTGCCTGCCAATGCATGAGAGAGTCAGGTCCAATCCCTGGGTCAGAAAGATCCCCTGGAGGAGGCCCTGGCAACCCACTCCAGTATTCTTACCTGGAGAATCCCAGGGACAGAAGAGCCTTGCGGACTATGGTCCATAGGATCCTAAAGAGTCAGACATGATGGAAGTGACTTAGCATGCACATGCATGAACTTACTTAATAGATATAAAGGTATTCATCTTCATTACTTTTTGAGTGAACTTTGCTCGCCAGTATTTTTCAAGAAATGTTCTCATTTTATGTAAGTAAAATTTTGGGGAGAACATTTTTCTGCTCTCTCTTTTTACACATCTTTATTGCAATAGAACTGATATACAGCAAATGGTATATATTTAATGTGTGCAATTTGAAGAGTTTGGACATATGCAAACAGTGATACTATTATCACCACAATCAAAGTAATAGACATATCCAACACCTCCTAAGCTTTCCTTGTGTCCCTTTAGTTTTGTTTTATGTTAGACTGTGTGTGTGTGTAGTGAGAACACAATATTAGATTGACTCTCAACAAATGTTGGGGCTACCCAGGTGGCTCAGTGGGAAAGTATTCGCCTGACAGTGTAGGTGATGCAGGAAATGGGGGTTTGATCCCTGGATCAGCAAGATCCCCTAGAGGAGGAAATGGCAATCCATTCCAGTATTCTTGCCTGGAGAATGCCATGAACAGAGGAGCCTGGAAGTCATGACTCAAGAGAATTGGCACACACTTGGCCTGTATGCATAAGCACTTATAAGGTGCCATTTCACTTCATCCTCACTAGGACCCTTGAGGAAAACCCTTTCACCCCTGCAGGACTCTGAGACCAGATGCTCCTCTCGGAGACCCTCTCCTTCTCCTTCCAGCCCCACAGGAACTGCCCTGGACTGCTGGTCTGGGTCTGAATTTTATCTGGATTCTGAACAGATTTTTCAGTTCGGCCCTCACAGGGACTTTATGACAGACCTGTGTGTGGGCAGGAGACAGGTGTCCTGCAGAATGCAGGGAGCAGGCAGGGTCTTGAGGGCATCTTCTGAGGTAGCGTGGGTGCTGGGTGAGAGGACACAAATGGGGTGAGGCCCTGTGAGTAGGGCTGGGGGAGGGGCTAAAGAGGCCCCGAGGTGGGAGGGAAGGCCTGGGGAAGGGGAGGGGAGAGGTGGGAATTTGGGGAGAGAGAGGAATTGAGGCAGCTGTCCCCAGGAGACAGACTCTGGAAAATGACAGAGGTGATTAGAGGGATGTAAGGGAGTTGTCATAGGCACAGTGAAGGGAAACCCTCTCCTCTCTCCAGAATTCAGTAGTTCAGAGTGGGTGCTGCGATAGAGAGGACCAGGTCCCTGGAGCTTCTTCTGTGGATCTGGCATTCACTTTGAACCTCCCATGGGGCAGGATACAAAGTTACCATGACCAGAGTTGACCAGGGTGGGGTTAGGGCCATTCTCAAGACCCAGACATGGGAAATCAGTTTCAGAACCCCTCAGCTCTAAGGCACACCACGCCCCTGGAATGAACCTGCCTTCCTCAGGATGACATGCTGGTGACTAAGGGCTGCAGGAATTGCAAGACTGGAGGCCTTTCTCCCTTGATGTTGACGAGACTCACTGCAAATGCCCACTCAGTAGCCCAGAGGCAAAGATGTGGGGCCTCTGTGTCCCAGGTTGCAGACTGTAGGCTCTGGGGGAGGGGTGTGAAGCCTCTGAGGTAAATGGGAGCTGTTAGCCAGAGTAGCGGCCACTTAAAGAAAACCATACAACAGAAGAGTTGTGAGTTTAAGTTGGATTTGGGGCCTCCTGGGGACTATAGCCCGGGACACAGCTCCTCCATTAGCTCTGAGACCACTGCTCTGAGGAGGTAGCAGTGAAGACAATATGATTTTCCTAGGAAATACATGAAGTCTAGCATGAATGCTGGCAAATGATTACTGTGAAACACAGAGATCAGATATCACAAGTTAATAATTTTCATGATTTGCCTGTGGGGCAAGAATCCGGGGTCACTGAACCTTTTCCTGAGGTAGCTGTGTGACTAAATAAGGGCCAGTTTGTCCAAAGCACAGTGTGCCTCTTCCTGTTTTTTCTCCCAGAATTCCTTCAGAATGCAGTGTCATGCAGGAACCACAGAGGTTACAAGTTAACCCTGTAGAACTGGCTGTGAGCAAGGCTGTTTCTCTTAGGGATCCTAATTCATCCGAGGCCACAGTTGGCATTTCTGAGCTGAAGTGAATCTGTGTCTTCAGGTGTGACCTATTAGAGCTGTTTGGGGTTGGTGTCCAGGATGAGCAGTCTGAACTGTTTGCACATCTCTGTCCCAGGGCATGAAATCTCAGAACTATTTGGGGGGCCTTTGTCCAGAGGGTTCGGCCTCTCAGCTGTTCATGTATCTGCACATGAGAATAGTCTTATGAGGAAGCCTGGATGGTCCCCACTGTCATGGGTCTTAGAAGTAGGCCTGTGATGTCACATTTGCTAAGATTTCTACCATGCCTCTGTACAGAGATAAAAGCTTGGGGCCCCAGCCTCAGAGAGGGTAATAATGCGCAGGTCACAGAAGCCCAGGTAACAAGCCTGTTAAGAACAATACTTGCTGATATGACTACCACCCTTGATAGGCGCCCTGTGACAGAAACTGTGTACACACACTCCCTCGGTCCATCCGCCCAACCCACAACAAGGAGGGCACCGTCAGCAGATGGGAGCCCAAGGCCCTGTGCAGATGGAAGGTCTCAGGTCATGAGGAGGGGAGGAACTGGATGTAAGCTTGGGCTCCTAGGAGGAGGCAGGGAAGAATCAGCACAACCCTGACCAGGTAGTGGGGGAGGGGGGCGTTTGCACAGGGCCGCAAGGACCCTATGAATGACTCACTGTCAGGATATGTCTCTGTGTCTCCCCATCACACACCTAGCTTCTTACCAGGTGTATGGAATGTAATCTTCACATTCCCTGGGGACGTGGTGGGGGAAGGTACAGAGGTGAGCCTCCAAGCAGCTGGGGAGAAATCTCCCATTCACCAGTTTGCATGAGGTTCCACCACAAATGCAGAGATCCCTGCCTCTCTTTCCCCCATTAACGGAGTCATTGGCAGTGAGATTAGCAGGAGGGCAGTCTGGGCAGGATAGGTTGTGAGGGACCCTTTGTACAGTATGAGCCTCCCCAGGAATGGAGTTGTCCTTCTCTTGATGGGCAGAGGCCCCTGATGTGGATGAAGGGGGCATGATTAAGGCCCAGGCCGTGGGCAACTGAGTCATTCCCTAGAGGGAAGGGCTTCTTTCCTCCCATAGAGAAAATGTACTGTACATCATCAAGGTGCAGGGCTTGGGCTAACTAAGTGAGGACAGTTTGGTGCCAGAAGTAGTCTCTCCATCCCTGTCTAATGCTCTGTCTTTGTCTTTCTCCCTGCCATCTCTGTGCCTGTTTTATCATCCCTCTTTGCGTTTGCAAGACTCATTGTGATCTCACTCACAGCAAGAGGGTCCTTGCCCTGTCTCTCCTGAGGGTATCATCGGTTGACATGAATGTTCACGGGGAGCAGTAGGAGGCATTCCCCTTGAGTGTAGGGGATTCCAGGAAAGGCATGCTCAGCTGCAGAAGGGGTGGGGAAGGGTTATTCTTCAAATAAACCAAGAGCTCCTCAACAATCATGTGCGATCTGGGCCTCGGAAAGTAGCCTGGGGACTTCTCTGACAAGAGGCCTCCTGTGGTTCAAGTCAAAATCCTCTCATTGGCCAGAAGGTCCAAGGGACCTGGCCCTCATCACTTCTGTCACCCAATCTCCTCGCTCTCCCTCCGTCATGCTGTGCCTGTCACATTGCCCTCCTCACTGTTTTCATACGCTCTACACAGGGTTCTACTCCCCAGTTTTTCCACTGGCCTTACCTCTGTCTAGGATACTTTTCTCCCGGATAGGCATAACTCCTCTAGGCTTTTGCTCAAATATGAGAATCTTAGAATTTCCTTGACCACTCTTTCTAGATATCATCCTCTCACTATTTCACTATCCCGATTTAAGTTTAATCATGGCAGTTACAAACACCTGATAAATTACTTGTATTTGGGGACCACATGATCCCAACAGAATGCAAGCATAAGGAAAAGCTTCACTTTCTCTTTCCTAACACACACCGTTGTGCTTGGCACATACTTTGGAGAGAATGAATGAATGATGGAATGAACAAACAAATTTAAATTTGTTGAGAGAGGCATAGCTGGACAGGCTGAGGATCCTGCTAGGGAACATATTCAGGGATAACAAGATGGTGACGAAGCCATGGTCTTTATCTCACCTACGTGATGGTGTCCTTGGGTCCCCTTGGAGATGACCCCTTTCCTAACAGAATGGAAGGTCCTGCTGTCTCTTCCACATATTACGGGCAGTCAACGACAGAGGGCTTTTCCACGCCGGGCATTCAGATCCCAGTAGGAAGCTTTACTTATCTTGCCCCTTGGGGGGCTGCGGCTGGTTTTCTCCCACGAGACCTATTCTGTATTGAACAGGAAAGCACAAACAAGCTCAATGCCCAGCATAGATAAAATGCTTTCAATGTTCTCTGTTACGACAGTGATCCCCATAGAGATGTAACCTTCAGCTTATGAAGACTTTTTTCTGAGTCCAAAATTGCCGCCATCTGTGGGGGTTTTCACCCTAACCTTGCCCTTCTGCCCTTTGTGGATCCTCCTGGAATGGTCCACAGGCATCTACATCTGCTGTTCCCCAATGCCACCAGCAAGGGGCGCACGAGATGAAACAGTTCTGTCCTGGGATGTACCACTAAGGGGTAGCGGTAAGACCACCCACTCTGAAAGGTACCATTGGGAGAGGGCATGTGACAACAGAGAGAGGGTCCCCTTACACTGCGTCGGGCATGGACCACAGTTCCCTGAGGGAGCACTTATGGCGCCACTGGGTCCATCCCCATTCGCTCCTCTTCGTCTTCCCACTGCTTTCGAATCCCAGTGGACACAGGTATTAAGCGGAAACTTTCTTCCTCTGTTTTTCAACCTCATCCCTTCGTTGGTGGGACGACTAAGGAGGGAGAGGTTGGCTGTCGGTTTGGGTATGGCGGCAGGGAAGCCTTCTGGGCAGTGATTGGCCACCGCGTGATTGCCTGCACTGTGGTCTCAGAACTGGAACTGAGGGCGAGAGGCGCCTGTATACGCATGCGCCTGCGTTGGCGTGCGCGACTTTTCAGAGCATACAATTTTCCTCCGAGTTTTATTGCTTTTCCAGAAGGAGTCTAATAGCTGCCCTGGTTAGTGGCGAGGTTTGGCGCAGTCGCTGCCTGTGCATGGTGACGGCGTTTCAGTCTTGTTCAGCTCTCGCTCAGTGTGGATCGTTGTGTAGTGCAAGGTCATTCACACAAATGCATGCAATTCATGTCCAGGGAGACGTCCCTGAGTTTGGTGTCTCTCCCTTGAGAATAACCTGTATCTGGCAGCTTGGGATTGTGTATTGCTACGTGTGATAACACAGGTGCTGTTTGGGTACATTTGATTTCCATGAGTCTTTGGGCGGGGTTGTGAGTGATGGTATATTTGATCTGAGTGGATTTTGTGAGCCATAGTACAAAGCCTCTAGGATGTGTGCCTGTATACCGGGATGTGCATCTTTGGAGCTTGCTGGCTTTTCAGTCCCTGGGTGTGAGATCTCTGTGTGGGCGTCTGCACCCCAGAATGTGAGATCACTGAGCTTTTGATTCTGGGTCCGAAGTTGTGATGCCTCTGTGCTGCTTTAAGGATGGGTCAGTCTAACGGTGTAAACTATCAGCTGCTTGGGGATCTAGGCACAGGTTGCAAGTTTTTTATTTGTCTAGAAACTTTATCTTAAGATTATATGATGTTCTTGAGTTATTAAAACTTCTGTCTTTCTGTTTAGGGGGTTTTTGTATTAGGTAGGTAAGTGTCCCAGTGGTTTGGGAGTCAGTCTCCATGATGTGAAGTATCTGTGCAGCTCTCATTTGTTTCTGTCTGGAAGACTTTGGTCTGTTTGAAGGGTCTTTGTCACAGTGTGTATGGTTATGGTCCCTGTTGTGTTTGAGGGTTTGAGACCCGAGTTGTGTGCTCTCTGTGCAGAGATTCAGTGAGCTCTTTTTGGGATCTCTGGGTATCTATGAGCTGTTTGGAGTCTTTGTGTTAGATATAAAACCTCTTATGTTCTTGGCTGTGAGGTCTCTGTCCGGGAACTGAAGATTTGGAAACTGGCAGATATGATTCCCAAGCCTGGAACCTGACATGTTGACTGTGTGATCTCAGTTTGTATCATAAATAATACAATGGGGGCCAGTGCCCATCTTGGAGGGTACCTGTGCATGTTAGCAATGTGTGCAAAGGGCCTGGCTCCAGACTGTCCTTCAGCAAATGTTTTCTGAGCACCTGCCATAGACCTGAACACTATTGGAGGACTTTGGGACAGGACAAAACCAACCAAGTCTCTCATTTCATAGACTTGGTGGTCAGTAAATACTTAAGGATGGCAGACACTATGAAGAAAGATATTGCCTGATCAGGGGAAAAGATGTATGTAGGTATGATGTTATTATTTTATTCAAGATAATCAGGGAAAGACTCCGTGAAAGATGGCAAGTAAGCAGAGATCTGGAGGAAGTAAGGGAGCTGCCTATGGGTTTACCTAAGGGAAGAGCATTTCAGGCAGAAGGAACAATAAATGCAAGAGTCCTGGCATGGAAATCTACTTGGCGTGCTCCTGAAGGTCAAGGAATCCTGTGATGCGCTGGGTTTGGCACGTAGCTCTCATTGAAAGGGGCCTGGTGCTGCTATTTCTGTTTCTCCCACAGCTTGTGGTCTTCTGCATTTCTTAGATGAAGGACTCAAGGCTCCAACATGTACCCTGCACCTTCTCTCCTACCTATACATGAAAGTAGAGTGAAACCTTCTGTCCATCATGAGAGACAGAGAGCTTCAGTGTACCAGCTAGAGGGATGATAGCATCCATGCTGCATGTCAGCCAAGCAGCAGACATCAGTTATAATCATGGGATTATGAGGCATGGGAATCATGCCTCGTAACATTGCTCCTCTTGCTGGAGGGCAGGACTTAAGAAGGAGAAAGGAACTGGGGCAAAGGAGAGAGGCAGGAAGGGGAAGCTGGAGGACAATGAGAAAGAAAACGAGTGGTTTCATCACATTGCTTGGATTTGGCCCAATTCACCTTGATGAAATGATTGGATTAGGAAATGTGGAATCTGTAACCTATTTCTTTCCTGATATTGGGAAGTTTTGTCTTTAGTTATCTTTTTCTTTTATTCTTGTGGGTGGAAACTTATGAATTCATATTGACTTTTTGAAAGAGCCAGCCTTGGGTTTTGTTGATTATCCATATATTTTTTCTAATATCTGTTCTGATCTCTATTTTCCTTATTTTGCTGACAGGCTCACTACCAAAGGGGTTTAATAAAGTCCCTCAGAGTTTCCCAAGTATAGTGAAATCTCACAGATTCTAGGGCACTGTTGTGGCCACACTGAGTGAGATTCACTGAGTGTAGATCATGGAATCTGCACTTTTTAAAAGAATTCCTCAGTTCTGATTGACATGGACAACTTGTCTAGGCACTACTGGAGCAGAGGCATGGTCTTATTTCGCCTACTGCCAGGCTCTGTCTCCATTGGGAGTGTGTGACAGGGGTTTCCTGCCTTCTCTGATGCACAAACCCAAGACCTCCAGTCTAGGAGACTCACTGACATGCTGTCTGCTGTTCTGAGGAGGCTCTTGTTTGTAGACCATCATTTCTACAAAACATCCTGATGCCAGTCTTGTCAAGCCTCCATTTGAAAGATTTCTGAAGAAATCAGATTTCTATTTAGTGTGCATTTCTATGATGTAGGAGCAACTTGTGTCATGTGGTAGCTGTTATTCTACATATTTTGCTGGAGCCGTTGGATCTTGCCCTTGACTGAATAAATACAGAACACCCAGAGTTTTCCACAGCGCATCCAGACCTGTGGCTCCCTTACTGCTGGGCGACACTGAACAAGTTACGTAGCGCCTCTGTGCCTCATTCCTCTTTTAACCACATGGAAACACTAGCTTCGAGTAAATTTAACTACTTCATGGGGCCGTGTAGACCACTGACCATGTTAAGTCATGGGAAATTGTCAGGACAGTACGTGCCATATGGTATGTTCCAAGTCAATTCTAGCTGTTGTTATTACTGTTGGTAATATTATTGCTGTTCCACATTTCCCTGGAGATTGTTCTAGAGACACAGGGTCAAGACCACCTTTGACACACCGCATGGACCTTGCACTATCATTTCAGGCCTTTCGGGGCCTCAAGAATGGAGTGTATGAGGTATGAGGGAGGGTTTTTGTTGTTGTTTTTTAGCACAATGGGGATCCCCCTCTTTTTATGGGGATATTGTGAAGCTTAAAGGAAATATTTGGGTTTCATCATGTGCTCGTATGAAAAACTTCAGTGAATATTCTGTGTGAAGTTAGACGTCTAATGCCCTCTTCATAGGATTTGCATCATGACGGGAAAGCTAGTGGCCACTGGAGAGTTATACAACATGAGTATATACATCTTTAAAAGCATTGCCCAGGGAAATTAAAAGGCCAAGAAACGTCATCACATGGCCTTTCTTCCCATTATTCTTATCAAGAATAATTTTCAATCAAATTGTGAAGATCTGAAACTGATGAAGATATGAAAACATGAATAGTCAGACGATCATCAGGAATGCTTCATTTCTTGTGTAGTTTTCACATTTCCAGTTTTTTGTGTTTCTTATTTCTTCCACTAATACTCATGATTGTTTAATCCAAGGGTGATGATATGGATATTTTCCGAGGTAAATCCTGAGGAGATGTTCAGCTGTGTTTTGGGATGGAGAGTCTGAAGACAAGGGCACAGATCAGAGATGACACAGATCAGTTGGGATTGGGGAGGTAAAAGCATGGGGTCAGGGACAGGGGGATATGAGTACAAGCAGAAACGGAAGTGAAGAGAGACAAGAAGAAAAGCTCACCCTTCTGGATCGTGCTCAGCTCTCCATAAGTGCACAACGTACATATATGCTCCATGTGTACTCAGAAGTCTTTGAGCACTCACAGCAACACTGTACGGTGAGCAGCTTTAATGCTATCATCCCTTTCTGCAGTTGAGGAGCAGAGACACAGACGTTAATGGGTGAATGAATTTGCACAAAGTCACCTAGCTGGCAAGAGCTGAGTCAGATTGGTGCCCAGGCCAGAGAGAAACAGCCAGGTGTGGTCTCTGACTCCCAGTCTGGATACAGTGCAGTGTCTCATCTACTGTGGGTCAGAAGGCAGATCAACATGTCCATCCGCATGAAACCCTACAATGGATCTGCCTATGGACTGAACACAGTCTCTCCTAAGTGCATGAAAGACCGTGGGGAGTCATGTCAACATGCACACATCACAGAGAACAGTTCCTAGTGCATGTGAAGCTGTAAACATGTATTTGCCGTGACAGACATTAGTGGAACACCCTCATCATTCTGGAAAGTAGCATAACCATAGAAATAATATAATGATTAACAGAACAACAAATACAATATCATGAAGACATTACCTCACCCATCTCCTAATTTTCTTCAATGGAGATTTAACCTGAAAGGCAATAGACCACATACTAAATTTTTTTTCACTTAAGTGTGACATTCTAGATAATTTCCAAATAACATTTTATTAGTATTTTAATTTGTTGTATCTTCATTGTTACATGGGCAGTTTTTCTATTATAATTGAAAGATGGGCTTTCTTAAAACTCATTCTCTTCAGGTATCTTGAGGTTTCAGCATAAAAAGTTGTGTTGGTATCCCTGCCAGGTGAAAACCCAATCAGCACACTGAAGTCAGAAGTATGATTTTTGGTACAGTAGGTAGGGAGCTGTAGGGGAGGAGAGAGGTCCTGATAGAAGGTTAGCTAAGCCTGCAAGTGTTGTGAAAAAGGTCACTGACTCTATAGGCGCAAGCCAAACAACAACTCACAGGTCCCTAGGAAGACACTGGTGTTCCTTCCACAGAAGTGTCTGTGTTAAGACTTTCAGACCATTGCTCTTTTGGCTCCCATGATGCAGTGGGGCAGCCTGTGACACTTATAACACAGTCCTGCTTTGACTCAGGCTGTGGATGAGAGTCACAGCCTGCCCTGCAGCACCGCCCCTTTTGTGGGTGATCTGGAGCCCGTTTGTGATTTCTGGGAGTTGACAGATTCTGTCTGGAAAGGAGGAAGAAAATACATAGCTCGGGGGTGCATGCACCGTCCTTGATAGAGATGCTGGTTACCGTTACTGTTACAGTAACCAGCTGGGGATGCGAAGAGTTTGATTTGGTGACTCAACGAAGAAATGTGGAAGTGAATTCACTGCAAATGGAGAAAACATATTCAGTTCAGTTCAGTTCAGTCACTCAGTCGTGTCTGACTCTGTGCAACCCCATGAATCGCAGCACGCCAGGCCTCCCTGTCCATTACCATCTCCCTGAGTTCACTCAGACTCACGTCCATCGAGTCAGTGATGCCATCCAGCCTTCTCATCCTCTGTCGTCCCCTTCTCCTCCTGCCCCAATCCCTCCCAGCATCAGAGTCTTTTCCAATGAGTCAACTCTTCGCATGAGGTGGCCAAAGTACTGGACTTTCAGCTTTAGCATCATTCCTTCCAAAGAACACCCAGGGCTGATCTCCTTCAGAATGGACTGGTTGGATCTCCTTGCACTCCACGGGACTCTCAAGAGTCTTCTCCACCACCACAGTTCAAAAGCATCAGATTAAGAGGGGGTAAACAGGTACAACTCCCATTTCTGTAGCAGGGCAGGGTGCTCCATTACTGTTGGGAGAAGGCTCTGTGCTCTGAGCTCTGGGAGGGAGTGATGAGTGTTCTATGGACCCGCCATCACCCTTAAGCAGGGGGCGCTGAGAGTGTGAAGAGATAAGTCTCAGCCTTTCTGACAGACACAGAAAGCTTCTTAGCCCCATTGAGAGTGGGGCTGTGGCATATTAGGGAAACTCAAAGGTAAGGTGGTGGTGGTGGTTCGTTTTCAATCGCTCAGTTGTGTCTGACACTTTTCATGAGACCCCAATGGACTGTAGCACCCCAGGCTCCTCTGTCCTCCACTATCTGCCATAGTTTGTTCAAATTCATGTCCATTGAGTCAGTGATGCTATCTAATCATCTCATCCTCTACTTCCCCCTTCTCCATTTGCCTTCAATCCTTCCCAGTGAAAGGTTGTTGCTGAACCATGAAAGACCCCAGGATTCTTGGCCTCTGGAGGAGAAGACTTAAGTCTGGGACCAGAGACAACGCTTGATGACTCAGAGCTTTTGTGTAATAAAGTTTCATTAAAGTATAGAAGAGATAGAGAAAGCTTCTGACATAGACATCAGAAAGGGGGGGCAAAAAGAGTGCCCTCCTGCTAGTCTTTAGCTGGATGTTATATAGCTGCTAGCAGTCTGCTAATTAAAGAAAGGAAATGTCTCAAAACTCAGAGAATGTCACCAGGCCCCTCACCCACAACATGCATTTTGAGATAAACATTGGCACCAGGTGACTCCTCCCAGGCCATAAAACGATTGACTTGAATCTTGAAGAAAGGTATATTTCCATATTTCTGAGCCTTTAGGCAGAACCGCCTTGAAAACAGAGTCTAGGGTAAATGCACAGAACATTAACATAGCTTAAGACAATTATTTCCATAAGAAAAATGCACTGGTTAGCCCAAGGTTTGAGAAAAGTTAAGTTCAAGTCAAACCAGGTGTCATTATGGCAACACAAAATTTTAAGAGAATTCTCTCTTTATATTTGTATAGAGAAGGGGAAAAAATAGAACACTAATTTGTTTCCTCCTGCCGCTTAAGAGAGAGATATAAAAATGTCCGACACTTGCAGCCTGTTTCCTTTGTTTGGAGACCCCTGGCCTTCCTTCCTGTTATCCTCTGATTCCCCTCTTTTCTTTTAGGAGAATTATGTTTCCTAGGGAAAAGGGCGTCGTTCTCATTCCATAACTGCTTCCGAGCTGAGAAGGGGCGTTGTCCCTAACTTGGTGAGGCAACAGATTCTCCTAACCCTCATATTGAGGGTCTCTGATCCAGGGGTCCCAAGTAGTAGCTGGAGGAAGCTGCAGCAGTCACAGGAGTTGGAGCAACCATTTGTAACTTAAAAGCCTTCATGCGACTAGAAACAAATCTAGCTACACAGTTACAGGTGCAGGGAGCAAACAGCAAAAACAGAACAATCAGAATTATTGTAAGTAAGATAGTTTTCCACCATGGGGAACTAGTTAACGTCTCCTAAAGTGAGGCAATTGAGGCTTCAGGAGCATCCATAGCCTGAATCATCATCTTCGTGTGTTTAGCAAAATGAGTCACACTAGTGCTCATATCAGGTATAGATGTACAGCACTGGGTATGAATAATGGCACAAGTTCCTCCTCGTGCAGCTGTCGGAATATCGAAGTCCAATCTGTTTGGTAAAACCACCTTTCTAATTTGTATTTGTTCAGCATTAAGAGCTGAAATAGCTTTTTGAGAATCTTGTAATGCCTGTTGAGTAAAATTAGTCCAAGCATCCACTCGTAGCATAACATCTGTAGTTCCCAGTGAGGGAACAAACACTGCAGCCAAATAATCACACCAGCGAAATACAGACGTTGCCCACGGAGTTTAAGGTGTGGTACATTAGCAGGCTTTTCTGGAAGCTCAGAAAAGATGAAGCCGTGAGTAAAAGCTAGACCTAGGGTACATCTCCCTATGCAGCCAGGGAGAAGCCATGCCCATAGGTAAGAGCCACATATCCAATAGGTCCCGTTTGGAGCAAGCCAGCAGGACTGAGATATCCAGTCCCAATCAGTGCCTGGCCAGGCAAAGGGAGGACCTGAACTGGGGTTGGAAAATATGGGAATGATTACCTTGCATATTTCCTGAGGCAGGAGTCCCAATTGTTTCCAATCATTATAATTAAGTTGTTGGCTAATTCTGGGGATGGCTCTATTTGTTCCCAGCATATAGGGGCAGTAGACATTAGACGTCCTTTTTCGGGAGTTAGCCATATAACCTCATATCATCCCATATTTTATAAACGTCAGGTAAAAAGCAACTAAATCTAGGCCCATTTACTTTATGTGCAGCAAAATAGTCATTAAACCGAGACAATGTATAATCAAAATTAAAAGCCATGTTATGTCCATAGCTAAAGTACAAAGTGTTGTACCGGTCCCTCTTAGGGTTGTTAGATGTCATCAGATTAAGAAGAGGCATCACATATGACTGTTGTGGAAGGTATTCGCAGACTTGGAGAAAGTCTTTTCCTTGAAGTGGAGACGTCCACCATGGGAAGCTGCCGGGAGCCAGCGTGAGGAACTCCGCCCGTGGCAAAGGTCATGAGGAAGGAGGCCTCGGCATACGCAAAGGCAGGATCGAGCCTCAGGAAATCCGCTGTTCCCGAGCATCTACCCCCAAAACCAGAGTCTGTCTACTTTACTGCTTTATGCTCTCACCTACACCTCTGACTTTACGGGGGGCTGTCCCCCACCTCTCTCGGAGAAGGAGTTAACCTACAGCTCCAGTTAATAAAAATTCCTGGGCATGACAAGGGTGTCTCAGGTCAAACCTCTCTGCTGGCAGACCAGCTTGTGTGACAGGATTATCCCCACTCTTGCTACTAGGTACATGATTGTTTACAACCTCTCAACCATAAGCAGCACAGAGAGTTTGGAGTATTTTGAAAGTCTTAGTTACCATCGGGTTTTTCTAAAGATAAAAATCATGTTGGTGAAGGGTTTTTCATTTATTGGGCCAAAGTTTGCTGCTAAATCCCCTGCCCGTATACATGTTAATGAATATATAACTAGCATATAGGAGAAATAAGTATTAACCTTTAAGATTAGCCATGTTAACCTTAGGCTAAGTAAATTCCTTTCTTAATTGTAACCCACTACACCCTCACCCTATAGGAAATGCAACTTTATCTGGTACCTTCAGAGGGTGGTGTCTGGTTTAAGAAAAATCACCCCTGGAAAATAAGTTTCTGGTTGACTGACCGTTATCAGGAAAGAAAGGATCATAAAATGTCAGCAGGCCTCATAGCCAGAAGATGATGTAAAACCCCTAAAGACCTTTTTGTATACGTTTATACAAAGCACCTGATTTTGATAAAGGTCAGGACTGCTGACTCCCGCGTGACTAAAATTTCCATTTGTCTCTATGTGTAACAAAAGGTATATAAGCAAACCTGAAAATAAAGAAACCAGATCAGTTTCTGGAAAGACTGATTCCCCCCTGTCATTCTTTCTTTCTCCTTCTGGCTCATCTGGAGCGAAGATACTTGCCAAGCCTGCTAATTTTGCCTGGGCTTCTAAAGTCTGACGGGGGAGGCCTCAGTGTGTCCTCTCCTTAGGGAGAATGGAAAGACGCCTGTGTAGGTGGT
The DNA here is from genome assembly GCF_042477335.2 of Ovis canadensis. NCBI lineage: Eukaryota > Metazoa > Chordata > Mammalia > Artiodactyla > Bovidae > Ovis > Ovis canadensis. The sequence goes on from NC_091727.1 coordinate 54,060,263, forward strand.
GCAAACTCCTTGTCTTGGAGTTTTACTGGTATTCCACGTAAACCAAGTTATTCAGCCTCTTTTTCTCCACTAGTATTTTCCTACTACACTATTTCTTTCTAATCTCCCTTCTTATCTTTAATTAAACAATTAATTCCTAGGACGCTGACTCCATCCCCGCTTCGAATTACCCTGGATCCCTCGGGGCGGGTCCCCGGCAGGAAGCTTTCCACTGATGAAGAAGGGAGCACTCTGCAGACCCAGCAGTTAGACCGATTGTGGAATGCAGCATAGGAGTGAGCCCAGGACAGGAAGGCATTGTCTTGAGGATCAAACGGCAGACTCAGGATTTTTGGAGTCAGCAGAAGGAGGCTCACACAGATTACCAGCCCCATCTGAAAAGTACAAAGTGAGAGCATAGAAAGTAAAGACACAAAATGACGTCACATAGTTCTGGTCAGGGTGCCACCTCTTAAACTCGAGTGTGATGCACCAACGAATCAATTCCTGGCACTTTGACAGCTGTGGGAGAAGAAAGAATAGCTGGTAAGGGCCTTCCCAGAGGGGTTCGAGGGATTGGCCCCCAGATCCCAATGTTTTTTTCAGGACCTCAGTTCCTGGCTGAAATAGAGGATTGCTTGACTCAGAGGCTGGGTCAGGAGTCACCTGCCGGAGTTCCATTAATGCCTGTTGAAAAGCTGAGAGCTGAGTTACATGATTAGTTAATTCTAAGGCTTCAGGGTGTATAAAAATCTCTGTGCATAAGAAAGGCCTTCCATAAATACATTCAAAGGGGGACAGCCCCTGCTTTGGGGGAGCAGTCCCCGCCCTCATTAAAGCTATGGGTAGAACTTTAATCCAATTGTCCTGTGTCTCTTGAGTTAATTTGCACAGATGTCTTTTGATAATGTCGCTAGCTGTTTCAAACTTTCCAGAGGCTTGGGGTCTCCAGGAACAGTGTAAGTGATATTCTATTCCTAGAGCTTTAGACATCCCCTGAGTTAGAGCCGCTTTAAAGGCAGAGCCATTGTCACTCTGAAGCCTCCATGGCAGCCCAAACCTGGGGATAATTCATAGATTAAAATTCTTATAACCTCCTTAGCCAGTTCACTGCGACAGGGAAAAGCCTCAATCCATCCAGGAAAAGTATCCACCCAAACGTGTGAGCAAGAATATCCATTAGCTTTTGGCATATGAGTAAAATCAATTTCCAGTCTTCTCTGGGATATTTTCAACTTCATTGTAATCCAGATTTTACTAGCTTTTCAGTCTTTGGGTTATTTTTCTGACAAACCTAAGATCTTTTGATAATGTCCTTTAAATTTTCATTACATTTTTCCCTTCAAACAAATGAGAAGCCATCAGGTAAGTACTCTCTTGAGAAACCTATATGCAGGTCAAGAAGCAACAGTTAGAACTGGACATGGAACAACAGACTGGTTGCAAATAGGAAAAGGAGTACGTCAAGGCTGCATATTGTCACCCTGCTTATTTAACTCATATGCAGAGTACATCATGGGTAACGCTGGGCTGAAGGAAGCAAAAGGTGGAATCAAGATTGCCGGGAGAAATATCAAAAACCTCAGATATGCAGATGACACCACCCTTATGGCAGTAAGTGAAGAACTAAAAAGCCTCTTGATGAAAGTGAAAGAGGAGAGTGAAAACGTTGGCTTAAAGCTCAGCATTGAAAAAACGAAGATTATGGCATCTGGTCCCATCACTTCATGACAAGTAGATGGGGAAATAGTTGAAACCGTGTCAGACTTTATTTTTTTGGGCTCCAAAATCACTGCAGATGGTAACTGCAGCCATGAAATAGAGAGGGTAACAGGCAGGAAAGCCAGGGGTCTCCAAACGGAAGAAATAGGCTGCAAGCGTCAGGCATTTTTTATCTCTCTTAAGCGGCAGAAGGAAACAAACTACCAATATTTTTTCCTTCTCTATGCAAGTTGTCATGTGTGGATGTGAGAGTTGGACTGTAAAGAAGGCTGAGCACCGAAGAATTGGTGCTTTTGAACTGTGGTGTTGGACAAGACTCTTGAGAGTCCCGGGAATGAAGGAGATCCAACCAATCCATTCTGAAGGAGATCAGCCCTGGGATTTCTTTGGAAGAAATGATGCTAAAGCTGAAACTCCAATACTTTGGCCACCTCATGCAAGAGTTGACCCATTGGAAAAGACTCTGATGCTGGGAGGGCCTGGGGGCAGGAGGAGAAGGGGACGACAGAGGATGAGACGGCTGGATGGCATCACTGACTCGATGGACGTGAGTCTGAATGAACTCCAGGAGTTGGTGATGGACAGGGAGGCCTGGCGTGCTACAATTCATGGCGTTGCAAAGAGTCGGACACGACTGAGTGACTGAAATGAGCTGAACGGATACAAATTTCAGTGTAGAAGGCAATGGCAACCCACTCCAGTACTCTTGCCTGGAATATCCCATGGGCGGAGGAGCCTGGTAGGCTGCAGTCCATGGGGTCGCTAAGAGTCGGACACCACTGAACGACTTTGCTTGCACTTTTCCCTTTCATGCATTGGAGAAGGACATGGCAACCCACTCCAGTGTTCTTGCCTGGAGAATCCTAGGGACAGAGGAACCTGGTGGGCTGCCGTCTCTGGGGTCAGACAGAATTGGACACGACTGAAGCGACTTAGCAGCAGCAGCAGCACATTACAAATTTTAAAGGAGGTTTCTCTTAAAATACTCTGTTGCCATAATGACACCTGGTTTCACCTGAAGTTAACTATTTTCAAACCTTGAGTTAACCAATGCATTTTTCTTGTGGAAATGTTTGTCTTAAGCTATGTTAGTGTACTATGCAATTACCCCAAACTCTGTCTTCAAGTCCCTTCAGCCTAATGGCTCAGAACCTACTTCACAAACCAGTATGTTATACTCAGACATTGTTCCCCTAATCTATGTAAATGAAACTATTTGTATGGTAATCTGCCCTTATATAAGATTCAAGTCAATGGTTTCTGTGGCCAGGGATGAATCCTCTGGTGCCAAGATTATCCCAAAATACATCTTATGGATGACGGGCCTGTTGCCATTCTGAGTTTTAAGACTTTCCTTTCTTTCATTAACAGACTGCTCAGTTCAGTTCAGTTCAGTTCAGTTCAGTCGCTCAGTCGTGTCTGACTCTTTGCAACCCCATGAATCGCAGCACACCAGGCCTCCCTGCCCATCACCAACTCCTGGAGTTCACTCAGACTCACGTCCATCAACTCTTTGCATGAGGTGGCCAAAGGACTGGAGTTTCAGCTTTAGCATCATTCCTTCTAAAGAAATCCCAGGGCTGATCTCCTTCAGAATGGATTGGTTGGATCTCCTTGCACTCCAAGGGATTCTCAAGAGTCTTCTCCAACACCACAGTTCAAAAGCACCAATTCTTCGGCGCTCAGCATTCTTCACAGTCCAACTCTCACATCCATACATGACCACAGGAAAAACCATAGCCTTAACTAGATGGACCTCAGTCGGCAAAGTAATGGCTCTGCTTTTGAATATGCTGTCTAAGTTGGTCATAACTTTCCTTCCAAGGAGTAAGCGTCTTTTAATTTCATGGCTGCAATCACCATCTGCAGTGATTTTGGAGCCCCCAAAAATAAAGTCTGACACTGTTTCCACTGTTTCCCCATCTATTTCCCATGAAGTGATGGGACCGGATGCCATGATCTTCGTTTTCTGAATGTTGAGCTTTAAGCCAACTTTTTCACTCTCCTCTTTCACTTTCATCAAGAGGCTTCTTAGATCCTCTCCACTTTCTGCCATAAGGGTGCTGTCATCTGCATATCTGAGGTTATTGGTATCTCTCCCAGCAATCTTGATTCCAGCTTGTGTTTCTTCCAGTCCAGCATTTCTCAGGATGTACTCTGCATATAAGTTAAATAAGCAGGGTGACAATATACAGCCTTTTCCTATTTGGAACCAGTCTGTTGTTCCATGTCCAGTTCTAACTGTTGCTTCCTGACCTGCATACAGATTTCTCAGAGGCAGGTCAGGTGGTCTGGTATTCCCATCTCTCTCAGAATTTTCCACAGTTTATGGTGATCCACACAGTCAAAGGCTTTGGCATAGTCAATAAAGCAGAAATAGATGTTTTTCTGGAACTCTCTTGCTTTTTCCATGATCCAGCAGATGTTGGCAATTTGATCTCTGGTTCCTCTGCCTTTTCTAAAACCAGCTTGATCGTCAGGAAGTTCACGGTTCCCGTATTGCTGAAGCCTGGCTTGGAGAATTTTGAGCATTACTTTACTAGTGTGTGAGATGAGTGCAATTGTACGGTACTTTGAGCATTCTTTGGCATTGCCTTTCTTTGGGGTTGGAATGAAAACTGACCTTCTCCAGTCCTGTGGCCACTGCTGAGTTTTCCGAATTTGCTGGCATATTGAGTGCAGCACTTTCACAGCATCATCTTTCAGGATTTGAAACAGCTCACCTAGAATTCCATCACCTCCACTGGCTTTGTTCCTAGTGATGCTTTCTAAGGCCCACTTGACTTCACATTCCAGGATATCTGGCTCTAGGTGAGTGATCACACCATCGTGATTATCTGGGTCATGAAGATCTTTTTTGGACAGTTCTTCTGTGTATTCTTGCCACCTCTTCTTAATATCTTCTGCTTCTGTTAGGTCCATACCATTTCTGTCCTTTATTGAGCCCATCTTTGCAGGAAATGTTCCCTTGGTATCTCTAATTTTCTTGAAGAGGTCTCTAGTCTTTCCCATTCTGTTCCTTTCCTCTAGCAGGGGGGTACTCTTTATGCCCCCTTCAGATGCCTATGTCAGAAGCTTTCTCTATCTCCTTTATAGTTTAATAAAACTTTATTACATAAAAGCTCTGAGTGATCAAGCCTTGTCTCTGGCCACGGATTGAATTCTTCTCCTCTGGAGGCCAAGAATCCCAGCATCTTTTCCTTCAGCAACAATCTTTCAAAAGTAAAAGACGCTTAATCCTTGGAAGCACAGTTATGACCAACTTAGATAGCATATTCAAAAGCATAGACATTGCTTTGCCGACAAAGGTCTGTCTAGTCAAGGCTATGGTTTTTCCAGTGGTCATGTTTGGATGTGAGAGTTGGACTGTGAAGAAAGCTGAGCGCTGAAGAATTGATGCTTTTGAACTGTGTTGTTGGAGAAGACTCTTGAGAGTCCCTTGAACTGCAAGAAGATCCCACCAATCCATCTAAAGGAGATCAGTCCTGGGTGTTCATTGGAAGAACTGATGCTAAAGCAAAACTACAATTCTTTGGCCACCTCATGTGAAGAGTTGACTCATTGGAAAAGACCCTGATGCTGGGAGGGATTGGGGGCAGGAGGAGAAGGGGACGACAGAGGATGAGATGGCTGGATGGCATCAGCGACTCGATGGACATGAGTTTGGGTAAACTCTGGTAGTTGGTGCTGGACAGCAAGGCCTGGCATGCTGCAATGCATGGGGTGGCAAAGAGTCAGACACGACTGAGTGTCTGAACTGAACTGAACTGACCTGAAGTACTCTCTACACCTCAACGAAAACTCTGATATAAACCCTTAAGAAATTTCCATAGAGTATTTTCAGGAATTATTAATCTCCATCCTTGGACCGTAGCCATCCTTTATCAGTACTCTTTGCTCCTCTTTTCTCATATCTTTTAAATTCTTCCTGAGTATATTGTGGGTTTTCCTGTTCCACAGGACCTGTCCAGATCAAAGGTATCTGCAGTGAAGGGGTTTCCTAAAGTGCAGCTTTTTTGGCTTGACAGTCACCCAGCTGATTACCTTCAGCTACTTTACTCCCATCCCTGCTGTGCCCTTTGCAATGCATAACAGCTAGTTCTTTAGGACAATATATATTCGTTAAAAGTCTCTGGATCTCTCTAAAATGCTTAATACGTTCTCTTGTTGCCCTTTTAAACTCTCTTTCTTTCCATATTGCAGCATGAGTGTGTAAAGTCAAATAAGCATACTTAGAATCAGTGTAGACATTTGCTCGCTGCCCTTTGCTTAACTCTAGAGCTCAGTTCAGAGCCAAAAGTTCCGCTAACTGAGCCCTGGTTCCCTGGGGGAGAGATTTTGCTTGTAAAACCTGTTCAGCAGTCACCAGGGCATAACCTGCTTTACGCTTCCCATCCTGATCACCAACATCAGGGTCTTTTCCTGTGAGTCAGCTCTTCCCATCAGGAGGCCAAAGTATTAGAGATTCAGCTTCAGCATCGGTCCTGCCAGTGAATATTCAGTTGGTTTCCTTTAGGATTGGCTGTTTTGATATCCTTGCTGTCCGAGGGATTGTGAAGTGTCTTCTCCAGCACCACAAACCAAAAGCGTCAATTCTTTGTCACTCAGCCTTCTTAATGATCGAACTCACACATCTGTACATGACTACTGAAAAAGCCACAGTTTTGACTCTACAGACCTTTGTCGGCAAAGTGGTGTCTCTGCTTTATACTACGCTGTCTAGGTTTGACATGGGCTTCCTTGGTGGCTCAGTGGTAAGGAACTCGCCTGCATGGGTGTACCTATGGCTGATTCTTGTTTATGCTTGACAGAAAACAACAAAATTCTGTAAAGCAATTATCCCTCAAGTAAAAAATAAATAAAGTGTTAAAAAAAAAATCTCCCTGCAATGCACGGGATGCAGGAGACATGGGTTTCACTCCTGGGTTGGGAGATGCCCTGCCATGCCCCATGGGAGGAGGGCATGGCAATCCACTAAAGTATTCTTGCCTGGAGAATGCCATGGACAGAGGCACCTGGCAGGCTACAGTCCATGGGGTCGTAAAGAGTCAGACACGACTGAAGCAATGAGCATGCATGTCTACTAGCTTTCTCATAGCTGTTCTTCCAAGGATCAAGTGTCTTAATTTCATGGCAGCGATCACCATCCACGGTGATTTTGGAGCCTCCACAATTAAATCTGTCCATGCATCCAAGTCCCCCCTTCTGTTTTCCATGAAATGATAGAACTGGATACCATAATCTTATATTTTTGAATGTTGAGTTTTAAGCCAGCCTTTTCACTCTCCTCTTTCACCCTCATCAAGAGGTTCTTTAGTTCGTCTTCAGTTTCTGCCATTGAAGTGGTATGATCTGCACATCTGAGCTTGTTGATATTTCTGCCAGCAACCTTGATTCCAGCTTGTGAGTCATCCAGCCCAGCATTTCCCATGATGTGTTCTGCATGTAAGTTGAGTAAGCAGAGTGACATTATACAACCTTGTCTTACTCCTTTCCCAACTTTGAAGCAGTCCGTTGTTCCATGTTTTATTCTAACTGTTGCTTCTTAACCCTCATACCGGTTTCTCAGGAGACAGGTCAGCTAGTCTGGTACTCCCATCTCTGAGAATTTTCCAGTTTGTTGTGATCCACACAGTCAGAGGCCTTGAGGTAGTCTAGTCAATGAAGCAGAAGTAGATGTGTTTCTGGAATTCCCTTGCTTTCCCCATGATCTAACGAAGGTTGCAATTTTATCTCTTGTCCCTCTGCCTCTTCAAAACCAGCTTGTATGTCTGCAAGTTCTCGTTCCATATACTGTTGAAGCCTAGCTTGAAGGCGTTTACTAACCAGAGGCTTCAGAAATATGGGACAATCTAAGCTTGAGGAATTGGAGGGTATGAATGAAGCCCCATAAGAGAGAGAAGAAGAGGATTCTTTACTTTCCATGTTGTTAGCAAGCTGGGCAAGGGCTAGACCATACCTTCAAGTTCTTGTGTAGGACAGTAGCCTTTACCTAGCAAGTCATAAACCGTTCTGCAACTGTAAGAGAGGGAGGGAGAGGGCGGTGAGTGGGAGACAGGCACCCTGAGTGGATGTGAGAGACCCATTAGAAGGGGGTTGACAATTAAAAGGAGGGGGGCTTTGGACTAGAGCAGATGTGGTGGACATTGGAAAAAGTAGATGCATTAGACATTTTCAAAGTAAAACGGACAGAACTCAGCAAGGATATTGATTTGAGGTGAAGGAGAGGGAATTGTAATCCTGGTTAAGACCAGGTTTCTGTGTCCTGTCATAAGGGTACAAAGGTGTCATGGGGAATCCTGGAAGTTGGCCAGGTCTGGGAAGAATTCCAAATAAGATTTTTATGTCTATGAGCTCAAGGTCTAGATGGATACAATAACCAGTATTTAGATACTTAAGCGACCCTTTTCCTTTTTAAAAAAGTGAAGTATTGAGATATAATTTATATACAGTAGAAGTCAATGCTTTAAAGCATTACCGTTTGTTGACTTTTGACATATGCATACCATTGTGTAAATACTACGACAAGAAAAACGTAGAAATCGTCCCATTGGTTTGAAAATGCTCCCTTGGGGTATTTGAATTCATACTCCTTCCTGCACTCCTATACCCTGGCAACCAGAGATATAGTTCTCTGCCTCTATTTGTGCTTTTCCAGAAATCCATTGACATGAAATGATATCATACATAGCTTTCTGTGTCTGACATCTCTCCTTGGCACAGCTGAGATGCATCCTTGCTGTTACATGCATCAGTAGTTCCTTTTGAAATGACTGTGTAGTGTTCTTTTGTACGAGTATACTCTTCTGTTTTTCTTCCATCTATATACCAGTTGTTGAATAGTTGGGCTGTTTCTAGTTTTGGCTATCTGGAGTACATGAATAGAATATTTGAGTAAAGATCCTAGTGTGAACATGCTTTCCTTTCTCTTGGGTAAAATTGGGAAAATTAAAACTCCTAGTAAGTAGGAAAATTCCCGCTATATAGAATAAGAAGAATGTGCTACTGGAGAAGAGTGAAGAAATAGCTACAGAAGGAATGAAAAGGCTAAGCCAAAGTGGAAACAACACCCAGCTGTGGGTGTGCCTGGTGGTGAAAGTAAAGTCCGATGCTAAAAAGACAATACTGTATAGGAACCAGAGGTATATTCAGAGACACTAGTTACCAGTTCAGAGATTTAAATGTGCAGTGCCCCAAGAAAAAAGTGGAAACAGAGGTATCTATCTATGTACTTATTCCATGGAAGTGAGTAAAGCCATTGGGAGTATGATGGAAAACCCAAAAGCAGAGAAGGAATTGGTTTATCAAAGCATGTATAAAAATAGATATTAAAAAACATAATATCTATGTCTCTCATGATTGTCTTTCAGAGACACATTCTCCACTAAGGGTAACCTGGGACTACCTATCACCACAGTGTGTGGATGCATAAGAAAGAGTGCACTGGAAAGAAAAAAATATTGTTCTCAAGCCCCTTTCTCATCCTCCAAAGACCCTGCGGTTCCAGGACTCTGCCTCAATGGCGGGAAAACCTCAACCCGCACTGCAGACGCCCAACGCAGGGAGCATGCGCAGTGTGTTCGTGTGCGCGCGCACCCCTTGCTGCGCATGCCCCTTGTTGCGCATACGCGTTCCTGAGCATTCTGTGAGGAGCGTTGGGCCTGAACCGGGTCTGTTTATTCAGTGCTGGTTCTTTCTCACTACTTGAGACTCACCAGGTAGGTTCACAAATGTGTCCTGTCTGGAGTTTAAGTGTGCGTGTGTGTGAGGGGGAGCCAGCGAGTTTTGGGCGGGTCAGGCAGTGCGATCTGGGGCCTTTGAGGCAGAAGGCCTTCAATGTAGCCATCTTTCTCCTCACAAGTGTCGCGACGCCATAGTTCTTGCCCTGGTGGCTGGAGAGGAAGGGCAGTGGGCAGAGGAGGGCAGGGGGTAGGATGATGGTAGGGGGAGACTTGGGGGTGCTATTTGAGATATCTGGTTCGTTGGGGCCCTGGAACTGACGACAGAGCACAGAATCTGGGGCCGGCAGTGGGACGTGGGCAGGGGGCGGGGTGGGCGATTAAGGAAAGGCCTAGAAACCGGACCGTAGAGAGGTTGTGACTGTATCGCGAGGTTTGTGGTAAGGTGCCAAGAGAGAAGTGGACCGGTTGCTCTGTATGCAGCCTCACCTCGGCCACAGACACTGAGAAAATCGCCATAGGCTGGAAAGACTGAGGCTTTCTTCGTGTTCCAACTGAATTCCAAGCAGTTGGGGAAAATAGGTCTGGTGAATAGGAGTGTGACAAGAGCAATAGTCCTGAGTGTTTAAATTCCTAGCAGTATGTCACTAAACATCTTCATGATGGAGAATTCTGGTGTGAAATCAAACTTCCTCACAAAAATTCAGCCTTCCTGTGTATCTGAAGGTGATTTCTCTGCCAGCGTAGGAAAGACACAAATGGCTTTGCAAGTGACTGTAGTTGGTGTAATTGAATGCATGTACACTCATACATAACCAGAGTTTTCTTTTGAATGTATTTTCACATTAAAAAAAAAGTCACCATATGGTCATAAAAGTGATCAAATATAGCTGTACTCTTAAATACATTTTCTAAATCACAATATTCTACTTTCAGGGAGAAATATGAGTGGGCAGGTGGCATCAACATTGGGACCTACAGATCAAGATTCCTCCCAGCTGGATGAACCTGTGGTCGTGAGTACCTTACCATTTGATGTTTTCTATTAGCACAAGTTTCTTTTTGAGAAAATGATGTTAAGTAGTACAGATGCAGTGATAAAGGTCTTCCATGCTGATAAAGGGTGACAGTTTGTCTTAGGAAGGAACATTGATCCAGGTGTATTACAGTCTGGTGTTGCCTGGAGGAGTATCCTGTTAAACTCCCTGGAAATGTGCCCAGTGACTCCCTCCTCCTTCTTATTAACAACAGACTGCATACTTCCATCCCAACATAGATTGAAATAACTTCCAAAGTCTTTCTGGGTAACTCTTATGGGAGCTCACTCTTCTCTGTGGGAAGAGTAACTTTATTCAAAGTAAGTGCATAGAATTGTGTTGGGAAAAATGTTGTTAGGTTTACTTAGGATCAGATATATTTATGCTGTTAGATGTATTAACAACAAAAGGTTTTTATTTGCATGCACACTCTACTGGGACCAGCAGCCCAGTGTTGAGCAACCTGAACAAGAGGAACCACCAGCTGAGATTCAGGATATCACACCTAGAAAGGAGGAGGTCCATGGAGAGGATCCAGTGAATCGTGATGAAGAGGAGGAGAAGGATGCCTCTGAAGGTAAAGTGTATCTGTGCATCATGCCTTAAGACATAACCAATAAGAGGAGGAAAGGAAACATTAGAAAAAGACTTCAGATAATTCCTGAAAATCTGAGGAGAGTATAGGTTGTAGGTTAGTGTGGTTGCTCAAATTTTCCCTTGTTTTCAAGACAAAGAGAGGGGGGCAACTAAGTTGTCTGAGGACAACCCTGGAAAAGGAAAATGGTAATAACATTCGGAAAATTCTGCTTTCCTTTTTCTCCAGCAAAACATTCCCGGAGTAATGCTCCTGAGGTTCTTATTCATCACATTTTTAGCATAACAACCTAAGGCTTTGAATTCATAACACCGAGGGAATGAATATCATCATTCCCTTGTTTATACTGTATGCTTTACAGCTGAATTGATGCATTTTTTTAAAAAAAGATTCTGGCCTGGAAGCTGATCTCCAGGAATTGTCTTTGGCAAAGACTGGGGGTGAAGGTGGAGATGGTCCTGATGTCAGGGAGGAGTTTGCATCAAATATAGAGCCTGTTGAAATGCCAGAAGCAGGTATGTCATCCATTCAGAAAGTAATTTATGTGGTTTCTGTTTTCAGAATAGTATATCTTTACTAATATAGAGGGAACATTACTGTTATTTTAACAATAGAGTTCACATCTTCGTTGAAAGATTGTTCAGACCCCAGATGCCTGAGTGCCTGACTTACAGACTTTCAAATAAAGAAACAGACAGGATCAAAGCCATATCGAATTGAAAATAGGAAACCGTTTTCTTCTCTTGAATATAAGTACTTTAAGCAACAGCTAAAAATTTTCAGATTCTTTTATAATTTCTGCTTGTAGCAAATATGGGATGCATTTGTAATCAATATCAGTTTATATGAGATATGCTTAGGCATCCAAGTAGGTTCCAGTACCAGCTTTAGCATAATGTGTGTGATTCTGTGAAATCCCTTAACTTTTAAACTCACCTTTACTCATATAAATTGTGAATTCAGAACAGATACACTAAAATGCTGATTTTTCGATGCTAATTTTTGCATTCTCTGATTCTCTTCGACGGAATGCATACAAGAATACTCTGTTTTTTTATGATGTATTTATCATAAAATATAATCATGAATCAAATTATAACAGGGGAATTGAGATTTCATATTCTGATGGGGGACACATGTACACCTGTGGCTGATTCATGTCAATGTATGTCAGAAACCACCACTATATTGTAATTAGCCTCCAATTAAAATCAATTAATTTTTTTAAAAAAGAAAATGAGCCAACATTCTGCTTGATGTTTGCTAAATTCTCTCAAATTTTGAATTCTCTAGCTCTTAAAAAACTAGTTGCATTTTAAATCCTTTGCCCAGTGAACCTTGAAATGACTGAATCATAACATGGCAAAAGATAGTCTAGTTTCCTGTTTCTGTGGCTAATCTAGTTGAGAGAGTGCATTTAGTCAGTGATATTCAAGACAGGTGTGAGTAAGATACCTATGCTAAGCACACTAAATGTCCCCACGTCTGGTCTTTTTTTTGGGCGGGGGAGGTTGCTTATTTTAATTGGAGGATCATTACTTTAAATACTAGGATGACTTTGCCATACACCCCAGTCTCACTCTTAAGGAACTAATAAAAATCTGAGCCTCATGATATAATCGTCTCTAACCATATCAAGTATGTTATTTTGCCTCTTTGATACATGAGTTTAAACACTTTTGAAGGCCAAAGATTGTAACTCTAGTTCTTCCCTCGTAATCTACTTAGTATCTTTCACATACGTGTTTTCCAAATTGCTGAGAGTGAATTGCACAGTTCTGATTTTAAAGAAAGAACTTCCTAGTTAGGGAAGAATTTACTGTGTATTGGCCTTCTAAATATTTTCACTTTACATTTTTTTCCCCCCATTCCATTACAACAATTAGATGAAAATACAACTTTCAGACTACTTTCAAGTAACTACAGGACATGATTAAAATGTTCTCATAGAAAAATCTCAGCCCTCGATATGTGTGGTATTTAAAAAGAAAATACATAAATTACAAGGTACATAAATATAAAATCCTACATCCAACATAAAAGGTAAATAAAAGAGCAACAGAATAAACCTAAGGGATAAAGAAAAAGATACTTAATAAAAGACAGGTATAAATTGTTAGGAAGAGGAAAATAAACTCAACCAATAAATAAAGACAATGTGCTAGTTTACATAATTTGTTAATATATATATATTTATATACACACATATTAAAATATTCTTTTCTTTTGTGATTTATCACAGGAGATTGGACATTAGTTCCCTGTGCTATATAGTAGGACCTTGTTGTTGATTCATTCTGAATATAATAGTTTGTACCTGCCAACCCCAAACTGCCAGTCCATTCCTCTCAGTTTACATAATTGTGAAGAAAATGGACAAAGCCCAAGTATATGTAATTGGAAATAAGAACAAGACATTAACATTATATTATAGAATTAAAACTGAGTATAATCTGGAACTCAAATATTTTCAGCATATTGAGGAAATGGCTAGTAGGGTGGAAAAACAAATACTATTTAACAGACCCCACAGTAACTAAATAACTAAACATCACACATACCGTGGATGAACTTTTGAAATTGGTCAGAGTTTTCTCTCAAAAGCCAGTATCATTTAGAAACAAACAAAGAAATCTGCTTCTCCAGATTTTCCTTCTCTCTTCCTGCCTGCTTTTCTCTCTCACTCATACTCCCTCTTGCTCTCCTTTTTCTTTTTTTCTCTCTTTTTTTTCTTTCATTTTTGGTGTGGCTGTGAGAAACAGTCCTATTTCTGCTTCACATTTTGATGTCCCCATGTCTCCAGTGATAGTAATGACTTAAAATTAGTGTCACTATATAGTTTATTATACCCACTGGAATGCTTTCCAGGGTGAAGAGAAACATTTAGAATTACATGAGGGCCACAAGAAAAAAGGGGGACAAATGTTTAACCGACTTAAAACAACCATATCAGGCATAAATTAGAACAAATGCAAATTTCTCCACTTTTCCACAGTAGAGAAGAAACAAATGCAATACTGGCCTTTTTCTTTACTTCACTTAAGCAGTAACAGAGATAACAACTGTTTAGCTATCCTATATTCGGAATATTATTTCAAACCAATGCATTTAAATGATACTTTTGGGCGATTTTTTGTTTCAGTTTTTGTGTATTTTGTTTTCCTTAGGGCGTTTTTTGTTATTAGATATTTTACTGAATGTGTACACAGTTTTGCCTTCTACTGAAAACTACCTTCTGATAGGCTCCATTGATTTCATTTGTTCTGAACTCAGTGTCCTTATTTTCTTGTATAACTAGGAAGAGTAGTGTGTTTTTAAAAATACTGGTAATGTGCTTGAAAAGTCTATAAAATCCCTAGAGAGGATTAACTGAAGGTAAGCCAAAGGGTCACCCTTAGTGTTCTTGTTTTAGTCCATTTTATAAAACTACAACTGCAGTGAACTTTGTATACCTCTCCTGTCATCGAAATAAAGTTCTGCTAAGTAACTTTTTTAATATTCATATTATAGGTGAAGGGCAACCATTTGCTTGAAAGAAGATAAACTGAAACCATCTATGCTGTTCTTATGTTGTGTATTTGACTGCTAAATTCTGTCAATAAAGTTTCGTCTTCTACTGGCACGTTTTGTTAAATTTATCCCCGGGTATTTAATGTTATTGAAAATTCATGGTTTGCGATTTTTATTGTCTACCTGAGGATGTATGTAGAGATAGAATGTCGGTATATTGATTTTCTGTCCAACAATGCCTCTAAATACGCATATTAATTCCACAAATTTAGATCCAGATTGTTTTTGCTTTTCAAAGTATACTATTAGATTTGAATATCAACAATTTCTACTGGCTTAAACCTTAAACCTTTCCTCACTTTGCAGCATTGAACAAACCTGGCCAGAATAGTCTTGACTAAAGCAAGTGATAATCGGCATTTTCCCCAATAGGAAATGAAAAATCTTCTCCATTACAACCTGTTTACGTTGCTTTTTTGTAGATATACTTTGTCAGAGTAAGTTCCATTCTATTCCTAGTTTACTGTCTTGAATATAGATTAATTTTCATCAAACCCTTATACTGCATCAGTTGTGATCATAGAATTGTTTTCCCTCCATTTTTCTATTAATGTGGTGAATTGCATTGGTAACCTTGTACGTTTAAACCACCCTTGCACTTCTAGGGTTAAAAAAATTTGGTCATAACATATGCTTTAGGTGTAATCTACATGTTAATGCATATACATACATATATATACCCACACGTAAAAAATTCATAAAAGCTTCTCTTGAAGTCTTCTCTTGAATAAATGGGTTTACAAAACGTGCCACCCAAATCTCATATGGTGTCCCTGATGAAATCATTGACAGAGAAACATTTTTAAAAACTTAATATATTTGTATTGTCCTGTAGAGAAATGGAATGCCAAAGCCATTGTTAAAGGTTGTAGGGAGACAGGACAAAAACTGCTGTCAATGTCCATGGCAAATGGCACAGCGTATCTTTCACACATTTCTGAGTTGCCTTCCAGGTTTTTTGGCTGCAGGGAGAGAGCAGCCACAAACATCTTTTTTTCTCCATGGTGTCGTCCATTGGCTTGATAGTCACCAGATCTCAGAAGCCCTCCAGAGTGAATCACTCAGTCATGTCCGACCGTTTGCAGCCCCATGAACTGTAGCGGGCCAGGCTTCTCTGTCCATGGAATTCTCTAGGCAAGAATACTGGAGTGGATTGCCATTCCCTTCTCCAGAGGATCTTCCCAGCCCAGGGATCGAACCCTGGTCTCCTGCAGATTCTTTACCGTTTGAGCTACAGGGAAGTCCTCCAGCTATCTGATTCCTCCCTTATATCCTTATTATTAACATAATAACGTTTACATCTCTGAGCCCCCGTCTGCATCCTCACACACCAAAAAATACATATTTGTGCAACAAAGGACTTATTCAGAATTCACTCTGCTTGGCGAATAACAGGATTATAAATAGCAGCTGTTGTGCCCTTACAGAGGTATGAAAATCCAGGTCCAAAAGGACTGAAAATGGGAGGTTCAAATCTACCATGAGACTTAGCTTAGAGTATCCCATCTTACCAAAAAGTATGTAAAAAAGCCCCTAGGTCATGGAGCTGCCTGACAAGATTAGATCCTAGCTAGAAGAAAAGGGAAAGGAATGAGGGGAACTTTGTGAGCCAAAATGACTTGAGTCTTATCTGCTCTGTCTCCTTAATTGGCTATGACATGACCTAACTGGGCTCCCCTAGTGGCTCAGATGGTAAAGGATCCGCCTGCAGTCTGGAGACCTGGGTTTGACCCCTGTGTTGGGAAGATCCCCTGGAGGAGGCCACGGCAACCCACTCCAGTATTCTTGCCTGAAGAATCCCCATGGAAAGAGGTGCCTGACGGTCTGCAGTCCATGGGGTGGCAAAGACTAGGACACGACTGAGCGACTAAGCACAGCATGTGGCATAACTAAGAGTATCAGTACTGGCTCTGACACATACTGTGTGAAGGTGAGAAAGGTATTTACATCCTTTGGATCTGTTTCCCCATTTCTAAAATGGAAATTACAAGTTTACACTAAATATTTGTTATGAAGAATAAACAAGATAACATGAAGTAGGCATTACATTGCAAATGGATATGGCTTACTTTACTCCATTTTTTCATTTAAACATTTACCTTTACAGTTATAATTCTCTCACAAGTGATACAGATTTTGAATTTCAGGTAGACTATAAGGTTCACTTTTAAAATGAATTGGACTTCAGAAACACATTTTGCCTAAATAAATATATTGATTCAGTAGCTGGCATCAGACAGGGCATCCATTCTATGGTGGGTTTGTTAATGAGGACTGACAAGGCTACCCTAAGTCATAGTATGTGGTGGAAACTGTGCTCCTTGCTATGTGTGATGACAAAATAAGCCAATATTCCGGTCACGCAACATCACACAACTCAACGCCAGACTCTGTCATGTAGTCAGGCAGCCAGTCCCTAAGTAACACAGCAGGAGCTACAGGGCCACAGTGAACCACTGCAGCTGTTAGTTTGGCTTGTCACCTTCTACGGGCTTGGCCAGTAAGGAGGCAATGACCCAAAATGGATTCAGATTCTAACTTAGAGACAGTGCAGAAGCAATATGACCCTGGTGTCAGTTGCCTTGTCCCTAGTCCCATGGTTTGACACTGAATTGGAAGGCCTCAGTAACAGGCACAACAGGTTGTGGGTCTCTGCCAGGAAGGAGCCCACAGTTGTGCCCTATGGCACTGAGCAGCTCTCTAGTCCACAGCTGTACTCTGAGCTGGGGCTACGGAGACCATCCTATGTTCAACTGAAACCAGGGGTGGATGAGTAACATCTTTGTGTCACCTCCAGCTGGATAAGGAGGCAGGTGAGAAATGGCCTCATAGCAGCTCTTCATCAGGCTGCTTATCTCCCCTTGCTGCAAGAGCAATAGTAGGTTCTCTGCCAAGATTCAAGTCAGCCTGCAACTTAGCCTTGCCTACGTATCCTAAGGGGACATGCAAGGTCACCAGGACATGACGACAGAGCCACACCCCTACAGTGTCTGGAACAAGACACAAGGCTTTATGTACGGTGCTACAAATACGACACCTATATACTGACTCCTACATGGAGGAGATGCTTTTCCTGTCAATCATTAAAAATATTCCTTCATTTAGTACACACACATTGCTTACTAGCATATTTCAGGATGTATCTGCAATGCTTGAAATAACAAGACCAGTGATGTAAGGTTGATGATGGGAATATCACACTGGTGGACCAGACAGACACAGAAAACGGCAAAGGAGAAACACAGGGAATGGACCTAAGGAGGGGAAAAAACAGTGAGTGGGCTGGCCAAGAACCAGGAGGAAAGCTAAAAGATAACGTTCATTCTAAGAGTGAAAGAGGTTATATATAACACAGTTGTGCTTTGACCCAGGCTGTGGATGAGAGTCACAACCTCTCCTGCATCACTGCCCCTTTTGCGGGTGGTGTCTGGGAGTCTAGAGATTCTGAAGGGAAAGGAGAAAGAAAATACATAGTGCAGGGGTACATGCACCCGCCCTGATAGAGATGCAGGTGCAGCTTGTTACAGTAACCAGGTGGGGATGAGCAGAGTTGGATTCGGTGACTCAAGAAGAAATGTGCAAATGAATGTAAAGGGAGAAAACACATTGAGAGGGAGTAAACAGCTCCAACTCCCTTTTCTGTACCAGGGTAGGGTGCTGCATTACTGTCGTGAGAAGGCTCCCTGGTCTGAGCTCTGGGAGGGAGTGATGAGCATTGTAAGGACCCACCATCAGCCCTAAGCAGGGGGCACTGAGTGTGTGAAGACATAAGTCTCAGCCTTTACCACTGACAGACACAGAAAGCTTCTTAGCCCTGTGGAGAGTGGGGCGGTGGCACCTTAGGGAAGCTGAAAGTTCAGGTGGAGGAGGTGGTGGTTGTTCAGTCGCTCAGTCATGTCCGACTATTTACAACTCCATGGCCTGCAGCACGCCAGGCTCCTCTGTCCTTACACGATCTCCCTGAGTTTGATCAAGTTAATGTCCATTGCGTTGGTGATGCTATCTAATCATCTCACCCTCTGTGGCCCCCTTCTCCTCCTGCCTTCGATCTTTTTGCATCAGGATCTTTTCCAATGAGTCAGCTATTCGCATCAGGTGGGCAAAATATTGCAGCTTCAGCATCAGTTCTGCCAGTGAATATTCAGAGTTCATTTCCTTTAGGATTGGCAGGTTTGTTCTCCTTGCTGTCCAAGGGATTCTCAAGGCTCATCTCTAGCACCACAATTCGAAAGCATCAATTCTTTGGCACTCAGCCTTCTTAATGATCTAACTCACACATCTGTACATCACTACTGGAAAAACATAGTTTTGACTCTACAGACCTTTGTCAGCAAAGTGATGTCTCTGCTTTTTAATATGTTGTCTAGGTTTGTCATGGGCTTCCCAGGGGGCTCAGTGGTAAAGAATCTGTCTGTAAGGCAGCACACTTAGGAGATATGGGTTCAATCCCTGGGTCAGGAAGATCCCCTGGAGGAGTATGGCAACCCACTGCAGTATTCTCGTCTGGACAATCCCATGGACAGAGGAGCCTGGTGGGCCTCGGTCCATGGGGTCGTAAAGAGCTGGACACTACTGAAGTGCCTGAGAATGCATGCAAGCTAGGTTTGTCATAGCTTTCCTTCCAAGGAGCAAGTGTCTTTGAATTTCATGGCTGCAATCACCATCTGCAATGATTTTGGAGCCCAGGAAAATGAAATCTGTCACTGCTTCCTCTTCAGTGCAGTTCAGTCACTCAGTCATGTCCGACTCCTTGTGACACGATGAACCACAGCACGCCAGGCCTCCCTGTCCATCACCAACTCCTGGAGTTCACCCAAACTCATGTCCATTGAGTTGGTGATGCCATCCAACCATCTGATCCTCTGTTGTCCCCCTCTCCTCCTGCCCTCAATCTTTCCCAACATCAGGGTCTTTTCAAATGAGTCAGTTCTTCGCATCCGGTGGCCAAAGTATTGGAGTTTCAGCCTCAGCATCAGTCCTTCCAATGAACACCCAGGACTGATCTCCTTTAGGATGGACTGCTTCCACTTAACCCCCTTCTATTTGCCATGAAGGGAGAGGACCAGATGCCATGATCTTAGTGTTTCAATAGTTGAGCTTTAAGCCAGTTTTTTCACTCTCCTCTTTTGAACCTTATTAAAAGGTTCTTTAGTTGCTCTTCACTTTCTGCCATCAGAGTGGTATCATCTGTGTATCTGAGCTGTGTGGTATCATCTGTGTATCTGAAAAATATCAATCTTGATTCCAGCTTGGGAGTCGTCCAGTCCTGCTTTTCACGGGCTGTACTCCGCATATAAGTTAAATAAGCAGCATGACAATATACAGCCTTGTCGTTCTCCTTCCCCAATTATGAAAGTCATTTGTTCCAACTCTGGTTCTAATGGTTGCTTCTTGACCCGCATACTGGTTTCTCAGGTGACAGGTCGAGTCGTCTGGTACTGCCCTCTGTTTAAGAATTTTCTGTAGTTTGTTGTGAGCCATGCAGTCAGAGGTCTTAGCATAGTCAATGACACAGAATTAGATGTTATTCTGGAATTCCCTTGCTTTCCCCATGATCTAACGGATGTTGGCAATTTGATCTTTGGTTGTTTTGTCTTCTCAAAACCTACGTTGTATATCTGGAAGTGAAGCCTAACTTGAAGGAGTTTACTCACCAGGAGGCTTCAGAAATCGGGGACAATCTAAGTGGAGAAGCTTAGGAAATTGGAGGGTGTGAAGGAAGCCTGATAAGAGAGACAAGAAAAGGAAGCTCTCCTTTCGATGCTGGTAGCAAAGTGGGCAAAGGCTAGACCATGCCTTCAAGACCTTGTATAGGAGAGTAGCCTTTATCTACAAAGTCATAGACAGTTTTGCAACTGTAAGAGAGGGAGGGAGAGGGCGGGAAGAGGGAAACAGACACCCTGAGTGGATGTGAGAGACCCGTTAGAAGGGGGTTGACAAGTAAATGGAGGGAAGCTTTGGACTAGAGCAGATGTGGTGGACATGGGAAAATGTAGACACATGAGACATTTACGAAGTAAAATGGACAGAACTGAGCAAGCATCTGGACTTGAGGTGAGGGAGAGGGAATTGTAAACATGGTTTAGACCAAGTTTCTCTGTCCTGTCATAAGAGTACAAAGGTGTCATGGGGAATCCTGGAGTTGGCCGGGTCTGGGAAGAATTCCAAAATATGATTTTTATGTTTTGGAGCTCATGGTCTACATGGATACAATAACCAATACTTAAATACTTAAAATTTCCTTTTCCTTTAAGAAAAGTATTGAGGTATAATTTATATATGATAAAAGCCAACACTTTAACGTATTACTGTTTGTAGATTTTTGACAAAAATATACCGTGGTGTAAATGGTACCACAATAAAAATGTAGAAAATGTCTCATCGTTCAAAAATGCTCCCTTGAGCTATTTGCCGTCAGACTCCTTCCTTCACTCCTAAACCCTGGCAAACGCAGATACATTTCTGTGCCAACAGTTGTGCTGTGTGCAAAAATCCATTGACATGAAATCACATAATATGTAGCCTTCTGTGTCTGGTTTCTCTCATTTGCACAGGTGAGACCCATCCTTGCTGTTACATGCATTAGTATTCCACCCCTTTTTTCATTACCGTGTAGTATTCCTTTATATCGGTATCCTCTTTTGTTTTTCTTTCATCTGTATACCAGTTGTCGATTAGTTTGGTTGTTTCTAGGTTTGGCTATTAGGAGTACACGTGTGGAATATTTGAGTACAGGTGTTTGTGTGAGCATGTTTTCATTTCTCTTGGGTAAAATTGTCTAGGAGTAGAATTGCTGAGTCATATAAGGCTTCCCAGGTGGCGCTAGTGGTAAAGAACCCACCTGCCAATGCAGGAGACTCAGGTTCCAGATCTCAGTCTGCAAGGTCCTCTGGAGTAGGAACTAGCAACCTGCTCCAGTATTCTTGCCTGGAAAACTCCATGAAGAGGGGTCATGGCGAGTTACAGTCCATGGGGCCCCAAAGAGTTGAATACGACTGAGCGACTGAACACACACACACACATACATGGTAATTTGTGTATCTTAGAATCTAAACTGTGTCCTCTTTAGACAACATACAGTTGGATTTTTTTTTAACTGGTCTCTCAACGTCTGCCTTCTGGTTGGATTGTTTTATCTATTCACATTTAATGTTGATACAGACTTACATCTGCCAATATATATTTCTGTCTCATGTCGTTTTGGTCTATGGACCTCATTTTACTGCTTTCTTTTGCATTCAATGGATATTTTCTAATGCAGCATTTTAAACTCTTTACTGATTTTCCACTACTTTCAAGGTATTTCCTTAGCTGTATGCCACCGTAGACATCTTACTTTATCACAGTCAACTTGAAATTTACACAAATTGTTTGAGATACAGAAACATTACTCCTGTATCGCTCTATTCTGGTTTCCCTCTTTGCCTCATATTGTCACATATATAGTAAGTCTATAAAGGCTAATCCCATTAATATACTCTTATCATTATTATATAAAATGTGATGAAAAGCTGATATAAGGCAGGATATCAGGTATCTATTTATAGGTTCTGTTATATTCACTTTCTTTGTCATGATTTCTGATTCTTTGCATATGTTTGTATGGATTTGACACCATCCAGACTTGCTTCCTTACCTAATACAGCTTTGCTCCCAACCACCTCCTTTGTGCTGTTACAGAAATATATTACATTCCGTGCGCTATTGGCCCAACAATAACTGGGCTTCTCTGGTGGCTCAGACAGTAAAGAATCTGCCTGCAATGCAGGAGATGCAGGTTCAATCCCTCGAAGAGCCCCTGGAGAAGGGAATGGCTTACCACTCCAGTATTCTTGTGTGAAGAATCCAATGGACAGAGGAGCCTGGTGGGCGACAGTAAAGGGGTCACCAAGAGTTAGAGACAACTGAGCAAATACCCCTTTCACAACAATTTATGTGATACTGTTTTAGACAGTTGCTTTGTAAATACAGGAGGAAAGGAGTGAAATGTATATTAATAAAGTATTTTTGTTCATATAATTACCATTACCTGTGCTCTTTGCTTTTTCACATGGATTCTGCTTAACATCTAAATTCACTTATTGCAGCCTGAAGAAATTCCTTTAGATTTTCTTGTAAGCCAGTTCTACCAACAAATTCCCTGAGGGTTTTTCTTTTTTTTAATTTGGGCATGCCTTTATTTTACTTTCATCTCTAGTTTCTTAAATCACTTTATTGTGGTAGGTTTGACATGTAAAAGCTGTGTACACACTCATGAAATCATCACCAGCTTCAATAAAACTCAACTGTATTTCATTT
Organism: Ovis canadensis; assembly: GCF_042477335.2. Classification (NCBI taxonomy): domain Eukaryota; kingdom Metazoa; phylum Chordata; class Mammalia; order Artiodactyla; family Bovidae; genus Ovis; species Ovis canadensis. Next base: position 54,083,143 of record NC_091727.1, read on the forward strand.
TCTTTCACTTTACTTATTTTTTGAGGCTAATTACTATAAAATATTGTATTAGCTTTGTCATACATTGATATGAATCCTCCACGGTGTACATGTGTTCCCAATCCTGATCCCCCCTCCCACCTCCCTCCCCATTCCATCCCTCTGGGTCATCCCAGTGCACCAGCCCCGAGCACCCTGCATCATGCATTGAACCTGGACTGGTGATCCGTTTCACATATGATAATACACATGTTTCAATGCCATTCTACCAAAGCATCCCACCCTCGCCCTCTCCCACAGAGTTCAAAAGACTGTTCTACATATCTGTGTCTCTTTTGCTGTCTCGCATACTGGGTTATCATTACCATCATGCTAAATTCCATATATATGTGTTATGAGTATATTTGCTGTGGGTTTGTCATATATAGCTTTTATTATGTTGAGGTATGTTCATTCTATTAGTGATTTCTGGAGGGTATTTATCATAAATGGATGTTGAATTTTGTCAAAGGCTTTCTCTGCATCTATTGAGATAATCATATGGTCTTCATTTTTCAATTTCTTAATGTGGTGTATTATGTTGATTGATTTGTGGATATTGAAGAATCCTTGCATCCCTGGGGTAAAGCCCACTTGGTCATAATGTATGATCTTTTTAATTTGTTGTTGGATTCTGTTTGCCAGAGTTTTGTTAAGGATTTTTGCATCTATGTTTATTGGTGATATTGGCCTGTAGTTTTTGTGTGTGTGTGTGTGTGGCATCTTTGTCAGGTTTTAGTATTAGCATGATAGTGGCCTCATAGAATGAGTTTGGAAGTTTACCTTCCTCTGCAATTTTCTGGAAGAGTTTGAGTAGTTTAGGTGTTAGCTCTTCTCTAAATTTTTGGTAGAATTCAGCTGTGAAGCCGTGTGGTCCTGGGCTTTTGTTTGTTGGGAGATTTCTGATTACAGTTTCAATTTCCATGCTTGTGATGGGCCTGTTAAGATTTTCCATTTCTTCCTGGTTCAGTTTTGGAAAGTTGTACTTTTCTAAGAATTTGTCCATTTCTTCCACGTTGTCCATTTTATTGGCATATAGTTGCTAATAGTAGTCTCTTATGATCCTTTGTATTTCTGTGTTGTCTGTTGTGATCTCTCCATATTCATTTCTAATTCTGTTGATTTGATTTTTCTCCCTTTGTTTCTTGATGAGTCTGGCTAATGATTTGTCAATTGTGTTTATCTTCTCAAAGAACCAGCTTTTGGCTTTGTTGATTTTTGCTATGGTCTCTTTTGTTTCTTTTGCATTTATTTCTGCCCTAGTTTTTAAGATTTCTTTCCTTCTACTAACCCTGGGGTTCTTCATTTCTTCCTTTTCTAGTTGCTTTAGGTGTAGAGTTTGGTTGTCTAGTTGACTTTTTTCTTGTTTCTTGAGGTAAGCCTGTGTTGCTATGAACCTTTCCCTTAGCACTGCTTTTACAGTGTCTCATAGGTTTTGGATTGTTGTGTTTTCATGTTCATTTGTTTCTATGCATATTTTGATTTCTTTTTTGATTTCTTCTGTGATTTGTTAATTATTCAGCAGTGTGTTGTTCAGCCTCCATATGTTGGGAGTTTTAATAGGTTTTCTCCTGTCATTGACATCTAATCTTACTGCATTGTGGTCAGAAAAGATGCTTGGAATGATTTCAATTGTTTTGAATTTACCAAGGCTAGATTTATGGCCCAGGATATGATCTATCCTGGAGAATGTTCCATGTGCACTTGAGAGAAAGGTGAAATTCATTGTTTTGGGGTGAAATGTCCTATAGATGTCAGTTAGGTCTAACTGGTCTATTGTATCATTTAAAGTTTGTGTTTCCTTGTTACTTTTCTGTTTAGTTCATCTATCCATAGGTGTGAGTGGGGTATTAAAGTCTCCCACTATTATTGCGTTATTGTTAATTTCCCCTTTCATACTTGTTAGCATTTGTCTTACATATTGCAGTGCTCCTATGTTGGGTGCATATATCTTTATAATTGTTATATCTTCTTCTTGGATTGATCCTTTGATCATTATCTAGTGTCCTTTGTCTCTTATCATGGCCTTTGTTTTAAAGTCTATTTTATCTGATATGAGTAGTGCTACTCCTGCTTTCTTTTGGTCTCTATTCACATGGGATATCTTTTTCCAGCCCTTCACTTTCAGCCTGTATGTGTCCCTTGTTTCGAGGTGGGTCTCTTGTAGACAACATATATAGGGGTTTTGTTTTTGTATCCATTCAGCCAGTCTTTGTCTTTTGGTTGGGGCATTCAACACATTTACATTTAAGGTAATTATTGATAAGGATGATCCCATTGCCATTTCCTTTATTATTTGGGGTTCGAGTTTATACACCCTTTCTGTGTTTCCTGTCTAGAGAAGATCCTTTAGCATTTGTTGGAGAGCTGGATTAGTGGTGCTGAATTCTCTCAGCTTTTGCTTGTCTGTAAAGCTTTTGATTTCTCCTTCATATTTGAATGAGATCTTTGCTGGGTACAGTCATCTGGGCTGTAGGGTTTTTTCTTTCATCACTTTCAGTATGCCTTGCCATTCCCTTCTTGCCTGAAGATTTGCTATTGAAAGATGAGCTGCTTTCCTTATGGCAATCCCCTTGCATGTTATTTGTTGTTTTTCCCTTGCTGCTATTAATACTTGTTCTTTGTGTTTGATCTTTGTTAATTTGATTGATATGTATCTTGGGGTATTTCTCCTTGGGTTTATCCTGTTTGGGACTCTCTGGGTTTCTTGGACTTGGGTGATTATTTCCTTTCCCGTTTTAGGGAAGTTTTCAACTATTATTTCCTGAAATATTTTCTCATGGTTTTTCTTTTAGTCTTCTTCTTCTGGGGCTCCTATGATTCGAATGTTGGGGCGTTTGACATTGTCCTTGAGGTCTCTAAGGTTGTCCTCATTTCTTTTAATTCTTTTTTTCATTTATTCCTCTCTGTTTCATTTATTTCTACCATTCTATCTTCTACCTCACTTATCCTATATTCTGCCTCTGTTATTCTCCTGTTGCTTCCCTCCAGAGTGTTTTTGATCTCATTTATTGCATTCTTGATTATATATTGACGCTTTTTTATTTCTTCTAGGTCCTTGTTAAAGATTTCTTGCATCTTCTTGATCCTTGTCTCCAGGCTATTTATCTGTAACTCCATTTTGTTTTCAAGATTTGGGATCATTTTCACTATCATTATTCAGAATTCTTTTATAAGGTGGATTCCCTATCTCTTCCTCTTTTGTTTGGTCTGGTGGGCATTTATCCTGTTCCTTTACCTGCTGGGTATTTCTCTGCCTTTTCATCTTGTTTAGATTTCTGTGTTTGGAGTGGCCTTTCTGTATTCTGGCAGTTTGTGTTTCCTCTTTATTGTGGAGGTTCCTCGCTGTGGGTGGGGTTGGATGGATGGCTTGTCAAGGTTTCCTGGTTAGGGAAGCTTGTGTCAGTGTTCTGGTGGGTGGAGCTGGATTTCTTCTCTCTGGAGTGCACTGAAGTGTCCAGTAATGAGTTTTGAGATGTCAGGGGTTTGGTGTGACTTTGGGCAGCCTGTATATTGAAGCTCAGGGCTATGTTCCTTTGTTGCTGGAGAATTTGCCTGGTATGTCCTGCTCTGGAACTTGTTGGCCCTTGTGTGGTGCTTGGTTTCAGTGTAGGTATGGAGGCGTTTGAGGAGCTCCTATCAATGAATGTTCCCTGGAGTCAGGAGTTCTCTGATGTTCTCAGGATTTGGACTTAAGCCTCCTGCCTCTGGTTTCCAGTCTTATTCTTACAGTAGCCTCAAGACTTCTCCATCTATACAGCACCGATGGTAAAACATCTAGGTTAATGATGAAAAGTGTCTCCATAGTGAGGGACACCCGTAGAGGTTCACAGAGTTACATGGAGAAGAGAAGAGGGGGGAGGGAGATAGTGGTCACCAGGAGGATAAGAGGAGAAATCAAAAGGAGCGAGAGCAAGCTAGCCAGGAATCATTTGCCTATGTGCTCTCCACTGTCTGGATCCCTCAGAGATGTTCACGGAGTTACACAGAGAAGAGAAGAGTGAGGGAGGACACAGAGGTTGCCAGGAGGATAAAAGGGGGAATAAACAGGAGACAGATCTAGCCAATAATCAGTCCCCTAAGTGTTCTCCACAGCCCAGAACACACAAAGAGATTCACAGAGTTGGGTAGAGAAGAGCAGGGGGAGGGAGGAGATAGAGCCGACCTGGTGGAGAAAAAGGAGAGTCCAACGGGGGAGAGAGCAATCCAGCCAGTAATCTAAATCCCAAGTAAAAACGGGTACTGAAGATTGGGTTCTTAAAGGTACAAAATTGATAAGAAATACCCAAGTCAAAGATTAAAAATCTAGAGTAGAGGTTAGAGTCTCAAAAATACAATATTGAAGAAAAAAAACAAAGTCACAAAAATTATAATATATATATATATATATATGAAAGAAAGAAAGTGAAAGTGAAGTCGCTCAGTCGTGTCCGACTCTTTGTGACCTCATGGACTGTAGCCTACCAGGCTCCTCCCTCCATGGGATTCTCCAGGCAAGAGTACTGGAGTGGGTTGCCATTTCCTTCTCCAGGGGATCTTCCCAACCCAGGGATAGAACCCGGGTCTCCCACATTCCAGGCAGACGCTTTAACATCTGAGCCACCAGGGAAGCCCATATATATATGAAGTTTGCTTTAAAAATAGGATCTTTTTTTTTTCAAAGTAATAGTAGGTTGTAAAAATGAAAATTAAAGAATAATAGAAGACTTAAAATTTTTTAAAAAATTAAAAATGATAATGGTAAAAATATATTTAGGTCATTCTCTGGTGTTGTTGTGGACAGTGTGGGGTCAGTTCATTTTCAGATAGTTCCTTGATCTGGCTTATACTTCTCAAGATCTATAAAAACCTACAGGGTTTTAATCTATTTCACCTGTCACTTCCAAAGTGGTTCCCTCTGTTTATTTCAGCTTCTTCTGTGTATTGGCCTCTGCAGTGTCTAATTTCCGCCCTGACACAAGGTGGTGATCCCTTTTCTAGGCTTACTTGTTCAGTCGTGCTGTGGGGAGGGAAGAACACTGCAAACAAATACCACTGGCCTGTGTGGGGAGTGTGCGCAGTGTCTAGGCCACACTGGGTTTGCCCCTGCTCATGGCGTGTGTGCTTTCCCAGTCTACACTGTTCAGGCTCTAGGCTGCTCTGCCAGGAACTGTCTGAGGTGGGCCCTGGGTTGCATGCACGTCCCAGGTCTAAGCCGCTCAGGTTCCAGTTCTCAGGTACTTCACAAAGGCGTACTATGTTTTGTACCCTTCCCTGGTCCGAGCAACTCAGGTGACCAGGTGCCTGGCGAGCACAGTCGCCCCCAGTTGAGGGCTGCATCTTATCGCCTCCCCCTTCCCACCTGCTCAGTTTTCTGGGTGTACAACCAGCGTGCCTTCTCAGATATGCCCTGTGTCTCTTCTGGGGAGCTGATATCTGGCTGCGACCCTCCCGGTGGATGTCCACCATCCAAAATCCCAAGAAGTCTTGGTTAGCAAGAAAGCCTGCTTACAGTTTGGTAGATGATGTCTCTCTAGGGCAGCGATTGCCCCCTTCCGGGTCTGGTTGCCCTCGCCTGCCTGTCTCCGGCAGGGCATGTGCCGGTCCGCAGCCAGCTAGCTCTGCTCAGTCCTTTGTTCCGTGAGCGGGCCTGGCCGTGTCTTAGGTTAGGGCTCGCACGGGATAGCTAGCCCACACTTTGGGTTGCTATCTCAAGTTAGTTCCCTCAGATTGCCCTCAGGGCATTCAGGCCTGCTCCTTACCCTAAGCAATGCAGCCCGTGCTTCCCTGAACAGTTCCCCCTTGCTAGTGGCGGATGTGAGCGTCTGCGCTGCTTCTCCGCTGGGAGTTGCCATTAGGCATGTAATCTGTGGGGTTTAATTATTTATTTATTTTTCCTCCCGGTTACGTTGCCCTCTGTGGTTCCAAGGCTTGCCACAGACTCCTCGATGGGAGTGTTTCCTGGTGTTCGGAAAATTCATTTTTAAGACTTCCTTCCTGGGATGGATCTCTGTCCCTACCTCATTTGTCTCTCGTTTTATCTTTTATATTTTGTCTTACCTTCTTTCTAAGACAATGGGCTGCCTTTCTGGGTGCCTGATGTCCCCTGCCAGCATTCAGAAGTTGTTCTGTGGAATTTGCTCAGCATTCAAATGTTCTTTCCATGAATTTGTGGGGGAGAAAGTGGTCTCCCCGTCCTATTCCTTCACCATCTGAGGACCGCCCTCCCCAATTCCTTACACTTGATGAATAGAGTGAGACTGGTGGAGACATAACTGGGGCTGGGGTTGGTTGCAAAGCCTCTCTGATGTGGCAGAGTGCCTCCCCGCAGGGGAAGTTAAAGTCCTGCTTGGTGTTGCCTCTGGAGCAACCCTTCCCTACCAGGGGACTCCAGTTTCTTGGCTGCAAGGCAGCTCCTCCTAAGGCGCACACACAAAGGGGCTTAGGACCTTTCAGGGTGGCTTTGCCCTGCTGGGTACCTGTGTTTCACAAGTGCACAGGAGACAGGGACAATGGTGGCTCTCCTCTCATGGAACAAGATCTGCATCTCAGTAACTGAAACACTAGCCACACTTGTGGTTTGTTGTTGTGAGTGCAGAGAAGACTGGCTTTGCACTCAAGAGAAACTAGGGCATGACACCCAGATCCAGCTTTACTGCATCAGCCACCTAAGCTCTCTCAGCTTGTTTCCTTGTCTGTGAGAAGGCTGGGGTTCATCTTTACCCCCTGGGTCTGTGGGGAATAAAACCCCACATGCCTGGCTCCCACAAGCTCCATAAGTAGGCTCCAGGTGAGTCATTTACACTGCACCCTGTATTACGGACACGTCAGTGGGGAGGGAGGCATGCCAGAGCCCCTGGGAGTCTACTCCATCCTCTGGCTGGGGTGGGGGTTGCGGTGGGGGTGGTGGAACTGGTGTCCTGTCCAACTATTTAATTGGCTTTACATAGCACAGGCACACACTTCATTTCATATTTAGGGGTGTTCTGCTCAGAGGGGTTGTAGTGAAGGAAGTCAGTCATCACAGTTGAATCTGTAGCAGGTAGAGGCAGCAGTGGGGTTGCTCCCTCCACTGGCCATCACAGGAACTGGCAGTTCCCTCCATGGGTTGATGGCACCAGGTGGAGACACCTGAGGAGTTGCAAGAAGGTGTGGTGACATTCCCTAGGAGGGTCCCCATAGAGCTGGCAGCTCCTCCTTGCCTCCCTGATGACCACAGGAACTAGTAAATCAAACCCCTGCATAGGGAGGACGTGTTAATGTACTTCATCTTGTCCTAACAGGAACTCAACATTATAGAGTGAGAGAGAGTGAAAATCTCAGCAAAACATAGTGTATGGGTAGGGCGGTTCAAGTCCTGTTCCATGTACTGGGTCACAGACAGCGTAAAGTGACATTTTGAAATTTCCATGCTTCGGCTTATCCCTCCTCACTGTGAAGCAGGTGGTCACCCTGGATCCCTTTATGCTTCCAACACTGTGACCAAATTCAAAAGGCCATATTCAAACACAACAATGGGCCCATATAAAGCAAGAGGAGAGCTTTTCTGTCTGTATCCTATTCTTAGCAAGGAAGCCTTTCCCAGACAAACTCTGCCATCAGATTGCATTTCTCATCAGCTCATCGTGCAGCAGGGATTCATAGTGAAATCTCCACCACCTTCCATTTAGTAAAAATATCAGATCTCAGGTACTCCCCAGGAAAAATGGAAATTGCTCTACCGAGCCTGACAGCTGAACCTAAGAAGGAATCAGGCAGACGAGGAGGGAGGAAGGGCATGTTATGATGGAGGCAGAGGCAGGAGTGAGATTGTAAAGTCGGTGGGTGGGGAGGGGGTGATAGGGGGCGGGAGGCAGCTAGGGAGTATGAGTGTGAGGACACCAGCCATGTGATGAACAGAGAGCGGTCTGGGTGGCTGGAAGATCAAGTGGGGCATGGAGCACAAGGAGGGTGTCTGGTGAAGATCGGGCATTTGGGAGCAGACAAGTCCTGCTGCACCTCGTCTAGGAGGCTGGACAGTATCCTAAGAGCAGCAGGCAGCCCATACAGAATTTTGAGTAGGGGTTTCATGCCCAGATTGCACTGAAGAAAGCTTCCCTTCCTCAGGCAGCAGGACAGACCATGTGTTGGAAAGCATTAGGATTGCTGGTACTTGTCAAGGAGAGAGACGAGGGTGACCTGGCCTAGGGAACTCACTGTGCTGATGGAGAAAAGGAACAGAATCTTACTTAGACTTAGGAGGCAGAGAGGTGAGGCTTGATGATTGAGAGTGTGGTGAGAGAGAGGCAGCAGGCAAGGATGGCTTTAAGCATCTCTGGCCTAAGCAGCTGGGGAGAAGGCTGCCTTGCACTGAGTCAGGGAACAAAAGGAGGTGCGGCTGTGCGGGGAGCAGGGGGATGGGTGCAGTTTGGACATGTGGAATATTCCTTGCCTGGGGGACTCAAACACGGACTATCAGAGCGACTTGGGGGAGCTGACCTAACTTCTCTGTGCCCATGATGCCTCATCTGTGATAGGAGGAATGAGACTAATAATAAAGAAAAAGACGAATTTCCTGTTTCATTGCTTTAGTCTAGGAGAATATTCTTTTACAAAGAAGGGCTGTCTTACTGTCAGGTATTCCATGAGTAAAATGGGAATGTATCTGCTTATCCATATATCCACTTGCTTTTAGATATCTGCTTTGTGTATTTTCACCATGTGGTCTGTATTGTCAAGTGTAAATAAAAATAAACTCAAAGGAACAAGGGTTTGTTGTCACATGCATGCAGAACGGCAGTCCATCAGCCTGTCTCTCAGAGAAACAGCCCCCTTTGGAACCTCCTGTAGCTCCTCACTCCCTCCAGGGGGTGGGTAGAGGCCTGTGGGACCCAGTGTGTCTTACACTTCTCTTCCCAGTGAAAGCATCTCCGGTGTCCCGGAAGTTGCCTAGACCTTGTCGAGTGCAGTTTCCCTGCAGCCCTGTCAGTGACTAGGGGAGTCTGTAGTCAGGAAGAGAGTGCTGAGCCTGATGTGTGGATCTGGAAACCATCACTGTGTGGTGCTGAGCTGGGAGGTGATGAAGCCACAGATACCTAGATTTGAATCAAGGTCCCACCACTTACTTCTTCTGTGACCTTGGGCAAGTTACTTACACCCTCCGTGACTCAGTTTCCTCATTGAAGAGGATGATGATCCTATTCTGTGATAATGACTCGTTTTTGCTGCTTTCATTTAGATTAGCAAAAAACCAAACCTTTTGAAAATTATACAGTGATGTTCAATTGTTGATTACTTCCAGAGTAAAAACAGAACCTGTCAACAAAAACATGAAAAGATGCTCAACCTCATTCATTGTGAGAGAAATCCAAATCAGAACCACAATTAGGTATCTTGTCACAGCGGTCAGAACGGTCATCATCAGAAAGTGACACACAATAAATGTTGGAGTGGATGTGGAGAAAAGGGAATCCTCCTATACTCTTTGTGACAATGAAAGTTGATACAGCCACTGTGGAGAACACTATGGAGATTTCTTTTAAAACTGGGAATAAAACTACCATGTGCTGTGCTGTGCTTAGCTGCTCAGCTGTGTCCGACTCTTTGCAACCCCATGGACTGTAGCCCACCAGGCTACTCTGCCCATGGGGATTCCCCAGGCAAGAATACCGAGGTGGGTTGTCATGCCCTCCTCCAGGGATCTTCCCAACCCAGGGACTGAAGTCAGTCTCCCGCAGTGCAGGCAGATCCGTCATTGTCTGAGCCACCAGGGAAGCCCATAAATACTGGAGTGACTGGCCTATCCCTTCTCCAGGGGGTCTTCCCGACCCAGGATTTGAACTGGGTTCTCCCACACTGCACATGGATTCTTTACCAGCTGAGCTGCCAGGGAAGCCCATAAAACTACCATATGACTCAGAAATCACACTATTGGGCATATGCCCTGAGAAAACTATAATTCAGAAAGACACATGCACCCAGCTGTTCCTTGCACCAGTATCTACAATATCCACGACATGGAAGAAATGTAGATGTCTGTCAATGAATGGATAAAGATGTTGTAGTACATGTATACAACGGAATACTAATCAGTTATAAGAGGAAACAAATTTGAGTCATTTCTAGTGAATTGGATGAAGCTAGAGCCTGGTATACAGAGTGAAATAAATCAGAAAGAGAAAAACAAATACACATATATGTGAAATTTAGAAAAACAGTACTGATGAACCTATTAGCAGGGCAAGATTAGAGTCTCAGACATGGACAAGAAAATTATGGACACAGCAGGCAAGGAGAGGACGGATTGAATTGAGAGAGTGGCACTGAAATATACAGATTACCATGTGTAAAACAGATAGCTAGCGGCAAGCTTCTGTATAGCACAGGAAGCTCAGTTTGGTGCTCTGTAATGAGCTAGAGCAGACAAAGCAATGGCATCCCACTCCAGTACTATTGCCTGGAGAATCCCATGGACAGGGGAGCCTGATAGGCTGCAGTCCATGGGGTCGCTAAGAGTCGGGCACGAGTGAGGGACTTGGCTTTCACTTTTCACTTTCATGCATTGGAGAAGGAAATGGCAACCCACTCCAGTGTTCTTGCCTGGAGAATCCCAGGGACGGGGGAGCCTGGTGGGCTGCCATCTATGGGGTCGCACAGAGTCGGCCACGACTGAAGTGGCTTAGCAGCAGCAGCAGCAATAACCTAGAGGGCTGGGGTTGGGGGGTGGAAGAGAAGTTCAAGAGGGAGGGGATATATGTATATATTTATAGGTGATTCACCCTTGTCCTACAGCAAAAGTTAGCACAACATTTAAAGCAATTATAATCCAATTTTAAAAGGTGAGGGGTGTTCGAACCTCTCTGCATTTATACTTGTCTACTGGGACCGGCATGAAAGATGCTCATATTTACCGTGCTGACAAAGTTCAACTTCACCTGAGCTGTTAAGAAAAGCCACAGTAAAGAAGTCTCTGCAGACTTTCATGTCCCCAAAATGATTTAATGCAAAGTACCACCCTTCCCTGTCTGACTTCGGTAAGACTCATCCAAAGTATCCAGTGACTCCTGAGTTTACGGACTACAAGGTCAAGTACAGACCTTCCTCCTTGTCAGTAAAGGGCAGACACAGACCATCCAACTCCTTGTTTTCTGTCTCATGATGGAATGGAGATTAAAAGTCAGTTCTCCTGAAACTAGCTAGTCACAAAGATAATCATTTCCTCTTCTGTCGACGAGATTTCCCCCTAAATGTTTTCCCACCTGCAAAGGTCCACACTCTCACTTCTCTACTACTCTCTGTGGAATGAAGTACAGTGCAAAACCACCTTGCTGGCAGTCTGATCTTCAGGTCTGTGGTGCTCTCCCAATTGCAATCGGTAGAAATACAGCCAGTGTTTCTAATAGTTTGCTTTTACTCTTTCCTAGTGTGTTACTAGTAACAATTGGTAGAAAAACATGCAAGTGACAGGAGCTGCTCCTCACGTTGACAGGCGACAACACAAACTACCAGGCATCAGGGAGAGGCCCCCGCCTTCCGATCCCAAGAGGCGACCATCACCAGCTGTCATCTGTGTGGAAGGAAACGTCCTGCGACTCTGGCAAGGATGGTCCCTCCGAGCCTCCAAGCTGCTGAGAGAGGACCTCCGGGCACGCAGTCGAGAGGACCCGGCACTAACTCCTCTTCTCCGAATCCCCTGGCCCTACTGCCATCGTCCCCGTGGAGGAACCTACTTGTCTTCAGGCCATTCCAGGCTCCCTCTCAATCCACTACAACCCAGGGAATACACAGGAAGGTCCTTCTACAAGGAAGGAAGGGGTAAATGTCCCATCTTTGTGACGTCAACACCAGGCCCGCCAACTCCTCACCCCTGAAGGGCGGCTAGGCTCTAGGACGCTGGAGGACTCCTCTCTGTGGTCTTTAACCCTTCTAGTCCACACACACTGAGGATGGGAGGCCGACCGCCTCCCACTCCCGTTATGCCGGGTAATATAATTCCCTTAAAGTCTCCTTGGAGAAAAGTTATGACCAACGTAGACCGCATTTGAAAAGCAGAGACATTACTTTGCCAACAAAGGTCTGTCTAGTCAAGGCTATGGTTTTTCCAGTGGTCATGTATGGATGTGAGAGTTGGACTATAAAGAAAGCCGAGTGCCAAAGAATTGATGCTTTTGAACTGTGGTGTTGGAGAAGACTCTTGAGAGTCCCTTGGTCTGCAAGGATATACAACCAGTCCATCCTAAAGAAAATCAGTCCTGAATATTCATTAGAAGGACTGATACTGAAGCTGAAATCCCAATACTTTGAACACCTGATGTGAAGAACTGACTCACTGGAAAAGACCCTGATGCTGGGAAAGATTGAAGGTAGGAGGAGAAGGGGCCAACAGAGGATGAGATGGTTGGATGGTATCACTGACTCAGTGGACATGAGTTTGAGTAAGCTCTGGGAGGTGGTGATGGACAGGGAGGCCTGGCATGCTGCAGTCCATGGGGTCACAAAGAGTTGGACAGCACTGAGCAACTGAACTGAACTGAACTGAACTGAAAGGCTATTGGTCAAGTATCCAAGTACCTTACTAGCCCGCCATCTCGTGGCTAACATCTGAAAAATGGGGCACCAGATCCAAGCTAAGATGACTTTTACTTTATTCACCACAGTGGGGAAGCAGTACCCTGAGAGACATCACCTCCCAAACAGAATCTCTGGCCAATGGGCTGTCTCTCTAGCTTTACTCATCTCAAGCAAAATCTGTTCCCTGGCCTCAGAAGCCATGTAAGATAATGAAGGACACTTGAGGAAGTGGTGATTTAAAGAGAGATTTGGCTGATATATATATATTTTTTCATTTGGGCCCAGTGACTGCAGGGAATGAAATGGGGTGGGGTGGTGAAGGAAATGAGATGAGGAATTTATTGCCCCAGCCACCTCCCTGCCCCCAGGTAGCCGACTTCTATAGATCTAACTGGTATTAATGCCTTTGTGTATAGGCTCACTATTAACAGCACGTGTGTAGTATGAGAAACTTGGTGGGCAGAGCAGATAGCATGGCCAAATATTCATTTCTCAGGGTGGATGGAGGGAGAAGAGAGGAAAGAATGTTGATCCATGGTTTACTTGTGAGTCAGTTTCTAAAATCTCAGTATTTCTTCACAAGGTGTGTGTGAATTCTTTTCTTTATCTGAAAATTGGCTTTCTAGGTGATGAAATATCATTGTGAGAGACTCCTTGTGACATGTGAAAAGTGGTTGGGAATGTATTGGGTTAAGGTCATTTTCCAAATGTTTCACACTAAGTGTTTGTTTAAGGGGACAGCAGTGGCCCTAAAGAACTGAACTAAGTGGTTGAAATACAGGATCAGTTACTGAAATGTGAAGAGACTCTTTCTGGAATGTGTGTTCATCCTAGCCTGTGGTCACAGGCCACTCATAGGATTTGAACCGTGTCTTCCTAATGTGTTTCGTTTCCTGCCCTTGAATGTGCCGGAGGCTGCAGTTCCAGCTACTAAAGTTCCGAAGTAAGTTCTCTGAGAAAAGTAGTTTCTAGAAATGAGCAGTGCCTGGGAAGCTGCTCTAAAGTTTTAATATAGCCTGTGATGTAATTTTTGTTAGCTTCACCCAAGATATGATTATTCAAAGAATATAGAGATGCACCTACTTCAGTATCTACCATTGGAGTTTTCAAATGAACACACAGTAAGATCGGCCTGGTTTTCTTTCTTGTTTCTTTCTTTATTGTTGGCTGCACTGAGTCTTCGTTGCTGCGCGAGGGCTTTCTCTAGCTGTGGAGAAGCAGCACTACTCTAGCGGTGGTGCACGGGCTTCTCATTGCGGAGACTTTCTCGTCGCGGAGCATGAGCTCTAGGCTCGTGGCTCCAGTGGTTGGAGAAGGCAGGTTCAGGAGCTGTGACACACAGTCTTAGTTGCTCTGTGGCGCGTGGAAACTGCCTGGACCAGGGACTGAACGCTGGCTTATTTCATTGCCAGGTGGATTCTTTTTTAAAAATTATTAATTTATTTTAATTGGAGAATAATTCTTTACAATTTTTCATGGTTTTTGCCATATATCAACATGAATCGGCCACAGTTATGTATGTGTCCCCTCCATTTCCAAACTGGGGGTCCCACCTCCCTCCCCACCCTATCCCTCTGGGTTGTCCCAGAGCACCGGCTTTGGGTGCCCTGCTTCATGCCTTGGACTTGTTCTGGTCATCTATTTTACAGGTGGTAATGTATCTGTTTCAATGCTATTCACTCGAATCATCCCACCCTCCCCTTTCCCCACTGAGTTGAAAAGTCTGTTGTATAGGTCTCTGTCTTCTTTGCTACCCTGCATGTAGAATCGTTGCTACCGCCTTTCTAAATTCCATATATATGCATTAATATAAGTATTTGTCTTTCTCTTTCTTCCTTACTTCTCTCTGTATAACAGGCTCCAGGTTCATCCACCTCATTAGAACTGATTCAGGTGTGTTCCTTTTTAATAGCAGGGTAATATTCCGTTGTGTATATTTACCACAACTTCCTTATCCATTCATCTGCTGATAGACAGCTAGGGTGCTTCAATGTCCTAACTACTGTAAATAGCGCTGCAGTAAACATTGGGGTACATATGTCTCTTTCAAATCTGGTTTCCTTGGGGTGTATGCCCAGCAGTGGGTCGTATGGCAGTTCTATTCCCAGTTTTTTAAGGAATCTGCACACTGTTCTCCATAGTGGCTATACCAGTTTGCATTCCCATCAACCGTGAAATAATGTTCCCTTTTCTCCCCACCCTCTCCAGCATTTATTGTTTGTAGACATTTTGATGATGGCCATTCTGACCTGTGTGAGATGATACCTCATTGTGGTTTTGATTTGCATTTTTCTAATAATCTGTGATACTGAACATCTTTTCATGTGTTAATTAGCCATCTGTATGTCTTTGGAGCAATGTCTGTTTCGGTCACTTGCCCACTTTTTATTGGGTTGATCATTTTTTCATATCGAGCTGCATGAGCTGCTTGTATATTTTGGAGATTCATTTGTTGTCAGTTGTTTCATTTGCGATTATTTTCTCCTGTTCTGAGGGATGTCTTTTCACCTTGCTTATAGTATCCTTCACTGTTCAAAAGCTTTTAAGTTTAATTAGGTCCCATTTGTTTATTTTTGTTTTTATTTCCATTACTCTTCGAGGTGGATCCTAGAGGATTTTGCTGTGATTTATGTCACAGAGTGTTCTGCCTATGTTTCCCTCTTAAGAGTTTTATAGCTTCTGGTCTTGCATTTAGGTCTTTAATCCATTTTGAGTTTATTTTTGTGTATGGTGTTGGAAAGTCTTCCAGTTTCATTCTTTTACACATAGTTGACCAATTTTTCCAGGACCACAAGTTGTACAGACTGTGTTTTAGCTATTGGATATTTGTGCATCCTTCGTCAAAGATAAGGTGTTCATGGGTGCAGGGATTTATCACTGAACTTTCTGTTTTGTTCCATTGATCTAGATTTCTGTCTCTGTGCCAGTACCATACCATCTTGATGACTGTGGATTTGTAATATAGTCTGAGTCAGGAATGTTGGTTCCTGAAGTTACACACTTCTCTCTCAAGATTGCTTTGGGAATTCGGGGTCTTTGATGTTTCCATACAAACTGAAATTATTTCTTCTAGTTCTGTGAAAAATACCACTGGTAGTTCAGGATACTGATGAATCAATAGATTGCTTTGGGTAGTAGAATCATTTCAATATATTAATTCTTTAATCCAAGAACATGGTATATTTCTCCATCTATTTGTGTTATCTTTGATTTCTTTCACCAGTTTTTTTTTATTTTTTTCTGTATACAGTTCTTTTGTTTCTTTAGGTAAATTTAGTCCTAAGTATTTTATTATTTTTGTTGCAATAGTGAATGGGATTGTTTCCTTAATTTTGCTTTGATTTTTCATTGTTAGTGTATAGGAATGCAAGGGATTTCTGTGCATTAATTTTATATGGCAGGTGGATTCTTAACCACTGGACCACCAGGAAAGTCCTGGCCTGCTTGTCTCTGGGTATGAAGCTTTCTGCGCTCTGACACGTGGCAAATTCCAGTGATCACCACCATGACCAGGAAGAGGCCACGTCCATCACCTTGAAAATACCCAGGTGCTGCCACTTTCTGGTTTCTCCTTCCACACTTGAATTCCTGACAAAACGATCTGTCTGCCTTCACTACATTTTGTCCTTTGCAATTTTAAAAGTCCTTATGTATTCTGAATATAAGACTTTTTTCACACCTGTGATTCACAAACATCTTTCCCCTAATAACTAATAGCTTCCCTTTTCATTACAGGAGACATGAGTGATGAAATCTACTTTTCCTCCCCACCCGCAGAGCTCAATATTGTGTACCCAGCAAGCGCCCATGAGATTCTTCAGAAGTGAAAATAAATTCTGCTGTCTGTCCAGCTGTCTCTCAGGTAGTCCCCAGAGCTATATTTCCCATCTCTGATTCCCTACCTGAATGGGAAAGAAAATAGAACTGTCTAAGGACAGGTGCTGTATCTTTTGCTGAGTTTTTCCTTACACTAGTATTTCCATTATCAACCAAGAAATGACCAGCAGTCTGTTCTCAATATAAATCTGGTCAAATATAGACCAAATGAAAAGTACCTGATTTGTTCCAGGTGCTTTACTTTATAATTGTGTTGTGTCATGATACTGATACAGTATATGAATTGTTTTCTATGTGGCACCCTCCCTTTTCATTTAGCATCTTATTGTAATCACTATGTTATTATACATTTTAAAAAGTTTTGCAGGCTGTTTTACATTCATTTGGGCTTCCCTGGAGGCTCAAATGGTAAAGGATCTGCCAGCAATGTGGGAGACCTCGGTGCAATCCCTGTGAGACCCAGGGTCAATCCCTGGATCAGGAATATGCCCTGGAGAAGGGAATGGCAACCAATTCCAATATTCTTGCTTGGAGGATCCCCATGGACAGAGGAGCCTGGTGGGCTACAGTCCAGGGGGTCTCAAAGAGTCAGACAGGGCTGAGCGACTAACACTTTCACTTTACCCTCATTCCCATTATTTCATTTCATTCTTCTATTGGGGATAGGAAAGCTTCCTGCAAACCAGTGTGCAAACTACAATCTGACAGACTTGAGACCTGGACAGAGGGACACTCCTGGAGGAACCCGGAGAACCTTGACAGCTGATTCTTCCTCTGTGTGCCACAGTTCTCAAAGGCAAAAAATGAGGGCAGTAATACCACCTGCTTCTTGGATGGTGTCCAGCATCAATTACCCAGCAGGATCTTAGCTTAGCACTTGTCCCTGTCATGTTGTTATTGTAGGTGGCTTGGATGGTAAGAGCCTGCAATGCAGGAGGCCCAGGTTCAGTCCCTGGGTTGGGAAGAACCGCTGCAGAAGGAATGGCAACCCACGCCAATATTCTTGAAAGGAGAATCCCATGGGCAGAGGAGCCTGGCAGCCTACACAGTCCAAAGGGTCTTAAGGAATCTGACAGGACAGAACAACTTTCATTTCCACTTAACATGAATATTTTCAAGTCAAAACTCACTGTTATAATAAAGTTCTTTTTAAATAAAGCATTTCCTCTAGGATCAGAAGCAAGACAAGGGAGCTCACTCCCTCCCCTATTATTCAATAGAGCAGCTAGTATTATTTTATTGTAATTTTAAGTGCCAATGGGTTTGTTCAAAGTTTCCACAAAGGGCTGTCTGAAGGGCTCAGATGCAGTTTGAAGCAGCCAAGGAGCGCAGGCAAAGAAAAATATACACTACTTCTTGAGGCAAAAGGCCTCGTCACGTTTTTTCAACGGCGAAGGGCGGGGGAGAAGCGGGATGGCGCTACTTGGCGCAACACTGCCACCTGCAGACCACAGAAACCAAACCGCCAGCAGCCCGGAAGAAAATCCATCGTTTTTGTTCGGTTTTCGCGCAGAGAACTGCACACCGTGGATGCGGAAGTTAAGGAGGATGCCCATGAGGACCAAAGAAAGGAAGGGACCCTCGCGAAGGGGCCCGGCCAAATCACCCGTGGACCGCGGGCTCCTCTCCAGCGGCCCGCGGAACCAAGGCAACACGGGCCGGAAGTCAGGGAACCCGGGAAACCCGGAGCTTGGTGGGCGGGGCTGCGCTCCGATTGGCTGGTTCTGGGCCTGCGCGCAGGAACCCAGTGAGCCCCGCGCCAGTCTCCTGGCCCGGGTCGGTTGCGAGTTTTCTCCTGGGCCCTGTTTCAAAGTCTTCATTCACTGAGGAACCTGACCGGGTATGTCCGGGTCCTGTCGCCCTCTGCCGAAGCCCCCAAAGTGCGGGACCCGTACAAGTCCCCTGTATTTCTCCTCCCGCCCTCCCCAGGCCAGTGAACGCGTTCCTCCCGTGGTACACTCACTGTTCTCGCAGGCCTCACTCCTCTGATGCGTCCTCAGTGCCCACGAGGCTCACCCGGTCATCCCGGAGACTCTGCGTCCTCTTCGATGTTCCCCGCCTCCCCACTCGAGCATCCCCCTGCCCACGGTCCCGCCCCGGGCATCAGGAAAGACCGCGCCCCTCATGGGGCCCTTTTTCTAGCCTTCCTCCCTCTCATCACCCTCAACATGATGTCCTGTCCTCAGGCTCCCTCGCTCTAGCGCCAGTGCACTGATGCCAGAACCTCCTGGAAACCCCCACCTCACCTACCACACGTCCTTCGATGCTACCTGCCAGGCCCCTCCTGGGTCGGCTGAGCCAGGGCTGGAAGCTGTCCCCCCCAAACACGCCTCTTGTGCTCCTTGCACCCTCCTGCCTACCGCCCTGCCTGTGTCTGAGCACCAGTGCGTTGAGGAGCAAACTTTACAGAAGTGTTTTATCTTAAATCCGTGGCCAGAGTAGAACTGCTGTTCATTTTCACTCTCACCTACCTACACTACACACTAGCAAGAGAAAGAGAGGGGAGCAGAGTGACAGAGCGCCTATGGACTTGCCCAAGGACACTGATCAGCAGGTTCAAACCGTCCAACCTGCTGATGGCAGCCTGTGTGGAAGCTACACTTCCCACCCGTGAAATAAAGTAGCCTGGCTCTCTGAGCTGTATTCAACCAACAACTATCCCCAGTGCCCACCTAGTCATCGATGCCCTCAGCACAGTGCTCAGCACAGTGCTCAGAAATCACACAGTGCTCAGCACAGCCATAGCCTAGGACAGACCTCAGTCTCAGGAGGTAAAGGAGTGTCCAAGATACAGAATAAAGGGGAAGCCAAGGGGGAAGAGACGGACACTAGACACTCGTGCCAGAGAGGGGAGAGACGACAGGATTCCCCTCACCCGCTCGACGAACCAAAATTTGAGCTGAGGATTTTCAGGGTTCACTCACTGACAATTCACTTGAGAAACGGCTGCTATAATGATTGTGCACTCGGAAGGGGAAAGGAGGGCGTTTCTCTCGTACAATAAGCTTCTGGACGATGTGGGGATAAAAAACACAAACGGCCCTGGAGCAACAGAAAACTGAGTGGAGAGGTTTGCTCCAGCCACTCGTTTCCTACATGTGGTTTGCAACGAATTGACAGCGTAACAGCAGCTGCACTGCTCTGTGTACCTCACTTTATCATCACTCATAAGATGGTAAACGTGTTCTGAGCCCCTGTGGTAAAAAGGTCCTCAAGGGGCTCATGGTGGGGTGGGCAGGAAGCCAGTCTGAAGACCATGGTGAAACAAGTGTGACGAGAACCTTGGCCTCAGGAGCCAGCGGAGGCTGGGATCAGGCTGTGAGGAATGGCTTTGCCTGGGGTGGGATAACCTATAATATTATTTTCCCCATTTGCAGGCAAGGGAACCGAGGATCAGAGATGGTGAGCATCTTAGTCAAGGTCACACTGCTTGGTAGTGGTCCTAACCATCTCTCATGTACATCTGTTAAAATGTGAAGGTCTCTGCACTATTCGTTACACCACTCTCTGTCTCTCTCAGTGTTGTCACCTGTTTTCACTCACAATCACCACCTTATACATTCCCTTGGCTCTAAGTCCTTTTTTATTAGATAAATAATCTGCTGAACAAAGTATAGATTTCCTGTTAGCACATCCAGTCTGTTTACTTTATAAAAAATATTTCCTTGCAGGGCACATTGTACTCACCCAAACTGATGGTTTACACTGAGCTTGTACTGCACCCATATGCTGGGTAAAGAAAATGGATCACTGGGATCTGTAGCTTTACTTACCTATTTCACACAATCTCAAGCATAATTTTAAATGTAGCCAATATTCAAGTAAAAACAGTAGAACCATTGCTTTCCTCTAATGAGCAGTCACGAAAGATTTCATTGAATATTAATAGGTTCTAGGCAGGAGACTAAACCCCTTTCATAGGGAGTTGTGGAAATTCTTTTCCTTAAGTTAAGGAAACCCTTTCTCTTTATACATTTTCTCTGTTTCTGGTACCCTGAGAGACTTAAGCAAGCCAAGCCACTTCACTGTACTGTTGTGGACAAAAGAAACATGTGCAGCAAGCCTAACACACAGGCACAGACATATGTGATCCACCCAACAGAGGTATGTCAAATATAAGGCAATGGTATCAGAAAAACAAGGGCTTCCCTGGTGGCTCAGTGGTAAGAGAATCCACCTGCTAATGCAGGAGACCGGGGTTTGATCCCTGAGTCATGAAGATGCCCTGAAAAAGCAAATGGCAACCCACTGCAGTATTCTGGCCTGGGAAATGCTTTATCAGTACCATTTTTCTAAATTTCACATATATGTGTTGATGTATGATATTTTTTTACTCTTTCTGATTTATTTTACTCTGTATAACAGGCTCTAGCTTCATCCAATTCACTAGAAATGACTCAAATTTGTTCCCTTTTATAACTGATTAATATTCCATTGTATACATGTACCACAGCATCTTTATCCATTCATTGACAGACATCTACATTTCTTCCATGCCGTGGATATTGTAGATAGTGGTGCAAGGAACAGTTGGGTGCATGTGTCTTTCTGAATTATAGTTTTCTCAGGGCATATGCCCAGTAGTGTGATTTCTGGGTCATATGGTAGTTTTATGGGCTTCCCTGGCAGCTCAGCTGGTAAAGAATCCATGTGCAGTGTGGGAGAACCCAGTTCAAATCCTGGGTCGGGAAGACCCCCTGGAGAAGGGATAGGCCAGTCACTCCAGTATTTATGGGCTTCCCTGGTGGCTCAGACAATGACGGATCTGCCTGCACTGCCGGAGACCGGCTTCAGTCCCTGGGTTGGGAAGATCCCTGGAGGAGGGCATGACAACCCACCTCGGTATTCTTGCCTGGGGAATCCCCATGGGCAGAGGCTACTCTGGGGTTGCAAAGAGTCGGACACAACTGCGCAACTAAGCACAGCAGAGCACATGGTAGTTTTATTCCCAGTTTTTCAAGAAATCTCCATATTGTTCTCCATAGTGGCTGTATTAATTTTCATTCTCACAAATAGTATAAGAGGGTTCCATTTTCTCCACGTCCACTCAAACATTTATTGTGTATAGATTTCTGATGCTGACCATTCTGACTGCTGTGACAAGATACCTAATTGTGGTTCTGATTTGCATTTCACTCATGATGAGCGAGATTGAGCATCTCATGTTTTTGTTGACAGGTTCTGTTTTTACTCTGGAAGTAACCAACACTAGAACATCACTGCATAGTTCTTAAAAAGTTTGTTTTATTTTCTGGTAATCTAAATGAAGGCAGCAAAAAGGAGTCATTATCACAGAATAGAATCATCATCCTCTTCAATGAGGAAACTGAGTCCCAGAGAGTGTAAGTAACTTGCCCAAGGTCACAGAAGAAATAAGTGGTGGGACCTTGATTCAAATCTAGGTATCTGTGGCTTCATCACCTCGCAGCTCAGCACCACACAGTGATGGTTTCCAGATCCACACATCAGGCTCAGCACTCTCTTCCTGACTACAGACTCCCCTAGTCACTGACAGGGCTGCAGGGAGACTGCACTCGACAAGTTCTAGGCAACTTCCGGGACACCGGAGATGCTTTCACTGGGAAGAGAAGTGTAAGACACACTGGGTCCCACAGGCCTCTACCCACCCCCTGGAGGGAGTGAGGAGCTACAGGAGGTTCCAAAGGGGGCTGTTTCTCTGAGAGACAGGCTGATGGACTGCCGTTCTGCATGCATGTGACAAGAAACCCTTGTTCCTTTGAGTTTATTTTTCTTTACTGTTGAGAATACAGACCACATGGTGAAAATACACAAAGCAAATATGTAAAACCAAGTGGATATATGGGTAAGCAGATACATTCCCAAAATTTTACCGACGGAATACCTGATAGTAAGACAGCCCTTCTTTGAAACAGGAAATTCGTCTTTTTCTTAATTATTAGTCTCATTCCTCCCATCACAGATGAGGCATCATGGGCACAGAGAAGTTAGGTCAGCTCCCCCAAGTCGCTCTGATAGTCCGTGTTTGAGTCCCCCAGGCAAGGAATATTCCACATGTCCAATCTGCACCCATCCCCCCAGCTCCCCGCACAGCCGCACCTCCTTTACTGTTCCCTGACTCAGTGCAAGGCAGCCTTCTCCCCAGCTGCTTAGGCCAGAGATGCTTAAAGCCATCCTTGCCTGCTGCCTCTCTCTCACCACACTCTCAATCATCAAGCCTCACCTCTCTGCCTCCTAAGTCTAAGATTCTTTTCCTTCTCTCCATCAGCACAGTGAGTTCCCTAGGCCAGGTCACCCTCATCTCTCCCCTTAACAAGCACCAGCAATCCTGATGCTTTCCAACACATGGTCTGTCCTGCTGCCTGAGGAAGGGAAGCTTGCTTCAGTGCAATCTCGGCATGACGCCCCTGCTCAAAACTCTGCACGGGCTGCCTGCTGCTCTTAGGATACTGTCCAGCCTCCTGGACGAGGCGCAGCAGGACTTGTCTGCCCCCAAATGCCCGATTTTCACCAGACACCCTCTTTCTGCTCCATGCCCCACTTGATATTCCAGCCACCCAGACCTCTCTCTGTTCATCAGATGGCCGGTGTGCTCACACTTCTACTCCCTAGCCGCGCCCTCCGCCCCATCTCGCCCCCTCCACTCCCACCAATTTCACAATCTCACTCCTGCCTCTGCCTCCATCATAACATGCCCTTCCTCCCTCCTCGTCTGCCTGATTCCTTCTTAGGTTCAGCTGTCAGGCTCGGTAGAGCAATTTCCATTTTTCCTGGGGAGTACCTGAGATCTGATATTTTTACCAAATGGAAGGTGGTGGAGATTTCACTATGAATCCCTGCTGCACGATGAGCTGATGAGAAATGCAATCTGATGGCAGAGTTTGTCTGGGAAAGGCTTCCCTGCTAAGAATAGGATACAGACAGAAAAGCTCTCCTCTTGCTTTATATGGGCCCGTTGTTGTGTTTGAATATGGCCTTTTGAATTTGGTCACAGTGTTGGAAGCATAAAGGGATCCAGGGTGACCACCTGCTTCACAATGAGGAGGGATAAGCTGAAGCATGGAAATTTCAAAATGTCACTTTATGCTGTCTGTGACCCAGTACATGGAACAGGACTTGAACCGCCCTACCCATACACTATGTTTTGCTGAGATTTTCACTCTCTCTCACTCTATAGTGTTGAATTCCTGTTAGGACAAGATGAAGTACATTAACACGTCCTCCCTATGCAGGGGTTTGATTTACTAGTCCCTGTGGCCATCAGGCAGGCAAGGATGAGCTGCCAGCTCTATGGGGACCCTCCTAGGGAATGTCACCACACCTTCTTGCAACTCCTCAGGTGTCTCCACCTGGTGCCATCAACCCATGGAGGGAACTGCCAGTTCCTGTGATGGCCAGTGGAGGGAGCGACCCCACTGCTGCCTCTTCCTGCTACAGATTCAACTGTGATGACTGACTTCCTTCACTACAACTCCTCTGAGCAGAGCACCCCTAAATATGAAATGAAGTGTGTGCCTGTGCTATGTAAAGCCAATTAAATAGTTGGACAGGACACCAGTTCTACCACCCCCACCGCAACCCCCACCCCAGCCAGAGGATGGAGTAGATTCCCAGGGGCTCTGGCATGCCTCCCTCCCCACTGACGTGTCCGTAACAGGGGGAGGTGGTATAAATGACTCACCTGGAGCCTACTTATGGAACTTGTGGGGGCCAGGTATATGGGGTTTTATTCCCTGCAGACCCAGAGGGGTAAGGATGAACCCCAGCCTTCTCACAGACAAGGAAGCAAGCTGAGAGAGCTTAGGTGGCTGGTGCAGTAAAACCTGGATCTGGGAGTCATGCCCTAGTTTCTACTGAGTGCAAAGCCAGTCTTCTCTGCAGTCAGAACAACACACGTGGCTTGTGTTTCAGTTACCGAGATGCAGATCTTCTTCCATGAGAGGAGAGCCACCATTGTCCCTGTCTCCTGTCCACTTGTGAAACGCAGGTACCCAGTAGGGCACAGCCACCCTGAAAGGTTCTAAGCCCTTTTTTGTGTGTGCCTTAGGAGGAGCTGCCTTGCAGCCAAGAAAATGGAGTCCCCTGGTAGGAAAGGGTTGCTCCAGAGGCAACACCAAGCAGGACTTTAACTTCCCTGGCGGGGAGGCACTCTGCCGTATCAGAGAGGTTTGCAACCAGCCCCCACCCCAGTTATGTCTCCACCAGTCTCACTCTGTTCATCAGATATAAGGAATTGGGAGGCACGCCAAAGCACAGGAAGTGTTTTTAGTAACTGTAAGACAGCGCTGGAGATGACCCAGCTGCCATGGTGTTCTGGAAACAACTGGGAATGAAAGTCTGTCTGTCTCCACCTGTGTCCAGGTCTGTGCTCTTCTGCTCATGTGTGTGTAAACTGTGGATGGTCAAAGCGCCACCTCAAGAAACCCTCCCGCCCCCCCGGAGAATGTGTCCTGGCCAGGGACCCATACCACATCCCACCCCTGGACATATGGCAGGGGTCAGATGCTCTCTTCTGTGTTCCCAGAGTTCTACAGTTTAAATCCTGCCATCGTTTTTCTCATACAGCACGTGGCAGTCATCTGCCTGCAGGTGACTGTCCCCCATCATCCCAAATCAATCCGGCCACAGTAGGAGGAAACAGTGTCTGGTCCCTGCTTAGAACTACTTCCTCAGTGAATGAACGACCGGGACTCAAGGTAAATACTCAGTCAATTAAGCGTAGCTCTTCGTGGACCAGTTACTTTTGTGTTAATGATGACACAGGAGAATGGAGTAAGCAGGACATCTGGGAAATCAGATTCTTTTCCCTTCAGGGGCGGAGAAGGCAATGGCACCCCACTCCAGTACTCTTGCCTGGAAAATCCCATGGATGGAGGAGCCTGGAAGGCTGCAGTCCATGGGGTCGCTGAGGGTCAGACATGACTGAGCGCCTTCACTTTCACTTTTCACTTTGATGCATCGGAGAATGAAATGGCAACCCACTCCAGTGTTGTCGCCTGGAGAATCCCAGGGACGGGGGAGCCTGGTGGGCTGCCGTCTATGGGGTCGCACAGAGTCGGACACAACTGAAGTGACTTAGCCCTAGCCTCCCTTTGGGGGCGGGAATTGGACTGCATGCTTCATATGACCCCTAATTCTGGAAACCCCTGATCAAAGCGGCTGCAAGGTTCATTACGCACACGTGGGTCACTCTGTTGCCCCATTAGCCACAGTTGTAGCCTCACAGTGGAACTGGGGTCAAGATCCTGAGAGCACCAGTCAGGTCACTGAACGTTTCCCGAGGACCAAGTGGCAATGTAGGCCCTGCACCTATGTGTCCAGACGATGGACTGTTGAATGAACTGAGGCTGCTAGTGGACTCTGTGACACTGTGCCCGGAGCACAGGCGTCTATGGGGTCGGGGTCACCAGCACAGGTAGGAAGGGCATGTCGAGTCCGGGGGAGGCCGTCAGCCTCACTCGGAGCTGCCCCTCGTGCATCCTCCTCGCTCCTTGTTTGCCCCACCTCGGCTGTCTCTGCTCTTTCCCCCCGTCCTGCCTCTGCCTCCCTCACAGGCCTGGCGCAGGCATGTCCATCAGCACCTATGACCCCTGCTTGTCCCTGTTGGTTCGCTGACAGAGCGGACGCTTACCCAGGGCCGCGGTATCTAGTCCCCGCTTTCTCTTCAACTCTCACTCCCTGCTCCCAGCTTCCCTGGTCTCCTGGCAGTATCTGCCCCCAGCATGTATCCCCACGGTTCCCTCTTCTGCAATATCCTGACCCCAGATGTCTTCTGTGCGGACTCCTTTCCCCACTTCAAGTCTCTGTTAAAATATCAGCTCCTCAACGAAGCCCACCCTGGTTGCTGTGTTCAATACTGTGACTTGCAGCTTTCCGCCTTGCTGCCCAAAGTACCAGTCCCTTACAGGACTTACAGTTATCTGATCACAGCACCACCACCTTCTAACACACTGTAGAATATCCTGGGTTGTTATGAGGAGGGTATACTGGGTGCCTCGTACCCCTGCCCCTTCCCCACTGGGGAGAGGAAGTCCAGCACAGGGATTTCTGTGGGCTGGCCACTTGTATCCAGCACAGAGAGCCAAGAAAAGCCTGGATGAATATTTGCTGCCTGAACCAATGTGCCTGGCTCCCTGCTAGATTGTGAGACCGCTGAGGGTCCTGTTCTTCTTGTCCTTGGGGCAGGCCCTCCCTCCACGCAGGGAGAGGGCCTCAAGTTGTGGCTGCCTCAGTTTCAGCCACACCTCCAGCCCAGCAGCTCCGTGACCTGGGACTCAGGAGTCACCTGGCTTCACTTCAAACTGTAAACACCTGTCTTTAAACAAATGTAGGTATTTTCAATGTTTAGACTTGACTTTGGGCCTCAAGTTTTTTGGCACCCACATTGACTACGAATTGTTGCAGCTTGTGAAACACAAGTTCACAATTTTCGATGAATTTGGTTGTGCTAATGTGAAACCACATGAAACATACTGGAGTGTGAAGTCAAGTGGGCCTTAGGAAGCATTACTACAAACAAAGTTGGTGGAGTTGATGGAATCCTGACTATTTCAAATGCTAAAAGATGATGCTGTTAAAGTGCTGTACTCAATATGCCAGCAAATTTGGAAAACTCCACAGTGGCCACAGGACTGGAAGCGTCAGTTTTCATTCCAATCCCAAAGAAGGGTGATGCCAAGCAATGTTCAAACTACCGCACAACTGCACCCATTTCAGATGCTAGCCAGGTCATTCTCAAAATCCATCAAGCTAGGATTCAACCGTATGTGAATGGACAAGTACCAGATGTACAACGTGGATTTAGAAAAGGCAGAGGAACCAGATATCCAGCTGCCAACATCTGTCGGATCATAGACAAAGCAAGGGAATTCTGGGAAAACATCTGCTTCTGCTTCATTGACTATGCTTCATGACCCAGATAATCATGATGGTCTGATCACTCACCTAGAGCCAGACATCCTGGAACGTAAAGTCAAGTGGGCCTTAGGGAAGCATCACTACAAACAAAGCTAGTGGAGGTGATGCAATTCCAGTCGAGCTATTTCAAATCCTGAACGATGATGCTGTGAAAGTGCTGCACTCAAGATGCCAGCAAATTTGGAAAACTCAGCAGTGGCCACAGGACTGGAAAAGGTTAGTTTCATTCCAATCCCAAGGAAAGGTAATGCCAAAGAATGCTCAAAGTACCACACAATTGCACTCATCTCACACGCTAGTAAAGTAATGCTCAAAATTCTCCAAGCCAGGTTTCAGCAATATGTGAACCGCAAACTTCCAGATGTCCAAGCTGGTTTTATAAAGGGCAGAGGAACCAGAGATCAAATTGCCAACATCTGCTGGGTCATGGAAAAAGCAAGAGAGTTCCAGAAAAACATCTATTTCTGCTTTATTGACTATGCCAAAGCCTTTGACTGTGTGGATCACAATAAACTGTGGAAAATTCTGAAAGAGATGGGAATACCAGACCACCTGACCTGCCTCTTGAGAAACGTGCATACAGGTCAGCAAGCAACAGTTAGAACTGGACATGGAACAACTCACTGGTTCCTAATAGGAAAAAGAATATGTCAAGGCTTTCTTTGTCACCCTGCTTATTTAACTTATATGCAGAGTATATCATGAGAAACACTGGGCTGGAGGAAGCACAAGCTGGAATCAAGATTGCTGAGAGAAAGGTCAATAACCTCAGATATGCAGATGACACCACCCTTATGGCAGAAAGTGAAGAAGAACTAAAGAGCCTCTCGATGAAAGTGAAAGAGGAGAGTGAAAAATTTGGCTCAAAGCTCAACATTCAGAAAACTAAGATCATGGCATCTGGTCCCATCACTTCATGGCAAATAGATGGGGAAATAGTGGAAACAGTTTCAGACTTTATTTTCTGGGCTCAAAATCACTGCAGATGGTTATTGCAGCCATGAAAGTAAAAGATGCTTAGTTCTTGGAAAGAAAGTTTTGACCAACCTAGACAGCATATTAAAAAGCAGAGACATTACTTTGTCAAAAAAGGTCCGTCTAATCAAGGTTATGGTTTTTCCATCAGTCATGTTTGGATATGAGAGTTGGACTACAAAGAAAGGTGAATGCCAAAGAATTGATGCTTTTGAGCCGTGGTGTTGGAGAAGACTCTTGAGAGTCCCTGGGATTGCAGGGAGATCCAACCAGTCCATCCTAAAGGAAATCATTCCTGGATGTTCACTGGAAGGACTGATGTTGAAGCTGAAAACTCCAATATTTTGGCCACCTGATGTGAAGAGTTGACTTATTTGAAAAGACCCTGCTGTTGGGAAAGATTGAGGGCAGGAGGAGAAGGGGACGACAGAGGATGAGATGGTTGGATGACATCACCGACTCAATGGACATGAGTTTGAATAAACTCCGGGAGTTGGTGATGGACAGGGAGGCCTGGCGTGCTGAGGCTCATTGGGTCACAAAGAGTCAGACACGACTGAGTGAACTGAATGGAAGTGAAAGCCTTTCACTGTGTGGATCACAACAAACTGTGGAAAATTCTTCAAGAGATGAGACTAGCAGACCACCTTACCTGCTTCCTGAGAAATCTGTAGGGAGGTCAAGAAGCATCAGCTAGAACTGGACATGGAACAACAGGCTGATTCAGGCTTCAGAAAAGAGCACTTCACCACTCTATATTGTGACCTTGCTTATTTAACTTACATGCAGAGTACATCATGTGAAATGCTGGGCTGGATGAAACTCAATCTGGAATCAAGATTGCTTTTAGAAATATCAATAACCTCAGATACACAGATGACACCACCTTTATGGCGGAAATTGAAGAGGATCTAAAGAGCTTCGCAATGGAGATGAAAGAGGAGAGTAAAAAAGCTGTCTTAAAACTTAGCATTCAAAACGTAAGATCATGGTATCTGGTTCTGTCACTTCATGGCAAATAGATGGAGAAAAAAACGGAAACACTGAGAAACTTTATTTTCTCGGGCTCCAAAACCTCTGCAGACCATGACTGCAGCCATGAAATTGATAGACACTTGTTCCTTGAAAGAAAAGCTATGACAAACCTAGACAGCACGTTAAAAAGCAGAGACATTACATTGCTGACAGAGGTCCCTAGCGTCAAAGCCACGGTTTTTCCAGTAGTCCTTTATGGATGGAAGAGTTGGACCTAAAGAAGGCTGAGCGTTAAAGAACTGAACCTTTGAAACTGTGATGCTGGAGAAGACTCTTGAGAGTCCCTTGGACAGCAAGGAGATCAAATAAGTCAATCCTAATGAAAATCAACCCTCAATATTCATTGGAAGGACTGATGGTGAAGCTGAAGCTCCAATATTTGGCTGCTGCTGCTGCTAGGTCGCTTCAGTCGTGTCCGACTCTTAGCGACCCCATGGACTGCGGCCCACCAGGCTCCTCCGTCCATGGGATTTTCCAGGCAAGAGTGCTGGAGTGGGGTGCCATTGCCTTCTCCAGTATTTTGGCTACCTGATGTGAATAGCCGACTCATTGGAAAAGACCCTGATGCTGGGTAAGATTGAGGGCAGGAGGAAAAAGGACCAACAGAGGATGAGATGGTTGGATGGCATCATTGCCTCAATGGACATGGGCTTGAGCAAACTCCAGGATACAGTGAAGGACAGGGAAGCCTGGCATGCTGTAGTCCACAAGGTTGTAAACAGACACGATTGAGCTACTGAACAACAACGTGAAATGTTTCAGTCCCTGATAGCTCAGCTGTTAAAGAATCTGCCTGCAATGCAGGAGACCCTGGTTTGATTCCTGGGTCAGGAAGATCCGCTGGAGAAGGGATAGCCTACCCACTCCAGTATTCTTGGGCTTCCCTTGTGGCTCACCTGGTAAAGAATCCACCTGCAATGTGGGAGACATGGGTCTGATCCCTGGGTTGGGAAGATTCCCCTGGAGAAGGGAAAGGCTAGAGAAGGGAAAAGAAGGGACCTCACACTATGGGTCACAAAACCCAAATATCAATGATACACTCAACCAGATATGGACCAAGGAAATAGCAGCTGGCTGACCTCACTGCACTGGACACCCAACAGCAAACAATCCACCAAACTGAAACTCTAGAGACTCAATAAATGAGGCAAGACACATGAAATCAGCTGAGATGAAATTCGAATACAGGCCAACATGCATTTTAGCAACTTCATAAGCTGCCATGGAGAAACCCAACTGCACAGAGCACTGGTATGGTGAATGCACACAGCTCTTTCACAATGTTCCATGCATCCACCACACAAAGACCTCAGACCATGGTACCCCACATCCTACAAACCCCAAAGTTCATAGCCCAAGACATAGAAAACCCCTCAAGGTTTCAGCACCCTCAATCCCTGGCTCACAGACTTATCTCCAGATCAGAGATGGCACACTCAGGGTGCAGAGCCACCAATGGGTCAGATACCTCCGAGACTTTGACAGATACAATCTGTGATGTCACAAGTAAGGTTATGGACACCTAGGGTATTCACAGCCCCTGAAATCCCTACATGGATCAGTCCTAGTTGTGGACTTGAAGCTCTTCTAAGGAACTGGACAGAAGGAGTCCAGCCTCCTGCCAAGACCTCCCACTCTACAAATGGTACCCAGATGCCAGTAAAGGCACATTCCCTCCCCTGCCCCACTGAGGCCAGTGTGAACTGGTAAAACACCTTTGCAGGGGTCTGTGGCGGCACCCATCAGAATTTACATCCCATCGTGCCCTCACCCTCAGCAGCATTTGCCTTCATGTGTCAGTCCTATTCTGTGATGCCTCCTTGGGGTTTAGAACAGGGTCAGGCACATGCACATAGTAGGTACTCCATAGATGTGCGTTTAGCCAAGGAAGTCTTTGACCCAGCAGTCTCACTGCTATGAATGTGCCTTAAGGAAATATTCCCACATGCTCAGAGACGTGTGTACAGTGACAGCAAATTTCTAGGGACACTCCAGTGCCCGTTGATAGTGACCATTTACTTAAATTTTCATTAATTTCTTTCAACTGGTTTTGTAATTTTCAATGTACAAATCTTACACCTCCTTGGTTAAACTAGTTCCTAAGTTCTTTTTATATTGTAACTGGAACTTTCTTACTTATTAGGAGTATTCACCACTAGTATGGAAATACAGTTGAGTTTTGTATATTGAAGCTGGTGATGATTTCACGGGTGCATACACAGCATTTTACATGTCACACATACCACAATAAAGTGGTTTAAGAAAATAGAAATGAAAGCAAAGTACAGGTATGCCCAAATTAAAAAAAAAAAAAAACTCAGGGAATGTGTTGGTAGAACTGGCTTACAAGGAAAACTAAAGGAAGTTCTTCATGCTGCAATAAGTGAATTAAGATGTTAATCTGAATCCATGTGAAAAAGCAAAGAGCACAGGTAAAGGTAATTATATGAACGAAAATTCTTTATGGATACATATTTCAGTCCTTTCTTCCTGTAGTTAAAAAGCAACTGTCTAAACAATATCACATAATTTATTGTTGTGAAAGCAGTAGTTGCTCAGTCATGTCTGACTCTTGGCAACCCCATCACTGTAGCCTACCAGGCTCCTCTATCCATGGGATTCTCCAGGCAAGAATACCGGAGTGGTTAGCCATTCCCTTCTCCAGGGGATCTTCCTGACCAAGGGACTGAACCCGGGTCTCCTGCACTGCAGGCAGATTCTTTACTGTCTGAGCCACTAGAGGAGCCCTATATTTGTTGGGCCAACAACATATGGAATGTAATATATTTGCAGTAGCAGCACAAAGGAGGTGGTTGGGAGCAAAGCTGTATTAGGTAAGGAAACAACTCTGGATGGTGTCAAATCCATACAAACATATGCAAAGAATCAGAAATCATGACAAAGAAGGTGAATATAACAGAAGCTATAAATAGATACCTGATATCCTGCCATATATCAGCTTTTCATCACATAACGTTATATATAATAAGAGTGTATTAATGGGCTTTAGCCTTTATAGATTTATTATATATGTGACAATATGGGGCAAAGAGGGAAACCAGAATAGAGCGATATAGGAGTAATGTTTCTGTATCTCACTAGAATTTGTGTAAATTTGTGAAGCTGATTGTGATAAAGTGAGATGTTTTCGGTGACATACAGCTCAGGAAATAACTTAAAAGCAGTGGAAAATCAGTAAAGAGTTTAAAACGCTACATTAGAAAGCATCCATTGAATGGAAAAGAAAGCAGTAAAATGAGCACCATAGAACAAAATGGCATGAGACAGAAATGTACATTGGCAGATGTAAGTCTGTATCAACATTAAATGTAAATAGATAAAACTAGCCAACAAGAAGGCAGACATTGAGAGAACAGTTTAAAAAAAATCCAGGTGTATGTTGTCTACAAAGGACACAGTTTAGATTCTAAGACACACGAATTACCATGTATGTGTGTGTGTGTGTTCAGTCACTCAGTCGTGTTTAACTCTCTGGGGCCCCATGGACTGTACCTGCCAGGAACACTCTTCATGGAATTTTCCAGGCAAGAATACTGGAGCGGGTTGCTATTTCCTACTCCAGGGGATCTTCCAGAACAAGGGGTTGAACCTGAGCCCCCTGCATTGGCAGATGGATTCTTTACCACTAGCGCCACCTGGGAAGCCTTATATGACCCAGCAATTCTACTCCTAGGCAGTTTTCCCAAGAGAAATGAAAACATGCTCACACAGTGGCCTGCACTCAAATATTCCGCACATGTATTCCTAATAGCCACACGCAGAAACAACCCAGTTATTCAACAACTGGTATACAGATGAAAGAAAAACAAAAGTGTATACCTGTACACAGGAAAACTACACGATAATAAAAAAAGAAAAGTAACTACAAATGCATGTAAGAGCAAGGATGCATCTGACCTGTGCAAATGAGAGAAACCAGACACAGAAGGCTACATATTATATGATTTCATGTCAATGGATTTCTGGAAATGGCACAACTCTTTGCACAGAAATGTATCTGTGGTTGCCAGGGTATAGGAGTGGAGGAAGGAGTCTGATGGCAAATACCCCAAGGGAGCATTGTTGAAAATTGAGACGTTTTCTACCTTTTTATTGTGGTAGCATTTACACCACGGTATAGATTTGTCAAAAATCTACAAATGGTAATACATTAAAGTGTTGGCTTTTATTGTATATAAATTATACCACAATACTTTTTTAAAGGAAAAGGAAATTTTAAGTATTTAAATACTGGTTATTGTATCCATGTAGACCATGAGCTCAAAAACATAAAAATCTTATTTGGAAATCTTTCCAGACCTGGCCAACTTCCAGAATTGACATGACAGTTTTGTACTTTTATGACAGGACACACAAATTTGGTCTTAACCATGTTTACGATTCCCTCTCCCTCACCTGAAGTCCAAATTCTTGCTGAGTTCTGTCCATTTTACTTCGTAAATGTCTAATGCATCTACTTTTTCTAAAACATCTACTTCTGTGTCATTGACCACGCTAACACCTCTGACTGCGTGGATCACAACAAATAGAGAAAATTCTTAAACAGAGGGCAGTACCAGACTACTCGACCTGTCTCCTCAGAAACCTGTATGTGGGCCAAGAAGCAACCGTTAGAACCAGAGTTGGAACATATGACTGCTTCATAATTGGGGAAGGAGTACGACAAGGCTGTATATTGTCATGCTGCTTAATTAACTTATACGTACAGTACATCATGCAAAATGCTGGACTGGATGACTCAAAAGCTGGAATGAAGATTGCTGGGAGAAATCTCGACAAGCTCAGATACACAGATGATACCACAGAGCTCAGGTACACAGATGATACCACTGTAATGGCAGAAAGTGAAGAGCAACTAAAGAACTTTTTGATAAGGTTCAAAAAAGGAGAGTGAAAAAACTGGCTAAAAACTCCACTATTGAAACACTAAGATCATGGCATCTGGTCCTCTCCCTTCATGGCAAATAGAAGGGGGTTAAGTGGAAGCAGTCCATCCTAAGGGAGATCAGTCCTGGGTGTTCATTGGAAGGGCTGATGCTGAGGCTGAAACTCCAATACTTTGGCCACCTGATGGGAAAAGCTGACTCATCTGAAAAGACCCTGATGCCGGGAAAGATTGAGGGCAGGAGGAGAAGGGGACCACAGAGGATGAGACGGTTGGATGGCATCACTGACTCAATGGACATGAGTTTGGGTGAACTCTGGGATTTGGTGATGGACAGGGAGGCCTGGCGTGCTGCAGTTCATGGGGTCACAAAGAGTCGGACATGGCTGAGCGACTGAACTGAACTGAAGTTGAAGCAGTGACAGATTTCATTTACTTGGGCTCCAAAATCACTGCAAATGGTGACTGCAGCCATGAAATTAAAAGACACTTGCTCCTTGGAAGGAAAGCTATGACAGACCTAGCTTGCATGTGTTGCCATGCCCTCTTCCAGGGAATCTTCCTGAACCAGGGATTGAACCCATATCTCCTAAGTGTGCTTCCTTACAGACAGATTCTTTACCACTGAGCCCCCAGTGAAGCCCATGACAAACCTAGACAACATATTAAAAAGCAGAGACATCACTTTGCTGACAAAGGTCTGTAGAGTCAAAACTATGTTTTTCCAGTAGTGATGTACAAATGTGTGAGTTAGATCATTAAGAAGGCTGAGTGCCAAAGAATTGATGCTTTCGAATTGTGGTGCTAGAGATGAGCCTTGAGAATCCCTTGGACAGCAAGGAGAACAAACCCGCCAATCCTAAAGGAAATGAACTCTGAATATTCACTGGAAGGGCTGATGCTGAAGTTGCAATACTTTGGCCACCTGATGCGAATAGCTGACTCACTGGAAAGGACCCTGATGCAAAAACATTGAAGGCAGGAGCAGATGGGGGCGACAGAGGGCGAGATGACTAGATAGCATCACCAACACAACGGACATTAATTTGATCAAACTCAGGGAGATAGTGTAGGACAGAGGAGCCTGTCTTGCTGCAGGCCATGGGGTGTAAACAGTCGGACACGACTCAGTGACTGAACAACAACCAACACCTCCACCTTACTTTTGAGCTTCCCTAAGCTGCCAGAGCCCCACTCTCCGCAGGGCTAAGAAGCTTTCTGTGTCTGTCAGTGGTAAAGGCTGAGACTTATGTCTTCACACACTCAGTGCCCCCTGCTTAGGGCTGATGATGGGTCCTTAGAATGCTCATCACCCCCTCCCAGAGCTCAGACCAGGGAGCCTTCTCACGACAGTAATGCAGCACCCTACCCTGGTACAGAAAAGGGAGTTGGCGCTGTTTACCCCTCTCAGTGTGTTTTCTCCCTTTACATTCATTTGCACATTTCTTCTTGAGTCACCGAATCCAACTCTGCTCATCCCCACCTGGTTACTGTAACAAGCTGCACCTGCGTCTCTATCAGGGCGGGTGCATGTACCCCTGCACTATGTATTTTCTTTCTCCTTTCCCTTCAGAATCTCTAGACTCCCAGACACAACCCTCAAAAGGGGCAGTGATGAAGGGGAGGTTGTGACTCTCTTCCACAGCCTGGGTCAAAGCACGACTGTGTTATATATAACCGCTTTCACTCTTAGAATGAACGTTATCTTCTAGCTTTCCTCCTGCTTCTTGGCCACCCCACTCACCATTTTGTTTTGCTTTCCCCTTAGGTCCATTCCCTGTGTTTCTCCTTTGCACTTCTTTTCTGTTATGTGTCTGTCTGGTCCACCAGTGTGATATTCCCATCATCCACCTCACATCACTGGTCTTGTTATTTCAAGCATTGCACATACATCCTGAAACATGCTAGTAAGCAATGTGTGTGTACTAAATGAAGGAATATTTTTAATGACTGACAGGAAAAGCATCTCCTCCATGTAGGAGTCAGTATATAGGTGGTATATTTGTAGCAACATACATAAAGCCTTGTGTCTTGTTCCAAAAAACACTGTAGGGGTGTGGCTCTGTCATCATGCCCTGGTGACCTTGCATGTCCCCACTTAGGCTACGTAGGCAAGGCTAAGTTGCAGGCTGACTTGAATCTTGGTAGAGAACCTACTACTGCTCTTGCAGCAAGCGGAGATAAGCAGCCTGATGAAGAGCTGCTATGAGGCCATTTCTCACCTGCCTCCTTATCCAGCTGGAGGTGACACAAAGTAGCTACTCATCCACCCCTGGTTTCAGTTGAACATAGGATGGTCTCCCTAGCCCCAGCTGAGAGTACAGCTGTGGACTACAGAACTTCTCATTGCCATAGGGCACAACTGCAGGCTCCTTCCTGGCAGAGACCCACAACCTGTAGTGCCTGTTACTGAGGCCTTCCAATTCAGTGTCAGACCATGGGACTAGGGACAAGGCAACTGACACCAGGGTCATATTGCTTCTGCACTGTCTCTAAGTTAGAATCTGAATCCATTCGGGGTCATTGCCTCCTTACTGCCCAAGCCCGGAGAAGGTGAGAAGCCAAACTAACAGCTGCAGTGGTTCACTGTGGCCCTGTAGCTCCTGCAGTGTTACTTAGGGACTGGCTGCCTGACTACGTGACGGAGTCTGGCGTTGAGTTGTGTGATGTTGCGTGACTGGAATATTGGCTTATTTTGTCATCACACATAGCAAGGAGCACAGTTTCCACCACATACTATGACTTAGGGTAGCCTTGTCAGTCCTCATTAACAAACCAACCTTAGAATGGATGCCCTATCTGATACCAGCTATTGAATCTGCTATTGAATCAATATATTTATTTAGTCAAAATATGTTTCTGAAGTCCAATCTATTTCAAAGGTACCCTTTTGGTCTACTTGAAATTCAAAATCTGTATCACTTACGAGAGAATTGTAATCGTAAAGGTAAGTGAAATTAAACATTTTGAAAGTTTAAATGAAAAAATGGAATAGAATGAGCCAAACCTATCTACAATGTAATGCCTACTTCACGTTATCTTGTTTATTCTTCATAACAAATATTTAGTGTAAACTTGTAATTTCCATTTTTGAAATGGGGAAACAGATCCAAAGGATGTAAATACCTTTCTCACCTTCACACAGTATGTGTCAGAGCCAGTACTGATACTCTTAGTTACGCCACGTGCTGTGCTTAGTCGCTCAGTCATGTCCGACTCTTTGCCACCCCATGGACTGTAGCCCGTCAGGCACCTCTATCCATGGGGATTCTTCAGGCAAGAATACTGGAGTGGGGTGCTATGCCCTCCTCCAGGGGATCTTCCCAACGCAGGAATCGAACCCAGGTCCCCAGCACTGCAGGTGGATTCTTTACCGTCTGAGCCACTAGGGAAGCCCAGTTATGTCATGTCATAGCCAATAAGGAGACAGAGCAGATAAGACTCAAGTCATTTTGGCTCACAAAGTTCCCCTCATTCCTTTCCCTTTTCCTTCTAGCTAGGATCTAATCTTGTCAGGCAGCTCCATGACCTAGGGGCTTTTCCACATACTTTTTGGTAAGATGGGACACTCTAATTTAAGTCTCATGGTAGATTTGAACCTCCCATTTTCAGTCCTTTTGGACCTGGATTTTCATAGTCTGTGAGGGCACAACAGCTGCTATTTATAATCCTGTTATTCGCCAAGCAGAGTGAATTCTGAATAAGTCCTTTGTTGCACAAATATGTATTTTCTGGTGTGTGAGGATGCAGATGGGGGCTCAGAGATGTAAGCATTATCATGTTAATAATAAGGATATAAGGGAGGAATCAGATAGCTGGAGGACTTCCCTGTAGCTCAAACAGTAAAGAATCTGCGGGAGACCAGGGTTTGATCCCTGGGCTGGGAAGATCCTCTGGAGAAGGGAAGGGCAATCCACTCCAGTATTCTTGCCTAGAGAATTCCATGGACAGAGAAGCCTGGCCCGCTACAGTTCATGGGGCTGCAAACAGTCGGACATGACCAGGTGATTCACACACACACATGCACACAGACAACTGGAGGGCTTCTGAGATCTGGTGACTATCAAGGCAATGGACGACGCCATGGAGGAAAAAAGATGTTTGTGGCTGTTCTCTCCCTGCACCCAAAAAACTTGGAAGGCAAGTCAGAAACGTGTGAAAGATACGCTGTGCCATTTGCCATGGACACTGACAGCAGTTTTTGTCCTGTCTCCCTACAACCTTTAACAATGGCTTTGGCATTCCATTTCTCTACAGGACAATACAAATATATTAAGTTTTTAAAAATGTTTCTCTGTCAATGATTTCATCAGGGACACCATATGAGATTTGGGTGGCACGTTTTGTAAATCCATTTATTCAAGAGAAGACTTCAAGAGAAGCTTTTATGAATTTTTTACGTGTGGGTATATATATGTATGTATATGCATTAACATGTAGATTACACCTAAAGCATATGTTATGACCAAATTTTTTTAACCCTAGAAGTGCAAGGGTGGTTTAAACGTACAAGGTTACCAATGCAATTCACCACATTAATAGAAAAATGGAGGGAAAACAATTCTATGATCACAATTGATGCAGCATAAGGGTTTGATGAAAATTAATCTATATTCAAGACAGCAAACTAGGAATAGAATGGAACTTACTCTGACAAAGTATATCTACAAAAAAGCAATGTAAACAGGTTGTAATGGAGAAGATTTTTCATTTCCTATTGGGGAAAATGCCGATTATCACCTGCTTTAGTCAAGACTGTTCTGGCCAGGTTTGTTCAATGCTGCAAAATGAGGAAAGGTTTAAGGTTTAAGCCAGTAGAAATTGTTGATATTCAAATCTAATAGTATATTTTGAAAAGCAAAAACAATCTGGATCTAAATTTGTGGAATTAATATGCATATTTAGAGGAATTGTTGGACAGAAAATCCATATACCGACATTCTATCTCTACATACATCCTCAGCTAGACAATAAAAATCGCAAACCATGAATTTTCAATAACATTAAATACCCGGGGATAAACTTAACAAAACATGTGCCAGTAGAAGACGAAACTTTATTGACAGAACTTTAACAGTCAAATACACAACAGAAGAACAGCACAGATGGTTTCAGTTTATCTTCTTTCAAGCAAATGGTTGCCCTTCACCTATAATATGAATATTAAAAAAGTTACTTAGCAGAACTTTATTTCGATGACAGGAGAGGTATACAAAGTTCACTGCAGCTGTAGTTTTATAAAATGGACTAAAACAAGAACACTAAGGGTGACCCTTTGGCTTACCTTCAGTTAATCCTCTCCAGAGGTTTTATAGACTTTTCAAGCACATTACCCGTATGTTTGAAAACACACTACTCTTCCTAGTTACACAGGAAAATAAGGACACTGAGTTCAGAACAAATGAAATCAATGGAGCCTATCAGAAGGGAGTTTTCAGTAGAAGGCAAAACTGTGTACACATTCCGTAAAATATCTAACAACAACAACAAAAAAAACACCCTAAGAAAAACAAAATACACAAAAAATGAAACAAAAAATCCCCAAAAAAGTATCATTTAAATGCATTGGTTTGAAATAATATTCTGAATATAGGATAGCTAAACAGTTGTTATCTCTGTTACTGCTTAAGTGAAGTAAAGAAAAAGGCCAGTATTGCATTTTTTTCTTCTCTACTATGGAAAAGTGGAGAAATTTGCATTTGTTCTAATTTATGCCTGACATGGTTGTTTTAAGTCGGTTAAACATTTGTCCCCCTTTTTACTTGTTGCCCTCATGTAATTCTAAATGTTTCTTTTCACCCTGGAAAGCATTCCAGTTGGTATAA
This sequence comes from Ovis canadensis, assembly GCF_042477335.2. Classification (NCBI taxonomy): domain Eukaryota; kingdom Metazoa; phylum Chordata; class Mammalia; order Artiodactyla; family Bovidae; genus Ovis; species Ovis canadensis. The sequence continues at coordinate 54,123,163 of NC_091727.1, forward strand.
TAAATTATATGGTGACACTAATTTTAAGTCATTACTATCACTGGCGACATGGGGACATCAAAATGTGAAGCAGAAATACGACTGTTTCTCACAGCCACACCAAAAATGAAAGAAAAAAGAGAAGAAAAGAAAAGGGAGAGCAAGAGGGAGTATGAGTGAGAGAGAAAAGCAGGCAGAACACAGAAAAATATCTGGAGAAGCAGAGTTTTTTGTTTGTTTCTAAATGATACTGGCTTTTGAGAGAAAACTCTGACCAATTTCAAAAGTTCATCCATGGTATGTGTGATGTTTAGTTATTTAGTTACTTTGGGGTATGTTAAATAGTATTTGATTTTCCACCCTACTAGCCATTTCCTCAATATGCTGAAAATATTTGAGTTCCAGATTACACTCAGTTTTAATTCTATAATATAATGTTAGTGTCTTGTTCTTATTTCTAATTACGTATACTTGGGCTTTGTCCATTTTCTTCACAATTATGTAAACTGAGAGGAATGGACTGGCAGTTTGGGGCTGGCAGATACAAACTACTATATTCAGAATGAATCAACAACAAGGTCCTACTATATAGCACAGGGAACTAATGTCCAATCTCCTGTGATAAATCACAACAGAAAAAATATTTAAAAATTTGTGTGTATATAAATATATATATATTAACAAATTATGTAAACTAGCACATTGTCTTTACTTATTAATTGAGTTTATTTTCCTCTTCCTAACAATTTATACCTGTCTTTTATTAAGTATCTTTTTCTTTATCCCTTAGGTTTATTCTGTTGCTCTTTTATTTACCTTTTATGTTGGTTACAGGACTTTACATTTATGTACCTTGTAATTTATGTATTTTCTTTTTAAATACCACACATATTGAGGGCTGAGATTTTTCTATGAGCACATTTTAATCATGTCCTGTAGTTACTTGAAAGTAGTCTGAAAGTTGTATTTTCATCTAATTGTTGTAATGGAATGGGGAAAAAAATGTAAAATGAAAATATTTAGAAGGCCAATACACAGCAAATTCTTCCCTAACTAGGAAGTTCTTTCTTTAAAATTAGAACTGTGCAATTCACTCTCAGCAATTTGGAAAGCACGTATGTGAAAGATACTAAGTTGATTACACGGGAAGAACTAGAGTTACAATCTTTGGCCTTCAAAAGTGTTTAAACTCATGTATCAAAGAGGCAAAATAACATACTTGATATGGTTAGAGACGATTATATCATGAGGCTCAGATTTTTATTAGTTCTCTAAGAGTGAGACTGGGGTGTATGGCAAAATCATCATAGTATTATAAAGTAATGATCCTCCAATTAAAATAAGCAACCTCCTCCGCCCCCCAAAAAAAAGAGCGGATGTGGGGACAGTTAGTTTGCTTAGCATAGGTCTCTTACTCACACCTGTCTTGAATATCACTGACTAAATGCACTCTCTCAACTAGATTAGCCACAGAAACAGGAAACTAGACTATCTTTTGCCATTTCATGATTCAGTCATTTCAAGGTTCACTGGGGAAAGGATTTAAAATGCAACTAGTTTTTTAAGAGCTAGAGAATTCAGAATTTGAGAGAATTTAACAAACATCAAGCAGAATGTTGGCTCATTTTCTTTTTTAAAAAATTAATTAATTGATTTTAATTGGAGGCTAATTACAATATAGTGGTGGTTTCTGACATACATTGACATAAATCAGCCACAGGTGTACGTGTGTCCCCCATCAGAAAATGAAATCTCAATTTCCCGTTATAATTTGATTCATGATTATATTTTATGATAAATACATCATAAAAAACAGAGTATTCTTGTATGCATTCTGTCGAAGAGAATCAGAGAATGCAAAAATTAGCATTGAAAAATCAGCATTTTAGTGTATCTGTTCTGAATTCACAACTTATATGAGTAAAGGTGAGTTTAGAAGTTAAGGGATTTCACAGAATCACACACATTATGCTAAAGCTGGTACTGGAACCTACTTGGATGCCTAAGCATATCTCATATAAACTGATATTGATTACAAATGCATCCCATATTTGCTACAAGCAGAAATTATAAAAGAACCTGAAAATCATTAGCTGTTGCTTAAAGTACTTATATTCAAGAGAAGAAAACGGTTTCCTATTTTCAATTCGATATGGCTTTGATCCTGTCTGTTTCTTTATTTGAAAGTCTGTAAGTCAGGCACTCAGGCATCTGGGGTCTGAACTATCTTTCAACGAAGATGTGAACTCTATTGTTAAAATAACAGTAATGTTCCCTCTATATTAGTAAAGATACACTATTCTGAAAACAGAAACCACATAAATTACTTTCTGAATGGATGACATACCTGCTTCTGGCATTTCAACAGGCTCTGTATTTGATGCAAACTCCTCCCTGACATCAGGACCATCTCCACCTTCACCCCCAGTCTTTGCCAAAGACAATTCCTGGAGATCAGCTTCCAGGCCAGAATCTTAAAAAAAAATGCATCAATTCAGCTATAAAGCATACAGTATAAACAAGGGAATGATGATATTCATTCCCTCGGTGTTATGAATTCAAAGCCTTAGGTTATTATGCTAAAAATGTGATGAATAAGAACCTCAGGAGCATTATTCCGGGAATGTTTTGCTGGAGAAAAAGGAAAGCAGAATTTTCCAAATGTTATTACCATTTTCCTTTTCCAGGGTTGTCCTCAGACAACTTAGTTGCCCCCCTCTCTTTGTCTTGAAAACAAGGGAAAATTTGAGCAACCACACTAACCTACAACCTATACTCTCCTCAGATTTTTAGGAATTGTCTGAAGTCTTTTTCTAATGTTTCCTTTCCTCCTCTTATTGGTTATGTCTTAAGGCATGATGCACAGATACACTTTACCTTCAGAGGCATCCTTCTCCTCCTCTTCATCACGATTCACTGGATCCTCTCCATGGACCTCCTCCTTTCTAGGTGTGATATCCTGAATCTCAGCTGGTGGTTCCTCTTGTTCAGGTTGCTCAACACTGGGCTGCTGGTCCCAGTAGAGTGTGCATGCAAAGAAAAACCTTTTGTTGTTAATACATCTAACACCATAAATATATCTGATCCTAAGTAAACCTAACAACATTTTCCCAACACAATTCTATGCACTTACTTTGAATAAAGTTACTCTTCCCACAGAGAAGAGTTAGCTCCCATAAGAGTTACCCAGAAAGACTTTGGAAGTTATTTCAATCTATGTTTGGATGGAAGTGTGCAGTCTGTTGTTAATAAGCAGGAGGAGGGAGTCACTGGGCACATTTCCAGGGAGTTTAACAGGATACTCATCCAGGCAACACCAGACCATAATACAACTGGATCAATGTTCCTTCCTAAGACAAACTGTAACCCTTTAGCAGCATGGAAGACCTTTATCACTGCATCTGTACTACTTAACATCATTTTCTCAAAAAGAAACTTGTGCTAATAGAAAACATCAAATGGTAAGGTACTCACAACCACAGGTTCATCCAGCTGGGAGGAATCTTGATCTGTAGGTCCCAATGTTGATGCCACTTGCCCACTCATATTTCTCCCTGAAAGTAGAATATTGTGATTTAGAAAATGTATTTAAGAGTACAGCTATATTTGATCACTTTTATGACCATATGGTGACTTTTTTTTTTAATGTGAAAATACATTCAAAAGAAAACTCTGGTTATGTATGAGTGTACATGCATTCAATTACACCAACTACAGTCACTTGCAAAGCCATTTGTGTCTTTCCTACGCTGGCAGAGAAATCACCTTCAGATACACAGGAAGGCTGAATTTTTGTGAGGAAGTTTGATTTCACCCCAGAATTCTCCATCATGAAGATGTTTAGTGAAATACTGCTAGGAATTTAAAAACTCAGGACTATTGCTCTGGTCACACTCCTATTCCCCAGACCTATTTTCCCCAACTCCTTGGAATTCAGTTGGAACACGAAGAAAGCCTAGTCTTTACAGCCTGACGATGGCGATTTTCTCAGTGTCTGGGGCTGAGGTGAGGCTGCATACAGAGCAACCAGTCCACTTCTCTCTTGGCACCTTACCACAAAGCTCGCGATACAGTCACAACCTCACTGCGGTCCGGTTTCTAGGCCTTTCCTTAATCGCCCACCCTGCCCCCTGCCCCCAGCCCAGGTCCCACTGCCGGCCCCAGATTCTGTGCTCTGTTGTCAGTTCCAGGGCCCCAATGAACCAGATATCTCAAATAGCACCCCCAAGTCTCCCCCTACCATCCTCCTACCCCCTGCCCTCCTCTGCCCACTGCCCTTCCTCTCCAGCCACCAGGGCAAGAACTATGGCGTCGCGACACTTGTGAGGAGAAAGATGGCTACATTGAAGGCCTTCTGCCTCAAAGGCCACAAATCTCACTGCCCGACCCGCCCAAAACTCGCTGGCTCCCCCTCACATACACGCACACTTAAACTCCAGACAGGACACATTTGTGAACCTACCTGGTGAGTCTCAAGTAGTGAGAAAGAACCGGGACTGAATAAACAGACGCGTCCCAGGCCCAACGCTCCTCACAGAATGCTCAGGAACGCGTATGCGCAACAAGGGGCATGCCCAGCAAGGGGTGCGCGCGCACACGAACACACTGCGCATGCTCCCTGCGTTGGGCGTGTGCAGTGCAGGTTGAGGTTTTCCCGCCATTGAGGCAGAGTCCTGGAACCGCAGGGTCTTTGGAGGATGAGAAAGGGGCTTGAGGACTATATTTTTTTCTTTCCAGTGCAGTCTTTCTTATGCATCCACACACTGTGGTGATAGGTAGTCCCAGGTTACCCTTAGTGGAGAATGTGTCTCTGAAAGATAGTCATGACAGAAATAAATATTACGTTTTTTAATATCTATTTTTATACATACTTCGATAAACCAATTCCTTCTCTGCTTTTGGGTTTTCCGTCATACTCCCAATGGCTTTACTCACTTCCATGGAATAAGTACATAGACAGATACCTCTGTTTCCACATTTTTCTTGGGGCACTGCACATTTAAACCTCTGAACTGGTAACTAGTTTCTCTGAATATACCTTTGGTTCCTATACAGTATTGTCTTTTTAGCATCGGACTTTACTTTCACCACCAGGCCCATCCACAGCTGGGTGTTGTTTCCACTTTGGCTTAGCCTTTTCATTCCTTCTGTAGCTATTTCTTCACTCTTCTCCAGTAGCACATTCTTCTTATTCTATATAGCGGGAATTTTCCTACTTACTAGGAGTTTTAATTTTCCAATTTTACCCAAGAGAAAAGAAAGCATGTTCACACTAGGATCTTTACTCAAATATTCTATTCATGTACTCCTAATAGCCAAAACTAGAAACAGCCCAACTATTCAACAACTGGTATATAGATGAAAGAAAAACAGAAGAGTATACTCGTACAAAAGAACACTACACAGTCATTTCAAAAGGAACTACTGATGCATGTAACAGCAAGGATGCATCTCAGCTGTGCCAAGGAGAGATGTCAGACACAGAAAGCTATGTATGATATCATTTCATGTCAATGGATTTCTGCAAAAGCACAACTAGAGGCAGAGAAATATATCTGTGGTTGCCATGGTATAGGAGTGCAGGAAGGAGTCTGAATGCAAATAGCCCAAGGGAGCATTTTCAAACCAATGGGACATTTTCTATGTTTTTCTTGTCGTAGTATTTACACAATGGTATGCATATGTCAAAAGTCGACAAATGGTAATGCTTTAAAGCATTGACTTCTACTGTATATAAATTATATCTCAATACTTCACTTTTTTAAAAAGGAAAAGGATCTCTTAAGTATCTAAATACTGGTTATTGCACCCATCTAGACCTTGAGCTCATAGACATAAAAATCTTATTTGGAATTCTTCCCAGACCTGGCCAACTCCCAGGATTCCCCATGACACCTTTGTACCCTTATGACAGGACACAGAAACCTGGTCTTAACCAGGTTTACAATTCCCTCTCCTTAAATCAATATTCTTGCTGAGTTCTGTCCGTTTTACTTCAAAAATGTCTAATGCATCTACTTTTTCCAATGTTCACCACATCTGCTCTAGTCCAAAGCCCCCCTCCATTTAATTGTCAACCCCCTTCTAATGGGTCTCTCACATCCACTCAGGGTGCCTGTCTCCCACTCACCGCCCTCTCCCTCCCTCTCTTACAGTTGCAGAATGGTTTATGACTTTCTAGGTAAAGGCTACTGTCCTACACAAGAACTTGAAGGTATGGTCTAGCCCTTGCCCAGCTTGCTAACAACATGGAAAGTAAAGAATCCTCTTCTTCTCTCTCTTATGGGGCTTCATTCATACCCTCCAATTCCTCAAGCTTAGATTGTCCCATATTTCTGAAGCCTCTGGTTAGTAAACGCCTTCAAGCTAGGCTTCAACAGTATATGGAATGAGAACTTGCAGACATACAAGCTGGTTTTGAAGAGGCAGAGGAACAAGAGATCAAATTGCAACCTTCGTTAGATCATGGGGAAAGCAAGGGAATTCCAGAAACACAGCTACTTCTGCTTCATTGACTAGACTACCTCAAGGCCTCTGACTGTGTGGATCACAACAAACAGTGGAAAATTCTCAGAGATGGGAGTACCAGACTAGCTGACCTGTCTCCTGAGAAACCAGTATGAGGGTTAAGAAGCAACAGTTAGAATAAAACATGGAACAACGGACTGCTTCAAAATTGGGAAAGGAGTAAGACAAGGTTGTATAGTGTCACTCTGCTTACTCAACTTACATGCAGAGCACATCATGGGAAATGCTGGGCTGGATGACTCACAAGCTGGAATCAAGGTTGCTGGCGGAAATATCAACAAGCTCAGATGTGCAGATCATACCACTTCAATGGTAGAAACTGAAGACGAACTAAAGAACCTGTTGATGAGGGTAAAAGAGGAGAGTGAAAAGGCTGGCTTAAAACTCAACATTCAAAAATATAAGATTATGGCATCCAGTTCTATCATTTCATGGAAAACAGAAGAGGGGAACGTGGATGCACGCACAGATTTAATTTTGGAGGCTCCAAAATCACCGTGGATGGTGATTGCTGCCATGAAATTAAGACACTTGATCCTTGGAAGAACAGCTATGAGAAAGCTAGTAGACATGCATGCTCATTGCTTCAGTCGTGTCTGACTCTTTACGACCCCATGGACTGAACCCTGCCAGGTGCCTCTGTCCATGGGATTCTCCAGGCAAGAATACTTTAGTGGATTGCCATGCCCTCCTCCCATGGGGCATGGCAGGGCATCTTCCCAACCCAGGGGTGAAACCCATGTCTCCTGCATCCCATGCATTGCAGAGTGGTTCTTTTTCTTTTAACACTTAATTTATTTTTTACTTGAGGGATAATTGCTTTACAGAATTTTGTTGTTTTCTGTCAAGCATAAACAAGAATCAGCCATAGGTACACCCATGCAGGCGAGTTCCTTACCACTGAGCCACCAAGGAAGCCCATGTCAAACCTAGACAGCGTAGTATAAAGCAGAGACACCACTTTGCCGACAAAGGTCCGTAGAGTCAAAACTGTGGCTTTTTCAGTAGTCATGTACAGATGTGTGAGTTCGATCATTAAGAAGGCTGAGTGACAAAGAATTGACGCTTTTGGTTTGTGGTGCTGGAGAAGACACTTCACAATCCCTCGGACAGCAAGGATATCAAAACAGCCAATCCTAAAGGAAACCAACTGAATATTCACTGGCAGGACCGATGCTGAAGCTGAATCTCTAATACTTTGGCCTCCTGATGGGAAGAGCTGACTCACAGGAAAAGACCCTGATGTTGGTGATCAGGATGGGAAGCGTAAAGCAGGTTATGCCCTGGTGACTGCTGAACAGGTTTTACAAGCAAAATCTCTCCCCCAGGGAACCAGTGCTCAGTTAGCGGAACTTTTGGCTCTGAACCGAACTCTAGAGTTAAGCAAAGGGCAGGGAGCAAATATCTACACTGATTCTAAGTATGCTTATTTGACTTTACAGGCTCATGCTGCAATATGGAAAGAAAGAGAGTTTAAAAGGGCAACAAGAGAACATATTAAGCATTTTAGAGAGATCCAGAGACTTTTAACGAATATATATTGTCCTAAAGAACTAGCTGTTATGCATTGCAAAGGGCACAGCAGGGATGGGAGTAAAGTAGCTGAAGGTAATCAGCTGGGTGACTGTCAAGCCAAAAAAGCTGCACTTTAGGAAACCCCTTCACTGCAGATACCTTTGATCTGGACAGGTCCTGTGGAACAGGAAAACCCACAATATACTCAGGAAGAATTTAAAAGATATGAGAAAGGAGGAGCAAACATTACTGATAAAGGATGGCTACAGTCCGAGGATGAACGATTAATAATTCCTGAAAATACTCAATGGAAATTTCTTAAGGGTTTACATCAGAGTTTTCGCTGAGGTGTAGAGAGTACTTCAGGTCAGTTCAGTTCAGTTCAGACACTCAGTCGTGTCTGACTCTTTGCCACCCCATGCATTGCAGCATGCCAGGCCTTGCTGTCCAGCGCCAACTACTGGAGCTTACACAAACTCATGTCCATCGAGTCGCTGATGCCATCCAGCCATCTCATCCTCTGTCGTCCCCTTCTCCTCCTGCCCCCAATCCCTCCCAGCATCAGGGTCTTTTCCAATGAGTCAACTCTTCACATGAGGTTGCCAAAAATTGTAGTTTTGCTTCAGCATCAGTCCTTCCGATGAACACCCAGGACTGATCTCCTTTAGATGGATTGGTGGGATCTCCTTGCAGTTCAAGGGACTCTCAAGAGTCTTCTCCAACAACACAGTTCAAAAGCATCAATTCTTCAGCGCTCAGCTTTCTTCACAGTCCAACTCTCACATCCATACATGACCACTGGAAAAACCATAGCCTTGACTAGACAGACCTTTGTTAGCACAGCAATGTCTATGCTTTTGCATATGCTATCTAAGTTGGTCATAACTTTTCTTCCAGGATTAAGCGTCTTTTACTTTTGAAAGATTGTTGCTGAAGGAAAAGATGCTGGGATTCTTGGCCTCCAGAGGAGAAGAATTCAATCTGTGGCCAGAGACAAGGCTTGATCGCTCAGAGCTTTTGTGTAATAAAGTTTTATTAAACTATAAAGGAGATAGAGAAAGCTTCTGGCATAGGCACCTGAAGGGGGCAGAAAGAGTACCCCCCTGCTAGAGGAAAGGAACAGGATGGGAAAGACTAGAGATCTCTTCAAGAAAATTAGAGATACAAAGGGAACATTTCATGCAAAGATGGGCTCGATAAAGGACAGAAATGGTATGGACCTAACAGAAGCAGAAGATATTAAGAAGAGGTGGCAAGAATACATGGAAGAACTGTCCAAAAAAGATCTTCATGACCCAGATAATCACGATGGTGTGATCACTCATCTAGAGCCAGACATCCTGGAATGTGAAGTCAAGTGGGCCTTAGAAAGCATCACTAGGAACAAAGCTAGTGGAGGTGATGGAATTCTAGGTGAGCTGTTTCAAATCCTGAAAGATGATGCTGTGAAAGTGCTGCACTCAATATGCCAGCAAATTCGGAAAACTCAGCAGTGGCCACAGGACTGGAGAAGGTCAGTTTTCATTCCAACCCCAAAGAAAGGCAATGCCAAAGAATGCTCAAAGTACCGTACAATTGCACTCATCTCACACACTAGTAAAGTAATGCTCAAAATTCTCCAAGCCAGGCTTCAGCAATACGGGAACCGTGAACTTCCTGACGATCAAGCTGGTTTTAGAAAAGGCAGAGGAACCAGAGATCAAATTGCCAACATCTGCTGGATCATGGAAAAAGCAAGAGAGTTCCAGAAAAACATCTATTTCTGCTTTATTGACTATGCCAAAGCCTTTGACTGTGTGGATCACCATAAACTGTGGAAAATTCTGAGAGAGATGCGAATACCAGACCACCTGACCTGCCTCTGAGAAATCTGTATGCAGGTCAGGAAGCAACAGTTAGAACTGGACATGGAACAACAGACTGGTTCCAAATAGGAAAAGGCTGTATATTGTCACCCTGCTTATTTAACTTATATGCAGAGTACATCCTGAGAAATGCTGGACTGGAAGAAACACAAACTGGAATCAAGATTGCTGGGAGAAATATCAATAACCTCAGATATGCAGATAGCCAACCCTTATGACTGAAAGTGGAGAGGAACTAAGAAGCCTCTTGATGAACGTGAAAGAGGAGAGTGAAAAAGTTGGCTTAAAGCTCAACATTCAGAAAACGAAGATCATGGCATCCGGTCCCATCACTTCATGGGAAATAGATGGGGAAACAGTGGAAACCGTGTCAGACTTTATTTTGGGGGGCTCCAAAATCACTGCAGATGGTGATTGCAGCCATGAAATTAAAAGACGCTTACTCCTTGGAAGGAAAGTTATGACCAACTTAGACAGCATATTCAAAAGCAGAGCCATTACTTTGCCGACTGAGGTCCATCTAGATAAGGCTATGGTTTTTCCTGTGGTCATGTATGGATGTGAGAGTTGGACTGTGAAGAATGCTGAGCGCCGAAGAATTGGTGCTTTTGAACTGTGGTGTTGGAGAAGACTCTTGAGAATCCCTTGGAGTGCAAGAAGATCCAACCAATCCATTCTGAAGGAGATCAGCCCTGGGATTTCTTTAGAAGGAATGATGCTAAAGCTGAAACTCTAATACTTTGGCCACCTCATGCGAAGAGTTGATGGACGTGAGTCTGAGAGAATTCCAGGAGTTGGTGATAGGCAGGGAGGCCTGGTGTGCTGCGATTCATGGGGTTGCAAAGAGTCAGACACGACTGAGCGACTGAACTGAACTGAACTGAACTGAGCAGTCTGTTAATGAAAGAAAGGAAAGTCTTAAAACTCAGAACGGCAACAGGCCCGTCATCCATAAGATGTATTTTGGGATAATCTTGGCACCAGAGGATTCATCCCTGGCCATAGAAACCATTGACTTGAATCTTATACAAGGGCAGATTACCATACAAATAGTTTCATTTACATAGATAAGGGGAACAATGTCTGAGTATAACATACTACTTTGTGAAGTAGGTTCTGAGCCATTAGGCGGAAGGGACTTGAAGACAGAGTATGGGGTAATTGCATAGTACACTAACAGCTTAAGACAAACATTTCCACAAGAAAAATGCATTGGTTAACTCAAGGTTTGAAAATAGTTAACTTCAGGTGAAACCAGGTGTCATTATGGCAACAGAGTATTTTAAGAGAAACCTCCTTTAAAATTTGTAATGTGCTGCTGCTGCTGCTAAGTCGCTTCAGTCGTGTCCAATTCTGTCTGACCCCAGAGACGGCAGCCCACCAGGTTCCTCTGTCCCTAGGATTCTCCAGGCAAGAACACTGGAGTGGGTTGCCATTTCCATCTCCAATGCATGAAAGGGAAAAGTGCAAGCAAAGTCATTCAGTGGTGTCCGACTCTTAGCGACCCCATGGACTGCAGCCTATCAGGCTCCTGGGTCCATGGGATTTTCCAGGCAAGAGTACTGGAGTGGGTTGCCATTGCCTTCTACATTGAAATGTGTATCCGTTCAGCTCATTTCAGTCACTCAGTCGTGTCCGACTCTTTGCAACCCCATGAACTGCAGCACGCCAGGCCTCCCTGTCCATCACCAACTCCTGGAGTTCACTCAGACTCACATCCATCGAGTTAGTGATGCCATCCAGCCTCCGTCGTCCCCTGCTCCTCCTGCCCCCAATCCCTCCCAGCATCAGCGTCTTTTCCAATGAGTCAACTCTTCGCATGAGGTGGCCAAAGTATTGGAGTTTCAGCTTTAGCATCATTCCTTCCAAAGAAATCCCAGGGCTGATCTCCTTCAGAATGGACTGGTTGGATCTCCTTCAGTCCCAGGGACTCTCAAGAGTCTTCTCCAACACCACAGTTCAAAAGCACCAATTCTTCGGCGCTCAGCCTTCTTCACAGTCCAGCTCTCACATCCACACATGACAACTTGCATAGAGAAGGAAAAAATATTGATAGTTTGTTTCCTTCTGCCGCTTACGAGAGATAGAAAATGCCTGACGCTTGCAGCCTATTTCTTCCGTTTGGAGACCCCGGGCTTTCCTGCCTGTTACTCTCTCTATTTCATGGCTGCAGTCACCATCTGCAGTGATTTTGGAGCCCAAAAATGTAAAGTCTCACACGGTTTCCACTATTTCCCCATCATTTGCCATGAAGTGATGGGATCAGATGCCATGATCTTCGCTTTTTCAATGTTGAGCTTTAAGCCAACGTTTTCACTCTCCTCTTTCACTTTCATCCAGAGGCTTTTTAGTTCTTCACTTACTGCCATAAGGGTGGTGTCATCTGCATATCTGAGGTGTTTGATATTTCTCCCGGCAACCTTGATTCCACCTTTTGCTTCCTTCAGCCCAGCGTTACTCATGATGTACTCTGCATATGAGTTAAATAAGCAGGGTGACAATATGCAGCCTTGACGTACTCCTTTTCCTATTTACAACCAGTCTGTTGTTCCATGTCCAGTTCTAACTGTTGCTTCTTGACCTGCATATAGGTTTCTCAAGAGAGTACTTACCTGATGGCTTCTCATTTGTTTGAAGGGAAAAATGTAATGAAAATTTAAAGGACATTATCAAAAGATCTTAGGTTTGTCAGAAAAATAACCCAAAGACTGAAAAGCTAGTAAAATCTGGATTACAATGAAGTTGAAAATATCCCAGAGAAGACTGGAAATTGATTTTACTCATACGCCAAAAGGTAATGGATATTCTTGCTCACATGTTTTGGGTGGATACTTTTACTGGATGGATTGAGGCTTTTCCCTGTCGCAGTGAACTGGCTAAGGAGGTTATAAGAATTTTAATCTATGAATTATCCCCAGGTTTGGGCTGCCATGGAGGCTTCAGAGTGACAATGGCTCTGCGTTTAAAGCGGCTCTAACTCAGGGGATGTCTAAAGCTCTAGGAATAGAATATCACTTACACTGTTCCTGGAGACCCAAAGCCTCTGGAAAGGTTGAAACAGCTAGCGACATTATCAAGAGACATCTGTGCAAATTAACTCAAGAGACACAGGACAATTGGATTAAAGTTCTACCCATAGCTTTAATGAGGGCTGGGACTGCTCCCCAAAAGGAGGGGATGACCCCCTTTGAATGTGTTTATGGAAGGTCTTTCTTATGCACAGAGACTTTTATACACCCTGAAGCCTTAGAATTAACTAATCATGTAACTCAGCTCTCAGCTTTTCAACAGGCATTAATGGAACTCCGGCAGGTGACTCCTGACCCAGCCTCTGAGTCAAGCAATCCTCTATTTCAGCCAGGAACTGAGGTCCTGAAAAAAACATTGGGATCTGGGGGCCAATCCCTCGAACCCCTCTGGGAAGGCCCTTACCAGCTATTCTTTCTTCTCCCACCAGCTGTCAAAGTGCCAGGAATTGATTCGTTGGTGCATCACACTCGAGTTTAAGAGGTGGCACCCTGACCAGAACTAAGTGATGTCATTTTGTGTCTTTACTTTCTATGCTCTCACTTTGTATTTTTCCGATGGGGCTGGTAATCTGTGTGAGCCTCCTTCTGCTGACTCCAAAACTCCTGAGTCTGCCGTTTGATCCTCAAGACAGTGCCTTCCTGTCCTGGGCTCACTCCTATGCTGCATTCCACAATCGGTCTAACTGCTGGGTCTGCAGAGTGCTCCCTTCTTCATCAGTGGAAAGCTTCCTGCCGGGGACCCGCCCCGAGGGATCCAGGGTAATTTGAAGCGGGGATGGAGTCAGTGTCCTAGGAATTAATTGCTTAATTAAAGATAAGGAGGGAGATTAGAAAGAAATAGTGTAGTAGGAAAATACTAGTGGAGAAAAAGAGGCTGAATAACTTGGTTTTCGTGGAATACCAATAAAACTCCAAGACAAGGAGTTTGCACCACCTACATAGGCCAGAGGCGTCTTTCCGTTCTCCCGAAGGAGAGGACACACTGAGGCCTCCCCGGTCAGATCTTACAAGCCCAGGCAAAATTAGCAGGCTTGGCAAGTATCTTCGCTCCAGATGAGAATTCAGCCAGAAGGGGAAAGAAAGAACGACACGGGGGAATCAGTCTTTCCAGAAACTGATCTGATTTCTTTATTTTCAGGTTTGCTTATATACCTTTTGTTACACATAGAGACAAATGGAACTTTTAAAGTCACGCGGGAGTCAGCAGTCCTGACTTTTATCCAAATCAGGTGCTTTGTATAAACGTATACAAAAAGGTCTTTAGGGGTTTTACATCATCTTCTGGCTATGAGGCCTGCTGACATTTTATGATCCTTTCTTTTCTGATAATGGTCAGTCAACCAGAAACTTATTTTCCAGGGGTGATTTTTCTTAAACCAGGCACCACCCTCTGAAGGTACCAGATAAAGTTGCATTCCTATAGGGTGAGGGTGTAGTGGGTTACAATTAAGAAAGGAATTTACTTGGCCTAAGGTTAACAGGATTAATCTTAAAGGTTAATACTTATTTCTCCTATATGCTAGTTATATATTCATTAACATGTATACGGGCAGGGGATTTAGCAGCAAACTTTGGCCCAATAAATGAAAAACCCTTCACCAACATGATTTTTATCTTTAGAAAAACCCAATGGTAACTAAGACTTTCAAAATACTCCAAACTCTCTGTGCTGCTTATGGTTGACAGGTTGTAAACAATCATGTACCTAGTAGCAAGAGTGGGGATAATCCTGTCACACAAGCTGGTCTGACAGCAGAGAGGTTTGACCTGAGACATCCCTGTCACGCCCAGGAATTTTTATTAACTGGAGCTGTAGGTTAACTCCTTCTCCGAGAGAGGTGGGGGACAGCCCCCCATAAAGACAGAGGTGTAGGTGAGAGCATAAAGCAGTAAAGTAGACAGACTCTGGTTTTGGGGGTAGATGCTCGGGAACAGCGGGTTTCCTTAGGCTCGATCCCACCTTTGCGTATGCCGAAGCCTCCTTCCTCATGACCTTTGCCACGGGCGGAGTTCCTCACGCTGGCTCCCGGCAGCTTCCCATGGTGGACGTCTCCACTTCAAGGAAAAGACTTTCTCCAAGTCTGCGAATACCTTCCACAACAGTCATATGTGATGCCTCTTCTTAATCTGATGACATCTAACAACCCTAAGAGGGACCGGTACAACACTTTGTACTTTAGCTATGGACATAACATGGCTTTTAATTTTGATTATACATTGTCTCGGTTTAATGACTATTTCCCTGCACATAAATTAAGTGGGCCTAGATTTAGTGGCTTTTTACATGACGTCTATCAAATATGGGATGATATGAGGTTATATGGCTAACTCCTGAAAAAGGACGTCTAATGCCTACTGCCCCTATATGCTAGGAACAAATAGAGCCATCCCCAGAATTAGCCAACAACTTAATTATAATGACTGGAAACGACTGGGACTCTTGCCTCAGGAAATATGCAAGGTAATCATTCCCATATTTTCCAACCCCAGTTCATGTCCTCCCTTTGCCTGGCCAGGCACTGATTGGGACTGGATATCTCAGTCCTGCTGGCTTGCTCCAAACGGGACCTATCGGATATGTGGCTCTTACCTATGGGCATGGCTTCTCCCTGGCTGGATAGGGAGATGTACCCTAGGTCTAGCTTTTACTCACGGCTTCATCTTTTCTGAGCTTCCAGAAAAGCCTGCTAATGTACCACACCTTAAACTCCGTGGGCAAGATCTGTATTTCGCTGGTGTGATTATTTGGCTGCAGTGTTTGTTCCCTCTCTGGGAACTACAGATGTTATGCTACGAGTGGATGCTTGGACTAATTTTACTCAACAGGCATTACAAGATTCTCACAAAGCTATTTCAGCTCTTAATGCTGAACAAATACAAATTAGAAAGGTGGTTTTACCAAACAGATTGGCCTTCAATATTCTGACAGCTGCACGAGGAGGAACTTGTGCCATTATTCATACCCAGTGCTGTACATCTATACCTGATATGAGCACTAGTGTGACTCATTTTGCTAAACACATGAACATGATGATTCAGGCTATGGATGCTCCTGAAGCCTCAATTGCCTCACATTAGCAGACATTAACAAGTTCCCCATGGTGGAAAACTATCTTACTTACAATAATTCTGATTGTTCTGTTTTTGCTGTTTGCTCCCTGCACCTGTAACTGTGTAGCTAGATTTGTTTCTAGTCGCATGAAGGCTTTTAAGTTACAAATGGTTGCTCCAACTCCTGTGACTGCTGCAGCTTCCTCCAGCTACTACTTGGGACCCCTGGATCAGAGACCCTCAATATGAGGGTTAGGAGAATCTGTTGCCTCACCAAGTTAGGGACAACGCGCCTTCTCAGCTCGGAAGCAGTTATGGAATGAGAATGACGCCCTTTTCCCTAGGAAACATAATTCTCCTAAAAGAAAAGAGGGGAATCAGAGGATAACAGGAAGGAAGGCCAGGGGTCTCCAAACAAAGGAAACAGGCTGCAAGTGTCAGACATTTTTATATCTCTCTCTTAAGCGGCAGGAGGAAACAAATTAGTGTTCTATTTTTTCCCCTTCTCTATACAAATATAAAGAGAGAATTCTCTTAAAATTTTGTGTTGCCATAATGACACCTGGTTTGACTTGAACTTAACTTTTCTCAAACCTTGGGCTAACCAGTGCATTTTTCTTATGGAAATAATTGTCTTAAGCTATGTTAATGTTCTGTGCATTTACCCTAGACTCTGTTTTCAAGGCGGTTCTGCCTAAAGGCTCAGAAATATGGAAATATGCCTTTCTTCAAGATTCAAGTCAATCGTTTCATGGCCTAGGAGGACTCACCTGGTGCCAATGTTTATCCCAAAATGCATGTTGTGGGTGAGGGGCCTGGTGACATTCTCTGAGTTTTGAGACATTTCCTTTCTTTAATTAGCAGACTGCTAGCAGCCATACAACATCCAGCTAAAGACTAGAAGGAGGGCACTCTTTCTGCACCCCCTTCTGATGTCTATGTCAGAAGCTTTCTCTATCTCTTCTATACATTAATGAAACTTTATTACACAAAAGCTCTGAGCCATCAAGCCTTGTCTCTGGCCCCAGATTGAAGTCTTCTCCTCCAGAGGCCAAAAATCCTGGCGTCTTTCATGGTTCAGCAACAAGCTTTCACTGGGAAGGATTGAAGGCAAATGGAGAAGGGGGAAGTAGAGGATGAGATGATTAGATAGCATCCCCGACTCAATGGACATGAATTTGAACAAACTATGGCAGATAGTGGAGGACAGAGGAGCCTGGGGTGCTACAGTCCATTGGGGTCTCATGAAAAGTGTTGGACATGACTGAGCGATTGAAAACGAACCACCACCACCACCTTACCTTTGAGTTTCCCTAGTATGCCACAGCCCCACTCTCAACGGGGCTAAGAAGCTTTCTGTGTCTGTCAGTACTAAAGGCTGAGACTTATCTCTTCACACTCTCAGCGCCCCCTGCTTAAGGGTGATGGCGGGACCTTAGAACACTCATCACTCCCTCCCAGAGCTCAGAGCACAGAGCCTTCTCCCAACAGTAATGGAGCACCCTGCCCTGCTACAGAAATGGGAGTTGTAGCTGTTTACCCCCTCTTAATCTGATGCTTTTGAACTGTGGTGTTGGAGAAGACTCTTCAGAGTCCCGTGGAGTGCAAGGAGATCCAACCAGTCCATTCTGAAGGAGATCAGCCCTGGGTGTTCTTTGGAAGGAATGATGCTAAAGCTGAAAGTCCAGTACTTTGGCCACCTCATGCGAAGAGTTGACTCATTGGAAAAGACTCTGATGCTGGGAGGGATTGGGGGCAGGAGGAGAAGGGGACGACAGAGGATGAGATGGCTGGATGGCATCACTGACTCGATGGACGTGAGTCTGAGTGAACTCCGGGAGATGGTGATGGACAGGGAGGCCTGGCGTGCTGCGATTCCTGGGGTTGCAGAGTCGGACATGACTGAGCGACTGAACTGAACTGGACGGAACTGAATATGTTTTCTCCCTTTGCAGTGAATTCACTTCCACATTTCTTCGTTGAGTCACCAAATCAAACTCTTCTCATCCCCAGCTGGTTACTGTAACAGTAACGGTAACCAGCATCTCTATCAAGGACGGTGCATGCACCCCCGAGCTATGTATTTTCTTCCTCCTTGCCCGTCAGAATCTGTCGACTCCCAGACATCACAAACGGCCTCCAGATCACCCACAAAAGGGGCGGTGCTGCAGGGCAGGCTGTGACTCTCATCCACAGCCTGAGTCAAAGCAGGACTGTGTTATAAGTGTCACAGGCTGCCCCACTGCATCATGGGAGCCAAAAGAGCAATGGTCTGAAAGTCTTAACACAGACACTTCTGTGCAAGGAACACCAGTGTCTTCCTAGGGACCTGTGAGTTGTTGTTTGGTTTGGGCCTATAGAGTCAGTGACCTTTTTCACAACACTTGCAGGCTTAGCTAACCTTCCATCAGGACCTCTCTCCTCCCCTACAGCCCCCTACCTACTGTACCAAAAATCATACTTCTGACTTCAGTGTGCGGATTGGGTTTTCACCTGGCAGGGATACCAACACAACTTTTTATGCTGAAACCTCAGGATACCTGAAGAGAATGAGTTTTAAGAAAGCCCATCTTTCAATTATAATAGAAAAACTGCCCATGTAACAATGAAGATACAACAAATTAAAATACTAATAAAATGTTATTTGGAAATTATTTAGAATGTCACGCTTAAGTGAAAAAAAATTTAAGTATATGGTCTACTGCCCTTCAGGTTGAATCTGCATTTAAGAAAATTAGGAGATGGGTGAGGTAATGTCTTCATGATATTGTATTTGTTGTTCTGTTAATCATTATATTATTTCTATGGTTATGCTACTTTCCAGAATGATGAGGGTGTTCCACTAATGTCTGTCACGGCAAATACATGTTTACAGCTTCACATGCACTAGGAACTGTTCTCTGTGATGTGTGCATGTTGACATGACTCCCCACGGTCTTTCATGCACTTAGGAGAGACTGTGTTCAGTCCATAGGCAGATCCATTGTAGGGTTTCATGCGGATGGACATGTTGATCTGCCTTCTGACCCACAGTAGACGAGACACTGCACTGTATCCAGACTGGGAGTCAGAGACCACACCTGGCTGTTTCTCTCTGGCCTGGGCACCAATCTGACTCAGCTCTTGCCAGCTAGGTGACTTTTTGCAAATTCATTCACCCATTAACGTCTGTGTGTCTCTGCTCCTCAACTGCAGAAAGGGATGATAGCAGTAAAGCTGCTCACCGTACAGTGTTGCTGTGAGTGCTCAAAGACTTCTGAGTACACATGGAGCATATATGTACGTTGTGCACTTATGGAGAGCTGAGCACGATCCAGAAGGGTGAGCTTTTCTTCTTGTCTCTCTTCACTTCCGTTTCTGCTTGTACTCATATCCCCCTGTCCCTGACCCCATGCTTTTACCTCCCCAGTCCCAACTGATCTGTGTCATCTCTGTTCTGTGCCCCTGTCTTCAGACTCTCCATCCCAAAACACAGCTGAACATCTCCTCAGGATTTACCTCTGAAAATATCCATATCATCACCCATGGATTAAACAATCATGAGTATTAGTGGAAGAAAGAAGAAACACAAAAAAACTGGAAATGTGAAAACTACACAAGAAATGAAGCATTCCTGATGATCGTCTGACTATTCATGTTTTCATATCTTCATCAGTTTCAGATCTTCACAATTTGATTGAGAATTAGACTTGATAAAAATAATGGGAAGAAAGGCTATGTGATGAGGTTTCTTGGCCTTTTAATTTCCCTGGGCAATGCTTTTAAAGATGTATATACTCATGTTCTATAACTCTCCAGTGACCATTTGGTTTGCTGTCATGATGCAAATCCTATGAAGAGGTCTAACTTCATTAGGTGTCTAACTTCACATAGAATATTCACTAAAGTTTTTCATACGAGCACATGATGAAACCCAAATATTTACCTTAAGCTTCACAATATCCCCATAAAAAGAGGGGGATACTCACTGTGCTAAAAAACAACAGCAACAAAAACCCTCCCTCATACCTCATACACTCCATTCTTGAGGCCCCCAAAAGCCTGAAATGATAGTGCAAGGTCCATGCGGTGTGTCAATGGTGGTCTTGACCCTGTGTCTCTAGAACAATCTCCAGGGAAATGTGCAACAGCAATAATATTACCAACAGTAATAACAACAGCTAGAATTGACTTGGAACACACCATATGGCACGTACTGTGCTGACAATTTCCCATGACTTAACATGGTCAGTGGTCTAGGCGGCCCCATGACGTAGTTAAATTTACTCGAAGCTAGTGTTTCCATGTGGTTAAAAGAGGAATGAGGCACAGAGGCCCTACGTAACTTGTTCAGTGTCGCCCAGCAGTAAGGAAGCCACAGGTCTGGACGTGCTGTGGAAAACTCTAGGTGTTCTGTATTTATTCAGTCAAGGGTAAGATCCAACGGCTCCAGCAAAATATGTAGAATAACAGCTACCACATGACACAAATTGCTCCTACATCACAGAAATGCACACTAAATAGAAATCTGATTTCTTCAGAAATCTTTCAAATGGAGGCTTGACAAGACTGGCATCAGGATGTTTTGTAGAAACGATGGTCTACAAACAAGAGCCTCCTCAGAACAGCAGACAGCATGTCAGTGAGTCTCCTAGACTGGAGGTCTTGGGTTCGTGCATCAGAGAAGGCAGGAAACCCCTGTCACACGCTCTCAATGGAGACAGAGCCTGGCAGTAGGCGAAATAAGACCATGCCTCTGCTCCAGTAGTGCCTAGACAAGTTGTCCATGTCAATCAGAACTGAGGAATTCTTTTAAAAAGTGCAGATTCCATGATCTACACTCAGTGAATCTCACTCACTGTGGCTACAACAGCGCCCTATAATCTGTGAGATTTCACTATACTTGGGAAACTCTCAGGGACTTTATTAAACCCCTTTGGTAGTGAGACTGTCAGCAAAATAAGGAAAATAGAGATCAGAACAGATATTAGAAAAAATATATAGATAATCAACAAAACCCAAAGCTGGCTCTTTCAAAAGGTCAATATGAATTCATAAGTTTCCACCCACAAGAATAAAAGAAAAAGATAACTAAAGGCAAAACTTCCCAATATCAGGAAAGAAATAGGTTACAGATTCTACATTTCCTAATCCAATCATTTCATCAAGGTGAATTGGGCCAAATCCAAGCAATGTGATGAAACCACTCATTTTCTTTCTCATTGTCCTCCAGCTTCCCCTTCCTGCCTCTCTCCTTTGCCCCAGTTCCTTTCTCCTTCTTAAGTCCTGCCCTCCAGCAAGAGGAGCAATGTTATGAGGCATGATAACCCCATGATTTTAACTGATGTCTGCTGCTTGGCTGACATTCAGCGTGGATGCTATCATCCCTCTAGCTGGTACACTGAAGCTCTCTGTCTCTCATGATGGACCAGAAGGTTTCACTCTACTTTCAACTATAGGTAGGAGAGAAGGTGCAGGGCACATGTTGGAGCCTTGAGTCCTTCATCTAAGAAATGCAGAAGACCACAAACTGTGGGAGAAACAGAAATAGCAGCACCAGGCCCCTTTCAATGAGAGCTGCGTGCCAAACCCAGCACATCACAGGATTCCTTGACCTTCAGGAACACGCCAAGTAGATTTCCATGCCAAGACTGTTGCATTTATTATTCCTTCTGCCTGGAATGCTCTCCCCTTAGGTAACCCCACATCCTGCTCCCTTACTTCCTCCAGATCTCTGCTTACTTGCCATCTTTCACAGAGTCTTTCCCTCATTATCTTGAATAAAATAATAACATCATACCTACATACACCTTTTCCCCTGATCTAACAATATCTTTCTTCATAGTGCCTGCAACCTTAATTATTTACTGACCACCAAGTCTATGAAATGAGAGACTTGGTTGGTTTTGTCCTGTCCCAAAGTCCTCCAATAGTGTTCAGGTCTATGGCAGGTGCTCAGAAAACATTTGCTGAAGGACAGTCTGGAGCCAGGCCCTTTACACACATTGCTAACATGCACAGGTACCCTCCAAGATGGGCACTGGCCCCATTGTATTAATTATGATACAAACTGAGATTTCAGGACACAAGTGATACACTCAACAACACACAGTCAGCATGTCAGGTTCCAGGCTTACGAATCATATCTGCCAGCTTTCAAATCCTCAGTTCCTGGACAGGGACCTCATAGCCAAGAGCACGAGGTTTTATATCTAACACAAAGACTCCAGACAGCTCAGGTAGATACCCAGAGACACCAAAAAGAGCTCATTGAATCTCTGCACACAGAGCACACAACTCGAGTCTCAAACCCTCAAACACAACAGAGACCATAACCACACACAAAGACAAAGACCCTCCAATCAGACCAAAGTCTTCCAGACACAAACAAATGAGAGCTGCGCAGATACTTCACATCATGGACACTGACTCCCAAACCGCTGGGACACTTACGAATCTAATACAAAAGCCCCTAAAGAGAAAGACAGAAGTTTAAGAACTCAAGAACATCATATAATCTTAAGATAAAGTTTCCGGACAAATGAAAAACTTGGAACCTGTGCCTAGATCCCCAAGCAGCTGATAGTTTACACCTTTAGACTGACCCATCCTTAAAGCAGCACAGAGGCATCACAACTTGGAACCCAGAATCAAAAGCTCAGTGATCTCACATTCTGGGGTGCAGACGCCTACACAGAGATCTCACACCCAAGGACTGAAAAGCCAGCAAGCTCCAAAGATGCACATCCCGGTATACAGGCACACACCCTAGAGGCTTTGTACTATGGCTCACAAAATCCACTCAGATCAAATATACCATCACTCACAACCCCGCCCAAAGGCTCATGGAGATCAAATGTACCCAAACAGCACCCGTGTTATCACACGTAGCAATACACAATCCCAAGCTGCCAGATACAGGTTATTCTCCAGGGAAAGACACCAAACTCAGGGCCTTCTCCCTGGACATGAATTGCATGCATTTGTGTGAATGACCTTGCACTACAACACGATCCACACTGAGCGAGAGCTGAACAAGACTGAAACGCCGTCACCATGCACAGGCAGCGACTGCGCCAAACCTCGCCACTAACCAGAGCAGCTATTAGACTCCTTCTGAAAAAGCAATAAAACTCGGGGGAAAATTGAATGCTCTGAAAAGTCGCGCACGCCAACGCAGGCGTATGCGTATACAGGCGCCTCTCGCCCTCAGTTTCAGTTCCTAGACCACAGTGCCAGCAATCACGCGGTGGCCAATCACTGCTCAGAACGCTTCCCTGACGCCAGATCCAAACCTACACCCAGCTTCTTGCTCTGTAGTCATCCCACCAATGAAGGGGTGGAGTTGAAAAAGACACAAAGAAAGTTTCCGCTTAATACCTGTGTCCACTGGGATACGAAAGCAGTGGGAAGACGAAGAGGAGCGAATGGGGATGGACCCAGTGTCGCCATGAGTGCCCCCGCAGGGAACTGTGGTCCATGCCCGACGCGGTGTAAGGGGACCCTCTCTCTGTTGTCACACGCCCTCTCCCAAAGGTACCTTTCAGAGTGGGTGGTCTTACTGCTACCCCTCAGTGGTACATCCCAGGACAAAAATGTTTCATCTCGCGCGCCCCTTGCTGGTGGGATTGGGGAACAGCAGATGTAGATGCCTATGGACCATTCCAGGAGGATCCACAAAGGGCAGAAGGGCAAGGTTAGGGTGAAAACCTCACAGATTGCGGCAATTTTGGACTCAGAAAAAACTCTTTATAAACTGAAGATTACATCTCTGTGGGGATCACTGTCGTAACAGAGAACATTGAAAGCATTTTATCTATGCTGGGCATTGAGCTTGTTTGTGCTTTCCTGTTCAATGCAGAATAGGTCTCATGGGGGAAAGCCAGCTGCATTCCCCCAAGGGGCAGGATAAATAAAGCTTTCGACTGGGATGTGAAGTTCTGGCATGGAAAAGCCCTCTGTCAGTGACTGCGACTAATATCTGGAATAGACAACAGGACCTTCCATTCTGTTAGGAAAGGGGTCAACTCCAAGGGGACCCAAGGACACCATCACGTAGGTGAGATAAAGACCATGGCTTCGTCACCATCTTGTCATCCCTGAAAATGTTCCCTAGCAGGATCCTCAGCCTGTCCAGCTATGCCTCTCTCAACAAGTTTAAATTTGTGTATTCATTCCATCATTCATTCATTCTCTCCAAAGTATGTGTCAAGCACAACGCTGTGTGTTAGGAAAGAGAAAATCAACCTTTTCCTCACGGAGCTTACATTCTGTTGGGATCACGTGGTCCCCAAATACAAGTAATTTATCAGGTGTTTGTAACTGCCATGATTAAACTTAAATCGGGATAGTGAAATAGAGAGAGGGGATGATATCTAGAAAGAGTGGTCAGGGAAATTCTAAGATTCTCATATTTGAGCAAAAGCCTAGAGGAGTTATGCCTATCCGGGAGAAAAGTATCCTAGACAGAGGTAAGGCCAGTGGAAAAACTGGGGAGTAGAAACCTGTGTAGTGTGTATGAAAACAGTGAGGAGGGAATGTGACAGGCACAGCATGACGGAGGGAGAGCGAAGAGATTGGGTGACAGAAGTGATGAGGGCCAGCTCCGCTGGACCTTCTGGCCAATGAGAGGATTTTGACTTGAACCACAGGAGGCTTCTTGTCAGAGAAGTCCCCAGGCTTCTTTCCGAGGCCCAGATCGCACATGATTGTTGAGGAGCTCTTGGTTTATTTGAAGAAAACCCCTTCCCCACCCCTTCTGCAGCTGAGCATGCCTTTCCTGGAATCCCCTACACTCAAGGGGAATGCCTCCTACTGCTCCCAGTGCACATTCATGTCAACCGATGATACACTCAGAAGAGACAGGGCAAGGACCCTGTTGCTGTGAGTGAGGTCACATTGAGCCTTGCAAACGCAAAGAGGGATGATATAACAGGCACAGAGATGGCAGGGAGAAAGACAAAGATAGAGCATTAGACAGGGACGGAGAGACTACTTCTGGCACCAAACTGTCCTCACTTAGTTAGCCCAAGCCCTGCACCTGGATGATGTACAGTACATTTTCTCTATGGGAGGAAAGAAGCCCTTCCCTCTAGGGAATGACTCAGTTGCCCATGGCCTGGGCCTTAATCATGCTCCCTTCATCCGCATCAGGGGCCTCTGCCCATCAAGACAAGGACAACTCCATTCCTGGGGAGGCTCATACTGTACAAAGGGTCCCTCACAACCTATCCTGCCCAGACTGCCCTCCTGCTGATCTCACTGCCAATGACTCCTTTAATGGGGGAAAGAGAGGCAGGGGTCTCTGCATTTGTGGTGGAACCTCATGCAAACTGGTGAATGGGAGATTTCTCCCCAGCTGCTTGGAGGCTCACCTCTGTACCTTCCCCCACCACGTCCCCAGGGAATGTGAAGATTACATTCCACACATCAGGCAAGAAGCTAGGTGTGTGATGGGGAGACACAGAGACATATCCTGACAGTGAGTCAGTCATAGGGTCCTTGCGGCCCTGTGCAAACGCCCCCCTCCCCCACTACCTGGTCAGGGTTGTGCTGATTCTTCCCTGCCTCCTCCAAGGAGCCCAAGCTTACATCCAGTTCCTCCCCTCCTCATGACCTGAGACCTTCCATCTGCACAGGGCCTTGGGCTCCCATCTGCTGACGGTGCCCTCCTTGTTGTGGGTTGGGCGGATGGACCGAGGGAGTGTGTGTACACAGTTTCTGTCACAGGGCGCCTATCAAGGGTGGTAGTCATATCAGCAAGTATTGTTCTTAACAGGCTTGTTACCTGGGCTTCTGTGACCTGCGCATTATTACCCTCTCTGAGGCTGGGGCCCCAAGATTTTATCTCTGTACAGAGGCATGGTAGAAATCGTAGCAAATGTGACACCACAGGCCGGCTTCAACGGCCTGTGAGACTGGGGTCCATCCAGCCTTCCTCTTAAGACTATTCCCATGTGCAGACACATGAACAGCTGAGAGGCCCAACCCTCTGGACAAAGACCCCCAAAAGAGTTCTGAGATTTCATGCGCTGGGACAGAGATCTGCAAACAGTTCAGTCTGCTCATCTTGGACACCAACCCCAAACAGCTCTAATAGGTCACACCTGAAGACACAGATTCACTTCAGCTCAGAAATGCCAACTTCAGATGAATTAGGATCCCTAACAGAAACAGCCTTGCTCACAGCCAGTTCTACAGGGTTAACTTGTAACCATCTCTGGTTCCTGCATGACACTGCATTCTGAAGGAATTCTGGGAGAAAAAACAGGAAGAGGCACACTGTGCTTTGGACAAACTGGCCCTCATTTAGTCACACAGCTACCTCAGGAAAAGGTTCAGTGACCCCGGATTCTTGCCCCACACACAAAAGCATGAAAATGATTAACTTGCGATATCTGATCTCTGTGTTTCACAGTAATCATTTGCCAGCATTCATGCTAGACTTCATGTATTTCCTAGGCAAAAATCATATTGTCTTCACTGCTGCCTCCTCAGAGCAGTGGTCTCAGGGCTAACGGAGGAGCTGTGTCCCGGGCTATAGTCCCCAGGAGACCCCAAATCCAACTTAAACTCACAACTCGTCTGTTGTATGGTTTTCTTTAAGTGGACACTACTCTGGCTAACAGCTCCCATTTACCTCAGAGGCTTCACACCCCTCCCCCAGAGCCTACAGTCTGCAACCTGGGACACAGAGGCCCCACATCTTTGCCTCTGGGCTACTGAGTGGGCATTTGCACTGAGTCTCTGTTCAGTCAACCCCAAGGGAGAGAGGCCTCCAGTCTTGCAATTCCTGCAGCCCTTAGTCACCAGCATGTCATCCTGAGGAAGGCAGGTTCATTCCAGGGGCGTGGTGTGCCTTAGAGCTGAGGGGTACTGAAATTGATTTCCCATGTCTGGTTCCTGATAATGGCCCTAACCCCACCCTGGTCAACTCTGGTCATGGTAACTTTGTATCCTGCCCCATGGGAGGTTCAGAGTGAATGTCACATCCACAGAGCAAGTCCCCGGGACTGGTCCTCTCTATTGCAGCACCCACTCCGGGCTACTGAATTCTGGAGAGAGGAGAGGGTTTCCCTTCACTGTGCCTATGACAACTCCCTTACATCCCTTTAATCACCTCTGTCATTTTCCAGAGTCCCTCTCCTGGTGACAGCTGCCACAGTTCCTCTCCCCAAATTCCCACTCCTCCCCTCCCCTGCCACCAGGCCTCCCCTCCCCACTCAGGGGCCTCTTTAGCCCCTCCCCCAGCCCTACTCACAGGGCCTCCATTTGTGTCCTCTCACCCAGCACCCACGCTACCTCAGAAGATCCCCTCAAGACCCTGCCTGCTCCCTGCATTCTGCAGGACACCTGTCTCCCGCCCACACGCAGGGTCTGTCATAAAGTCCCTGTGAGGGCCGAACTGAAAAATCTGTTCAGAATCCAGATAAAATTCAGACCCAGACCAGCAGTCCAGGGCAGTTCCTGGAAGGAGAAGGAGAGGGTCTCCGAGAGGAGCATCTGGTCTCAGAATCTTGAAGGGGTGAAAAGGTATTCTTCAAGGGTCCTAGTGAGGATGAAGTGAAATGGCACCTTATAAGTACTTATGCATACATGCCAAGTGTGTGCCAGCTCTCTTGAATCGTGTCCACCAGGCTCCTCTGTCGATGGGATTCTCCAGGCAAGAATACTGAAATGGGTTGCCATTCCCTCGTCCAGGGGATCGTCCTGATCCAGGGGTCAAACCCCCATTTCCTGCATCTCCTGCATTGGCAGGTGAATACTTTCCCACTGAGCCACCAGGGTAGCCCCAACATTTGTTGAGAGTTAATGTAATATTGTGTTCTCACTACACGCACGCACACTCACACACACAAAGTCTAACATAAAACTAAAGGGACACAAGGAAATTTGAGGAGGTGTTGGGTATGTCTATTACTTTGATTGTGGTGATGTTAGTATCATTGTTTGCATATGTCCAAACTCATCAAATTGTACACATTGAATATACAATTTGCTGTATATCAATCATATTTCAATAAAGACGTTTAAAAAAGGAGAGCAGAAAAACGTTCTCCAAAAAATTGATACTTACATAAGTGAGAACATTTCTTTAAAAATATTGAGGAGCAAACTTCACTCAAAAAGTAATGAAGATGAATAATACCCTTCAATCCGTTAAGTTCATGTGTGTGCATGCTAAGTCACTTCCATCATGTCTGACTCTTTACGATCCTACGGACCATAGCCCGCTAGGCTCTCCTGTCCCTGGGATTCTCCAGGTAAGAACACTGGAGTGGGTTGCCAGGGCCTCCTCCAGGGGATCTTCCTGACCCAGGGATTGAACCAGACTTTCTCATGCATTGGCAGGCAGGTTCTTCACCTCTAGTGCCACCTGGGAAGTCCCAAGGAAGTTAATTCCTTTGTCTCATATTATGAGGCCACTGTTACCAGGTAACATACAACCTTGTCATACATTTCCCCAATTGTAAAGCAGTCCGCTCTTCCATCGTTGATTCTAACTTGCTTCTTGACCTGCATGCAGGTTTCTCAGGAGACAGGTCAGGTAGTCTGATACTCCGCTGTGGTTAAGAATTTTCTACGGTTTGTTTGATCCACAGAGTCAGAGGTCTTAGTGTAGTCAATGATGCAGAAGCAGATGTTCTGTGGAATTTCCCTTGCTTTCCCCATGATCTAACAAATCTTGGCAAGTTGATCTTTGGTTCCTCTGCCTCCTCAAAACCTAAGCTGTATATCTGGAAGTTCTTGGTTCAAGTACTGTTGAAGCCTAGTTTGAAGGAGTTTACAAACCAGGAGGCTTCAGAACTTGGGGACAATCTAAGTGGAGAAGCTAAGGAAACTGGCGGATGTGAAGGAAGTCTGATAAGAGGGACAAGAAAATGAAGCTCTACTTTCGATGTTGCTAGCAAGGTAGACAGGGGCTAGACCATGCCTTCCAGTCGTTGTATAGGAGAGTAGCCTTTATCTAGAAACACATAGACAGTTCTGCAAGTGTAAGAGAGGGAGGGAGAGGGCGGGAATAGGGAGACAGACACAGTGGATGTAAGAGAGCAGTTAGAAGGGGGCTTGACAATTCAATGGAGGGAGGCTTGGACTAGAGCAGATGTGATGGACATGGGTAAAAGGAGACACATTAGACGTTTAGGAAATAAAATGGACACAACTCAGCAAGAATTTGGACTTGAGGTGAAGGAGAGGGACTTGTAAACGTGGTTAAGAACACGTTTATGTGTTCTGTCGTAAGAGTATGGAACTGTCATGGGGAATCCTAGAAGTTGGCCAGGTCTGGGAAGAATTCCAAAATAAGATTTTTATGTTTCTGAGCTCATGGTCTAGATGGATACAATAACTAATATTTAAAACTTAAAGGTTCCTTTTCTTTTTTTAAAAAGGTATTGTTATAATTTGTATACAATAAAAGGCAACACTTTAAATGTTATAGTTTGTAGAGTTTTCACAAATGTATACCGTGGTATAAATGCTACCACAATAAAAATGTAGAAAACGGCCCATCATTCAAAAATGCTCCCTTGGGGTGTTTGCATTCAGACTCCTTCTTCCACTCCTATACCCTGGCAACCACAGATACATTTCTGTGCGAATAGTTGTACCTTTTCCAGAAATCAATTGACATGAAATCATATAATATGTAGCCTTCTGTGTCTGGTTTCTCTCATTTGCACAGTTGAGACACATCCTTGCTCTTACATGCATTAGTAGTTTGGTTTTTTTTTGAACAGTGTAGTATTCCTTTGTACAGGTATACTCTTTTCTTTTTCTTTCATCTGTATACCAGTTGTTGAGTAACTGGGCTGTTTCTACGTGTGACTATTAGGAATACATGTGTGGAATATTTGAGTGCAGGCCATTGTGTGAGGATGTTTTCATTTCTCTTGGTTAAAACTGTCTAGGAGTAGAATTGCTGGGTCATATAAGGCTTCCCATTGGTGCTAGTCATAAAGAACCCACCTGCCAATGCAGGAGACTCAGGTAGGATCCCTGGGTCTGAAAGATCCCCTGCAGTAGGACATGGCAACCCACTCCAGTATTCTCATCTGGAAAATTCCATGGACAGGATTCCTGGCAGGTACAGTCCATGGGACCCCAAAGAGTTGGATATGACTGGGCAACTGAACACAGACACACACACACACACATACACAGTAATTTATCTATCTTAAAAACTAAACTGTGTCCTCTGTAGAGAACATAGAGTAGGATCTTGTTTTGGTTTTTAAACTGGTATCTCAATGTCTGCCTTTTGATTGTATTGTTTTATCTAGTCACATTTAATGTTGATACAGACTTACATCTCCAATATATTTTCCTTTCTTATGCCATTTTATTCTACGGTCTTCATGTTACAGCTTTCTTTCGCATTAAGTGGGTATTTTCTAATGTAGCATTTTAAATTCTTTACTGGTTTTCCCACTATTTTTAAGTTATTTCCTCAGCTATAGGCTACCATAAACAACTTCAGTTCAGTCACTAAGTCATATCCGACTCTTTGTGAGCCCATGGAATGCAACATGGCAGGGCTCCCTATCCATCACCAACTCCCAGAGCTCACTCAAACTCATGTCCATCGAGTTGGCGCAAAAGCTACCCCACTAGCTTTGTTCATAGTGATGCTTCCTAAGGCCCACTTGACTTCATATTCCAGGATGTCTGACTCTAGGTGAGTGATCACACCATCGTGGATATCTGGGGCATTATGATCTTTTTATGTATAGTTCTTCTATGTATTCAAGCTACCTCTGCTTAATATCTTGTGCGTCTGTTAGGTCCATAACATTTCCGTCCAAAAGAGGCACAGATGTAAAGAACAGACTTTTGGACTTGGTGGGAGAAGGGTGGGAGGGATGATTTGAGAGGATAACATTGAAATATGTATATTATCATATGGGAAATAGATCGCCAGTCCAGGTTCGATGCATGGGACAGGGTGCTCAGGGCTGGTGCACTGGGATGACCCTGAGGGACGGGATGGGGAGGGAGGTGGAAGAGGGGCTCACGAGGGGGAACACCTGTACACCCATGGCTGATTCACGTGAATGCATGGCAAAAACCACCACAATATTGTAAAGTAATTAGCCTCCAATTAAAATAAATAGATTACTTAAAAAAAAAACAACTGAGGGTCTCTCCCCATCCCCACTGATCCCCTCCAGTGCCTCTGCAGGTGAAGGAAAACCTTTTCTCCCCTGGCTGACCTTCAGGAACAGTAACCCCAACTCGCCTCCACAACTGCCCCCTCGCTCCTCACCCCCACATCATACAGGGTTGCTCTGGAGTTCCTCTGGTCCGCCTGGGTTTCAAGCCTCCCTGCCAGCATCCAGTAGGTGCCCTAGATGTCTCACTTTCTTGATAGTATCGTTTAAAGGATAAACGTTTTAATTTTGATGATTCCAAACTGCCTATTTTTGTTTCCTTTGGTGCTTGTGCTTTTTGTATCATATCTAGGAAATCATTGCCTAATCCAAGATTAACATCTACGTCTCTGTTTTCTTCTGAGTGCTTTATAGGTTTAGCTCTTACATTTAGGTGCTTTATCAACTTTTAGGTAATTGTTATATACAGTGTGAGGTATAGGTCGAAATTGATTCTTTTGCATGTGAACATCCAGTTATCCCAAAACCATTTGTTGAAACATTATTCTTTGTCATTGAATGGCCTCTAAACCCCTCACAATAATCCACTGACCATAGAGATATGGGCTTGTTTCTTGACTCTCCATCCTATTCTGTTATCTGTCTATATACAATCCTTATGTCAGTACCATAATGTCTTGATTACTGTAGCTTTGAAGTGGGTTTTGAAATTAGGAAGCGTAAGTACTTCTTCTTTCTTCACACTGTTTTGGCTATCTCAGGACCCTTTTAATTCTTACAATTCTAGGATCAGTTTGTTGATTTCTGGGGGAAAAGAGCAGTTTGAATTTTGATAGGCCTCTATTAGGGCAGTACTGCCATCTTAACACAATAGTAAGTCTTCCAACCCATAAATGTGATCTCCCGAATCCATAAAAATCTGAGCAAGCTTCGGGAGTTGGTGCTGGACAGGGAAGCCTGGTGGGCTGCAGTCCATGTGATCGCAAAGAGTTGGACACAACTGAGTGACTGAACTGAAGTGAAATCTCCACTTATCTAGACGGTCTTAATTTCACTCAGCAACGTTTTGTAGTTTGTATTGTACGAGTCTTGAAGGTATGTATAGAGATCTAGTTGCTCTTCGTATATGACCTTGTATTCTGTAAACCTGTCGAGCCCCTGTATTAGGACTAATAGTCTCTGTGGGAAGAGGGTGGTTCTTTAGGATTTTCCATACACACAGTTATATCATGGATTGACAAGATGGCGGAGGAGTAGGTGGATGGGGAATACATCTCTCTCCAAGGACACATCAGGAATATACCCTCAGACACAGAAGTGCATGCAGAACACCAGCTGAGTGTGGACAGGAGTACCTGACCAGTGGGAAAGAATACATAGACCCATGCAAAACTCGGTAGGATGAAGGAACCAGGGGGAAAAACGGGAGTGTTAGTAGGGCTGGACCTGCCCTCGGCGGGTGGGGGAACTGAAGCAGGGGTCTGATCCCCACTTGGGGCAATTATCTGAGTCAGAGGAGAAACATTTAAGGCTGAGAGTCAAACAGCTCACCTGTGGCAGCCTAAATGGAATGAGAATCAGACATCCTTGCCGCAGCCATACATACCCTAGATGGCGCAGTGGCTGGGAGCTGGAGTTTAGGGATTGTGGAGCAATCTCAAGGCGAGGGCTGCAGCTGACTGCAGAGAGATGGAGGGGATGTGAGGGAAGAGACTGTGGTGGGAAATGGCTGTGGAGGAAATCCCGGCAGCCATGGAAGTAAGGTGATACTGCTGAGTCATGCATAGGGGGTGGAGCCATCACCATAG
Organism: Ovis canadensis; assembly: GCF_042477335.2. Lineage (NCBI taxonomy): Eukaryota > Metazoa > Chordata > Mammalia > Artiodactyla > Bovidae > Ovis > Ovis canadensis. The sequence continues at coordinate 54,156,030 of NC_091727.1, forward strand.
CCTCTGGACCCCCACATGCTTGCATTGTCAGCTGAACAATAGAGAGGCTGGCCCATCAAACGCCTGATGCACTGAACTACAGAGTAGGACCCCATCCAGGGTGCCCCTTTAAGTGCCTGATGTGTGAACAACAGAGAAGAACCTCAGGTAAAAAGCCCTCTAAGTGCCTGAATGATCAGAGTTATGGAGAAAGACTGCCCAAAGAGGCCTTCTGATTTCCAGGTACAAGAGGCTTGAAGAAAAGACTCTGATAGGGCCATAACTCCTCCAGCGGAGGCAGTCCGTGTCCCTGCACACTTGGCACCGCCAGGGTCCCCGCAAGCCAAGCTGCTGTGTGACGTTCACGCTCAACTCCCACTAGGGCAGAGCTGCCGCAGGCAAAAAAATGTCTTATGCCTAAGCATGCACGGTCACATTGGCAGTGTCCGACTCTTCCACCCTGTGAACTGCGGCTTGCCAGGCTTCTCTGTCAGGGAGAGGGGTTCTCCAGGCAAGAACCCCTCGGGTCTCAGGCAATCCCTACCCCTGGGATGAATCTGCCTTCCTCAGGATGACATGCTGATGAATGCAGACTGCAGGGACTGGAGGGCTCACTCCCGCGGGGTTAACTGAACAGAGACTCAGTGCAAATGCCAACACAGCAGCCCAGAGGAAAGATGTGAGGCTCTGTGTCCCAGGGTGCAGGCTGTAGGCTCTGGGGGAGGGAAGTGAAGCCTCTGAGCTAAAGGAGAGCTGTTAGCTAGAGCAGTGTCTACTTAAAAAGCATACAAAACCAAAACGACAGTGAGGTACCATTTCATGCCAGTCCGAATGGCTGCGATCCAAAAGTCTACAAGCAATACATGCTGGAGAGGGTGTGGAGAAAAGGGAACCCTCTTCCACTGTTGGTGGGAATGCAAACTAGTACAGCCACTATGGAGAACAGTGTGGAGATTCCTTAAAAAACTGGAAATAGAACTGCCATACGACCCATCAATCCCACTGCTGTCCATACACTCCGAGGAAACCAGAATTGAAAGACACACGTGTACCCCAATGTTCATCACAGAACTGTTTATAATAGCCAGGACATGGAAGCAACCTAGATGTCCATCAGCCGATGAGTGGATAAAAAAGTCGTGGTACATATACACAATGGCGTATTACTCAGGTTTAAAAAAAAATACATTTGAATCAGTTCTAATGAGGTGGGTGAAACTGGAGCCTATTATACAGAGTGAGGTAAGCCAGAAAGAAAAACACCAATACAACATACTAACGCATATATATGGAAATTAGAAAGATGGTAATGATAACCCTGTATGTGAGACAGCAAACGAGACACAGATGTATAGAACAGTCTTTTGGACTCTATGGGAGAGGGAGAGGCGGGGATGATTTGGGAGAATGGCATTGAAACATGTATAATATCATATAAGAAACGAATCGTCAGTCCAGGTTCGATGCATGATACTGGATGCTTGGGGCTGGTGCACTGGGACGACCCAGAGGGATGGTACGGGGACGGAGGTGGGAGAGGGGTTCAGAATGGGGAACACGTGTATACCCGTGGCGGATTCATGTTGATGTATGGCAAAACCAATACAATATTGTAAAGTAATTAGCCTCCAATTAAAATAAATAAATTTAAATTTTAAAAAATTAAAAGAAAAAAAAAACAAAAGAGACAGGGGTATGCCAATGTCCATCGCAGCACTGTTTATAATAGCTGGGACATGGAAGCAACCTAGATGTCTATCAGCAGATGAATGGATAAGAAAGCTGTGGTACATATACACAATGGAATATTACTCAGCGATTAAAAAGAATACATCTGAATCAGGTCTAATGAGGTGGATGAAACTGGAGTCTATTATACAGAGTGAAGTAAGCCAGAAAGAAAAACACCAGTGCATGGGGATGACCCAGAAAGATGTTATGGGGAGGGAGGTGGGAGGGGGGTTCATGTTTGGGAATGCATGTAAGAATTAAAGATTTTAAAATTTAAAAAATAAAAAACTAAAAATAAAAAAAAAGAAAAACACCAATACAGTATACTAAAGCATATATATGGAATTTAGAAAGATGGTAACGATAACCCTGTATGCAAGACAGCAAAAGAGACACAAATGTATAGAACAATCTTTTGAACTCTGTGGGAGAGGGCAAGGGTGGGATGATTTGGGAGAATGGCACTGAAACATGTATAATATCATATGTGAAACAAATCACCAGTCCAGGTTCGATGCATGATTCAGGATGCTCAGAGCTGGTGCACTGGGATGACCCAGAGGAATGGGATGGGGAGGGAGGTGGGAGGGGGGTTCAGGATGGGGAACACCTGTAAACCTATGGAGATTCATGTTGATGTAAGGCAAAACCAATACAATATTGTAAAGGGAAAATAAATAAATAAATAAAATAAATTCTTGCAAAAGAAAAAAAATATGAAAGAACTCCATACTCATTAAAGAAAAATTGAAAAGTACAGAAAAGCAGAAAACAACAAAACAGTTTTCAGAGTTTCACTATGTAAACAATGTCTGTAACATTTTGGGTATGAATTACTCTCTTATTTATGGAGTTTAATAAAAACCAGTCAACAGCAAAATAAATAAGTAAAATTCAAAAGAAAAGCATACAACAGGAGAGTTACGAGTTTCAGTTGGATTTGGAGTCTTCTGGGAACTACAACCCAGGACACAGCTTCTCCGTTAGCTCTGAGGAAACTGCTTGGAGGAGGTAGCAGAGAAGTCAGTATGACTTTCGCCTAGGAAGTACATGCAGTCAAGCGTGCATATTGGCAAAAGTTTACTGTGAAACACAGAGATCAGATGTCACAAGTTCATTATTTTCATGCTTTTCTGCGCGTGGAAGATGCAAGACTTTAGGGTCACTGAACCTTTTTCTGAGGTATCTGTAAATAAATAAAGGCCAACTTGTCCAAAGCACAGTGTGCCTCACACTGTTTTTCACCCTAAATTCCTTCAGAATGCCCTTTAGGTCAGCAACCACAGTGGTTACAACTTAACACTTGTAGAACTGGCTGTGAGTGATGCTGTTTGTCTTCAGGATCTGAGTTTACCTGAGACCAGATGTTCAAGCTGGATTTAGAAAAGGCAGAGGAACCAGAGATCAACTTGCCACCATCCTTTCGACCATAGAAAAAGGAAAAGAGTTCCAGAAAAACATCTCCTTCTGCTTTATTGACTATGCCAAAGCCTTTGACTGCGTGGACCACAACAAACTCTGGAAAATTCTGAAAGAGATGGGAATACCAGATCACCTGATCTGCCCCTTGAGAAATCTGTATGCAGGTCAGAAGGCAACAACCAGAACTGGTCGTGGAACAACAGACTGGTTCCAAACAGGAAAAGGGGTAACTCAAGGCTGTATATTGTCACCCTGCTTATTTAACTTATATGCAGAGTACAACATGAGAAACGCTGGGCTGGATGAAGCACAAGCTGGAATCAAGATTGCCAGGAGAAATATCAATAACCTCAGATATGCAGATGACACCACCCTTATGGCAGAAAGTGAAGAGGAACTCAAGAGTCCCTTGAAGAAAGTGAAAGAGGAGAGTGATAAAGCTGGCTTAAAACTCAACATTCTGAAAACTAAGATCATGGTATCTGGTCCCATCACTTCATGGCAAATAGATGGGGAAACAGTGGAAACAGAGACAGACTTTATTTTGGAGGTGGCTCCAAAATCACTGCAGATGGTGACTGCAGCCATGAAATTAAAAGACGCTTGCTCCTGGGGAGAAAAATTAGGACCAACCTAGACAGCATGTTAAAAACCAGAGACATTACTTTGCCAGCGAAGTTCCATCTAGTAAAGGCTATGGTTTTCCCAGTAGTCATGTATGGATGTGAGAGTTGGATTATAAAGAAAGCTGAGCACTGAAGAATTGATGCTTTTGAACTGTTGTGTTGGAGAACACTCTTGAGAGCCCCTTCGACTGCAAGGAGATCCAACCAGTCCATCCTAAAGGAAATCAGTCCTGAATATTCATTGGAAGGACAGATGCTGAAACTGAAACTCCAATACTTTGGCCACCTGATGCGAAAAACTGACTCATTTGAAAAGACCCTGATGCTGGGAAAGATTGAAGGCAGGAGGAGAAGGGGATGACAGCAGAGGAGACGGTTGGATGGCATCACCGACTCAATGGACATAAGGTTGAGTAAACTCCAGGAGTTGGGGATGGACAGGGACGTCTGCCATGCTGCAGTCCAAAGGCTCTCAAAGAGCCGGACACGACTGAACGACTGAACTGAACTGAGAGTTGGAATTGTCTAAGATGGTTAAGGTCTGTGTCCTCAGGTGTGACATATTTGAGCTGTTTTGGGTTGCTCTCCAGGATGAGTGCTCTCTAATCTGTTCAAGGATCTCTGTCCCAGGCATGAACTCTCTGAACTATGGGGAAGGGTTTTGTCCAGAGGGTTGGTCTCTGAGCTGTTCATGGATCTGCATATGAGAGTAGTCTTAAGAGGAAGGCTGCATGGACCCCACTCTCACGGGTCTTAGAAGTAGACCTGTGATATCACATTGGCTACGATTTCTACCACGCCTCCCTACAGAGATAAAAGCTTGCGGCCCCATCCTCAGGGAGGGCAAGTCATGTGCAGTACACAGGAGCCCGCGGTAACAAATCTGATAAGAACAATACTTCCTGACATGACTACCACCCTTGATAGGGGCCCTGAGAACAAACTGTGTACACACACTCACTCAGACTATCTGCGCAACCCACAACAAAGAGGCCACCATTTGCAGATGGGAGCCCAAGGCCCAGTGCAGATGGAAGGTCACGGCTCATGAGGACAGGAGGAACTGGTTGCAGGCTTGGGCTCCTTGGAGGAGGCAGAGAAGATGCAGCAGAAGCCTGGCCAGGGAGTGGGGGAGGGGGGCGTTGGTACAGGGCCCCAAGGACCCCGTCAATGTCTCACTGTCAGCATATGTCTCTGTGTCTCCCCATCACACACCCAGCTTCTTACCTGATGTGTGGAATGTAATCTGCACATTCCCTGGGGACGTGGTGGTAGAAAATACAGAGGTGAGCCTCCAAGCAGGTGGGGAGAAACCTCACATTCACCAATTTGCATAAGTTTCCACCACAAATGCAGAGATCCATGCCTCTCTTTCCCCCATTAAAGCATGCATTGGCACTGAGGTCAGCAGGAGGGCAGTCAGGGCCGGACAGGTTGTGAGGGACCCTGTGTACAGCGTGAGCCTCCCCATGACTGGAACATCTCCATGTCTTGATCAGGGCAGAGGACCCTGATGTGTGCCAAGGGAGCATGATTAAGACCCAGGCCATGGGCAACTGAGTCATTTCCTAGAGACAGTCCCTGGTAGGGGAGCGGGCGCGGGGAGCGGTTTCTTTTCTCCTATAGACATAGGTACATCTTCTATTAGCACGGCTGGGGGCCCACATATGGGTGCTAATTGGGGATCCTTTGCTGCCAGAAATAGTCTCTCTGTCCCTGTCCACTGTTCTATCTTTGTCTTTCTCCCCACCATCTCTGTGCCTGTTACATCCTCCCTCTTTGCCTTTACGAGACTGACTGTGACCTCACTCATACCGCGAGGGTCCTTCCTTCCTCTGTCTCTCCTGAGGGTATCATCAATTGACACAGATGTTCCCTGGGAGCAGTAGGGGGGATTCCCCTTGAGTGTAGGGGATTCCAGGAAAGGCATGTTCAACTACAGAGGGTCTGTGGTTTTCCTGGGATGAATCAAGAGCTCCTCAACAATCACTGTGTGATCTGGGCCTCTGAAAGGACCCTGGGGGCTTCTCTGGTAAGAACCCTCCTGCAGCTCAAGTCAAAGTCCCCGCTATGGCCAGAAGGCCCTAGGGGACCCGCCCCTCATCACTGCTCTCATCCGATCTCCTGGCTCTCCCTCCATCATGCTGTGACAGGCACACAGCCCTCCTCACTCTTTTTATACACACTACACTGAGTTCCACTCCCCAGTTTTTCCACTGGCCTTAACTCGGTCTGGGATACTTTTCTCCCAGATAGGCATCTCCTCTAGGCTTTTGCTCAAATGTCACAGTCTTAGAAGGAACTTCCCTGGCCACTCTTTCTAGACATCATCCCCCCTCTCTTTTTCACTATCCTGGTTTAATGTTAATCACAGCAGTTATGAACACCTGATAAATTACTTATCTTGGGGGGCTGTATGACCCCAACACAATGTAAGTTCCATGAAGCCAAAGTTGATTTTCTCTTTCCTAACACACATAGCTGTGCTTGACAGAAACTGTGGAGAGGATGAATGAATGTCGGAATGAAAAAGCAAACTGAAACTTGTTGAGAGAGGCATAGCTAAACAGGCTGAAAATTCTGCTAGGGACATATTCAGGGATGACAAGAGGTGACAAAGCCATGGTCTTTATCTCACCTGCGCGGTGTCCTTGGGTCCCCTCGGCAGTGACCCCTTTCCTAACAGAATGGAAAGTCCTGTTGTTCTTCTCACATATTACTCGCAGTCAATGACAGAGGCCTTCCCCACTCCAGACCTTCAGATCCCAGTCCGAAGTTTTCTCTCCCTTGCCCGCTGGGGGACTGTGGCTGGCTTTCCCCATTGAGACCTATTCTGTATTAAACAGGAAAGCGCAAACAAGCACAATGCCCAGCACAGAGAAAATGCTTTCAGTGCTTCCTGTTACGACAGTGGCACTACAGAGAAGTAATCTTCAGTTTATGAAGACATTTTTCTGAGTCCAAGATTGCAGTAATCGGTGGGGTTTTCATCCGAACTTTGCCTTTCCACCCGTGGAGGATTATCTGCTAATTGTCCACCAGCATCTACATCGGCTGTTCCCCAGTCTCACCACCAAGGGGCGGGCGAGGTGAAACAGGTCTGTCCTGGGATGTACCACTGAGGGGTAGCGGTAAGACCACCCACTCTGGAAGGTACCATTCGAGGGGGCGTATGACAACAAAGAGACTACCTTTACACCGCATCAGGCATCGACCAGAGTTCCTAGCGGAGGCACTCAAGGCACCACTGGGTCCATCCCCATTCGCTCCATTCCGTCTTCTCGCTGCATTTGAGTCCAAGTGGACACCGGTATTAAGCTGCAAATGTCCTCGTCTCGTTTTCAATTCCACCCCTTCGTTTCTACATGGTTACATCCAAGGGGGGACGGCTACGGAGCGAGATGGGCTGCCAGTTTGGAGTATGGCGTCACGGAAGCGTTCTGGGCACTGATTGGTCACCGCGTGATCGCCGGAATTAGCTCTTCCCGGGGCGCGAGTAGAGGCCGGAAGTCCCGCGACTTCCGCCCTGCTTCCTCTCCTGCCCAGTTCCAATTGGCTGGCTGGCTGTTACAGGCACCAGGAAGGCAGGGCTGGAACTGAGGGCGAGAGGCGTGTTGCCCTGCGCGGCTTCTTAGAGCATATACTTTTTCTGCGAGTTGTATTGCTTTTCCCGAAGGGGTCGAATAGCTGCCCTGGTTAGTGGCGAGGTTTGGCGCAGTCGCTGGCCGTGCCTGGTGACGGCGTTTCACTCTTGTTCAGCTCTCGCTCAGTCTGGATCGTGTGGCGGCGTACGGTTATTCGCACAAATGCATGCAGTTCATGTCCAGGGAGAAGTCTCTGAGTTTGCTGTCTCTCCCTAGAGAGTAACCTGTGTCAGGGAGCCTGGGCTTGTGTATCGCTTGTGTGACGACACAGGTGTTGTTTGGGTATGTTTCATCTCCTTGAGCCTTTGGGCGCAGTTGTGCGTGGTGGGATATTGATCTGAGTGGATTTTGTGAGGCATAGTATAGAGCCCCTAGGATGCGTGTGCCTGTATTCCAGGGTGTGCATTTTTGGAGCTTTCTGGCATTTCAGTCCCTGGGTGTGAGATCTCTGTGTAGGCGTGTGCACCTGAGATTGTGAGAGCTCTGAGTTTTTTATTCTGGGCTCTAAGTTTCGATGCCTCTGAGCTGCTTTAAGGATGGGTTTGTCTAAAGGTGTAAACTATCAGCTGCTTGGGGATCTGTGCACACGGTGCAGGATTTCCATTTGTCTGGGGACTTTATCTAAAGGCTTTATGATGTGCTTGAGTTATTAAAAGTTCTGTCTTTCCGTTAGGGTTTTTGTATTAGATTGGTAAGTGTCGAGTGGTTTGGGAGTCAGTCTCCATGATGTGAAGTATCTGTGCAGCTCTCATTTGTTTCTACCTTGAAGACTTTGGTCTGTTTGGAGGGTCTTTGTCACAGTGTGCACAGTTAGGATCTCAGTTGTGTTTGAGGGTCTGAGACGAGTTGTGTGCTCTCTGTGCAGAGATTCAGTGAGTTCTTTTTGGTGTCTCTGGGTATCTATCTGAGCTGCTCGGAGTCTTTGTGTCAGAAATAAAACCTCTTATGTTCTTGGCTGTGAGGTCTCTGTCCGGGAACTGAAGGTTTGGAAGCTGGCAGACATGATTCCGAGGCCTGGCACCTGCCTGACATGCTGACTGTGTGTTGTTGAGCGTATCAGTTGTCTCCTGGAATCTCAGTATGTATCATAATTAACACAGTGGGGCCAGTGCGTGTCGTGCAGGATACCTGTGCATGGTAGGGTTGTGTGCAAAGGGCCTGGCTTCAGACTATCCTTCAGTAAATGTTTTCTGAGCACCTGCCATATACCTGAGCACTATTGGAGGAGTTTGTGACAGGACAGAACTGACCACGTCTCTCCTTTCATAGACTTGGTGGTCAGTAAATAAATCAAGGGTGGCAGGCAGTAAGAAGAAAGATAATGCTAGATCAGGGGAAAGGGTATATGTAGGTATGATGTTATTATTTTATTCAAGGTAATGAGGGAAAGTCTCCCTGAACGATGACAAGTAAGCAGAGATCTGGAGGAAGTGAGGGAGCAGGCTGTGGGGTTATCTAAGGGAAGAGCATTCCAGGCAGAAGGAACAACGAATGCAACTGTCCTGGCATGGACACCTACTTGGCGTGCTCCTGAATGTCAAGGAGTCCTGTGATGCACGGGGTTTGGCATGTAGCACCCATTAAAGGGGGTCTGGTTGCTGCTGTCTCTGTGTCTCTCACAATTTGTGATCATCCGCATTTCACAGATGAAGGACTGAAGGATCCAACATGTGCCCTGCACCTTCTCTCCTACCTATCCCTGAAATTAGGAGTGAAGCCTTCTGGTCCATCATGAGAGAGAGAGAGTTTGAGTGTCCTGTCTGCAGGGATGTCACGCTGAATGTCAGCCAAGCGGCAGAGATTAGTTATACTGTGCGAATCATGCCTCGTAACATTGGTACTCTTGACGGAGGGAAGGATTTAAAAGGAAAAGGAACTGGAGCAAAGGACAGAGGCAGGAAGGGAAGTTAGGGGACAGTGAGGGGGAAAAACAAAAATGTCTGGCTTCATCACATTGCCTGGTTTGGTCCAGTTCACGTTGATTGGCTGACTGTATCAGGACATACTGACCTTATCTTGTCCCTACCCTTTCTTTCCCTTCCCTTTTTTTGTGACTGAGCAAGTCAGTGCTTAAGCCATTAGGTGGTGCCAGGCAAGGCATGTGTATGTGTAAAGGGGCATCCTTGCCTGGAGAGTCAGAGCCCAAGGTGGAAAGAAGGATATCCCTGGGGATTGGGTGGGAAGGAGGCTAACTGCTTCATGGATTCAAGCTTGAGTGAGATGTGGAAGTCCAGGGCAACGGGTGGTTCTGCATAGACTGTGAGGAGGACCTTTTTGTGGAGGAAGGATCACTTATATGCATTGACATTCATTAGCCCGGCAAATACGTAAGAATGCTGAGAGCCATGTCTGTCATTTTTGGAAAAGGGAATTTCCAGTATGGAAAGGAAGTAAACTAGAACCAATTCTGAGGAATTCTACTGGAATTCGAGGTTTCCGTGCAAACTTCTTGTATTCGATCGGTGTGCATTGTGGCTAGACTGATGCATAACTATAGATGTGTGTCTCTGTGTTTGTGTGTGTGATTGTGTACACACATATATTCCCAAGTTACTGGAAACAGCAACATTCCAATGGCGATAATGACACCAGTCCCCAGATCCTAGCTTCTGAACACCTTTCTCCACTAAACGAGGCTGAGGAAGGAAAGGATAAATGAGCCTGGTTCACCTTGTCATGTCAGTAATAAGGGAAAGTTCAAGAATGATGGGGAGATGTCAGAGGGACACAGAATATAGCTTGAGGGCTCTCCCACCAGAAACACTCAGGACTCTCTTATTTTTTCCACCTTTTTTGAGGTATTATTGACATATAACCTGTAAGTTTAAGGCGCCAATGTGATGATTTGGCACACACAGATTTCGCAAAACGATTACCATAGCAGGGTTGGCACTCTATCCCCTCACATAATCCTTTATAAAAATTGTTGAGGAAATAACATCTCAGATCTACCCTCTTAGCTTTCACTGTATAATACAGTTTTGTTCATTATACTCAGCATGCTATACATTGGATCCATGTAACTTATTCACCTCATACCTGTAAGTTTGTACCCTGTATTCAACATTTTCCCCAGGGCCTGGCAACCACCATTCTAAACTCTTATTTCTATAAGTTTGACTTTTTTAGATTCTGCATGTAAGTGAGAACGTACAATACATGTCTTTCTCTCTTTCACCTTTTCCACGTAGCATAAAGCCTTTGAAGTCCATTCATGTTATTGCAAAAGGCAGAATTTTCTCCTTTCTGACTGAATAATATTCCATTGTATATATCACCACATTCCCTCTTTTACAATTAGTTTATTTTAATTGGAGGATAATTACTTTACAATATTGTGATGTTTTTGTGATACATCAACATGAATCAGCCATAGGGATTCACGTGTCCCCCTATCCTGAACCCGCCTCCCACCTCCCTCCCTACCCTATCCCTCGGGGTTGTCCCAGAGTACTGGTTTTGGGTGCCCTGCGTCAGGCACGGAACTTAACACTGCTCATCTATTTTACATATGGTAATGTACATGTTTCAGTGCTATTCTCTCAAATCCTCCCACCCACTCGTCCACTGAGTCCCAGAGTCTGTTCTTTACGTCTATGTCTCCTTTGCTGCCCTGCATGTAGGGTCATTGGTTCCGTGTTTCTAAATTCCATATATATGCGTTAATATACAGTATTTCTCTTTCAGACTTACTTCACTCTGTATAACAGGCTCCAGGTTCATCCACCTCAGTAGAACTGACTCAAGTGCGTTCCTTTATGTACTTGAGTAATATTCCGTTGTATATGTACCACAGCTCCCTTATCCGTTCGTCTACCAATGGACATCTCGGTCGCTTCCATGTCCTAGCTATTGTAAACAGTGCTGCAGTGAACGTTGGGGTACATGTGTCTGTTTCACTTCCGGTTTCTTTGGGGTGTCTGCCCAGCAGTGGGATTGCTGGGTCACATGGAAGTTCTATTCCCAGTTTTTAAAGGAATCCCACACTGTTCTCCATAGTGGCTATACCAGTTTGCATTCCCATCAACTGTGTAACAGGGTTCCCCCTCCTCCACAACCTATCCAGCATTTGTTGTTTGTAGACTTTTTGATGGCCGTTCTGACCGGTATCATCACGTTTTCTATATCCATTCATCCCTTCATAGACACTTAGTTGCTTACAACTTTTGGTTGAAGCTGCAAAGTAAATTTCAGGTTAGTGTTAATCTTCCAACATTGTTTTTCAGAACCATTTGGCTATTCATTTTCATTTGCCTTACCACAAAAATTTTCTCATCAATTAGTCTAGATGTACAACAAAGTCCTGCTGGAATTTCTGACTGGAATTGTGTGAAATTGATGGATCTCAATGGGGACTACTGACATCATGATTATATTGAATTTCTCAACCCGTGAACACACCGTGTGCCCACATTTTATTAGGTCTTATTTAAGGAGCCATGTTGCATTACCTTTTCTGCCATTGTTTTATCAAGTCTAATTCTCGTGTATCAAATTCTGAACATCTGAATCTGATGAAGATATGAAAATATTAGTAGTCAGACTTTCATCAGCAACACTTTATTTCTTGTGTAGTTTTAACATTGCCCGTTTATTGTGTTTCTTATTTTTTCTGCTAATATTCATGACTGTTTAATCCAAGGGTGATGGTATGGGTATTTTCTGGGGTAAACCGTGAGGAGATGTTCAGCTGTGTTTTGGGATGGAAAGTCTGAGGACAGGGGCCCTGGGGAGAGAGAGCAGAGTAGGGGTTAAGGAGGTGAAAGCGTGGGGGCAGGGACAGGGGGATACTAGTACAAGCGGAAACAGAAGTGAAGAGACACAAGAAGAGCTCCCCTTGGGACCGTGCTTAGCTCTCCGTACATAAACACATAATGAAGTCTTTGAGTACTCACAGCAACACTGTGAGGTAAGCATTTTTACTGCTGTCATCCCTTTGGGCAGCTGAGGAGCAGAGACACGTAGACGTTAATGGGTGAATGAATGTGCACAAAGTCACCTAGCTGGCAAGAGCTGAGTCAGATTGGTGCCCAGGCCAGAGAGAAACAGCCAGGTGTGGTATCAGACCCCCAATCTGGAATACAGTGCAGTGTCTGGTGTACTCTGGGTCCAAAGGCAGATCAACGTCTCCATCCTCATGAAACATCACTATGGATCTGTGTATGGATTGAACACAGTGTCTCCTAGGTGCGTCAAAGACCATGGGGTGTCATGTCAACATGCACACATCACAGAGAACAGTTCCTGGTCCATACCGAGGTCTAAAAAGTGTTTCCTCTGACCGACATTAGTGGAGCACCCTCATCACTATGGAAAGTAGCATAACCATAGTGATAAACAGATAGAACCACAGATACGATATCATGAAGACATTACCTCCCCCATCTCATAATTTTCTTAAATGCAGAGAACAAAACCTGGAAGGCAATAGACCACATACTAAGTTTTTTTGTCTTAAGTGTGACATTCTAGATAATTTCCAAATAACATTTTATTAGTATTTTAATGTGTTGTATCTTCATTGTTATGTAGGCAGTTTTTCTATTATAATTGAAAACTGGACTTTCTGAAGACTCGTTCTCCTCAGGTATCTTGAGGTTTCAGCATAAAAAAGTTGTGTTGGTATCCCTGCCAGGTGAAAATCCAATGGGTGCACTGAATTCAGAAGTAATGTCTTTGGTACAGTAGGTTGGGTGCTGTGGGGAGTAGAGAGGTCCTGAAGGAAGGCTGGCTAAGCCTGCAAGCATTGTGAAAAAGGTCACTGACGCTATAGGCCCAAACCAAACAACAGCTCACAGGTCCCAAGGAAGACACTGGTGTTCTATCCACGGAAATGTCTGTGTTAGGACTTTCAGACCTTTGCTCTTTTGGCTCCCATGATGCAGTGGGGCAGCTTGTGGCACTTATAACACAGTCCTGCTTTGACCCAGGCTGTGGATGAGAGTCACAGCCTCCCCTGCAGCACCGGGGGCCCCCTTTATGGGCGATCGATCTGGAGCCCTTTTTGTGATGTCTGGGAGTCGACAGATTCCGAAGAGAAAGGAGAAAGAAGATACACCGCGCAGGGGGTACACGTACCCACCCTGTGCATGTGGTGCTAGAGATGTGCTGGAGAGGCAGGTGCAGCTTGTTGCAGGAACCAGTTGGGGGTGAGTGGACTTGGATTCGGTGACTCAAGGAAGAAATGTGGAAGTGAATGTAAAGGGAGAAAACACACTGAGAGGGGTAAACAGCTCCAACTCCCAATTCTGTACCAGGGTAGGGTGCTCCATTACTGTTGTGAGAAGGCTCCCTGGTCTGAGCTCTGGGAGGGAGTGATGAGCGTTCTAAGGACCCACTATCAACCCTAAGCAGGGGGCACTGAGAGTGTGAATATATTAAGTCTCAGCCTTTACCACTGACAGACACAGAAAGCTTCTTAGCTCTGCTGAGAGTGAGGCTGTGGCACCTTAGGGAAACTCAAAGGTAGGGTGGTGGTGGTGGATGTTCAGTCGCTCAGTCGTGTCTGACTATTAACGAGCCAATGGACGGCAGCACGCCAGGCTCCTCTGTCCTACACTATCTGCCTGAGTTTGAGCAAAGTAATGTCCATTGTGTTGGTGATGGTATCTAACCATCTCACCCTCTGTCTCCCCCTTTCTCCTCCTGCCTTCGATCTTTTCCAGCATTAGGGTGTTTTCCAATGAGTCAGCTATTCGCATCAGGTGGCGAAAGTATTGCAGCTTCAGCATCAGTCCTTCCAGTGAGTATTCAGAGTTCATTTCCTTTAGGATTGGCGAGTTGTTCTTACGATCCTAGGGATTCTAAAGGGTCATCTCTCTAGCACCATAATTCGAAAGCATCACTCAGCCTTCTTAATGATCCAACTCACACATCTGTACACGACTACTGGAAAACCATAGTTTCGACACTGCAGAGCTTTGTCAGCAACGTGATGTCTCTGCTTTTTAATATGCTGTCTAGGTTTGTCATGGGCTTCCCCGGGGGCTCAGTGGTAGAGAATCTGTCTGCAAGGCCGGGGAATTAGGATACCTGGGTTCAATCCCGGGTCGGGAAGGTTCCCTGGAGGAGGGCATGGCAACCCACTCCAGTATTCTCACCTGGAGAATCCCCTGGACAGAGGAGCCTGGCGGACCTTGGTCGATGGGGTCGTAAAGAGTACACCGAGAGACATCACCTCCCGAATAGAATCTCTGGCCAATGGGCTGTCTCTCCAGCTTTACCCATCTCAAGTAAAATCTGTTCCCTGGCCTCAGAAGCCATGTGAGATAACGAAGGAAACTTGAGGCAGTGGTGATTTAAGCAGCGATTTGTTGTGAGATCTTTAGTCGTTTGGGCCAAGTGATTGCAGGGAATGAAATGGGGTATGGTGATGAAGGAAATGAGATGATGAATTTATTGCCCCAGCCACCTCCCTGCCCCCGGGTAGGCGACTTCAGTAGGGCTGGCTGGTGTCAATGCCTTGTGTATAGGCTCGCTTGTAACAACATCCTGTGTGTGGTATGAGCAACTTGGTGGGCAAATCAGACAGCATGGCCAAATATTCATTTCTCAGAGTGGATGGAGGCAGAAGAGAGAAAAGAATGATGAACCATGGGTTAGTTGTGAGTCACTTTCTAAAATCTCAGTATTTCTTCACAAGGTGTGTGTGTGTGAATTCTTTTCTTTATCTGAGAATTGGCTTTCTAGGTGGGAAAATATCATTGTGAGAGACTCCCTGTGACATGTGAAAAGTGGTTGGGAATGAATTGGGTTGAGGTCATTTTCCAAGTGTTTCACACAAAGTGTTTGGTTAAGGGGAAAGCAGTGGCCTTAAAGAACTGAACTAAGTGGTTGAAATACAGGTTTCAGTTGCTGAAATGTGAAGAGACTCTTTCTGGGATGTGTGTTCATCCTAGCCTGTGGTCACAGGCAACTCATAAACTCATAGGATTTGAACCGTGTCTTCCTAATATCTCTTGCTTTCTGCCCTGGAATGTGGTGGAGGCCTCAGTTCCGGTGACTAAAGTTCCTAAGTAACAGTTCTCTGAGAAAAGTAGCTCTCTAGAAAAGAGCAGTGCCTGGGAAGCTGATCTAAAATTTTAATATAGCCTGTGATGTAATTTTTGTTAGCTTCACCCAAGATATGATTATTCAAAGAAGATAGAGAGATGCACCTACTTTGGTGTCTACCATTGGGTTTTTCAAATGAACATACAGTAAGATTGGCCCGGTTTTCTTTCTTCTTATGTATTTATTTAGTGTTGGGTGCACTGAGTCTTTGTTGCTGCACGAGGGCTGTCTCTCGTTGTGTAGGAGGACTATTCATTAGTGGCGGTGCATGTGCCTCTCATTTCAGAGACTTCTCTCGTTGCGGAGCATGGACTCTAGGCTCGAGGGCTTCAGTAGTCGGAGCAGGTGGGTTCAGTAGTTGTGACACACCGTCTTAGTTGCCCTGCGGCACGCGGAATCTTCCAGGGCTAGGGACCGAACGCCTGCCCTGTTGCATTGGCAGGGGGGTTCTGTTTTATTTTTTTAATTATTAATTTATTTTAATCAGAGAATAATTACGATGTTGTGATGGTTTTTGCCATATATCAACACGAGTCGGCCGCAGGTATACATGTGTCCTCCCCTCCTGAACCCCCATCCCACCTGCCTCCCCAGCCTATCCCTCTGGGTTGTCCCAGAGCACCGGCTTGGGGTGCCCTGCTTCACGCATTGAACTTGCACTGGTCATCTATTTTACATATGGTAATGTATATGTTTCACTGCTATTCTCTCAAATCATCCCACCCTCGCCTTCTTTTACCGAGTTGAAAAGTGTGTTCTGTACGTCTCTGTCTCCTTTGCTTCCCTGCATGTAGAATCGTTGCCACCGTCTTTCTAAATTCCAT